>NC_073306.1:67549515-68295140 GCF_027595985.1 Sorex araneus
AAAAATAAATTCAAGATTTTGAGAAATATATACATTTATTCTCCCTGGGTAAGCACTTTCCAAACAATTCTATATAGAGATATAAAAGCTTTTGGAATAGCAAATAATTCTGATTCTCAGTAAGTCTTATTTCCCTGAGGTCTGGTCAAATACCAATATAGTTAGGCTAGTTTCATTAAAAGGCTCAATATGAAAAAAAAGTAATTAATTCATAAAAACCATAATATAATCATAATAAAATTATGTAACAAAAATACTTCGTAAGTACCACATTATTAAAACTTGATTAATGAGAGGTTACTGTTCTGATTTCATGTTAGTTTATTTTTTAAAAGAAAGTTTGGTCATATTCAAGTCCTTGTTTTCATCATAGATCATGACCAGAAGTGGAGCCTGGAGGGGGCTTTTGAGGAGAGACCACTGGACAGGAAAATATTAAGATGGTTCATGGATTTTACATGGGAAGCTCATTAGCCTAACAGGCACTGTGTCACCACATTCCATTATATTTCTGAGTTTTCTTTTCCCTGCATTTATTTCCTCTTTTCACTCCCATCTGAGTTACTGCATAGTTGGTGGTTTTTTATGTACATAATTAAATATTTGTCATTAGCTCAAAGCTATTTACTGGTAGTAGAATATTATAATATACTTTATTTCACAAAGAAGCTACTACTACTTTTTCAATGTGCATACTTAATTTGCATCATTATAAATGGACGGTCTCTGCTATATATATTGTTTAATAAGTAGATAGATCTGTGGCTAAGTGTCTTTTGAAACCCTGAAGGTAAAGGAAGAATGTATGAGAAAATTTAATGGCTATTTTATAACCACAATTTTTGAGGAAATGGTATTGATGGGGAAAGGAAATGGAAGATGAATATTACAATTGCTGTTTAAATAGAAGTACATCTTTTCTTTTCTGTACTTCACACTGAATATTGAGGATAGTGATTTTATCGCATTTAATATAATTTTATCTAAATCCTTTAATCCAGAAACCTTATTCATTGTGCTATCAGTGTACTTTCTAATTCTCTTACACAGACCACACTTCCTTTACTGTATCTCCATTGAAAAAAATTAACAACAAAAAGGAGTTAATTATGGCTGCCAATATAGGACAAATGACATGAAGGCATTTCTAGCTAATGCAGTGAACAAGGGATTCACTGTTGGGAAAACAGATTTTCAGTGGAGCTCACAGTATATTAAACCGAAAGAATATGTTGGGATTGGTGAGTTCCTGGACCCTTGACCCCAGATAGCTCTAATTTACCCTGAGCAGAAGAAGTGTGCTGCTGAGAGAGAACCTGTTCATTTTCCACTTGAATGGAATGTGAAGGCATAGAAATCTCACAAGGAACTTGTGTCTCTCAAGATTTCAAACCAAATTTTGCAGATTCAGGAATGAAGTCAACTGAACTTGATAAAATTATATGCTTTGGTTTATTTTTTTCCCCATCTCTACAAATGAGCCATCTGTGCTATTATATCAAGTACACAGAAAGAATCATGTCTTATTTAACCTAACCCAGATCCCTGGTTAGCAATAACTGTAAGTAAAGCCACTTAAATATTTTCTGTCGTAGGTGGTAAATGACATTTACCCCCTCCTATATTCACTCTTACCTGTCTGCTGACCTCATAGAGTCTGATTACTCCTTGGTAAGTTTCCTCTTTCTCACCACTCTTATAAATTGTGTTAACTGACATGGAATTTGCCAGTATGTTGCCTCACGAAAAAGTGTCGTACTAGTTTCTATTGAACCCGAGATATGCTGTTCTATAGGATCCAAGGTTTATTCAGTTGCAGTTGTCGGGTAATCCAGACATCACCAGGAATTGCATACACGTATGGTAGTGTTGTTTTTCTTCATCACCTGAGCTCTTATTATTACATTCTATATACTTAAGCCTCACGAAATTCCTTTCTGTCAATTTCTTTGATGTCAAAATAAGTATATACATTTTTAATTTTTTCTGATATTATTATGCATTGTGTCTCAGCCACAAGTATACTAGTTATTTTGTATTAAATGCACAAAACCAAAAACTTTTAACTTGATATCAGCTGATAAAATATACATTTGGCAATAAAATTTTTGTTGTGTTTGGTAGATAGAAATATTTATTTTGGGCTTGCACTTCAAGCTCATGTTTTTCCTTAAATATATATCTCACTTGCTTGTCTCTTTGCTTTCTTGCTTACTTGCTCTCTCTAGCCTGTGTTCTATAGTTAAATCAAACTATATAATGTCATCTGTAGGATAACATAGCCTCAGGTAGTTTAGGTTTATTGGGTTACTCCCGTTACAGTGCTCCCATTCCTCTTTGTTTATTTGTAGCTTCTTTCTTAGTGTTCTGTTGACTTGTAAATATTGTTTTCCTCTTCTCCTTGAGTCCTTTGCATAGTTTATTCAGAGCCATGTCCTTTTTGTATGGACACAGGAAGACTTAGAAAATGCTATGCTTTTGTAACCTGGGAGTCATTTGACTCTACATGATATTTTCCTCCAGGGCATCTGTTCTCTTGACCTAAGCCTCAGCTGCCCTTACTTCCTAGCACCCCAAAAGCAGGGTCCCAACAAGAGATGAGACGGACCCAGGGCAAGCGGTGAGTTGTGTGCTACCCTGGCATCGAGATGGGCTGGCCAAAGTGCCTAATGCTTAACTGTAAGTTAAGAGTTTGATCATGGACAAATGTTGTCATGATCCAAACAGTGATAACTAGATTTGGACCTTGCTAGGGTAAGGAATGATTAATCTGGCCTGAGTGCTGTGGTCTGAGTCTGTGGCAAGATGTTGCCAGGAGAGCTGCCTTGCAAGCCTCAATGTATCTCTTGCTATGTCCATACAAAAATAACTAGTATTAAGATGTTAATAAGTGTTTGGACTAAGGAAAGGAAAAAAACCTTAAGAGTCAAGAAGGGCTTTGGAATGCCCTGC
Organism: Sorex araneus; assembly: GCF_027595985.1. Taxonomy (NCBI): domain Eukaryota; kingdom Metazoa; phylum Chordata; class Mammalia; order Eulipotyphla; family Soricidae; genus Sorex; species Sorex araneus. The sequence goes on from NC_073306.1 coordinate 67,552,468, forward strand.
CCTCAGGAAGGGCTTTCTTATGTTGATTTTGCTACCTGGCTGGGTGTAGCCTAGAGGGCAATGTGGGAGAGACAAGTAGGGGAAGAGACTAGAGAAGGAGAGACTGCAGTTGATCCAGAGAGAGGACAGAGCTGGGAATGCGGGAGATGAGGAAGATGGAAGATTGAATAAACGGTAACTAATCAGCTACCAGCTTGGTCCTCGTTCTTCCTTTGCCTGTCCTTGGCCAACGGCCATCCCGATCCAGCCCATACACAGTGGTTCCAGAGCACCGAACAAGGGTGGTGAGACAGAGCTGCCCGGAGAGCCCGCGAGTGCACGCGCCCCTCAGTGTGCTTTAGTTTTTACAGTAATCAAATAATTTGTGATATAATTTTTGCTGGTGTTGAATGAATTGCAAAGAGAACAAAAATTTCAGAAAGATATGTTAAAATTAAGGTTGAATTATGAATGTCCTGACTATTCTTTTTGTGATATCAGGAAAAGTTATATTTAGAAATGATAATTGGATATCTAATGATCGCATATTTTCCTCTGACCTGTTGGTTGATTTCCCCATATGGTGACAGAATTTTTCTACATGCTGCTACTGAATTCTGGATATGACGTGAACAACAAGTAGGGCTTTCTAGACCTAAAGACATTTAAAAATAAGTTCTCTTGTACTGGATATTTCTCATTAAAAGTATCAATTTTTTTCCTCCTTATTCTGGCTTTCACTTACAGTTGCTTCTGGAAGTTTATACTTGCTATATTTCAGGGATTATTTTCACTAGTAATTCTCAAATTAATGTCTGAGACAAACTATTCTATATTAACAAACTCAGTGGGTTTTCCTCCTGGTGGTGCTGAGACATAGAATGTAGCCAATGAAGCAATTGGCAAAGGAAATTATTCTTACAATGGTTTAAAAAAAGAAGAAAAATGTATTACAAAATACTTCTTCCAGAAAGTTGTTTATTAAGTAGAATTTATGGACTTGAGTGTTTCTGTTTAAGTGAAATGTGTAGACAGCTTACTACTGTGTCAGATGGTGCTTTAGTCTTGCACCCACCTGACATCAGACCACAAGACAGCATGCTTGATGAGAAAATGGCAATTTCTCCCTGAGTGGAGACAGTATTGAATTCTAGTTCACCAAATAAACATTTTATTATAATATTTTAAATGGTTTTGCTTTCCTTATTTACATAGAGGTAGAGTGGTAGGGCATTTGCCTTGCACATGGCCGACCCGGGTTCGATTCCTCTGTTTCTCCCAGAGAGCCCGGCAAGCTACTGAGAGTATCCCGCCTTCATGGCAGAGTCTGGCAAGCTACCCATGGCATATTCAATATGCGAAAAACAGTAACCACAAGTCTCACAATGGAGACATTACTGGTGCCCATTAGAGCAAATCAATGAACAACAGAATGACAGTGATACAGTGATTTAAATAGAATAAATCATATAGCAATTACAAATTGACTTACTGATCATTTTATTTGTCATTTGTTAAAGTTTTGCTGGAAAAAGAAATATAAAAATAAATGTGTTATGTGCCTAAGGGAAGAGGTTGGGAATGGGAGGAAAATGGGGACATTAGTGAAGAGAAGGTCACACTGGTAGTATTAGAATACTAAACACTGAAATATGTAAATACTGTTTCAGTATTCAATACTAAATACTGAAACAACTGTACAATGAACAACTTTGTAAATAACAGTGTTTTTAACAAAAATTTAAAGAAGAAACAGTAAAAAAAAAAAGAAATCTAGCTCACCCAAGGTCACTGATTTTGCCATCTGTATTTTCACTGGGTGTGGGATGTTTGGATGAACATCTGGCAGAAACATATGGCAATGGTTAGTTAACTCTGGCTCTAGAAAAAAGGTTATGTTCAGGAACTTCTGGAAAGATGCTACATAGACAATTATTTCACAACCACAAAAACAAAGTTGCCATGGTAGGCTCCAAGTTTCATCTTAGATGATACCTGTACCTTGATAAGGAGAGTTCAGAACAAATCATTCTACATCTCTCTAGGTTCTTCTGATATTGGACAAATATTGACTAAGTATAAAATAGATGCTCTCTTCCTCCTGTGTAGTTCTGGCGCCAAGTCATTCTGCATGTTGAATTCTCAACCCAAGTACACATAGCTGCTGCATTCGGAGATGTTTGTTCCATTGAGAGCAAATGAAGCGTCAGGGACTAGTTCGTTTTTCATGAGCATCGTCTTGTTGGGGTTCAGTTGCAGTCCAACCTGTGGCTCTGCACTCAGAAATTACCCCTGGTGGTTGCTCAGGGGACCACATGGGATACTGGGAATTGAACCTGGGTTGGCCACGTGCAAGGCAAATGCCCTACCTGCTGTGCTATCATTCCTTTATCTATTTTTAGCCCTCAACTCTTATCTGCAATAAGGCAATCCTTAAGCTGGCTTAACTGAACAAATGATTTTGGAAGAAAAGAAGAAAAATCAGTTAGTGAATTTTCTCTCCCTCCCTCCCTCCCTCCCTCCCTCCCTCCCTCCCTCCCTCCCTCCCTCCCTCCCTCCCTCCCTCCCTTCTTCCTTCCTTCCTTCCTTCCTTCCTCCCTTCTTCCTTCCTTCCTTCCTTCCTTCCTTCCTTCCTTCCTTCCTTCCTTCCTTCCTTCCTTCCTTCCTTCCTTCCTTCCTTTCTTTCTTTTTTTCTTTCTTTCTTTCTTTCCTCCCTTCCTCCGTCCCTCCCTTCGTTTCATTTCCTTCCCCCTTTTTCCTTCCTTCCAGCAGAAGTTTTTAGAAGATACTCCTTGTGCTGCCTTTAGGTGCTGCTGGGACCACCACCTGATTCTGTATAGCAAATCCAGTCTCTTACATGCAAAGTATATGCTCTATGAGTTTGGGCTGTACACAGCACTAAAAGAGTTTTGAAGGAAAGGCACAGTAAAAAGACATGCAGATTTGTTTTTTACAATGTAGGAGTACTGCTATCATTCAACCATTGATTAATCTGATTGAATTGGGCATGAACTCCACATTACTTTTTTTTAAATTCTATTCTGAATGAATGGGTTGCTTCTCCTGGAAGGGAGCATACAATGAGGCCCCCATAACCATGCCACTGAACTCTGCACCAGGGGTTCCCCAGAGGGGGGTGGGTGAGAGCCCTCCCAGACCCAAAGGACCCAGCACCAGCAGCCGACCACCACCATGCTCCAGGCCGCATTTTACACACTTGGGCTGAGCTTCACACATGACTGAACATATTCCTGGACTGAGAGGCTGCTTGACACAACATCATAAATAAATAAATATATATATATATATATATATATATATATATATATATATATATGTGTGTGTGTGTGTGTGTGTGTGTGTGTGTGTGTGTGTGTGTGTGTGTGTATGCCTCTCGGAGAGTCCAGCAAGCTACCAAGAGTATCCCACCTGCAGAGAAGAGCCTGGCAAGCTCCCCATGGCGTATTTGATATGCCAAATACAGTAACAATAAAAGGCCTCATTCTGCTGATCCTGAAAAGAGCCTCCAATCATTGGGAAAAGCGAGTAAAGAGAGACTGCTAAAATTTCAGGGCTGGGACAAATTGAGACGTTACTGGTGCCCACTCGAGTAAATCGATGAACAACCGGTTGAGTAAATCGATGAACAACAATTGATGAACACTGTATTGACAGCAATACAGTGATTCTGAATGTTAACTTAATTTTATTATTTTATTATTATCCCCCCCTTTTATTTTGATTCTCCATGAGTTACAGTTACAAAGCTTTCATGTTTGAGCTTTGGTCATACAATCCTGAAATGCCCACCCCTTCATCAGTGCACATTTTTGGCCACCAAAATCCTCAGCATTCCTCCCTCCACTCCTGTTCCACCCTTCCCTTGCTTGCGTGGCAATTTCCCCCATACTCTCCCTCTACTTCGGTTACGTTTGATATTTAGACACCAGTCTCACCACCACTCAAACCTGCCAAAAAGGCAGTGCTAGATGATTAGTTTTGTATTACTTGTTATGATAGAATAAAATGTCCAGGAAGTTCTGTGTTGGTCTCTTCTGGGAACTTTAGTTCATAGTTTCTGGGTCTTGGCCATTGATGAGATTACATGGCGCCAGGGGAAGTTTGTGGGTGTGACTGCCAAGCTTCTGGAAAAAACTGAAGACCTGAGGGGAGGAGCTGCAGTCCTGATCCAAGTGGACTTGGAGATCTCAGTTTCCACATATCTGGGTTTTCCTGCTGCCAGTCATCCCGTCTTGAGTGAGACTCGTCCACTCTTGGGTGAGGGTCATCCGAGCATGAGTGTGGCCTTGAGCAAGGACATGCAGATTTAAGTTCTGTGTTGTACCAAGAAAAATTAAGCAGATTAGATTTTCCCCAGTAAAATAGGACCTCTAAAACAATACTTATTATCTTATTTTTGAGGTTTTTTTTTAACTATTGTAATTGGGTGTCATGGTTACAATATTGCTAATATTCTAGTTTTGTTGTACAAAGTTGATGCACCTTCACAAACACTGGAGTGCCTCAGACCCTTTACCTCTGATCATTTGAGTTAAAGATATTTTAGACCTGCATTATAAATAAATATCTATTTTTTCAAAAAATCAATTTATTTTCATAAAGTTGTTTACAATAATTGATTGCATTCAGTATTACAATGCCAATTCCACCACCATTACACCTTTCCGCCACCATTATTTTCAAGTTTCCCACCACCACTCAAGCTTACCCCGCAGGCAGATGCTAGATAATTTATTTTGTATTGCTTGTTATGAATAGAATAAGATGTCTATAAGGGTCTCTCTCACAGAGATTCAACAAAAAATAAAAAAAAATAGTATGAGATATCATGCAGCTGCAAAAGCACGCACATCACTCCTGGGATTGTAAAAATTTTCAAAATTGGGGTCCGGAGCCATCCCTGCAGCGAGCTGCTCAGTTCGGAGATTCATTTGTGAGTCTCTGGATCATGGCTGTTAACACACTTAAATGACACCCGGAGGCAGTTCAGGGCCTGACAGTCAGGACCATGGTAGGGTGGAGAGATGGGAAAGTACGGCTCAGTCCCTTGAGGTCTGGCGTTTTCAGTCCTTGGTCCCACATATATGAATTTGTCAGCGGATTTATTCTCTTGCATGGGGGTTTATCTGGTGCAGTCAGAGAGAAAGGACCTCTGCTCCCATCTAAGGTGCCCCCAGTAAAATCAGCGTGGCACATGGTCTGGAGCCATTCCTGCAGCAAGCTGCTTGGTACCGAGATTCATATGTGAGTCTCATAAATATCTTTTTTTTTTTTTGAAAACTGATCTCTTTCTTAACCTCAGGGCCCATTCTGTAGAATTAATTTTCACTTTAAGATGAATTTCAGGGTGGCAAATGCTTTATTTCCTATCCTGTTTTGTAAAATGTAGATTTCTGGGCCTTTCCTTAAATTTATTATTTTACTCAGAGATAATACTCAATAACCTATGTGAGTTTTTTCTGAGGGGGGAGGGTGTAGGGTAGGGCCATACCAGCAGTGTTCTTGGCTTACTCTGGACTCTGTGCTCAGGATTCACTCCCGGAAGTTTTAGAGGGTGCAGTATGATGCTAGATATTGAACTGGAGTTGGTTGTGTAAGAAAAGGACCCTATTATCTGTGCTATCTTTCCTGCCCCAAACTTTATATTTTTAGATATCTAACCTCAAGTTTGTTTCCTAAACATTTTTATTGGAAGAGGCCCTTGGCCATTTTTTTTCCTATTTCCAATATTTTTCCAAGGTTGGAGAAAATTTGTAAATGTGCCAAGTAAATGAAATTATTACAGAAACATAAATGAAATATATTCTTCCTTTTATAAAGAATGATAAAGGCAAAGGCATTGATTATACCTGTCCATAACTATAAAATTCTTTGGCATATTCTTTGGACATTTTCAGAGGTTAAACATAAATTTATGTGCACACACCCAGATGCAAATATGACTCTTGTAACTTTAATATTTGTCACATTCCTTTAATCCCTTTTCTAAAATAATATTTTTAACCTTCCAGGACTTTTCTGGGACTTAACTTTGCAATATTGAAAGTTATTTTTTCCTGATGCACTTTCTACAATAATGAGGATATGGGAAGATCCATAAGTTCAATGACAATAAATGGATAAAGTTGTAGTATATTTACACAATGGAATACTATGAACCTGTAGGGAAAGATAAAATTTTACAGTTCATTGAAACTTGAATAGCACTAGAAGGCATCATTTAAAGTAAAATAAGTCAGAGGTAGAAGAAGAGATCAAATACTGTTTGATCTCATTCAATTGTCTATACAGAAAAAAATCAAGGAAGTGATATATAATGATGAAAAATACTTGGCTCTGGTTTACAAAATTCAGATTAACAAATAGGTAAAGGGGGGAAATGGGGAAGGGAATAATAAAGTGAATTAGTATTTCTAAGTTTTTAGAACATCTTGTATGAAAATTCTCATTATTCACCTTCTAATAGAGCAAGCACAAGGCCCAGAAATAAGATAATAAATGCACACAAAATAAGTCCATAAATTAATTCTGCTACTTATTTTATACATTTTAACAAATTATCAATATTTTCACAAATGAAAATGGGAATAACAATACTACTTATAACATTAGGTATATAAGTAGCATAGAACAAAATAAACTAGTTATTCTAGACCAGAGTTGACATGTTCTACAGTTTTCTATTAAGTTTTGTAATTTACTATTAAAGTTAAAAGAGATTTACTGTATCAGTGTATATTGTTGTTCCATTGCTCCTAAAAAAAGAGATTAATAAGGATAATTTAAACTATAAGTTATTCAGTTTTATGTATTTTAATGCTTCACCATTTTTACTAAAGTTCCAAGATTCAGAGTACTGTTAATCATAGTTTTCAAGCATATATTACTCCAGTTCCACACTCATCATCATCAGACAACACTGCCTTCCTCCAGTGCCCAAATGCACTTCCAAACCACTAACCCTCTCATATAATCCAGGTATATAGACAAATTCTCCACTTCCAATGATCTAGATCATTTATTATTTCCTTATTATATCTCTTTATGTTTCATATATAATATGAATTTATTTTGAAAAAAAATATTGTGGAGGTAGTGGCATCTACAAACATATAGGTGATTAAAATTAATCCCCTGAAATTCCACAAATTTGTAAATAAGTTGAAACAAATGTTCAAAAATCATGTTTCTTTTTTTGGTAGATATATAAATGTAAAAAAAAATAATGTGACTAATTCTATGCTAATACCTTTTAAAAGTTACCCTAAAATAGATTTATCCTACAAATCACAATTTAGTAAGAGCTAAGAGAGGAAAATTAAGAAAATTTCAGGGGAAAATCTAGGCCTATAAAAGTACAAATGTGTTTTATCCTAAAAAGGGACATCCTAAAAATGCACATAAGTGTGTTTTATCCTAAATAATGTTCTTTATCCTAAAATGTTTTATGTTAGAGAAGATTATATTATAGATAATACTTAAGTATCTAAATTAATAGTAAAATATTATAATAAATCTTTATAGATGCAAAAACAACTAACAGAATATTAACTATAAATAAAATTTTGATTCAGTACTTAAAAAAGTATGAGACGTAGTAATGTACAGACCTTTTATATCTAGCGGGGTAAATTTGAGTGCCACAAGTGAATGCATGCTCAGTGACAAAGTGCTGAGAATTTTGTCTTGTCTTTTAAAGATGGTCCTTTAGTCTTGCAAAACTGAATCAAGAAAATGGATCCACTAAACTGTTGCCTGTTGGTGAAGGTATATATTATTCCTTCAAATCTGGTAGCACTGTAGCACTGTCATCTTGTTGTTCATTGAGTTTCTCGAGCGGGACCAGTAACATCTCCATTGTGAGACTTGTTACTGTTTTTGGCATATCCAATACACCTTGCACATTCAAGGCAAACGCCCTACCCGCTGTCCTATAGCTCCAGCCCCCAAATCTGGTCACTGTCACTGTCACTGTCATTCCATTGCTCATCAAATTGCTCTAGCAGGCACCAGTAACATCTCCATTTTGAGACTTGTTACTGTTTTTGGCATACTGAATACGTCACTGGTGGCTTGCCAGCTCTGCCTTGCAGGCGAGATACTCTCAATAGCTTGCCAGGTTCTCAGAGAGGGACAGAGGAATCGAACTCGGGTCGTCAGCATGCAAGGCAAATGCCTCACCACTGTGCTATCACTCCAGCCACCCAAATCTGGTAATGTAGTTAAATAAAGAATTCTTCATGATCTGTTCATTTCATTGAGATTATTTTTATTATATTTTCTTCTGAATTCTAGAGTTTATTTGACAGATCTGTTCTGAATTTTATAGGTTTTCATTTGTATGTTAATTATCCTTTCTTTATCTTTTTCTTTTTGGGTCACACCCAGTGATGCTCAGGGGGCCATATGGGATGCTGGGTATTGAACCCAGGCTGGCCATGTGCAAGGTAAATACCCTACCCACTGTACTATCACTCTAGACCCTGTAAATTATTATTTTCACCTTGATGCTTTCAATGTATGGTATTTATCATTGAATTTTTATTTTGATCACAATGTGCCTTTGAATTTTTCTTGTTATTCCTACTTTCACTAGGACTATTCTGGGTTTTTGGATCTTGAAATCTGCATTCCTCAACTTTGGAAAATACTTAACTATAATTTCTAGACCTAGTTATTCTCCATTGAAATTGTCTTTCTGTTTTTCAAAGTCTCTTATAATTAATATATTGCTACTCTGGATTTTATCCCATAATTCTTTGCTGTGCTGTTAATTTTCTTTCAGACTTTTCCCCATCTTCTACTGCTTTTTAGAGGTTTTCTGTATCTCATTTTAGGACTTCTTGATTTTTTCTCAGCTGCTATTAATCTGCTTCTCAGCTGTCCTATTGCATTTTTATATTGTTAAACATATTCTTTATTTTTGTCACTTATGAATGTAATTCCTGTTCTCATATTTTCTTCTGCTTTGTAGAATATCTGCCATTATTTCTTTGGGCTCATTAAACATCTCCAACGTGGTATCACTCTCAGGGAGTTTACGGAATTAGTTTACTGGTAGAGCCTCACTTCAGATTTCCATTCCATAAGCTTGGTGGGGTTCTACATGGCCTCCCCATTCTGTTTTCAGTGTTCTTGCTGTACTGCAGGTGAATCTTTGTAGTCATCCCACTGTAGCTATTATTGGAGCATAAGGAGAATCATGATTCAGGATATGTAGAGGTGGCCATCTAAGAAGATGGTGATGGTGTCAGGGTCAATAGGAGTCAAGACTCAGAAGCGAGAGGGCTCTGCTTCTAGATCAAAAAAGACCCTGGAATGTCAGCCAGGAAGTTAACCTTATCTAAGAGTTTGGAAGACTAAGCACATTCAGAGGATATGGAATGACTGGCTGAAAAGATAGTGGAAAGGGTCATACGTGGAAGCTGCTGGGAAATCAAGGAAATTTTAAAATGTCAAATATATTCTCTTGGACTTTTCCTCCAAATATACATTATCTAATTTTGAAAAAAGATCATTTTTCATCATTTTCTTATTGATACATACTATACCCTTTGAGTGTTCTTATTTAAAAAAAGAATACAATGCCTATATTATAAGTATGTTTCTATTTTCCATCATCATTATTAATGAATATATTCTTTCACTTGTAACTAAAGTTTCAAAATAATTTAACAAAATTTATCACTGTTGTTGTCCAAGTTTCTAGAAAATTCAGATCCTTTCTTGGTTTTTGGCCTCTTTATACTTATGCTCATCTTATTCTTATTTTGTTCACCTTATTCTTTTGTTCTATATCCCTATTTATTAGCATACCACCACCACCACTACCACCAATACATGTATTTTCAAAACATTTAGGAAAAGGAAGTGAAATGAGAAAATGTATTGTTTACAGAAATGTGAACTTTGAAATTCACACATTGCATAGCAATAAAGAAAGCTATACAAATTTCATCAGTACTTAACCCTAATTGAATTAGTCCCAAAAGAGTTGTTTTGCAACTAAGGGGGCATTTGACAATGTCCAGAGACATTTTTGTTTCTCGGAACTTGAGGACAGTTACTAGAAGCTAATAGAGACCAGAGATACTGGTAAATATGCTACAATAAAAATAGCCCCTCCATAGCAAAAAGAAAAAAAAATCTGGGTCCAAAATTCAATAAGGTCAATCAAGATTAAGAAATCTTATTATAATCTAATAAAATATAAAAACAGATTTTTTAAAAAAGAATATAGCTAAAAAGAGATATTTATAAACCTGGGCACATATTGAGAGAGAATCCTGAGTGCAACTATTTGAATCCAGGGAACTATTTTACAACATAGAAGCTAGCCTTTAAACTCTCATCTACTTGTGCAGAAATATTGTTCTAATTATAAAATGCCTTTCAAAAACTCACATAAATCAAATAATTTTCTTGATAGCAGATTACATGGGAAAATGTGAAACTTCTAAACAACTCATCACTACTTGACCAGCTGTGTGATACTGCTATGGCAATATCTAGGAATACTTATGGGTTCATATATTTAATAGCATTTTTCACAAAATTATATTCTTTTGAATAAATTCACTTAAAAAATCACAGACCCATAACCATCCAACATTACTTTGGACAACTTTAATTATTTACAGTTTTCTATTCTTGGAATTAACATACCAATTCTGAATAGTACATTAAAAAATATCTTTACAGAAACCCGAAACGGAGAGGCCGCTAAGTGTGGTCACTAGACCTCATACCTCTTCATCCTCAGAAATGGAAAACAAATTATCTAATGCTTCCTTTTCAGCAGGTCTGACTTTAGGGGAGAGACTCTCCAAACAATAATAGTGAGTTTTGTTGAAATATTGAATGCAATCAAAGTGAAAGTAAAGTGAAATTTATTAGTTACACAGGCGGGGGGGCTAAGGGTGGGGGGCTAGGGGCGTCGGGGGGGTTAGGGGTGTGGGGGTGCGGGGTGGAGCTATACTGGGATTCTTGGTGGTGGAATATGTGCACTGGTGAAGGGATGGGTATTCGAGCATTGTATAACTGAGATTTAAACCTGAAAACTTTGTAACTTTCCACATGGTGACTCAATAGAAAGTTTAAAATTTAAAAAAACATTAGTCATAAAAGATGATGTATAGTATGTGATTCCATGTATATGAAATATCCAGAACATTAGTAGAGCTAAAAATAAAATAATTATACTTAAGGTGAAAAAAAAAATATCTTTATGTTAGAGTTCCTTCCTTTTCATTTATTTATATGGTAGAAAAAGGCATACCTTCTTGTTTTATTTCTTAACTGTTTGTGGTGTAAAAATTTTCCACTCCCTTATAGTATTTCTTTTTTATAGCTTTATTTAATGATCGTTCACCATTTTAGCAATTTTAGTATATGTATAAATACAAATCCTAAGTTGTCAGTGTAAATTCAGTATTTTTTAATGTGGCTTATAAAAATATAAGCAGCTTTTTACAACTGGTCTATCATAAGTTCTCTTGTTTTGAAAACTGATTTCACATTAGCATCAGAGATAATGAATGGTGGGAATGAAAAACTTAGAGGTCATTTATTTCTTAACTATTTGTGTATGTTAGTATACATTTTTCTGCACATTGCCTATGAAAGAACATCCAGTTAAAATAGAAAGTGGAGAATAAAGTCAAATTTCCCCGCTGTTTACCAATTCTTTTGCTCAATTGCAGTACTGTTTCCAAAGCATAAGGATAGCCATCTAATTTGAACCTACCTGATCTTTTAGTATTTTCATTTATTAAAAGGGAAATGTCTGTGTTTTATTATTTTAAACATGCTCTATATCCACAAGTTGGCTAGTTTTTCATCATTCCTCCATTATAGATGATAAGATATGATGCCTAAAGTAGCAAAGTTCCTTTATTCCCCAAACCATAAAAGAAGTAAATATTATGTGATAAAAATGCTATGAAAATTATATTTGGCTTTTGACTATATTTATTCATTTATATTTAGCAATGGTTCCCCTAAATGCCTATTTAAGCAAGACTTTATAGGTTAAGACTTTATTTTTCTATTACATAGGTTTCATGCTATAAAACAACCTCCAATCCTAATAATTTGAAGATGAAGTTGTCAGATGTGGAAGTGTAGAGCACAAATATTATGAGAATAAAGGGTATACATGATATCTTGAGGCAGTTTGATTCATTGTTGTGGCTAAATTCATATTTCATTTCTGGACAGCTTCACCATTGCTAGAGTAGTAAAGATAGATTGTATGCTGCAATGATTTTTACCACAAAGTTTACAGAAATATCAGAATAAAAATGGTCATCATATTATATTCAACCAAGAAGTCATATAGTAAAAATTATTAAAAATTAATTTTTCTGTATTCCATTGTACTTGTCATATTAGCTTTATGCATTAATTCATTTTCTTTCTGCTCTAACATTCATTAATTTTAATCCAGGATTAACACAATAAGAAGAGGAGAATTGGTTTTTCTGTAGCATCTTCCCCCACTCAGAGTATCCTGATGTGCTTTATAAATAATGAATGAGATACTGTTAGAGTAGGGACTCTGTAGGCAAATAGAGTTGCCATTGTAGAAACGAAATAACTCTTTAAAAAAAAAGATAAATACTAAAATGAATGTCCTTTTATGTCCTGTCTTTTGTTCCTTTAAGTTGTGGTGAAACTTTAAATTGCTATCTGGGAGTAAATGTCATGTCCAAGGAGAAGAATCAGGGAACTGCTATTAGAAAATTCATTAATCACAGTTGTATTTGTAGGTCATGATAATCATTTATTAGCTAAGTAAGACTCCTGGGGTTTTTCACTTATAAAACTTATCTTTTTTCCTTCTATAAAACATTTTTGGCTGAGCTTGAAGCCCTTACCAAGAAATGCGAGAAATTTATAGCTCTCTGATACTTGTGAAAGTCCAGTATGTTGTCTTTTACTACAGGCAATAATGTATGTAGTAAAATAAGATAAATTTAGGCCAAACAGATATTTTTGAGTTAAAAATAAAACTCAAACATAACCCAAATATATGACTTTATGCATAGCAGTTATTTATAGCTTACTACTTAAAGACTTCAGTCTGTTTCTAATATAAATACACAATGATTTATGGAAATATGACAGTAGCTAGAATGCCATGATAAATGAAGAAACCTCAGGTGAACTGGAAAAAGAGTTAATTCTAGTCACAGCTTTCCTGAAAATGTCTAAATTTACTCATTATAGAGAGATTGTAAAAGAGAACTTTAGCTGAACTCACCTTCTTTGAAAAAGTAATAACCACTTGATATGTGACCATTGTTTCAAAGCAGAAGAGTGTGTTAATTTGGCAGGTGGGTGGGGGAGTCAATTAGGCAGGGTACTGTTTTTCTCTGTAAGGTCATACACTAGCATAATGCTGATGCACTGACATTTATTACTTTTACAGAGACCTTACCTGTGAAAACAGGTAAATCATAAAGACATACTAGATGTATAGGTTGAAGTAGAAGAGAGGAAGCTAAACTGGATTGGGCTTGCTTGATTTTAAGTGAATGAATGCATTTGTGTCACAGAGGTGTGCACTGAAGTTAAAAAAAAAAAAGAGGCATATGGCTCCAAGTCATCTCATAGGACAAGTTCATGGGGCAATGTAATGTCAGGGGAGAAGGCTTAGTGAGTTTAGATGATCAGGTTGGGGTGGGGGTGGGGGAACAAACTGACACTGTAATTTGGGGATATGGTCCAAATGACTCAGGACCCATGATGACTAAGCAATATAAATTCTTTTGTTCTGTAAAGAATCAACCAGTAAATACTCTTGGGGATCATATGGTCCTTGTAGACATCTATTCAACTCTATTTTCGAATGAGAGATAAGCATAAGACATTGCATAAATAATAGGTGTGTTTTATTTCAATACCACTTCAGACCCACAAATTATCAATCCATGATGAACAACAATACTCTTAGAAGTAATCATAGTTGGAAAGAAATAAAGGAGGAAAGCAAGAGACACAGGGCACATGTGTGATATTTATAGTACTTTAGAGTTGGCACTCTGGAGAAGGCAATATAACTGAAAGATTTATCAGGAGGTCTTGAGTGAATAGAATGTCATTGGGAAGGGAGTCAAAGAAATTAAAAAAAAATGCTGAATGTCAAATAAAAAACAGCGAAGAAAAATTTTGCTATTTCTGAACTATTGTATTCATTTTATGGACATCTATTCACATAGACATTAAGTGACCTTGCTTAATTCTACCGAATGTATATGTACTATCAATATCTTTCCTATATTGGTTAATGAGTTTCTGTTTTTCCTGTGTATTTGAAGTTTTTAAAGCTATGTGTACCTCATTTTGGAATTGGCAGCTGTGTAGACAGGGCCACTCAATATTCTCTAGAATGTGGATTTTATTTATTTTTTATTTATTTTTTTTTGCTTTTGGGTCACACTGGGCAATGCTCAGGGGTCACTCCTGGCTCTTCACTCAGGAATCACTCCTGGCGGTGTTCAGGGGACCATATGGGATGCTGAGAATTGAACCCGGGTCGGCAGTGTGCAAGGCAAACGCCCTACCCTCTGTGCTATTGCTCCAGCCCCAAGTATATGGATTTTAAACCTCAGGAGCAATCAGTGGGTTCTGAATGAGGAGCTGCCATCCCTGGCCACCGCCACGAAGCGACCCCACTGCCCACAATGCAGAGATTATGGAGGTTCAGGGCACCCAGAGCAACCACTCCACGGCCTGCGAGGAAACCGGCCTGCCCTGGGGACCCCTTCCCCATTCCTGCCCCACTCCTCATGCTGGACAGCCTGGACACATCAACCCAAACAGGATTCTATGACATCACCTACATTTCCAGTCAGAGTCTTAAAAGGCGAGGTTCCAAATATTCCTGACCAGGTACTTTTTGGTCAGGAAGACTAATTTTTCCCCCATTTCTGGCCTTGGATCAGATCACCAGGACCTCTGGAGGGTCTCCAGGTCTGGAATATATGGAGAGTGACACACTGAACAGAGGGCATATGGAGCCAAAGTCTTCATTCTCCTTAAGGGAATAAAATACACTAAGATTCCTTTGCAAACACCCACCAGGACTATGCCCCAGACCTGACCCACCGAACACCACCCCCCCAAAAAAGTATTGCTCAGAAATCAATAGGCATTAATATTCAGATATCATGCTTTTTTGTGTTTATTGATTCATTTTCGGGAGGGGAGGGCACGTTCTGTAGTCCCTCTCGGAGACACCGGCAATCTACCGAGAGTATCCTGCACACATGGCAGAGACTGCTTGGCATATTTGATATGCCAAAAACAGTAACAAGAAGTCACAACAGTGGAGACATTACTGGTGCCTGCTCGGGCAAATTGATGAACAATGGGATGACAGTGCTACAGTGACAATGTGTATTTTATTGTTACTACAAGGAAGGACAGCTGATGAATCTGTGTTAGATATTATTGACTTATTTAAAATAATACTTTGAAAACATAATATGAAAGTACATGTGACTTTATGGTTTATAAAAATATATATCAAAACTTTATTACTTAGGAGGAAATATCAGAGCCTACAGATTAAGATCATTAGTATGAATTCATCAATCTGTATTCAAGTTCAAGTGGAAGAATAACTAAATAGACTTTAAGGACCTAGAGGCAAAACAGTTTTAGTTGTATTCTTTTTTTGTTGAGATATTTTTAAAATAAGAAAATATTTAAATTTGTTAAAACATTCTTGTCTTTAAAAATGCTTCTCAAGTACTTTAGCAAAGAAAATATACAGGTGGCCGACTGACACATTTAAAGAAATGTCACTTAATATCACTATAAATTGTGAAGGAGGTAGCCCTTCATTCTATTGAGGATGGCTGGTTTATATCAAACAGGTTAGAAAACAGAGAAAGAGTTCTTATTCACTGTTGGTAGGAATATATGTAAATTGTTTCAGTCTCTATGGAAAATAGTATGACAATATCTCATTATATCAAATGATCCAGCAATTTCTAGAAGTCTATCCAAAGAATGTAAAACACTAACTCAATGGGCATAAAAATTCTTGTTCCTTTCAACACTATTTTCAACAGCCAAGGCTTTGGAACAAATCAAGTGCATAAGGACAGGGAAGAAAATAAAGACAATCTGTTATGTATACACAATTATATACTACTCACCTATTAGAAGAGATGAAACCTTGTCTTTTTCTACAAACTTATGGAAATGGTGTGGGCCATGCTGAGTGAAAATAAGTGAGAAAGAGAAATGCAAATAACTGTGTATGAACTCATATGTGGGATATTTAAAGATATATAAGGTAATAAACAAGTCCAATTAAAACAAACCCTTTGACTCTGACTATTGAATTGAGGTTATTAGAGGGGGTGGAGAGAGTGCAAAGAGGCTCCAACAAGTTTTTTAAATTTTGGTGGTGGCATGATATAATAACATAGTTATTAACATAGTTATAAGAGTAATGAAATCCTACATTTCAAACATATCATATAAACCAATATTACCTCTACTAAAAAGATAAAATAAAATTTTAGCTAGTTGTATATTTTGTTTGTGCTGGAGCTATAGTACAGCGGGTAGAGTGTTTGCCCTGCATGTGGCCAACCCAGGTTCGATTCCTCTGGCCCTCTCAGAGAGCCCAGCAAGCTACTGAGAGTATCTTGTCCACATGGCAGAGCCTGGCAAGCTCCCTGTGTTGCATTGGATATGCCAAAAACAGTAACAATAAGTCTCACAATGGAGATGTTACTGGTACCCGCTGGAGCAAATCAATGAGCAAGGGGATGACAGTGATACAGTAACAGTGATATTTTGTTCATATAACATTGGATCCATATTTTCTTCTTTGTTTTGTTCATTTAGTTATAATACTTCTATTTGACATCTAGAGTAATATATTCTTACATAATCAGTTAGAAATGTAGATTTCTTGTGTCTTTTTCTTAAACTATATGTCTAGTTTGAAAGATAAGCTTTCTCAGTACATTGACACCTTAGTTTATTATGTTACATAACATCGATTGTATCTATCAACCTGCCATCATAATCTTCATTACTATTTTTTTTTTTTGCTAGACTTGGTAAAGCCTGGCTTTACCTTGATTTATTACTTGATACTCTTACTACAATTCAAAGGAAGAACTGAGGGTACTAGGGATAGAAAAATTAAATATTTTATCAATGGTCACCAGTAGGTATAAGATAGAACTTGGATTTCAAACTGAATCTAACTGACCCCTTCACTATTTCTATGGAAATATTAAAATTAATAAAGTGATTACAATGTTAGTACTGATTGCTCAAATTTTTCAAATTTTATTGGGATACTTGCACATGGTCAATCCGGGCTTGATTCCTGGCATCCCATACAGTGGTGTCCTTAGCATGATCAGTAGTGAAGGAGTGATTCCTGAGCACAGTCCAAGTGAGCGCTTAGTACTGGTGGATATGACCAAGAAACAATAAACAAAAACAAATCCCCAAATGTTATTGAGATGAAACTCTCAGTCAAAATATTTCCTATTTCAGTACAAGTATAGATGATTGTGCCATTTTGTAGAATAGTTTTGCATTCCTGTTTCTGATTCCAAAGCTGACATCAGTAATCTCATCGCACTGTTTAGCACAATAAGAAAAATTCTTTGTTTTAGTAACAATAATTCTTGCTGCAGTTCATTTTTCTTTTAAAGTGACAAAGAAGGATTGCTTTCAGTGTTTCTTAAAATTTGCTCTCAGTGTTTTTTTCTATAACTATGTTTCTTAGGAAATTTGGTACTTAACTAAGTACACTTACAAGAGAAGAATATTTTGATGATAACATCTAACACCAACTTAAGGAAATCAGCCTGTTTCCTTCGATAATGACTCTTCTCTCTTTTCTGTTCATTCATTTATTTATTGTACCAGTATTTCCAGACCATCTATATTGCAAAAAAGGTCCTATTGTAGGAACAAATTAAACAGTGATCAAAGAAACAATGTCCCTATTCTTAAATTATTTTCATTTTGGTACAAAAATGAGATAACTTAATAAAAGAAATCCAAATTTACCAGCTGGTAATAAGTACAATGGAGAAAAAACAAGAAAGATCAAGAAGTATAAATTCACAAAGTACAAATTCACAAAATGGAGATATTTTTACAATGCTTACAATATTTTTTATTTTTAATATTAAGAATTCCTCATCTCCCTGCACATTATTTTGAAGTGTGAGTGATATAACTGAAGATGGAATTGCACATAGCAAAGAACACAAAATGTTTAGTGTTCTATAACTGTCCAAAGAAACATATTTTTAATGATTTTTCAATGCTTGTGAAAATATAAGCTGTCAGGGCTTCAGTTTTTTTTTCTTTTTTAATCTAGAGGGTACATGATTGAAATACTGTGTTCCCACATGAGGAGAAATTGAACGGTGCTTAAAAATTTTTGTATGTGGTAGGGAAGGTGTAGTCTGCGACTGCTTTTTTTTTTAATACCAGCTGGAATACAGATTTGCTCCAAAGTTCAGAAGGGAGCAATAACATTTTGGGGGGTTATTGATTTTAATGATGGCAAGGAAGAACTTTGGGGTATTGTATTCTGGAACCCAAATGTGAGAAACTTGTCATAAGGAAAATGAATTCAATAGTTTCCAAACAGATTTATCATTTGTTTCAGAAGTACCTACAAAAGTACCTAAAAAACCATGATAAATTCAGAATGGAGGTACACCATTCAAGCCATGGATAGCATTTGAATGGTTTCATTGGTGTGCAATAATCTCTGAGAAAATGGCATAGAGTTAATATTAAACACAATGATTTACAGAAGTGAAAATCTTCAGCACAGGTGCAAATTCAACATTCCTTAACAAATCTATTGAATATTTCCAGATGTTTGTGTTGAGTTTTCCTTATAATCAATGTAACTTTTCCAGCTTTTAACAGCTTAAGACCTCATATGGTCCTTTTTAGGTTACGTTTATTCTTCTATTTTTTCTTAGTGTTGAAAAAATTGGAAAGTCCCATATCTGTGTTAATTTAAATTTAAATGATAAAGTTAGAAATTATTTGCTTAGATTTTTATTTACTTAAAATTTGGGGGATCTAGTTCAAACCAAAATCATGAGTACACATTAATTTGCATTCAGAATAAAAATTTTCACAGGATGTATAGGAAAAATGTTCATATAGAAGAACTGTAAAAGAAATTTTATAAATAAAAGGGAAGTTTATAAACCACTTCTCCAAGGATGCTAAATTACTATAATATGAAAAATTTATAGTTAACTTCGGAATATTATTTTAAAATACTAAGAATATTAATTTTTAAAGTTCTCATTCCTGAGATATTTGTAGAAAAATCTTTAATGCATAAAGTAAGCAGGAGTACATTTGTTCCTATTTTTAATGCTCTCCCATGGAGACTTGGCCTATCTTTTATACATACATATATACATACATACATAAGCTGACAAGAATCCTCAGGCATTAGAGTATTCATGTAGACTTCAACATAGGGGAGAAGCTTATAAAAACAGGATATTGAAAATTCTTAAAATATATCACCAGGGTCTATTGTGAAAACAGTCAAACCCAAAGTAATGATAAGTACCATATAAACTTAGTTTTCGTGGATTTCTGAACTTCAGAGAAATGTTGAACACTTTAAAAAGTGATGAGGCATTAGAAAATGTTCAAGACTTAAAAATACTAGTAATTGGATTTAGGAGCTAGCTCATAGAACTGGAGCTTACATTTGCATGAAGGAGCCCTGATTCTGATGCCTACTACTTCATGGTCCCCCTGCATGGTCAGGCATGACCCCTGAGCATCACCGAGGTGTGGTCGTTTATTCCACCCAAAAGACTAGTGATCATAAAAATGAAGGAACATTTTGTCATATTCTATAAAGTATGGTTAAATAAACCAGTCATGATGGAGTTAGTATTAGAATTTTATATTACATATGAATTTTCTATATTAAAGGAAGTAAAATTTAAACTGATAAATTGGAAAAAAATCACTGTTCATGCTTCTCTTCAATGTTTTTTATCCACTTTGTTATTGATTGACAAGATAATCTTTCTTCTAGGTTTCTATTTTATCTTAATAGTTTTACTGATAAATAAGCCTTATGTGAATATTAAACATATAGAGTGTATTTCATGTTTAGAGTAAATATCGAGTAGTTGACATTTGGGTTAGCAAGTGGAGACACACTTTGTGGTGTACAGGATTTTTCCTTTCTATACTCAGGAGTGACCCTTGAAGGTGGTTGTGGAAACATATGCTTTGCTGGGGATTGATCCATGGTCAGCTGCATGCAAAGCAAGTGTGCTATGTACTCTTCCACAAATGGTTTTGCAAAAACTGTCCAATCATACGTATATATTTCTATATATATACATACCAATAATACATATATGTATATACATATATAAATATACAATGCGATAGATATACATAACAAATCATATATGCATATATACTCAGGTATATGTGTGTGTATATGTATGCATGTGTGTATGTGTACATATACATAGTATACCTATGGTAGGAAACTTTAAGTGAAGTTTTCTCTGGCTGGATGTCTGTTTGGCTTCCTGTTTTTTCCTTAATAAAATTCCCATCATTCTGCCTTTACTCCACATGGATTCTATAGATTTCATTGAAATTCCAAAATTTGCATAGGCATATCTATCCTAGAGAAGATTGACTCTTTTAACACTCAATTCAACACTAATCTCATCAACGGCCAAGAGCTAGAGACTAAAACAAAGCTCCTGGAAGAGAGTGATGGAGAATATCGCATGGCAGAGCCTGGCAAGTCACCCGGGGCATATTGGATATGCCAAAAGCAGTAACAATAATGGGCCTCATTCCCCTGATCCTGAACCCGGCAAGGATAAATGGAGACATTACTGGTGCCCACTCAAGCAAATCTATGAGCAATGAGATGACAATGATAAAGTGATACACACATACACACACACACACACACACACTCAGACCCTGTATAAAATGAAAAAGCCCTTATTATTAGATGTGGATCCACAAATTTACTCTAGAAAACAGGCATAATCCTTTGTAATACCGAATCTACAAGTATGTTCAACAATGCAGTGCCATACTAAGCAAAACAGAGGCAATAAATAGATAGGACAACATCACATTAAGAAGGTTCTGCACAGGAAAAAAAAAAGATCAGACCAGAATACAATGATACCTTGTAGACTAGGAAGAAATATTTGCCCATCACTCATCTGACAAAGGGTTAATGTCCAAGTTACACAAAGCATTTGTAAAACTTAACCAGATACACCCCCATTTTTATTCAACAATGCTTCTTAAAAATCTACTTAAAAATCCTCTTTAAAAAATCTTCCTAAAATATTATTGATTTTTTGGGGGGGTGGGCTACACCATGTAGTGTTTGAGGCTTATTCCTTGCTTAAAAATTCTTTCCTTATTGTGCTCAAGAGACCATATGCAGTGACTGGGATCAATCCACTGGAGCCAAGGGGAGCAACTTAACCTTATATTACTTCTCTAGCCACAAAATTTTATTTTATTTTATTTATTTATTTATTTATTTATTTTTTTGCCATTTTTAAAAATTTATTTTATTCTTTAGTGAGTCACAGTGAGGGTACAGATACAGATTCATGCATTTTAGAGCTTTTTTTTCACTCACACAATGTTCGCAAACATATCCCTCCACCAGTGCACATTCTCCACCACCAATAAACCCAGCATCCCTGCCCCCCAAATCCCATCTCCTCCCTCACCCCAAACTGCCTCTGAGGCAGGGTATTCCCTTTTGATCTCTCTCTCCAATTGGTGTTGTGGTTTGCAATAAAGGCATTGAGTGGTCATCGTGTTCAGTCTCTAGACTACTTTCAGCATGCATCCCCCTTCCCGCACAGGATCTCCAACCACATTTTACTTGGTGTTCCCTTCTCTATCTGAGCAGCCTTTTTCCCCAGCTTGTTAGACCAGCTTCCAAGCCATGGAGCCACCTACTGGTACGTATTTCTACTATTCTTGGATATTGGTCTCCTACTCTGTTATTTTATATTCCACAGATGAGTGCAATTTTCTATGTCTGTCTCTCTTTCTGACTCATTTCACTTAGCATGATACTTTCCATGTTGATCCACTTATATGCAAAGTTCATGACTTCATCTTTCTAACAGCTGCATAGTATTCCGTTGTATAGATGTACCAAAGTTTCTTTAACTAGTCATCTGTTCTCGGGCTCTCGGGATTTTCCAGATTCTGGCTATTGTAAACAGTGCTGCGATGAACATACAAGTGCAGATGTGATTTCGGCTAAACTTTTTTGCTTCTCCGGGGTATATTCCCAGAAGTGGTATTGCTGGGTCAAATGGGAGCTCAATCTCTAATTTTTTGAGAAGTGTCCATTTTGGTTTCCAGAAGGGCTGAACCAGTCGGCATTCCCACCAGCAGTGTAGAAGGGTCCCTTTCTCCTCACATCCTCTCCAACAGCAGTTGCTTTTGTTCTTTTGGATGTGTGCCATTCTCTGTGCTGTGAGGTGTATCTCGTGGTTGTTTTGATCTGCATCTCCCTGATGATTAGTGATTTAGAACACTTTTTCATGTGCCTTTTGGCCATCCACATCTCTTCCTTGGAAAAGTTTTTGTTCATTTCATCACCCCATTTTCTAATTGGGTTGGATGTTTTCTTCTTGTAGAGTTCAGTGTCTTATATACCCTTGATATCAACCCCTTATCTGATGGGTATTGGGTGAATATCCTTTCCCATTCTGTAAATTGTCTTTGTATTCTGGTCACTGTATCTTTTGCTGTAGCCACAAAATTTTAAATTCTAATTTGAAGTACATAAAAGACATATCAGAACATTTGTAAGTATTTTTTATTGTATTGTAATACTTTAATGATTAGAACGTTATAAGGCTAAACATGCTTGCATTCTATATCTTTACCTTGTGGATATCAAAGGAGAATTAATGTGGTAGTGTCTTCATTAAGTTTAGGCAACCAGAGCACTGATGAGATGTATTGAGGTGGACCCCTGTCTAAGCAAAGAGAATATCAATAAATCTAGACACAGAATTAGGTGTATTTAATATCATGACATATCTCCATATAATTATCTCCATTCAAGACTTGGGTAGAATAAAATAATCATTCCAATATTTACAGAACATTTAGTATGCATCCACTACTGGAGAGATGCTAAAGGATTTGTAAAATCCTATTCATATTAATAAAGAATGTATTTACTAAGAAAAAAACAAATAAGTTAAAGATAAAATGCTAGAATGATAAAAGCAATGCACAATTGAATCAAGGCAACTGGGGCTTTGTATATTATTATAGAAAAGCTTTAATGGATTATAAAAAGATGCTTCATTTTATACTTTAATAAGTAGAAGATGTTTGTTTCTCAAGTTTACTGCTTTTATGTACTCTGATGATTTTGAATACAAGAAATAAGCTCTGCTTTACAAAGTATCTTGCAGTTTGGGAATGAGGGTGAGTGTCTGTCTATCTCACATAGTCCTTCTGCTGTTTACTTCTTTTCTGAATACTTCATAATAGCTTTTTTTGCTGCTTGTTTCAACCAAACCCAGACATACTCAAGGGATACTTCTAACTCTGTGCACATGAGTTACTCAGGTGGTGCTGAGGGGACCCATATGGAATGCTGGGGACCAAATGGTGGTTGGCCAGATGTAAGGTACTTTCTGCTGCACTATCTCTTTAGCCCACATATGTTTTGTTCTGTTTTTTAAAAATAAGATTATTCTTGAACTATGTTGTAGCTCATGTTCTTTATATAAGTCAGAGTTTGTAAAACAAAGATAAGCCACAACCATGATGATTGCAGTGCAATCAGTTTTTTCTTGTAATTTGTCAACAGCTTGTAATCTGGGAAATGGTTAAATGCACTTCCCTTTAAACCAGTTGACTGAGCATATTTTGGCGGACTAGGAATGAAAGTGGTTTCTCCTTATACTGAGAAAGATGTCAGTATTCTCAATCTCCATATAAGCTGACATGTCTATTTTACTATCACACCTGCTTCTGGCAGGTCTGGATGTAATTTTACTGAAAATGTGATTATAACTAATAAATAATTATGTTTAATTCCTTAAATAAAAGTATTTATGCACTTTGTCAAACTATTGCTGAAGTACCTATATTTAAAACATATAGAAAAGTTAAATTGTGAATATAAAAAGACACAATTCACTCCTCACATTATTTTATATTCCTTTGTGTTCTCAAGTGGTTCAGTGGTCAGTGACTCTTGCTGCTTGCTATCAATGATTCCAATGAAAATTGTTAGCTGATAAACACATCACCAAGGCATATATTCTCCTGGATTTGATCACTGCAGTAAGGTGAACAAGTTAGAAGTGCTAGTGGAGAAATTTTTATTTTATGATTTGTTCTAACTTAACTCTCAGGACAGAAAACATCAATCTGCTAATTGACCAAAGGTGCAAGCAGTGATAGATTTCAAGGTGACTATAGTGTACTTTATTTAAAATCCAGAATTTTAGGGCTAAAATTTAGTTTGGAAAAAAGCACGTTTATTGGTAATATGTCTGTTTATAATCAAAGTGTTCTGGGAATTGATAATATATAATTGTCATAACTAAGGATTATTTATTTTTAAAAGTGTGAATTAAGCACACACAAATATTTCTAAGTATTTTTTCTAACTTATTTGTTAATTCTTTTATTAAATGCATCTATTCATTTTCAAGTATAAAATAACAGCTAGAACTTTAGGCATAAGAATGAAAGGCTCAACCTTAACCATTCTGAAACTCATATTCAAGCAGAATACAGAGACAAAAATATTTACATATGTAGTTATAAAATTATAATATAGTAAGTAATGACAGTTTAAGGTACTAGGAAATCTCATTTATTCTGGGAGTAAGGAAATGTTTTCTTGAGAAAATAAGTTCAACTGATGTCTAAAGCTTGGATAAACATGAATAGAAGAATGTTGTAGTCAGTGGAAACAGTTCTGTGGGTTTAGAGAGAGGCATGCACAAACATGTTTTTTTTTTTTTTTAATTGAATCACCATGAGAAAAGTTACAAAGCTTTCGGGTTTAAGTCTCAGTCATACAATGGTCAAACACTCATCCCTTCACCAGTGCACATGTTCCACCACCAAGAACCCCGGTATACCTCCCATCCTAACTACCCCTTCCCCCACCTGTGTGGCTGATGATTTTCACTTTAATCTTTCTTTAGTTTGATTACATTCAATATTTCAACAGAAAACTCTTTATTATTATTTGGAATTTTCCCCCAACAATCAGACCTGCCAAAAAGGCATTATTTGCTAATTCGTTTTACATTGCTGAGAATAAAGGGCATATGAGGTTACATGGCTGCTGTTGCGGCCGTGCAGTTTTTGATATTTCTTGTATTTTATTAATAAAGTCCAGAGAAATTTCTGCCAGAAGTCGCATCATTCCAAGCTCATACCTCTGTTTAGTGGACTCTAAAAGATGACAGTCACCACACCATTGCCGCCGACGAAAGGAAAGGCCAAGAGAGAAAGACCTTTCCCGTTCCAGAGTGGCGTGGGACTGTAGCTTAGTTCACAGTCTAGAGGCATTTCTGCAAGAAGCTGCTCAGTGTCAAAAGTAGTTAGTGGGCCTCCAGGATCATGGTCGTTAGAAACAGAGGAGACATTCCTGTGTGGCTGCTCAGGGTCTCATCTGGGCGGAAAGTGGCCATGCACAAACATCTTGAAGTGAATTATGAAATAAGACCAGAATATGAGGACATGGATTTAATGGTGATCGTAAGGAAGGCCTGGCAGTCTCCTAACCCTGTGCCTTGATATCTTCACCAGGGCCCTTTGGAAGGGGGTGGGTTGGGATTCCCTCTCCCTAGCAGAGCCCCAGCAGCTGAAGACCTCCGGAGCCCAGCCACAGCCATGCTCAAGGCCACTCTCCACATGCTCGGACGAGCCTCACGCATGTGTATGAAACCTGGGGCTGAGATCTCCAAGGCTGCTCAGATAGGGACTGGGCCTCTTCCACCCAGACCCCCATTTTCCAGTAGCTAGGCAGTTACACCCAGAGACTGCCCCTGTCCCGTGTAATCCCATCAATGGCAATATCCAGAGACTATAAAACCAAGCTCCCAGAAGCAATATCTTTTAGCCTAGTTCTCCCACTTGGTGAACCTGACAAGCTACTGAGAGTCTATTGCCCACTTGTGAGAACCTGGCAAGCTCCCTGTGGCATATTCATATCCAAAGTACAGTAACATATATATATATACATATACCTCTTGGAGAGCCTGACAAGCTACCGAGAGTGTCCCGCCCTCACAGCAGAGCCTGACAAGCTACCTGTGGCATATTCGATATGCCGAAAACAGTAACAATAGGTCACATTCCCCTGACCCTGAAAGAGCCTCCGATTGTTGGGAAAGATGAGTAAGGAGAGGCTGCTAAAATGTCAGGGCTGAGTGTAATAGAGATGTTACTGGTGCCCACTCAAGAAAATCAAAGAACAACGGGATGACAATGATACAGTGATAAAAGTGGTCACGAAGTATCATGACACCTTTCTCAGCAAGTGTTTAAGGGAATTGGCTAATGGAAATAGAGTTTTTACTATTTGTGCATTTTAAATGTAAATGTTAACAATATTTTTAGTCAAAATATTTAAATCTTGGAAAAAGCTGAAATGTTTTATTTCTTAATTATAACTATTATTAAATCTGTCTACTCTTACAGTTCACCAAACTCTTTCCCTTAGAAATTTGTAATGTAAAAGCCTAAAGTTCTAGAAACTAGAGAAGTTTCTTTGTAAAACTCTATTAAGTCACATGAACAATGACAACCATTCAATGTTGTACAGCAAAGAAGGAATATACAGAATAATGTAAAAATAACTGAATTTGAGTGTTGCTCTTTACTTACTGTGTGACCCTGAGAAAATATTTCAGCCTGGTTTCTTGCTTATCTACTAGAACTAATGTTTTTCTGGTTTAGCAAATAATGATTAAGCAATTACCATATTTCAGACATTGGAAAAGGGAGGGCAAAGCAATGAATAAGTTATGTGTGATTGGGACAACATTGTGGGCAAAAGCAAAAGGGTGCTAGAACCCTGCAGTAATAAATACTGCGAGAGAAGGGTATTTTAAAAGTGAGTGACACAAATAACTTGGTGCATTTTTATTGCAGCACCTATGTTTTATCTTCTACAAAGTAAAACTTAATCAGTTCTCATGCTGTGTTCAAGATTTCCATGCTTTGTTATAGCATGTGAAAATTTTGTTATAACAAGAAAAGATTTGATAGAGTAGTATGATTTAACATTTTATTGCTTTGCTCATTTGGAAATTTTAACTTTATTTTTTCTAGAAACTCTCATACTATTTTTTTTTCTATGATTGCAAAACAAATCTGCAAGGTTTTCTTTGAGCAAGGCAAAAGCAAGTTTACATCTTAAGAATGACAACATGACACTCTCAAGGTACTCTGGAGCTACAGACATGTTTTGCTCTTCAGGTATATCTTCAAGGAACGGCAAGTTACATGACTAAAAATTAATCCCAAAGTCTCAGGCTGAAGGTGGTCTCCATTCCCAATTGTGAGCTGCCTTACCACCCTAAATAATTCAAAATAAAGGAGCATGACTCTTCAATCAACATTTTTATCTAATTGTCTAAATTGTTCACATAGCCTAACTTTTCTGTTGCCCATTCAAGCATTTGAAATGTGACTTCATAAATAAGAGTGTTAAAAGATAAATGGCTTACCATTTGACAAGAAACTAAATGTTAATTGATATAATGATACAATTTACCAGTGAATCATTTCCATCTCTACCATGGAACCATCTGCATGTACAGCCCTATATACTTTAATCAATAGTTCTTAGCGTTTTTCTTTTAATATGGTATATATGGCCTTTTCTCAAAATTTCTCCTAAATATATTGATTTTTATTTTCTATTTCACTTTTCTGTATAATAAGATTTAAGATTCCTTTATTTTATTATATCCATGCACCACAAAATATATCATTTGGATCTGTGGTTTCAATTTCTCTAATTTAAACTATGCAAATATTATTAGCATATCATCTACTTCTCTTCCACCCACATGTTTATTCCAAGGACTGTGAAACAAATGAGGTACACTAAATTCCACTAAGCACCTAAGTGAATTTTTGGTCTTGCTCTGCTATCTTAAGCTAGCTTTTAATCTCCATAAATGTTAAATGACTTTCAGTTGTTAGAGTGAAATATTGTGGTATATTGCCAGATACATGACAGTTAAAAACACCCACAGACTTTTGGCAGGGAATAAATCAGGGAATGCTCATATGGGTGAATAGTGTCTTAACAAGGGAACCATATGTGTTCCAGGAAAGGTCTTATGAAACTAATTTGATAAAGGTATTTTTATTTTGCTGTAAAGAAAAAAATATCTAAAACTATCATGAAAATATCTAAAACTATCATGAAAATATTATTTTCTTTCATGCTTTTACATGTCACTAGCAACATACCAAACTCCTTACAGAGATGTTTGTAGCAGCTGCCATCAGCTCAAGTCCAGTATGTGACAGTCACATTGCAAGGAAAAAATACCCAAGTTTTCTGCTTAAAGAAGTTGGTTTTTTTTTTGTCTCTTTAATAAGTCTCTAGGCATATATGAAGAAAATATCAATGTGAGATAGAGTCAAAGAGAACATAGGAATGGCACAAAAGTGTTTGAAATTTTCTCCATATATGGCATTCATATATATACATATATATGAATTATATATATATATATATATATTTCTATGCACCTTTCAAGCTACCCATGATGATTTAAAGAGGAAAAATGCCAAACAATTATCATCATCTAAAAGCTTGGATATTTAGGTAATGATACCTCCAGATCATGTTTCATAATAAAATAATGCTTTTCTTCATCACTGATGGTTATCTTTGCAGTGAATTTATATTCACCCCAAACTTGGACAGGTATAGCAGTTTTTCACAATTAGACTAAGCTAAAAGTAACCAAGATGTCCGTCAATAGTGGAATAAACGAACAAACTGCTATAAACAAACAATGGAGTATTATAAAGCAAAGAAGCTATAAAAAGACCTTGTGTATATTTTTTTTACTCACCATCTATTCATTACCACCTCTACGGATTGAATTATTGTAGCACCTATAGAGAAGAAAATAAGCAGATTTTCCCCCATGAACTTAAATTATGATTAAAAAATAGAAAACATGTATTTTATTTCTTTTTATTTTATATTTGCAGAGATTATTATAAATTATATTAGAATAGTTTGGTTGCCTGTGTAAGCATTTTTGAGGAAATACCATTTGAAAATAGAAGTAAAACATAAGGAATAATTATGGGCTGGAGAGATAGTCAAAGGGTAAGGTACTTGCCTTGCATGTAACTGACCTGCATTTGATTCCTGGTTCACATATATGGTCCTCTGAGCACTGTCAGAAATCATCCCTGCAGAGACTAAGAAATAAGCCTTGTAAGCACTGAGTACCACTGGGGTTGGTCCAAAAACATAAAAAACAAGAAGAAATACGCAGAGAGATAGAGGTAGATAGATAGAGAGAGAGAGAGAGAGAGAGAGAGAGAGAGAGAGAGAGAGAGAGAAATAGATCAAGAACATTTGATGCAGAAGCAATTAGTCAAAGTTCTTTGGCTTATAAACAAGATTTATTTATTAAGAATTGCTTATACAAGGGGGCTGGAGTGATAGCACAGCGGGTAGGGCGTTTGCCTTGCACGCGGCCGACCCGGGTTCGAATCCCAGCATCCCATATGGTCCCCTGAGCACCGCCAGGGGTGATTCCTGAGTGCATGAGCCAGGAGTGACCCCTGTGCATCGCCGGGTGTGACCCAAAAAGCAAAAAAAAAAAAAAAAAAAAAAAAAGAATTGCTTATACAAGCTCTGGTATATTCTATACTCTACACTAAACCTACTTAACCTTAATGTCTCATTTCTGTTATATCAATACATCATAAGCATATATATTTATAGATATATATAAATATTGCACAATTGTAATACATACAGCATATATTATCTAAATACATTATCTATCTTATATACACTTATACATATAAGTACATATTCATATTTTTATAAACAGAAGAAAAAATTAAGAAGGGCTGATGGAATATAGGACAAAGGACAGTTATGGCAAAGTATTAAAAGGTGTTGGAGGGACTGAAACAATAGCTTCAAGTTTAACTTTATTTCTTTATTAGTGAATCACCTTGAGGTAGAGTTACAGACTTACAACATTTCATGCTTGTGTTTTGGTCAGACAATGCTCTAGTACTCATCCCTCCACCAGTGTCCATTCTCCACCACCGATGATCTCAGTATCCCTCCCACTCCCCCATTCAGCCCCCCCACCTCTGTGGCAGGGCATTCCCTTTGGTTCTCTTTGTCCTTTTGGGTGTTGTGGTTTGCAATAGAGGATTGAGTGTCCATCGTGTTTGATCTATAGTCTACTTTCAGTGCGTATATCCCATTCCCAGTGGGTCCTCGAACCACGCTTTACCTGGTTTTCCCTTCTCTCTCTGAGCTGCCTTTTCCTCCAGCATGTGAGGCCAGTTTCCAAGCCGTGGAGCTAATCTCCTGCTACTTACCTCTACTATTCTTGGGTGCTAGTCTCCCATACTGTTACTTTATATTCCACAGATAAGTGTAGTCTTTCTATGTCTGTCTCTGTTTTTGACTCATTTCACTTAGCATGATACTTTCCATGTTGATCCATTTATATACAAAGGTCATGACTTCATCTTTTCTAACAGCTGCATAGTATTCCAGTGTGTAGATGTACCAAAGTTTCTTTAACCAGTCATCTGTTCTCGGGCAGTTGGGTTTTTTTTTTTTTCCAGATTCTGGCTATTGTAAATAGTGCTGCAATGAGCATTTGAGTACAGATGTCATTTCGACTATACTTTTTTGCCTCTCCGGGATATGTTCCCAGGAGTGGTATTGCTGGGTCAAATGGGAGCTCAATTTCTAATTTTTTGAGAAGCGACCATATTGTTATCCAAAAGGGCTGAACCAGAGGCATTGTCACCAGCAGTGTAGGAGAGTCCCTTTTTCTCCACATCCACACCAACAGCGGTTGCTTTTATTCTTTTGGATGTGTGCCAGTTTCTGTGGTGTGAGGTGATATCTCATAGTTGTTTTGATCTGCATCTCCCTGATAGTTAGTGAAGAGCATTTTTTCATGTACCTTTTTGCCATTTGTATTTCTTCCTTGAGAAAGTTTTTGTTTATTTTATCGCCCCATTTTGTGACGTGTTGGATGTTTTCTTCTTGCAGATTCCAACCAGTGCCTTGTATATATCCTTGATATCAACCCCTTATAAGATGAGTATTGGGTGAATATTCTTTCCCTTTCCATAGATTATCTCTGTATTTTGGTCAATGTTAATTTTGAGGTGCAGAAGCTTCTTAGTTTAATATAGTCCCATTTGTTTATCTCTGTTATAACTTGGTTTGCAGTGGCGTGTCATCTTTGAAGATAACGTTAGCTTCAGTATTGTGGAGGGTTTTGCCGATCTTGTCTTCAATGTGTCTTATGGATTCTGGTATGATGTTGAGGTCTTTAATCAATTTTGATCTGATTTTTGTGCACGATGTTAGGTCAAAGTTTAAACCCATTTTTTTGCACGTGGTAGTCCAGGTATGCCAGCACCATTTGTTAAAGAGGCGTTCCTTCCTCCACTTCACATTTCTTGCTCCCTTATCAAAGATTAGATGTTCATACATTTAGGGTTGTGTGTAGGGATATTCTGCCCTGTCCCCTTGGTCTGCGGCTCTGCCTTTGATGGGAGGCATCACACTCCCCAACCTCAAACTCTACTACAAAGCGGTAACAATCAAGTTTAACTTTTTAAAATGATTTTCAGTCTATAATTCTGAACCAGCCCATCATGGGGCCTTAAGACTTACCTAAGATCAGACAATAGTAACTACAGAATTTCATTGCCAATGC
This sequence comes from Sorex araneus, assembly GCF_027595985.1. Lineage (NCBI taxonomy): Eukaryota > Metazoa > Chordata > Mammalia > Eulipotyphla > Soricidae > Sorex > Sorex araneus. Next base: position 67,584,495 of record NC_073306.1, read on the forward strand.
CATATTTAAGAAATACAGTAGTGTTGCCTGATATCTCAAGCCAGAGTTCTGGATCAAAGTCTTTCACTGTCACTGTCATCCCATTGCTCATTGATTTATTTGAGCGGGCACCGGTAACAGCTCTCATTGTGAGACTTGTTGTTACTGTTTCTGGCATATCCAATATGCCACAAGTAGCTTGCCAGGTTGTGCCATGCAGGAGCAATACTCTCAGTAGCTTACAAGGCTCTCCGAGAAGGGCGGAGGAATCAAACACAGGTCGGCCTCGTGAAAGGTGAATGCCCTACCTCTGTGTTATCACTCCAGTCCAGACCAAAGACTACCAAGGGAAAAAAATGTATCCCATACTTTAAATTTATGAATGTGTATATTAACATTACATTACTGACACTGTCAAAGTTTCTCTGGAAAACAACTGCTCAAAATAATATGCCTATTTGGCAGAAGCATCAAAAACACGAGCAACTTGAGAGATATTACACCTGGTAAGGTTGCCTGCAGTCAACCCAGGTTTGATCCACTGCACACCATATTGCTTCCCTATCCTATTTGAAATGATCCCTGAGCACAGAGCCATGAGTACCCTGAGCACTGCTGGATGTGTTCCAAAATCTAAAATAAATAAATAAATAAATACCAAAATACATAAAATTCTCAGCGCTCTGCCATTATTAATAATGATGGGTCTCATTCCCCTGACCCCAAAAGAGCCTCCAATGCAGCACCGTTGGGAAGGACAAGTAAAGAGAGTCTTCTAAAATCTCAGAGCTAGGATGAATGGAGACATTACTGAGACCATTCGAGAAAATCGAAGATCAATGGGATGATGATGATGATAAAATTCTAGTCAGAGATATGAAGAACATGGGACAGAATCAATTTTTATTTGTTGCCAAATTTTGTTACTTTTCCCTGAAAAGTGTTTGTCATAGGGTTTGTTAATAATTCGAGATTATTAATACATTATTAATGCATGACCAGTTTTATTCCTGATTTTCAACATTTTGTAAGGTGTATTTCATTCCACAAACTAAGTTTCAAGCTTCTAGGCCTTATTGAATTGTATGTGTTCACTTATTCTTTTAAAATACCATAATAAGATACTACCAATGACCACAACTGATTTTTCAGGGATAGAGATGTAGACATTTTAGGTACTGGAAAGTAATAAGACTGACAACCAGTAATTTTTATATTTTATAAATATATAAAAATTATTCCCTAAGTAGTTCACTTTTTATAAATAATATGAAATCATTTTCCTACTATGCTTTTTTGCAGACATGCAGTCACTAGTGTATATTTTGAAATTTCTCAATCCATGAAAACCTTTTTTTGAAAGAAAATCTATTACTGGAAAAATCAAACATGAGTATATTCTCAAGTTACCAAACTTTCCATGGGATTTCCTGCCTGTGACATTTAGGGTATTTCATTGTAAAATTGTGCTATTGTGCTAATATAGGACAATTTTCTTTAAATATAGAAACCCAGTTCTAAGTAAAAATGTATATTCATGCATAGTGTGGTCTACAACTCTCAGATTCATATCAGATCATAGAATCCACAGATTTTAATTGAATCTTGTGATTTCTTCAAAACATTTTAACAGAAGAACACAAACTCACAATACAAAACACACACGCAGTGACAGTCAACAGTTAACACATTTATGCGAATAGTAACAATCCTTTGGTTTTTGGAATATTATCTTTTTAATCCATTTTTCTACTTTTTCTTAAATCAGTTCTGGAAACTGACAGATATTCTTGTTAAGAACTACCAAATCAAAACTATGAAATGCTTGTTATTTTGAGTGATAAAACTGTTAATAAAACTCTATCGGAATATTGTCAGTAGCACAGTCTACTCTTCTTCTCTAGCTTATCTCCTACCCATCATCTTTTTTTTTCTTTTCATCGTGCTAGTGATTCAGTACAGCTGAATCCTGAGAAAACTGTAGCTTTCCCTTAACACCCTTCTATCATTCCAACTGTCCCTGTTCTCTGTTTGTCCTCGCTATTTTATCAAGATTGAAACTTCTAGACAACATTTTCAGTCATTCTGAGTTATCATCTGTGATCCTGTGATCCTCTCCTCAGTAATTTAGATCTGGGCAAGGCTTTCCCAAGTGCCTTTTTACCAGATAGAGCATGCAACTAAAACAGTGACTGCTTCCCTTGCCATCAAAAACTTACATGGATCCATTACAAAGAAAAAGGTGGATTGTCTAGCCCACCTCTGAGACACGCCAAACCAATGGGAAACTATCTGCACATCATTTCTGGGAGAGTGCTGATTTTACTGATTGTTGTGATTAGTATAGATTATTTAGTTCTTGTGAATTCATATATGAGTATGAATTTTCAATGCATTTGATATTTACATTCTTATGAAAGGTGAATTATGATGTGTGTATATGTTTTTACGTCACTGAATTTAGTATAAACACTGAAAAATGACTTAAGTCTAGAAGGTGCTAATTACCATCACTTGCAAACATGTATATAATTGGTGAGTGGAAGATAGCAGATAATTGAATATAAAATAAATGTTATGCTATGTAGGATTTTGCATGACAATCAAAAGAAAGACTATGCAAAAATAAAAAGCCCTATGTACATACTAGATGGCTAAATGCTCTTATAATTAAAATTACCTTTCACTTTTGGGGTGAGCCTAGGAGTTTTAAAAACTACAGCATTATTATACTTGGACAGAACATGTGAGAGCAGAACTCTGGGTTCATGTTATATACTCTGGTTTGAATCTCTCCACCATGTCCTGATCCTGTAGGAACTTGGGAAAAATAATTCTCTTCAACTTTATTTTTCTCATTCATAAAAGGTGGGCTGTTTCAGTGAAGTCAGATGTTCCCAAACTTCTATTTGTTTATTTATTTTACTGCTTTCAACTTTTCAGGAAAAAAAATATATCACTTCATTCACAGCTCTTCTGTATACAAACCATCTTTAAGTGAGCATTTTTACCTAGGGCTAGTACTGCGCCTAAGGATTATTCCGATACCCTTCCCCTGGAGGGCAGTGGTTTCATGCACTTTAGGAAACACTGAATTAAACAAATTATGAGAAGTAATTTTGAAAGATATAAATATTAATTTAAAATTTTTCTCATTTCTAATGACCGAAATATTTAATAATAGCTAATGATTATAATTTTTATATCATAGGCTTGGTCATATTGAGCCATATTGACTCCACACCCCTTGTGAACTTCTTTATTCAACAAATATTCTATCTGTGAAAAGCGCTAGATATTCTGAGAGATTCAAAAACAAAAACATACTACTTTTATTAGTCTCTTTGGATCTGGCTAATGCTTTGATGATGAAACAAAATTAAGTAGAAGACAATACAATGTCCAGCAGTGTTTGATAAATTCCATATGTGTTGTTAAGAAAACTTTGCTTCAGGAAAAATTATTCTTACCCAACGTGATGAAGAACAACTAGGTTGAATAGCAAATATCTTCCACTTGAAAAATCAGAGAAACTATAGAATGTGGACAGTGAAGAGCTGAAATATTGAAGGTTCTATAGACAGAGCGTGCCAAGATTCTTTATATCCTTAGGAACAAATTTATTTTCTAAATGTCTGGATGCATTTGTGGTCTGAACAGATAATCTTTTAAACTTTGTGTCATAAATTATCACCCAAGGAATAAATTGACATTAAATGTGGTTGCAATGAATATGATATATGCTAAATAGTGAATCCTGCTGATAATATACCTGCTATTAGAGTGTATTTATATATATATACACATACATGCATACACATATGTATATTATATGTAACATATATGTGCTATGAGATAATAGAAAAAGTTCTTGACAAGAAACTGGACATATTTTGTACTTGGCTCTGCCCTTGTATAAATGATCAATTAGGATTCATGACTCATTGAGAACACTCTTGACTCTTCAGTGATTAAGTGAACATGAAATTAATACATGGCTTAATGAACTATTCAAGGAAGTAGTTGAAAGTGAAAACAGAACTTTCTGGAATATTTAGGACTATCAGTAAATCAATTAAATTAAAGCTTTGCCTATAGGCCATCTTGCCACATTCAACAGAAAGAAGCCGGGCATTCTGAGAAGAAGCCGGGCGTTCCAGTAAGCAACGCGGCCAGAGACTGCTCCGGACCCCCAGACCGGGCCAGCAGCACCGGGGAGCCAGATGGGGGAGGTACAGCCACTACGCCTCCTCTAGATAGAGCCATGGCGACAATGAGCAGCAACTAACATGACTCCAGGATGTGGCAATGGGACAGACCTTTTCTAAAAGATGAAAACATATAATCTATTGATGCCATCCAATATGTCTGACTGTTGGAGGAAAACCTCCGAATAATGATAGTGAGATCCCTGTTGAAAATTGAATGTAATCAAAGTATGGAAAGAGTAAAGTGAAAAATGTCTGCCACGCAGGCAGAGGGGGAGTGGGAGGAGGGTATGCGGGGGTTTGATGGTGGATCAAATATGAAAACTTTGTAACTGTACCTCACAGTGATACAATAAAAAATAAAATTAAAAAATAAAAATAAAGTTTTGCCTATAGTGTTTACATTACTATTTCTTTGCATTCTAATGATACAATTAATTGGTTATTGTATTTATTTGCTAACTATGTAAATAGGGCCTTCAGTAAAAAGAAGGTCAGAGATAAAGCACAAAGTGTAGGGGCAAACCTTAGCGTATGTTTTCATCATAAGAGCAGATGTCCCTAATACCCTGGAAATTTAGAAGTACAATAAAAGAATCCATCTATGTGACAACTGTGTGGAGTACGACTTGTCACCAGTATGAGAGAAGTCTCTTTTCTCTATATAAGAGGCACAACCTTGTCACACTCTAGTCACTTTTATAAAGTAAGACCATAATACTCCATGGAACTCTAAGTGATATTTTGTTACATCCAGGATTTTTTTTTTCTTATTTGCAAAGATGGTGAAATACAGAAATACACAGCAGCTGTTTTAGACAGGAATGGATTTATCAATGCATAGTTGTTAATTAATATTTTAGAGGGTATCAAAAATGTCAGAGAAACACACTTGTGTTTAATAGGAAAAAATTTCTGGTCAAGTTATAGGTGTCTGAGAAATTAGCCTATGACTTTTCTGGATTCTAACATTCCATTCTATTCTCTAGTGCAACTGATTTCCCTTCACTACTTCATACAGGTGGATTAATTAGAAAAATACTGATCACACGTCAGCAGTCACACTAGAAGAATATGCAAAATTTGTTTTTAGCTTTCCAGCCTCTATAGCAAAGAAAAGGCAAATAAACAAATAAGTAAGCCATATATGAGTGCTACAAAGACATTAAAATAATAATGATGGCTTTTTGTTTAGCAACCTTAGTATTCACTTATATAGCACTTGTGAGCAAAGTTCTATTTTTATTTTATTTTATTTATTTATTTAGCTTTTGGGGTCACACCCAGCGATGCACAAGGATTACTCCTTGCTCTGAACTCAGGAATTACCCCTGGCGGTGCTCAGGGGACCATATGGGATGCTGGGATTCGAACCCGGGTTGGCCCCGTGCAAGGCATAAGACATACCCACTGTGCTATTGCTCTAGCCCCTATAGGTCTATTTTTAATCCTGTAATTACTCAATACACTTCAATACTTTAAAGCAATTTGCAGATGATATTACTCACACATTTTATCAAAAATGAGGCATGACAGGTAGAGTTAGCTGCTCCAGATTTCATGGCTGCTAAATGGAAGAACCAGACAAGTACCTTAGCATTCTGGCTTCAAAAACCAAGATCTTATATTCTATTCCACAGTGCTCTCATACACAGAGATAGAGACTCTGACAATGAGGGAAGGAATAGGTGGGATAAATAGCACTGTCATCCTGTTCATCGATTTGCCAAGCAGGCACCAGTAACGTCTCCATTGTGAGACTTGTTACAGTTTTTGGCATATTGAATAATCAAAATAATTCATCCCAGATTTATTGACTTTGGTAAATAGATGGATAACTCCAAACTAAATTTGACTCCTGGACATAAAGTAAACCATTTTCCCCCTAGAGCTTAAAAAAAAAAAAAAGGTTGTGCAAACTTGGCTGTGCAGTGCAGGGGAATGAGAAACATTCTGGATATTTCTATTCCTTCCAGCACTGCTGTTTGCTTTCCTGACATAAGAAATCTTGACTAGGGGCAGAGCAGAGTAATGTGTTTAGGAAAGGTCAGAGGAGATTGTGTTCTGCCTCTTGACACCATCAAGAAAATCTTTGGCCACATTGTAATTACAGATCGTTATCAACAGCCAGGAGAACAGACGGTGAGAATGCAGCTTGAGTTCCAAATCCCAGGCTGATCATGGAACATAAAAATTGAGAAATATCATTTTTGACTTGTAAACAAAAATTTAAATGGAAATCACTGAGAAAAAACAAATATTGACTCAGTATAACGGATTAAAACCACACTTTAAAAATGCATCAGGCTAGATTTACTTGAACAATAGCTACCCTTTCCTATTTGATATTTTTATTGTCTTATTTTGATGTGGAATTTTTGTCCTTTGATGTCTAGATCATCAGGACACATATGCCTGTTAATTACTTTATTTAGAAATACCATTGTTCAGATGTTAACAGGGCTCATGTTTGGACTTCCTGGGGACAATAAGACTCTCTAGGGGGTACTTTGCCTGATGAAAATGTTGTTCCTGAATGATCATTCTTTCCTTGTGTTAGTGTGCTAATAAATACCACTAATGAGCATATTAAATTTGTTTCTTCCTTCATTATGTGCTAGGTCACCCTGGAACATATCAAGGATTCATTTTATTTCTAAAATGGAGCAATTTATTTACTCTTTAGGCAACACATTATTTTTGTCTTTTAAAAGCCATTTTACTTTTATTCTTTCCTATGGGATAATTAAAAACACTAGAAATATGTAAATCTATATACACATTCCATTGATGTAAACATAAAGAGGAAATGACTTTTTAAGATAAGATATAAATATTTTGGTAGGGTTATAAATAAATTATGTTTCTATACAACAAGTAGGAAGATTTTTTGAATGTCCATTCCATGTAACAATTTTATAATCACAATGTATTGCCTTATCAATACTATGCAAAGTTCAATGTTTATCTGAAAATAGCATTACAAACTGTGTTTCCTAGAATTTCATGAATTTTCTATATGATCCTTTGTATGCACATTATACATACATGTGCTTGGTTTAGTGTTTGTACCACATTTCACTTTGCTCAAGCCTTACTCCTGGCTCTGTGCTCAGGTGTCACTCATTCCTGCCTGGGCTCGAGGGAAGGTGTAATGTGTCAAAGACTGAACTCATATTGGTCATGTGCATGACCAGCATCCTGCCTCTCTGCCCCTGCCCTTGTTCTACCTCGAGCCCCACATGTGTTTTTATGTTGTTGTTGGATAGGATCAAGCAATGACTTTCAACTCAATGACTTTCAAATCTGTGGACTGCCACCTGTGGGTTATACTCTATTAGGGATGAATACACATTAATTATTTTCTATATTTCAATATATATATCACTGTCACTGTCACTGTCATCCAGTTGCTCATCGATTTGCTTGAGCGGGCCCCAGTAATGTCTCCATCTATATTTAAAAATATTTCTATATTTTTGGAAACACTTTTTGTTAAGAGACAATTGTTGGTGAGGGTAGTGCCAGGGGAAGTTGTTCAGAACTGGTTAAAAATCTGTACAAGTTCCTCCACAGGGAGGACACTGTGTTCTTGCCAATCCCAGGAACAAAACAGTCTTCTCTAGAGACCCATTGATTTATGTGGTAGGAACTGATCCCTATCACCCAGATTTGAGGGGAGCCCTGATTCTGAGGCTAAGGTAAATTTAAATCATTTGCAAAGAAATAAAAGTCAATTTTAGTCTCTACCTGGTCTTAGGCTCTTGATCTTGTGTTACTAAAATAAATTTTACGAGAAGATAGATTTTATATCATTTTCTTGAGATGGGGGAAAGGATGACTCTCATTCTGAGGATAAATGTGGCATTCTCTAAAGAGAGAAACAAAGAGAGAAGGAAAGTCAAAAGTGAAGGACACAGCTGCACAAATGAAGGCATGGTCCCCCTTATAGTGAACTGTCCTGAATTGCCTTTGGAATGTGCCTTTGGGACTCAGGTAAGAGCACCTGCTAGGGTGTTTAAAAGGAAGGATGGTTTAACTCCTGTGATCTGCTTTAGGTGTCTTATTATGGCCCCCTCTGAGAGGGGTGGAGGAATCGAACCCGGGTCAGCTTCATGAAAGGTGAATGCCCTACTGCTGTGCTATAGCTCCAGCCCAGCATAAAGTATATTTAAAGAAACATTTTGTTTTGTGATAAATATTTAAAAGATAAACAGAGGTACCAAAATTTTTAAGAAGTTTTTTGGGGAAAAATTTATTCCAATCCAGCAGCACCAATGACAAAGTGATTAGAAGCAGTCCAACAGGAGCTAGGGGAAGACTTGAAAAAAGAAGTATGCAATCAGGAAATCTGTCTATCATTTATCTGACCCTAGGGTTTTGATACATTCACTTCAAGGCACTTTTGAATTTAGGTTTTGGTCTGCTTACTGAGATGCCAGAGTATTAAACTAATCTAGATCTCATTTTTAAATAGATCTAAAATAGGGAATCTGCATTCCAGGACACTATTGAAGAAATTGTTTTACTTTCAACAAGGATATAAGAAAAACAATAGGTAGAGCAGTCATTATGAAGATAGAAAATTCTTATTTTTCTACACCTCCTCTTTCCTGTAGTTCTTTTGTTTTATAAGAAGATAACTGGGTATACTAACGTCTGATGAATGTATTTGGTCTCATAAATCTGATTTCTACTTCTATTGTATCATAACATTGACACAGATGAAACTAATAGTGATTGAGATATCTTGGCTTGGTGCAATTTTTTTTTTGCTACTTATAGGCATTTTAATGCAAAGTGAAACATAATTCTTAAAAAACAGTAAATTTACACAAGTGAGTTACGGGTGAAATAAGAAACACTTTTTTCTGTTTTAAAAATCAAATATTCAGAAAAAACTGAATGCTCCTAATTAGAAAGTAAGACAGCATTTTGCTAGCATAAGGAATATTAAAAAATAAAGGTAAGGAGAAGTTTCTTAGAGTGTTTCATTACATAACTGACAGTCTCTTGAATGGTATCCAATAAAAGCAGACTATTAATATTAGCACTACTCATTACATAGCTAGAAAATATTGATTATATGGCTTTCAAGAAAATTACATAAAAAATTCAGACTTGTTCGACAATTTTCTTTCTTTGTATTTGTCCCAATTTGCTGTTGAATCCATTTTTTACACATTTATATCTGACTGTTTTGCCCCCTCAGAGGAATGTGGGCTACACATAATAAACAGGATTGAATTTGTGTTCAGTTTATTAATGGATTGGTAACAACTGTTACTATGCCATGCTTCTCTCAACAGCTGTTTATATTTTATTTAAAAATCTGTAAAAACATTTCCAGGTAGTCCCTTGATCTGTATAATAATTTCCTTTTGTTCCAAGCTGTTGAAGGTGTCTTTGAACCCACAAGGAACTATTCATCTATTCCTTCAAGACAGGCCCACTTTCATCATAAAGAATGAATATCATGAAAATGAACTCTGAAATCAAAGTGAGAAAACAAAGGTGGGTGAACTCTACAAGGCAATAGAATAAAAGTCCAGGTAGCTGCTGAAAGTGATCAGTCACTATTGTTCTAAATCGCTCTTGATTTGCACCAGGAAGCTGTCTTTCTGTGCTACACCAAATCGCGTCCAGAGTTATCTTTTGTGTTCATGCTCTGCTTACAGCCTCTCTAAAAATTCTGCTCACTGTTTGTCACAGTCAGGAACAAGTCTGTTAAGCTCCCCCTAGCTGATAAGTAGGCGTTGTTACTTATGGATATCCTGTTGTGCCTGCCTCCTGTAGTCTCGAATTTTCTTATTGTTCAAGCCAGAGTGATCTCAGAGGAGCATTCTTTGTAAAATACAATGTCTACTTAAAAATTTGTCAATGTGCTTCCAAAAATAACTGGGATATGAGTCCAAATGACCGTCCTCTCCACATGCTTCATTGTGATTAAAGTAAAACCCAGAAAAAATAATCTTCAAAATAGGAAAGGGAGGCAAAGTACCATCCTGTAAATTGCTATATCAACTGCAAAATGCCATGAAAGGCCCTTCCTTTTTGAAGCAAAGGATGAATAAGGAAATGGAGATATATAATATACATGTGGAGAAAAAAACATAAAGCAACAAAAGCTTTTATTGCTGTCAATGAAAGCGATGGATAAATTAGATAGAATGGTGACGGGATGGGTATGGTAAACTAAAGAATATAATATTGAACAAATATAAGATTTCTGCAAGAATGGGGTGAGTCTGAAACAGAAAAATTCAGCTAATGACTTTTGTTTAGTACTGAAATAAAGAAAATAGCAACAAATGGAATAGTTTGTATTAAACCCCATGTCACTAAATCAAGACTCAATTCAATAAATTGAATATTTTAGCTGCTATTAAGAATGTATTCTTAAACCAGCCAATCTAGAATTTCCTAGTCTTAATTTCCTAATAGGGTGAACTATCTAACTACTTTTCTATAGGCAGGAAAATTTTAGTTCCACTCAAGGGCCAATCAAATGCTTTATTGTCAACAAGTTAGTAGGCTGGAAGATGGTGGGTTCATGTCCTCAAAGCAACCATCTAGGGCCAGAAAGAGTACAGTGGGTAGGGTGTTTCCCTTGCATGCAGCCATTCTGGGTTTGATCCCAACACCATATATGGCCCCTTGAGTACTATTTATAGACATCTCTGAGAACAGAGTGAGTAGAAGCCCTGAGCATCCCTAGGTGTAATCCTACAAGTAGAGAAACCAAAACAAACAAAAAGTAATTATTTTGTCTAAATAGCACCAGAAGAGGGCCTTTTAAAGAAAAAAAGATCAGAGAATAAAGGGAAGGGCCTTTTTTAAAGAGGATGGGCTTCATACCCTAAGGAGTGAGAAAGAACAAGAAAATCCCCTTTAAATTGGTCCCCCGGGCCATAGTTTTATCTGTGAACCTAAACAAAGGATGAGGATTTTGATATAGGAACAGGAATTGTCCTTGTCTTTAGACTTATAGCAAGGACAGTTTTCCTATCTAATATTGATTTTAAGCCTCCAGTTTCTCTACTATCTCCTAAAGGTGGGTGAGTTTTGGATCAGCTTCCTCCAAATGTTCAGATGGGGATCTGCAAGGTGTTTTGAAAAGCATTGAGAAGGAGTGTTAATTTGAAATAAATGTTAATTCAACCTAGTCATTCGAGGCCCTGAGGACTTAAAGAGAAACACACAGATTTAGGATTACCTCCCAAATACTTTTCTATCAAAAAAATCTATAAAATTCTGTCTAGCATTTAAATTTGAAACCACATAGATTCTCTCTGTCTTCCTTTTCTCTTTTCACGTTCTCTCTTTTTCACTGTATGTGTGTGTGTGCAAGCACGTGCGCGAGTGTGTGTGTGTGTGTGTGTGTGTGTGTGCGCTTGTGTATGTGTATGCGTCTCTTACCCCCTCACACCCCTAGCACTAACCAGAAGAACTCAAAGTACAAAGGGAAAATTTACCTCTATACCTAACATTGTCTCACCTCCTTCAACCTATAAAAGTCTTTTGTTTTGCATGTCTTAGGGACTCTGTTTTATATGTTGGATTTGGGTTGTTGCCTAATTCATAAATCAATGAATAAGTCAATAAGAATGTAATATTCAACCAATAAAATTTTGGTTTTAAACAGAAATAAAATTCAAAGGTGCTTATTTTTAAGTTATGTTTAAGGGAATCTTTATTTTACAGAAAATCTAGAACACAGATATAAAAATTTTGAGTTATGTTCAGTATCTATTTCTTTGATATTTTAAATATAAATACTTCAAATTCTTATTAGAAATCAGAACATGTGCTGTAATCTTTTTTTGTTACTCCTGAAAATCTTAATGCCTTCTTTGCATACATAGTCACTCTCTTTTAAACTAAAAAACTAAATTTATTTTGGGGCTGGAGCGATAGCACAGTGGGTAGGGCGTTTGTCTTGCACATGGCTGACCCGGGTTCAATTCCCAGCATCCCATATGGTCCCCTGAGCACTGCCAGGAGTAATTACTGAGTGCAGACCAGGAATAACCCCTGTGCATTGCCAGGTATGATACCAAAAGAAAAAAAAATCTAAATTTATTCAATGATGTGAGGAAAACTGGGTAGCTGAGAAAAGGAGGCTTTTGGTGGCAAAAGGAGGTATAGTTTCTCCACTATACAAACAACTCCCTCCCCCACAAAATAGAGCAAAAAAGTATTTTATTTTATTTTATTTTTATTTTTTTTAAACTTTTTATTAAATCACCATGTGGAAAGTTACAAAGTTCTCAGGTTTATATGTCAGTTATACAATATTCAAACACCCATCCCTTGACCGGTGCCCATATTCCACCACCAGAAACCCCAGTATACCCCCCACCCCCACCCCCTACCCCCTACTGTATAACTAATGAATTTCACTTCATTTTTTCTTTACCTTGATTACATTCCATAATTCAACACAAAACTCACTATAGTTGTTGGAGTTTCCAACCAAGAGAGACAGACCTACTACATTTGATAATTAGTTTTTCATTGCTGGAAATGAAGAGATATGTAACCCCACTGCTACAAGTACATAACTCTCTCTTTATTTTTTTTATTCCTTTTTCCTTTTCCCTTTTTTTTTTTCTTTTTCCCCCCATCCTCCTTCCAGCGCCTCATAGTATGGTGTACGCCACGCCGCGTCGGCCAGCGTGGGGCTTTTGCTTAGTTCACAGTCCAGAGAGGTGGCTGCTACATTAAAAACCTTCAATATTTCAACAAAAACTTACTGTTATTATTTGGAGTTTCCCCCCCAAGTCAGACCTGTTCAAAAGGAACCATTTCACATTGCTGACAATTATAAATGTTAAGTTTTGGATTTCTGTATAAAGTCCAGGGAAAATTCTGCCAGAAATTACATAGCCCAGCTCACAGTCCCAGTGCATTGCTGTAAGAAGTCTCTGAATTCAAAGTCTTTAGGCACAGAGGGTCCGATTCGCGCTCAGCGGCTCCGGATTTATCTGGGCCGAGGGCGTGCCGGTTACGCCCCCTTCCCATGAGTTCCTGGGAGCCCCAAAAGTAAAAACCGAATACCTCTGGGTTTGGAGTCACAGAAGATGGTGCCTGCCACATGGGTGCCGCCAGCCCGCCGCTTTCCGTGCAGGAAGACAGGGTGGGGAGGAAAAAAAAAATCCACCCCCTGGCAGCACAGAGTTGTAGCCCAGTTCACAGTCCCAGAGCATTGCTATCGGATGCTGCGCTGGATGCCCGAATGTGTTACATCTCTGGAATCAAAGTCTTTAGGTGCAGAGGGTCCGATTCGCGCTCAGTGGCTCCGGATTTATCTGGGCCGAGGGCGTGCAAAAAAGTATTTTATAAGAAGAATATATTCAATTGCAGTCCAAGGAGACACAATTTATGTGCTCACAAGTTGTGTAGATTTTATCGTCTATTAATTTGCTGTTCAATGAAAAAATGTGTATTTAACATGCAACACACATCTCTCATGACACACACGCTAATTTTAAGTCATGCACAGTACCTTTTCAAAGCAAAACACAAACAAACCATCAGATTCTAAAAGATGCAAATGTCTTTAAAGCATACCATTGAAACAGATGTGCTTCAAATACTGTTTTTATTTTAGACATGCAGTTTGTGTTTCATGGTAATGTTTACTCTGAGTTATAAAAGGACTCTTTGCAAATCAAGATGGAAAATAGTAAACAACATGGACTAACAAGTGACTATTAGAAGAGAATTGTTTTCATTTATTATTCAACTTCCTAAATTAATAGTTACATTGCTCATGAGGTACATTAGATTATCTTCTATACACTCAAAATATTTTCTCCTAGTTTATTTCAAAAGTACATATTAATGAGAAGTTAAATGGATATTTGATCCTTTTAATTTATTTTGAGGCACAGAAAAACAAGTAACAATCTAAACTTAGATTGTTTTAAAATGGATATTATATGGATTGTTTTAAAATGGATATTATATGGATCCGGCATCTCCCAGAAGCTCTAGTCCACTTCACAGCCATGTGACATCTTATAGTCCACTTCTCCCTCTGGGAGAATCTGGCAAGCTACCAAGAGTTTCCTGACCACATGGGAGAGCCTTGAAAACTCCCCATGGTGTATTCTTATGCCAAACCCACTAACAATGCTGTGTCTCATTCTCCTAACCCTAAAAGAGCCTCCAATGCAGCATCGTTGGGAAGGATGAGTAAAGAGAGGCTTCTAAAATCTCAGGGCTAGGATGAATGGAGACAATACTGAGACCACTTGAGAAATTCAAAAATCAACGGGATGATGATGATGATGATGATGATGATGATGATGATATGGATAATTTAGATGAGATCTAAGGACTTTCAGATATCTTTTTTTTCCTTTTTTGGGGGGAGGTCATACCCAGCGATGCACAGGGGTTACTCCTGGCTCTGCACTCAGGAATTACCCCTGGCGGTTCTCAGGGGACCACTTGGGGTGCTGGGAATTGAACCTGGGTCTGTGTGTGCAAGGCAAATGCCCTATCCACTATGCTATTGCTCTAGCCTCTACTTTCAGATATCTTTTGGTGAATTTAGTTGATTTTTTTATTTTAAATAATTTTGTTTGAAAACAAATTTTTATATAGTGTAAATACTTCTAGTTTTTATTTATACTGCTAATAAACTATTGCTAAAATAATTAGGTAGCCCACTGCCTCAGGGGTTTACTATCAACTGTTTCTCTTTGTTTATAACTTGTATAGTTTAAAACTTGTGAAGTTTAAGAAAATTTATTCTCTCTCTAGGCTGTTTTGAATGGCTGTAAAACTGGGATAAGTCATCTTATGAGGCAGTTGGGAGTATGACATGAATCTGTGTATATCTGCCATATAATAAGTTTGTAATATATATTTGTGATACTCAGCAAAAAGGTTAAAGCTACAATATAATATTTTAGTATTTTATGAAAGCTTATTAAAATAACTAGATTATAAAGTTTAATTTATATAGTATACAAGGTAGTATACACGAAAAACTTAGCTATAAGAGAATTTGGGTAACAAGATCAGTTAATTTCCTAATTCTCTAATAATTATGTTCAGTTTTTTAATTCATAAAATGGAGTACTAGTATCTGGCCTGAAATGACTATTACATAGTTAGAAAAATGATATAAATCAGCTTTTAATCCAGTAAAAGACATATGGTAAATAATGGTTTAATAAATAAATGTTTTTATTACATCCAATAAATAAAGGTCTTCTTAACTCTATAAATTTGATAATAGCAGATTTTTTACAATTTATTTTTAATTTTTTTAATTTTTAATTTTTAAAATTTTTATTTTTTAATTGAGTCAACATGAGATACACAGTTATAAAACTGTTCATAATCAGCCTTCAGTCATACAATGATCCAACACTCATCCCTCCATCATTGTCCATTTCCCACCAGCAATGACCTCAGTTTCCCTCCCACTACGCTGCACCCAGCCTTCCTCTATTGATCTATGCCAGGCACTTTCCTTTTCTCTTTCTCTTGCTCTCTCTCTCTCTCTCTCTCTCTTTCTCTCTCTCTCTCTCTCTCTCTCTCTCTCTCTCTCTCTCTCTTTCTGGGCACTGTGGTCTGCAACACAGATACTGAGATATTATCGTGTCTGTTCCTTTACCTACTTTCAGCACCCAGTTCCTGTCCAGGCTTATCATTTCCAACAATCTCTATCATAATGGTCTCTTCTCTATCACAATTGCCTTCTCTCCCAGTACTTGAGGAAGGCTTCCAATCATACACTAATTCTCCTTGCCCTTGTTTCTAATGTCCTGGGTCTTATACTGTTTTTATATTCCACAAATGACTCATTTCACTCAGCATGATGCTCTCCATATCCATCCATCTATAAGCAAATCTCAAAACTTCATTTTTTTTCTACCTGCTGCATAGTATTCCATTGTGTAGATGTATCAGAGTTTCTTTAACCAGTTGTCTATTTTCGGGCATATGCATTGCTTCCATATTTTGTTTTTTATGAATAATGTCACTGTCATCCCGTTTCTCATCGATTTGTTCGAGCGGGCACCAGTAACGTCTCTCATTGAGAGACTTATTGTCACTGTTTTTGGCATATCCAATACACATGGGTAGCTTGCTAGGCTCTGCCGATTATGAATAATACTGAGATAAATGGAAGAAATAGAAGTGCAGATGGCATTTCTGCAGTGTATTTTTGGGTCCCCAGAGTATATTCCCAGAAGTGGTATTATAGCAGTTAATTTCTAGCTTTTTGAAAAATACCCACATTATTCTCCAGAAAGGCTGGACCAGTAAGCATTCCCACCAACAATGAAGGAGAGTTACTGTCTCCCCACATCCACAGCAAAACTGGATACTCTTGTGTTTTTTTTTTTTTTTAATGTGTGCCAGTCTCTGTGGTGTGAGATGATATCCCTTTGTTGTTTTGATTCGCAGCTCCCTGATGACTAGCAATGTAGAAAATTTTATTATGTGTTTTTTGACCATTTGGATTTCTTCTTCGGGAAAGTTTCTATTCATTTCTTCTCTCCATTTTTTTGATGTGTTTTTTTTTTTTTTTAGAATGTCCTACCAATGCCTTATATATCTTGGATATTAACCCCTTATCAGATGGGTGTTGGATAAATATTGTTTCCCAGTCTGTGGGCTATCACTGTAACTTGGCCACTTTTTTTTTTGAGTGCAGATGGTTCTGAGTTTCATGTCATCTCATTTGTTTATCTTTGCTTCCACTTGCTGGGTCAGTGGTAATTCATTTTTGAAGATGCCTGTAGCTTCAATGTCATGAAGGGTTCTGCCCATTTTCCTCCAAATACCTTATAAATTCAGGTCTGATATTGAGGTCTTTAATCCATTTTGATATAGACTTTTCTGCCTGATGTTAGAGAAAGTTCTGAGTTTATTTATTTATTTATTTTTTGCATGTAGTTTCCCGGTTTTCCAAGCACCACTTGTTGAAGATGTTTTACTTGTTCCACTTCATATTTATTGGTACTTTATCAAAGATTAGGTGACCATATATTTGAGGGTTGTTTTTAGGATATTAGACACTGTTTCATTGATCTGTGGTTCTATCTTTTTTTCCAATACCATACTGTTTTAATTACTACCAATTTGTAATACAGCTTGAGGTGAGGAAAGTGATGCCTCTCTTCTTCTTTCTCCCAGGGATTGCTTTAGCTATTTGTGGGGGTTTGTTTTCCCATATGAATTTTAGGAGTTTTTTATTTTTTTCCTTTGAAAAATGTCATGAGTATCCTTAAAGGGACTACATTGAATCTATTCTAGCATGATATTTAATAACAGTGATGACAGAATTTGAAAGAATATTTACCCAATACCCATATAATAAGGGGTTAATATCGTTAATATCTAGGATATACAAGACACTAGTAGAATTGTACAAGAAAACACCTCCAACCCCATCAAAAATGGGGAGAAGAAATGAACAGAAGATTCCTCAAAAAAGAATACAAATGGCCAAAAGGCACATGAAAAAATGCTCCACATCACTAAACATCAGGGAGATGCAAATCAAAATAACAATGAGATATCATCTCACACCACAGAGACTGGCACATATTCAAAAGAACAAAAGCAGCCAGTGTTGGCATGGATGTAGGGAAAAAGGGAAGCTCTTTCACTGTTGGTGGGAATGCCAAATGGTCCAGTCTTTTTGGAAAACAATGTGGACATTCCATCAAAAACTAGAAATTGAGCTTCCATATGACTCTACAATATCACTTCTGGGAATATATCCCAAGGGTTCAAAAAAGTACAGTAGAAACGACATCTGCACCTGTATGTTCATTGCAGCACTGTTCACAATAGCCAGAATCTGGAAACAACCTGAGTGCCCAAGAACAGATGACTGGTTAAAGAAACTTTGGCACATCTACACAATGTAATACTATGCAGCTGTTAGGAGAGATGAAATCATGAAATTTGCTTATGAGTGGATTGACATGGAGAGCATCATGCTAAATGAAATGAGTTCGAAAGAGAGGGACAGACACAGAAGGACTCCACTCACCTGTGGAGTATAAAATAACATATGAGACTGACACCCAAGAACAGTAGACAGAAGGGTTGGGAATATTGCCCCATAGTTGGAGGCTTGTCTCATGAGCTGGAGGAGAAGGCAATGGAAGTAGTGAAGGGATCACTAAGACAATGATGGTTGTAGGGATTGTTCAAGATGGGAGATGTGTGCTGAAAGTTGATAAAGGACTAAATGTAATAACCTCTCAGGATCTGTATTGCAATCCATAATGCCCAAAAGTGGAGAGAGAGTATGGGGGAAATTGTCTGCCATGGAGGTTGGGGGAGTGCTGGAAAGGGGGGTATATAGGGGACATTTGTGGTGGGGAATGTGCACTGGTGGAAGGATAGGTGTTTGATCATTTTATGATTGAAACTCAAACATGAAAACTTGTAACAGTATCTCACAGTGATTCAATTGAAAAAAAAAAGAATAACAGTAATGACAGTAGATGACTTTGTCTTATGCCTGGTATTAGAGGGAAGGCTTTAAGATTTTTTCCATTGAGGATAATGCTTGCTGTGGGCTTGTGGTAGATGGTTTTGATTATATTGAGAAGAGTCCCTTCAACTCCCATTTTCTTGAGAGTTTTTAACATGAATGATAAAAATGGACCTTGTCAAATGATTTTTCTGCATCTATAGATATAATCATATGGTTTTATCCTTTTTTCATTGATATGGTATATTGATTGACTTGCAAATTTTAAACCATCCTTGCACTTTTGAATCTAATCCTACTTGGTCAAAGTATGATCTTTTTGATAAGTTGTTGGATTCTATTTCCTAGTATTTTGTTGAGGATCTTTGCATCTTTGTTCATCAGGAATATTGGTCTGTAATTTTCCTATTTTGTGATGTTTCTGTCTTCTATGAATATCAGGGTGATATTTGCCTCACAGAAACTATTCAGGGGTATTTCTGTTTCTTTAATTTACTGGAAAAACTTGAAAAGGATTAGCAGTAGGTCCTCCTGAAAGGTTTGAAAGAATTCACTAGTAAATCCATCTGGGCCAGACTTTTGTTTTGGGGGAGACTTTTGATTACGATTTCAATTTCCTCAACACTGATAGGTCTGTTCAGGTATTCCAAATCTTGGTTTAGACTTGGAAGTTTATAGGAATCAGGAATTTATCCATTTCTTCAAGGTTCTCTTGTTTGGGCCTGTAAATATTTACAAAGTAGTCTCTGATGATTCTATGTATTTTTGTAGTTTCTGTTGGAACATCCCCCTTCATATTTCTGATTCATTTATTAGGTTTTTCTCCATTTGTTTTTTGTGTCTTTCTAGTGGTTTATTAATCTTATTTATTTTCTCAAAGAAACAGGTCTGGACTCGTTGATCTTTTGGACTGCTTTTTTGGATTCCAGCTCATTGATTTCTGCTCTAGGTTTCATTATTTCCTTCCTGCTGCCTGTTTTGGACTCCTTTTGTTTTTCATTTTGCAAGATTGTAAGCTGTGCGGTAAAGTTATCGATGTGGGTCCTTTCTTCCTTCCTGATGAATTCTTGCAGAGCTACAAACTTTCCTCTTAACACTGCTTTTGCTGTGTCCCACACGTTCTGGTAGTATGTGGCTTCATTCTTGTTTGTTCCAAGAATTTTTTGATTTCCTTTTTGATTACCTCTCTACCTTACTGGTTTGTCAGGGTCCTGGCCAGTCAACCCTGGCAAACTGGGGTAGAATCCCCCAGCCACTGGACTTACTCCCTATAGGAGAGGGAATGGGAGAGGGAGAAGCCTCTGCCCTGCCCCTCAGCACACTGCAGCCACCCTACCGCTGCCACCAAGAAAGAACCACGCAGAGAGGGGAGAGTTGGAGGTCAAGGAACTCTCATTTTTATTAAGCTCACATGCCAATATTTAAAGAAGAAATTTTAGGGAGGAGTGGGCATTAAGGACACCTGGTTATCAGCTCTGGAGTAAACATTTTGCTGGGCCCTTTATAGATGTTAACTAATGATTTATGTTCCCTCCTTTCAAGGCCGGGTATGCTTAGCTCAGACAAGTGGTGACTTTCAAGTTTCATCCCATTATCTCCTCGACCAGGGAGCCTTTCTGGGTGGAGTGCTGGCATAGGGCCTCAGGGCCCTGTTTGAAGAGAGCCTGTTTCTGTCTCTAAGGGCAGGGAATTTGGCCAGGGTCTCAGGCTAGCTGCTAAGACCCCAACACTGGTTGTTCAGTAGTGAGCTGTTAAATTTCTAGGTGTTTGATTTGATTATTTGTTTTTGTGTGTGATTAACTTCTATATTGAGTGCAGCATCATGGTCAGAAAGGATAATTTATACAAATTGTATCTTGATATTACTGAGACATCTTTTGTGTCCCAGCATGTGGTCTATCTTGGAACATGTCCCATATGTATTGGAGAAGAATGTCTTTCCTGTTTTTGGAAGATGAAAGCCATATATATATATATATATATATATATACATATATATGTGTGTGTGTATGGAAAAAAGAAAAAGGTTAGTTAGTATATACATATATATATATATATGTATATACTAACTAATTTTTCTTCCACTTTTTTCCCTCAAGTAAAGTATTTCCTTGCTGAGCCTTAGTTTAGTTGGTCCATCAAGAGGTGACAAAACAGTATTAAAATCTCCAACTACTATTGTGTTGCTATCAGAGTCTTTCTACAAGCAGTTGTTTTAAGTATTTTGCTGGTCCCTCATTAGGTGCATATACATTTAGGAGTGTAAATTCTTCCTGATATACCGATCCCTTGATCCTTAAAAAATGATCTTCACTGTATCTTATAACTTTCTTCAGTCTGAAGTTTATGTGATCTGATACTACTATGGCCACCCCAGCTTTTTTAAGGGAGTAATTTCCTTGGAGAATTGTTTTCCAGCTTTTGACTTTTATCCTGTGTTTGCTTTGATTGTTCATATGTGGTTTTTTTTTTTTGCAGGCAGTTGAATGTGGGTTCAGTTTTCTAATCCATTCTGCCACTCTATTGGTTGGTTCATTTAGTCAACTGATATTGAGAGAGATTATTGTGATGGGGATTTGTCCCATTTTATATAGAATTGCAGTGGACTTGTGGCGCTTGTCTTAAAGTAGCCCACTTAGTTCTTGTAACAATGGTTTTGAGTCTGTGAAGTTCCTGAGTTGTTCTTTATCTGTGAAGTTCTGTATTGTTCCTTCAAATATAAACAAGAATCTAGCTGGGTAAAGTATTCTTGGTGAGGTGTTCATTTCATTGAGTTCATTATAGCCCACCAGAGGGTTTCATCTGATAAGTCTGCTGTGAATCTTAGGGATGTTCCTTTATAAGCGATTTCCTTCTTTGATCTTGTTGCTTTCAATATTCTATCTTTATTGATTTTTTTTCATTCTGATTAGGATGTGTCTTGGAGTATTTTTATTTGGATTTCTTTTAGCTAGTATCCTTTGGGCCCCCTAGAATTTGGATGCAAGGACTCCCTAGCTATGAGAACTTCTCAGCAGTGATAGCTATGCCAGTTGCCTCTTCATCAGGGTCTTCTTCTTGGCTCTTTGGTATCGCAATCATTCTTATGTTGTTCCGCCTGGCTTAATCTCGATTTTCTCTTGTCATTTTTTTTTTATTTTGGGGGTCTTTTCCATCTTCTGCTATAGTCTGGAAATTCTCTGAACTTCATCTTTGAGCTCAAAGATTCTGTCCTCATCAGCTGTTATTCTGCTGCTGAGGCCTTTCAGTGAGTTTTTCATTTCACCTACCAGGTTTTTCATATCTGTTATTTCTGCTTGTATTTTCGTTTGCATTTTCCTCACTTCTGCTCTCATATTCTACTGTATTTTATTGGTGGTGCATTTCATTGTTTCTTTGATCTCCTTAAGCATCTTTAACAGTTCCATTCTAAATTCCTTATCAGAGAGGATATACAGCTCATTATTACTAATTGGGTCACCTGGGCTAGCTTCTTCACTCACCCAGCCTGGTGGGTTTCAGTGATGCTTTACCATTGTGACCTTTGCAGTTTGGAGTCTTCTGCTCACAGTTGCTTTTGTGTTTTAGAAGGAATGTAGATTGGTGGAAGGGCTACTGGACTATTGGCTTATTCTGATAAGGTGGTTGAGTTATCTTTGTGGGTTCTGAAGAAGAGGCTAATTAATGATTCTAATGGAACATGATGGGGGAACTTAACTGGTGAGCTGCTGACACTTGGGACCCCCCTCCCCCTCACACACACACCAGCTACTAATCTGGGAAGCCCAAAAGTCACAGCCTTATTGATTGCATCAGCAGTCAGGTACGACTCGATACCAGGGACCAAGCAAGTGCAGAGTTCTTGGCCAACTTGGGAGACCACGCCATCCAAGTTTCTAACCTGGGAAGTCTGAAAGTCACAACCTTGTCAATTGTATCATCGGTCAGATATAGCTGGCTAGATACCTTTTAAAATGGAGATTAGACTGACATATATAAATAGTATTTTGAAAGAACTGGATATATATACATGTATATGTATATATATAATTTATAAAATTTAAAATTGGAACATGCAGTTACATTTAAAATTTAAAAAATAAGATATTTAAAAAGAAAAAAAAATTGAACAGTTTCTTAGTAAAAATCAATAAAATGCTAAAGCCTTTATCCAGGCAAAATTTTTAAATGACAAGACACAAATTAATAATATAAAAAAATAGGGAGGAGACATCACTAAAAATCTGATGGATTTTAAGAGTAATAAATGAAGGCTAGAAACAGCTCTGTAGCCCTGTAGCACTGTCATCCTGTTGTTGTTCATCGATTTGCTCGAGCGGGCACCAGTAATGTCTTCATTGTGAGAATTGTTGTTACTGTTACTGTTTTTGGCATATTGGTGAATATGCCATGGTACTTGTCAGGCTCTGCCGTGCAAGTGGGATACTCTCGGTAGCTTGCCAGGCTCTCTGGCTCTCTGAGAGGGATGGAAGGATCAAACCCGGGTCAGCTGCATTCAAGGAAACACCCTACCCGCTGTGCCATCGCTTTAGCCAGAAGCAGCTCTATGACCATAAATTTGATAATAAACGTAAAGTGAACCAATTCCTTGAAAGACAAAAAGTGCTAAACAATGCATAGGAACTAAAGAATTTAAATACGAAAACCCTGTAAAATTGAATTATCACTGTATCACTGCCATCTCATTGCTCATCGATTTGCTCAAGTGGGCACCAGTAATGTCTCCATTGTGAGACTTGTTATTACTGTTTTTGGTATATTGAATACGCCACGGGTAGCTTGCCCGTCCCTGACATATGGGCGAGATACTCTTGGTAGCTTGCTGGGCTTTCCGAGAGGGGTGGAGGAATAGAACCCGGGTTGGGCTGCATGCAAGGCAAATGCCCTATGCACTGTGCTATCGCTCCAGCCCCAAATTGAATTAATAATTAATAAATATCATTAACAAACCAATACCACCCTTTGTAATTCTAAAAGTCTCTATATCACCTGTGTGTTCCAAGCACCACTGGGTTCCGAGCACCACTGGGTTCCAAGGGTTCCAAGCATGGGAGTCCCTAAGCACCAATGGGAGTGGCACAAGAAATCTCTGGCAATGGGCTTTACTATTGAAACACTGATTTACTCTTCACTGTCACTGTCACTGTCATCCCGTTGTTTGTTGATTTGCTCGAGCTGGCACCGGTAATGTCTCCATTGTGAGATTTGTTGTTACTGTGTTTGGCATATCAGATATGCCATGGGTAGCTTGCCAGGCTCTGCTGTGTGAGTGAGATACTCTCGGTAGCTTGCTGGGCTCTCCTAGAGGGGTGGAGGAATCGAACCCGGGTCAGCTGTGTGCAAGGCAAATGCCCTACTTCTGTGCTATCGCTTACTCTTATAAACTAATATTACTCTAATAAATTACTATCAATAACAAAACAAAATCTGCTAATGTAATTCATTACATTAATAAGCAAAGAAATATCACAGTCATTAAAATATATGCAAAAACGATGAGCACTGAAAACTGAAGTTCATAGCAAACTAAAAATATGTAAAGGTTTTCTTAAATTGGTAAATGTTTTTATACTTATAGGAAAAAGATCGAATTGCTCTCTCGTCACTCATTTTTATTATAGTTATGGAGGTTATAGTAATGGAAGTTAAAAACTTTATATAGATTGGAAAAAATCTATAGATTATAATCTACAAATTGTCTATTTAAAATATGAAAGAATTGATAAAAAAACTGTGCCATAAGTAATAAACAATGATAGCAAGATTGGAGGATATAAGGTCAATATATATAAAATTCATTTTCTGCTTATGCATTAGAACTAAGTGGAATTTGAAGTTAATTTATTAACAAACATTGTAGCACTGTAGCACTGTCATCTCTTTGTTCATTGATTTGCTGGAGCATGCACCAGTAACAGTCTCCATTGTGAGACTTGTTACTGTTTTTGGCATATCGAATATACCACGGGTAGCTTACCAGGCTCTGCCATGTGGGCGAGACACTCTATAGCTTGCGAGGCTCTGAGAGAGATGGAGGAATCAAACCCGGGTTGGCAGCATGCAAGGCAAATGCCCTACCCGCTATGGCACAATAAACTTCATCCTATTACATATATGACATCAAATAAATAAGACATAAAATATCATTTCATTTATATCATGAAATTATATACAATTAAATATATAATTCTACTTATATAATGAAATTTAGCTAAAACCTACCTATACAAGTGAAGTCAGTAAAGCAATTGAATATGTGGACAGATATGGGGTTTAACCTAGGAAAGGCATAAGACATACCAATGTATTGTAACATGTCTCTTGATATTAGAGCTAGTTATAAAACAAGTTATCACTTGTATCACTGGTAGTCCCATTGATCTTCGATTTGCTGGAGCGAGCGCCAGTAACATCTCCATTTGTCCCTGTCAAAAAAACAAGTTAAGTGTGAAAAAAATTATAATTTGCTATTCTTTTAAGTTTTCTGCTTATGTTTTATTTCTTAGAATATAAATTTATTCTTTTTATGAATAAATAAAACGATGTAATTTTTATATATTTATATAAAATGATGTAATTTTTATATATTTATTTTAATATATTTATTCTTTTATGAATAAATAAAATTATGTAATTTTATATATTTATATAAAATGGTGTGATTTTTAATATATTTATTCTAAAAATTAATTTGCCTATGCCTATCAAATACATATATAATGTATGCATCTGATTCTTTTTTCCTTTCATCAATTGATAGAAATTTGCATATTTTCATTTTTTGAAATGAAATTTCATTTCATTTTGGTTTTTTGGTTTTGACTTTCTGTTTGTTTTGGGACCTACTGGTGGTTCACAATGATAACTTTTGGGAATAGTATTGCTATCAACATGCATGTACAGGTGTTTGCTTGAGAGTTTAGTTTTAGTTATTCTTGGTATACATACAGTCATTTATAATTTGAATCATGTGGAAATTCTATGATAAAAGTTTGAGAAGTAAGGATATTAGAAAACATTTTCAATGAATCCTGTCATGCATATGATTATGTAATCAACATAACAATTAATATAGAGAACAATTTTGTCACCCAAGATCCCTTATCATACTACATTTTATATAGAGGTTGTTTTAATCTCTGTAGCCAAGTCTTTCATACACATAACCCTTTTTATGAGCATATAATTTATTTAAATATTTTCATTTAATGGGAATGTATACTTTTTACTTAGGGTTTATAAAATAAAAAGAAGCAATAATGTGCTATTGTGAATGTAGGTGTTTTTATTTGTAGAGAGTAAATACCAAGGAGTAAATTTGATGGGAAATAGACTAGGTATATGATCAACTTTCTAAGAAATTGTCAGTTTTGAAAACTAGTAGCAAATTATTATAGCAAACCAGCAATATGTAAGAGCTCTATTGGTTAATATTTAATATAATTCTTGCTGACAGTATAATCTTTCACTGATACAGAACATTTAAGTTACTACATCAATTAAATTTCAAATTGCTGTGTTCTGAAGACATAATTTGACACACTGATACATTTATTAGTCAATCTAATAAGACTGAATAATAAATTAATTACATTTCAGTGCTTCAGTATTTACTCATGTTTTTATTTGTAATTTTATTTTAACATATAGGCATTTTTGATATATTGTAAATACAAATTGTCACATGTAAACATTTTCTCCCTTTCTTTAGTTTTCACTTTAATTTTCTTAGTCATTTTTTTGGGGGAAAGTTCATATAAATGTGCTTATAAATTGTCTTTCAGTTTTATATATTCTTTCTGCATACAAATAAAAAGTTTTATAAAATTTGGAGTTATTTTCCTTCTTATTCTTTCTAATAAAATGATTCCTTTAATGTTAGGCTTGAATCAAAATGCAGTTTGAGAGGATTGTGCTTTATTTTCCAATATGTTTATCTATTTGTATGATCAAGTTTTGTTAAAACTAATTTCCCACTGAATTAGATTATACTTTACTTTTCTATTTGTCTGTTTTTGTGCTTCACCAGTGGTGCTCATGGCTTACTTCTGGCTCTGCTTTCTGGTATCATTTCTGGATGTGCTTGGGTGACCATATAGAGTACTAGGGTTTGACCTGATTGGTTGCTATACTATCATTCCTGCCCCCTAGACCTTAGCTTCTTAAATCGTGGATCATTTCCTTGCATGGAATTAATTAGTTGAATGTGAATGTAGGAGTTGCAAAAGAAGTGAGAGCAGGGGCTGAAGCAATAGCACAGCGGGTAGGGCGTTTGCCTTGCACGTGGCCGACCCTGGTTAGATTCCCAGCATCCCATATGGTCCCCTGAGCACCGCCAGGGATAATTTCTGAGTGCAGAGCCATAACCCCTGTGCATCGCCGGGTGTGACCCCCCCCTCAAAAAAAAAGAAGTAAAAAAAAAAAAGAAGTGGGAGCAGCAAATGGTCTCTGAACACACAATGACCAAAATTTTGTTCTGAACCAGCATAATGGATTGAGAGGTTTTTCTGATAGTGTTCACCTGTGTTGCATTTCTTGGGTGAAAGGGAATCATGAGCAGGAAAAAATTTAAGAAGGCTTTTCTTAGGTTTTTTTACTAAAAAATCAATTGACAATGTTAAGGTGGCATTCTTTTTTAAATTATTTTTTTTCTCTAGGTTCAGTCTATCTAGGTAATAACAGCAAAAATATTTTTAATAATGTCAGGTATGTCATTCCTCCTCCTCTCCTCCCCCCTTTTCTTCTTGTCCTCCTCATTCTTGTGTGAAGGCATGAAATGTGCCATAAACTGAAGAGTTTTCACTATTTCATCTCCTTAAAAGAAAATGTCCCCTAACCTCTCTTGATTACAATGGCCAGGCAATTTACTTATATTTTTTCCACTATAGAGCAACTTCATCCGCTTTGTCAATTCTTGTGTATGGTCTATTTAAATGAATACTATTTTATCCCTTACCTTTATGATACAAAAAGATAAACATTTAAAAAATTAGTGAGATGATCTGATATGATTAACATCTTAGGAAAAAAACATGAACAAGGCTTAAGTGCAGTGTTCGCCCCCCACCCCACCAACGAGGGGCCAGGGAGATATCTTAAAAGTCTAGAGCACATTTGGGAGGCCGGGGGTTGATCTCCAGCACTACATAGGTCCCAACGACCAACAGGAGCAACCCCGGAACCCAGAGCCAGGAGAAACCTGAACACTTCAAAGTGAGTACCAAAACAAAAGTAAAACTTCGAAAAATATATATCTTTATACATATGATTAGTTAAGGTGAGCATACAAATTGCTTGGATTCTGACCTAATAGAAAATATTTTCCTAATTTATGGTTACTTATTTTTACTTACTTTTAATTTAAACTAACATGAATAGCAATATGTTTTTTCTTCTATCTCCTGATATTTCTCGCCTTTATTTCTTATTTGGTAAAACATTTGTCATCTACTAAAACTTAAACATTATCCATAAAGTTTTAATAGTCCAGATTTTGTAAATCTGACACAAAAATTTCATGATTTGCACCCATTATTAATAGTGTGTATTTTTTATCTTTTTTAAAATTTTTTATGATAGTGGATGACAGAATTTTACCCAATCCTGTAAATACAAAATATGTATTTATCAAAAGTTTTCTTTTAAGGAGGAAGCATATGTGTTTTGTATCGAGTATTTATTATGTGTTCAGTAAATATAAATAGGATTAAAAAACTGACTTGCATGAATAAATAGGATTGAAGTATATAATAAATCATAGAGTCAAGCATCACTCCTTTCTATTCAGAGTGGCCCCAGAGCGTGAGTTCAGACTATGTAGTCATAACTATTGCTGAAATCCACAGCTTTGCAACTTGTTCAGGAAGTGAACTTGAATACATTATTAATTCTTCTAGTGTCTGTTTCCTCATCTGAAATTGAGTTAATAATAGTACCTAATTCATAGTCATATGGGGGAGGATAAATGAGCAATCCATATAAATACCTGGTTGACACAGGATATACTCAAGCATTTAACTATATTAATTATTATTCTAAGTGCTCACTGTGGGGTTTGCTATGTGCCAGAAACTGAGCTATCATGGACTGCATTTTAAGTAAGTTATGAAGTAATGCAGTAGATAGATAAACATGATAAATAATAAATTGCATGAATAGAATCCTATGGGAGCATACAGGAACAACAGTTAATATTCTGGATACTTAAGAAGGCATTATTTGTGTAGATATTTGACAGATACATAAGTGTGTGTCTTAAGAATGAGAGGACAGGCCAATGCTAGTCAGGCAGAAAGAGCAAATGCATGGTCAGATGAGAAAAAAAGATATTGGAGAAATTTGAGGAGTAGAGAGAGAAAATGAAATTAAATCCAAGAATTCACAAGACAAACGAATTGTCACATGCAATGGGCATGTGGAAGCATTGGCCTATTTCTGGGTAGAAACAGCTGCTGACTTAAATTTTGGCAAGCTATTTCAAGTGGCAGCCTCATATGTAACTGAATATAATCTGGAAGTGCAGACACCTTTATTAAATTCACATGCCATCTCCAAGAGCATATCCAACTAACTAGACTAGTGTTAGCTACCATAAGACCAAATAAACTATTTTTTGACATAGCTAAATAGAGAGAAAAATTGGATATGTTGCATGAAAAATAAATAATACTTCTATTAGAAGTTTTTGACCCTAGTCAAAAGAGTCAGTTTGAACTAATAAAGTAGTAACAAGTGTGTGTACATAAGTTTCACCTAACCTCATTTTATATCCAATACTATTAGAATCAATAGGAATGTACAAAAGTCATAAGACCTTTTGTTGAAGGAATAAAGTGAATAGAATAAGGATAAATTGAATAAATTGCATCAGTAAAATCAGGAGTTATTTAAAACCTCAATAGAATTTGTGGTTTTTCTACATTGACACCACTTTTATTTTAAGCACTCATTTTTAAAAACTTTTTTATGCAAATGATCTAGAAATTATTCCAGGATGGGGAGAACTTCAAATGATGAAGCAGATAGGTTTAACCACAAAATCACATCCATTTTCAGTCACAGCAAAATCCTAATACCTAAGTGTACACATAGTTGTTACTTTATTGGAGAAAATATAAGTATGATTTGCTATCCACTGACTTTTATGCCATCATAGTATAGGTCTGAATTTTATTTTCCAGACTGTAGATTTTCTCAGGCTGGAGCGATAGCACAACGGTTGAGTGTTTGCTTTTTATGTGGCTGACCCAAGTTTGATTTGATTCCTCCGCCCCTCTCGGAGAGCCCGGCAAGCTACCGAGAGTATAGAACCCGCACGGCAGAACCTGGCAAGCTACCCGTGCATATTGGATATGCTATAAACAGTAACAATAAGTCTCTTAATGAGAGACGTTACTGGTGCCCGCTCGAACAAATTGATGAGCAACAGGATGACAGTGGCAGTAGATTTTCTTATTTGCTGGCATAGTCAAGTTACAACTAAGAAAATTCTATATTTTTCACTCTAAATGCAAGCTAAATATCACAATAAATTGTGATAAAATTGAAATTTTAGTTCATTAATACACTTTATGTGTGATAAAGACTATTAGTCTTTCACATATCAGAACTTTTATTTAATGATGTTATATTCTCCTCCTGCCATGGGAAATAGCAGTGGATAATAGAAACATAAACACTACATGAATTACCAAATAAGAACATAGACTCTGGACTCTTTCCCAACTTTGCCATTTATTGCCTTGGTGTATAATCATAGGCAATTTGCTAAACTTCCCCACACTTCCTTATTTCACATCTGTAAAGTGGAGAAAATAATATTATAATTATAGTACCTACTTCAAGATGTAGTTACAAATATGTAACACGATAGTTATAAAATGCTTAGAAGAGTGCTTTCATAAAGTTTGTCCTCAATATATACTTA
This sequence comes from Sorex araneus, assembly GCF_027595985.1. NCBI lineage: Eukaryota > Metazoa > Chordata > Mammalia > Eulipotyphla > Soricidae > Sorex > Sorex araneus. Next base: position 67,615,087 of record NC_073306.1, read on the forward strand.
CTAATAATTATGTTCACCAAAATATTCTTTCAAACAATAGATTTTCAAGGTGTTAATTACAATATCTATGTCTGCACTTTTGTTTCTTGGAGATTTCTACACTCTGCTGTCCATGACTAATAATATTGTGTCATCCTTTAGGGTTCATATTTGGCATAAAGACATCTCTTTAATAAGGATTCTTTGGATTTTTCCCAACTTATTTTCCCCCCAATGTAATCTGTCTTCTAATGTTTCCTCTCATTTATAAAAATTATCAACTTACTTCTTGATTCTGGGTCATATTATTTTCCCTTTTTATAGAATCTTGATATACATGAAATTATGATAATATCCAATTTCTACTTGTATCACTTGTATCACTTGTAGTCCCGTTGATCTTCGATTTGCTCGAGCGGGCACCAGTAACATCTCAGACACCACTACCCAAACACCGCCACCCTCCAGGTTGCTCTCCGGACACATGGGCTGAACTTCACGCACGAGTGAAGCCCCGCAAAGCCAGGTAAAGAGAACTTTGAGACCTTAGCTCTAGGTTCAAGGAGACCTGGAAACAAGATCCTCTGTCTGCCTCCTCCAATCCCCGGCATCTGAGGGACGGGTCCAACCCAGATGCCCCACCCTACCTAAGATAAATATCTCACTGGATGACCCCTACTACATCCACTACCCAGACACCGCCACCCTACAGGTTGCTCTCCAGACACACCATAAAACACTTAATACCTATTATTCCCATACCATATTTGATAGGGTTCAAATTTAGTGTGAACCATGGTAACACCTCTAAGGGCAATTGGAGGCCGCCCTAAAAGCCTCCGTCCCTCTCGGAGAGCCCGGCAAGCTACCGAGAGTATTGAGCCTGCAGAGCAGAGCCTAGCAAGCTACTCGTTTCGTATTCGATATGCCAACAACAGTAACAACAATTGGCCTAATTCATTCACCTGTCATCCAATTTCTACTATCATTTATAAATGTTAGCATAATACAAAATGATGAGAAAATTTTTTTCCATTGCTATAACGAACCACTGCCATAGATATCACTGTGGCAATGGTTCCTTATAGCAATGGAAAAAATTAAAAAATTAAAAATTAAAAAATAAATTCTTAATTTTACTGGCATAGACATTTATATTTAAATGTTAGGTCTCATATATTCAGAACCTCATACAAGATACATGGCCTCTGCTTCTGGTAATTTAGCCCATGTGAAGAAATATATTAAATATATTTAAACTATTTTTTTAAAAAGTCATATTTTAAGTATCATTATTCTTCTATGTACAATGTAGTTGCCTTAAAAAACAGAAAATAATTTTATGCTTTTTGTTGTTATTGCTTTTGAGCCATACATGCCTGTATTAAAAAAATTACTCCTGACCTATAATCACGACTGGGTACTGGGATACCATCTTTAGCGCTGGGTATCAAAGCTGAATTGGCAAGGCAAGTACCCTACCTGCTATCACTTTGGCCCATAGTTTTAATGCTATATGTTTGAAACTTCAAATTTCCTCTAAATATCTCACCTTTTCCCTATTGCTTCATATTCTGTCCACGTTATTCCTTCTCACCATTTTATTCAGTCTTTGCTGCATTGGTTGTCCCAATCTACTGTCATATGAATTCATCTAAGCTAATAATACTAAAACCAGTTGAAATATCGGGATTTTTTCCTACCAGTTTTTTAATTCAACGCATAATTCTCATTTTAAATTTATATAACTTCAAGCAATAAATAACAGTACAAAATTAATTTCAAGAGCAAAGTTTAGTATGCTTTTCTCTGAATCTTTCCTGGTAGCACAGTTATTCATGAGTTTCTTTTGCTATTCTCCAATTGCAGAGAAATCACAGCAAAGTGTAATTTGATCCATACTGCCTTTTTGATAAGCAGTGACAATAATATGGTAAATCTGTCAGTTACATGAAGAATGACATAACTTTGTAAAATATGGCTTTCTTGACTTATGGGCAGTGTATACAGAGATAATGGAGAAGTCAAAAGAGAAAGGCTCCAATTCATGTATAATACAGGATTTGAAATGAATGAAAATATTCTATTTAAACTTGAGTTCATTGATTTTTAAAAATGAAACTAATAAGCAGACTGAAACTATTCTATTTAACCCCCCAAAAAGACTGTGCAGAATTGAATTATGTATTGAATTGTAGTTTTAAACTTTATGCAAACTACCATATCCCCTAAATTTTTAATTTATTCTTGACTATTTTAGTATCCTGATTTTTGACAAGCGTGTCGTCTGATATCCAGAAATTGCCACCAATAAGCTGTGAATTCCTCTCTAAATTGCAGTTGACATCTATTTGCATGACTATAATCCCCTGGTCTCTTACATGAGCCTATTCCTAAAAATATAAAGAATTTAAGACACTTTACTGTAATTGACTTTCAATTGCCTTATCATTCTGAAGATGATAGCTTATTTTTTACAAGATTTAGCTTAAATAAAACCTGAAGACTCTTTTTTAGAGCTACCTGCTTTTTTGTAATTAAAGAGTATTGTAGACCTCATGCATTCTTGTGGTCTTATACTTTAAAATTGTACCCTATGTTTAGAAGACAAGAACTTCGGTGTGAGAAAGAAATAATTTTATAAATGCCCAAAGTGTATTTTAATAAACCATTTAATTACATAGGTTTTAAAACTGATGAAATGCACATTACACATTATTTCTTTTAGTTCTGTCCCGGGTAAGAATGATTTCAAATCCCTTTGTCTCATGATAGATGTGCCTGATTTTCCTGAGCAAGCATTACTTTTTTTCTAGAATAAGAGGATAGCTAAACATATCAACTTTGATACATCTCCTTTAACAAATTCAAATTGGGCACTGCCACTTTAATAACTCACACCTGGTGAAGATTCCTGTTCCATTGAATTCACACTGCAGTAATGAGCCCTGAACATCAGGCAGAGAACATAATGAGAACAATGCAATTAATCACCAAATCATGCTCAATTTCTGTAACATGAATATTTCTTTTAAATCTTCTACCTAAAAATAATATTTCACATAGTGAAAAATGTAGGCAACGTTTCATTGATAAACAAAAAATGTATCCTGAGATTTGAAAAAAAAGGCTAACAGTCAGCAGGCCACATGGAGGTGAGTGCATAAATCAAATACCTATACCATCTGTTATAGAAAATTAACAGGAATTAAGTAGCATTCATTACTAAAAATATATTTCTTCACAGCATGTAGTAATGCATCTTAGAAATTATATTCTAAATATGAATATAAGAATTCATTATCAATCAAATTTTTTCTTATTAAAGAAAAGCCAATTCACCCACAAACTTCTTGTCAACTAAATCCAGTGGTATAACACAGGCAGTAAACAAACAAACAAAACTGGACTGGATATCCAAAGGGAAAGATATACTGGAGATACTAATTATTTGTTTGTGATGTAGGAAACAATTAACTATCTCTAGAACTATCCTTTCATCTATAAATAAACAAATAGAACAACAGTGGAACAGTTATGACAGAAATATTTTTAAAAAGTTAATGTCTATGGGTCTATGGCTCACGGATGTTTAGCTAGATGAAAGAACATGAAGTAGATATTGACTTATCTCATTCCCCTATTCCATGTAGAATTTTAGTGAGACCAAGCTCAGAAAAAAATTGCATTTATAAATTAAATTTAAAAACAAGTTATACTTCCTTGTTGTATTAAGCCACTGGTAGAATAATTATATGCACTAAAATACATGAAGGAGACCAAACCTTGTACTTTAATATTTCAGTGGGCTATAGCCAATTGTCTTGGAATTGACACAAGACCTACATATTTATGACTGCACATATTTTTGAAGAAGACAGTTCATTAAGGACTGTCATTTGAAAACAGGTGCAATGAGCCCACCTGCGAAATTAGTTTATATGCACATTTCTTGTAATAATAAAAACAAATTGGGCATTTAAGCACTAGCTATGCATTTTTTATAGGCTCTCCTCTTTTATAATAGCAAAAAAATAAAAAAACACTTTGCATGCATAATTTAGCATCTATATGTGGTGTAGACCGTGTTCTTTCCACTCACTTTGGAAACAGTTAATGTGAAGGGCTACTATCCTTTATCTTGTAGAGAGTAAACATTTTTTGAGACCAAAAATGACAATATGTTTCACAGAATTTGCAGGCCAGTTTACATGGTTGCATTCCTGATTTTAATTTAACAGTGTCACGAACACTTACTTTTTCAATTTCAACTAAGGTAACCAGGCAAGAAATCCAAATGAGTAAAAATAGTGACTGATGCAGAGGATGGCTTTTGACACATTTCAAATATGCCTTCAGTTAGATGCTGTAAATTAATTTCAGGTTATCTTAAATGGAAAGTTTTATGTAGTTTGAGTAAATAATACACTCAAGTGTTTTTTAAATTTAAGCACTGGATTACAACTAATATTTGGTTGAGCCCTAGATATCGCTAAGCTAAGACTCAGCGAAATATTGATATAATTTCTGTATAGTGAAAATAATATGCTTTTCAAGAAATGGACATGATAGAGTGGTTACATTCGATAGCCGTTATATCATGATTGAGAAAGAGATTGTGTTATCACCATCTTACAAATGAAAAAAGTGAAGATCAGAGTTTTCATTAGCGTAAGATTCAGGATTGATACATTTTGACATTGAAATTTGAAATATCAACATGTGTTTGATAGCATCACTTTTTTCAACCTCTGGAATGTTAAAGAATTGCCCATATTTTGAAAATTATTTTGTTTTCTAATTATTTTCAGTATTTCCTAAAACCATTTTGTACATGTTTTCCCTTCATGATTAAAATAGGATTTGTTAATATTTGGTTTGGGGGCTACACTGGTCAGTTTGATCTGGACTTACTCAGGTATTATTCCTAGCAGAGCTGAAGAGACCATACGGGGTGCCAGGATTGAACCCAGGTAAGCTGTGTGCAAAGCAAGTGTCCTGCCTCCTCCTGTACTCTCTCCCTGGACTAATTTTAAAAGGATGATCTTTTATAACTATTTTTACTTATTTCTTTATGTGAGGGGAAGAGACATACCCAGTTATGCTCAGGAACTAATCCTGGTTTTATACTCATGAATTGCAGTGCTGTGGAACCATATGTGGTGCCAGGAGCTTAACCTGAGTCAGTTGCATATAAAGTACATGTATTAACCACTGTGCATTATCTTGGTCCTCAAAACCACACCTTTTTATAATTAATTCTCAGTACATGGAATAGATGGGGGTGGGGGGTTACAGATTAACATAAAGGTTTCCTCCCTGGTAATCAAATAGAGAAAGATGTGTGAAGAGAAATTGAACCTTAGCTTAGGAGAATTGATAGAGTAAAATTATGTACAGATAATTAATGGGCTGGAGGGATAGCATAGCAGTAGGGCATTTGCCTTGCATGCGGCTAATCCAGGTTCGATTCCTCCGCCCCTCTCAGAGAGCCCCGAAAGCTATCGAGAATATCTTGACCGCATGGCAGAGCCTGACAAGCTACCCTTGGTGTATTCACCATGCCCCAAACAGTAACAAACAAGTCTCACAATGGAGACGTTACTGGTGCCCACTCTAGCAAATCGATGAGCTATGGGATGACATTGACAGATGATTAATGTGTTTCTCATTCTATCAATCTCAAACACACTTGAAAAAGTAAAAGTGAGGAAATATTTTTTTTGGTTTTTACCTAAGTTTAGTGATAGTCTCCTTGGAAAAACACCTCTGGTGGTCTAATATGAAATTAACCATGCCTTCTGGAGTAACAACTGTGATTACACCTCAATTTTATTTGGACAGGAAGAATGAACAATAATATCTTGTATTAACACAAGATCAATACTGTTGATTTCTTCTCCAGAAATGATACTTATATTAGTCTAATGATATTCACAATGCAGAAGAAATCTAGAAAAATTACTTTAAAAATTTTTCCAGCACTAGCCATAATTTTTTAGATGTCCTTAATGCGGTCCCATTTCTTTATTCTTCTACTTGGTCTCACAGGACAAGCCACAGTCAGATTATGATGTAACACAGTCCAGCAAATGTTATTAAAACGGTAAAATAAAATGCTGAGTGTGAACCGCAGTCACGGGCTCTTTATGTGTTTTCACAGGTGTAAGTCTTTTTTCAGGATTTTTTTTTTACTTTAGCTAATGTTTTTATGAATTCTTAACAAATACTTAAATATTCATTAAAATAGTAATAAGGAGAATTTTAAAAGTCAGCTTTATCACTTCCCTCCCTGAGGAAAGCAAGCACGGGGAATAACAGGTAACCAGGTCGCTATTCAAGATAGCACGGTCGGCCTTATAAACTGATCTTAAAGCACTAGGTATTTCTTATAATACCTGGTATTTGTCCTCTGTTGCATTTCTAAGAGGCTTATAGAATTCATGGAAATTATGGGGTTAACCAATTTACTACCACTCAGAAGTAGATGTCGGGGGTTGTGGGTTAAAAAAAAAAAGGAAATAGATGTTGCATAAACCAAATTATTGCATGTAAGGAACAGTTTTGTTTTCCTTCTTAGCTTAGACTTTGAATTCTAGCTTATTTAACCAACACAGTGCTGAGTTCCAGGATATGAGTAACTGAGGATCTTAAATGGGATGTGAAGCAAATAACTTTATTTTGAATCATTAGGGCAGAGCAATAGCACAGTGGGTAGGGCGTTTGCCTTGCACGCAGCCCACCTGGGTTTGATTCCTCTGTCTCTCTAGGAGATCCCGGCAAGCTACTGAGAGTATCCCGCCCGAGAGACAGAGCCTGGCAAGCTACCTGTGGCACATTCAATATGCCAAAAGTGACAACAGGTCTCACAATGGAGACTTACTGATGACTGTTCAAGCAAATCAATGAACAACTGGATCTCAGTGGTACAACAGTGCTACAGTGCTTGAGTCATTAGAGTTATGAAGATGCTTGTGAATGGATGAGTATTTTAGATGCATTTTTTTCCTTTTTGGGTCACACCCAGCAATGTGCAGGGGTTACTCCTGACTCTGCACTCAGGAATTACCTCTGGTGGTGCTCAGGGAACCATATGGGATGCTGGGAATCGAACCCGGGTCAGCCACGTGCAAGGCAAATGCCCAATCCACTGTGGTATCGCTCCAGCCCCTGTTAGATGCATATTTAATTTAGTAATGGTGCTGCAATAATAAGGTTACAAAAGGTAAACTTGCATTTATCTTTTGTTCTGGAATTTGGCTGATAACACATCTCCCCAAATCTGTTTGTAAGGTAGGATTAAAGGGTGCATATCCTTAGCGACCCACTCCTGGGAACATCCTTTCCCTTTCCTGCATGCACCTACAAAAGATATTTTGGGATCCTAAAAAGGAAAAAAATGTGCCACACTCCCAGGATAGGAGAATCCTATCACAAATGTAGAACTTCTCTCAATCCCCACCTTTTTTAATTCAAGTGATTACTATATGACCTCCCACTGAACTACTAGATTTATTGGGGCAGCTTTTCTTGTTTGTTTGTTTTTTTTTTTCAGGAAAAGGGAACCTAGTGCACCTGACCAGTGACTTTACATCAGTGGAACTCAGGATGAAAAGCTTATACAATAACCTGCAACAATTTTGTCAGTCAAGGAAGAAAGCCACTTGGAAATTCCATTTCCTAAGAATGATACAAAAGGACCTAGGAGAGACTAAGGCACTAGCCTTGCACAAGGTCCATGTTTATTTTGATTTCAGCATTTCATATGACTCCCTGAGCCCCAGCAGGATTTATCCCTGTACACAGTACCAGGAGTAAACCCTGAGCAGTACCAGCTGTGGTCCCCCAAACAAACAAACAAACAAAAAAGCATACAAAACCAAACAAAATAGGTCAAAATGGGCTGGAGAAGGCACAGTCATTGCCTAGCACATAGCCATCCTGGTTTGCCCCAAGCATACCAGAACACAGATCTGAGAACAGTCTCTAAGAAACATGGTATCAAGTCTAAAGACCCACAAAAGAAATAAACAGAAAAATAGATGGATTTCCTGTCAGAAGTAACTATTGAGTACAGAGCCAGGACTAATCCTTGAGCATAGATGGTATGTTCCCCAGCCATCCAGATTTAATAAGAAAATTAAAAGAATGTTATAAGAGCACATCAACCCAGCGTAGCGGTACTTCTCCTAATTGGGAAGATGTCCACATCCCTTTTTAGTGTGTATATTAGCTTGTAATAAACCAGTCTCCTTGCTGAACATTGAACTGCATAGCTGTCATCTTTGCCTGCTCCCCCTTATGTTATTGTTGTTCTCTGGCCAGAGTTTAACGATAACCTAAGGGCCCCCTCGTGTGGGGTCTGCATAGCACTTGCATTTACCTTTTGTTGTGGAATTTGTCTGATAAAGCCTGGGTTTCCAAGAAGAATTATGAGCTCTGACAAGAACTCTAATTGTAATATTAAGAAAGGTAGAATCCTGGACCAAGGGAAAACCCTCAGCCCATCCAGATTCTTCTCAGGCTGGATGAGTAATCAAAACAGCATCAGGCAGGTTAGCAAAGGACAAATCAATTTAATAACATTCCAATGGAGAATTCATAAGGCTATAAATTCTACAGCAAAATTGCAAAGACCAGGGATTTATGCCCTGTGTTTAGAGACCTGGGGTATCAAGGAGAGTGACAGGGAGACTTTACATGACAAGGAGGGATGACCTCATCTTTTTATTCTGAATACAAGGCCACAATACCTTAGTACTAAAAATAAATAACAAATGAAATGTTAATACTTTGCCATAGAAGCGGGCAATATTATCGATTTGTTTCAGCCCACTAAAGAGCTAGATGAGAAAAGAAATTATGTACTTTTAATTTCTTTTATAAGCAAATGCTTATTTCTTCACACCACTGAAGTGAATAAATATTAAAGAATAGTCAATACTACTTAATTGACAAAATGTACCTGTAATCATAAAGCAGATTTTCAAAGTCGTATATGTTAGAGTTGTAGCACTCTTTTGCTCTTGCTGGTGAGGGACAGCCCAGTTATTTTTCAGGCAACATCTCACACACAAGGAAACGCAAAAGCAGTGACCCTTTTTATTTGCTTTCCTTTCTAAGTGTTGTAGGCAGGAAGACACGAGACACCTTTAATGTATGTTGGGGCAAACTGTGTCTAAAATTTAAACCAGTCTGAAGACACAGAGGCCTCTGACACAACAGAACCATCTCAGGGGCACAGAAAATGTTTGAATGGCACTATTCTAAGCCCGAGTAAGGAGAATCCCTGAAAAGAAAAGTGACTGGACCCTGTGGAGCCCCTGGCAGGAGAAACTCCACAGCTAAAATAGAGGCCACAAGAAGAATATAAAAAGAAGACCACCAACTGCTCCCAGCTCTCTCCGTTGGCAAACACCCTAGGAACTCTCTGGGGGTGGCAGGCCTGCAGTTTTAGAAAAGTGTGGATAAACTAACTTGGGTAGAGGAAGCACGTGCCTACCACCCTGGCTCTTGTTGCCCTCACACACGCTGCCCACATCCCTCGCTCCTGGATGCGTGCTTTCATACTTCACCATTGGGGTGTGCACTGGAGAAGCCCTGGAGAAACTCATAGTCTCCTTTGGAAATGTATCATAACCTACTTCTCTTCTTACTTCTGTTTACTTCCCTTATAAACATGTTATACTGCACTGTTCATCTTCTCCTGAAATTATTTTCTATGAAGCAAAGGCAATAAACCCAAAAGACTTTGATAAGATTAGGCCGGACTTTCCTGTCCTGCAAAGAGTAAATGAATGGTCCAGGCTGAGAGTCCACAGCTCCCCCAAAAAATCAGGTGTCAGGGATCATATCCCATGCCCCACAGAACAACGGCCTCATGGGAATGGCAGGAAGTGAGAGGCTATGTGGTGCAGGGGTCCATAACAAACTCTTTTTTTTTTGCTTTTTTTTGGGGGTCATACCTGGCAATGCACAGGGGTTACTCCTGTCTTTTCACTCAGGAATTACTCCTGGTGATGCTCAGGGGACCATATGGGATGCTGGGAATTGAACCCCGGTTGGGCACATGCAAGGCAAATGCTCTATTGGCTGTGCTATCACTCCAGCCCCTCATAACAAACTTTTATTGGTCCTGAATCTCTCAGACCCTTCTCCAGATAATAGAGGTATATATGGAGAGAAAGAAGTTGATTTTCTTTCTCCTTTCGACTTTGCACAGGGAACCTCCACGGGCAACATTAAGGACACATTTCTTGGGACAGTCTATGTTCAGAATGATTTTAAGTTTTATTAACTTCTTTGATGAAATAATCACTAAGACATTAGTAAACGTATATTTATTAGTTGCATTTTAAAACCGAAAGATTAGATTTTTGACTAAAAGGATGGTTTGCAGTTACTCTACATGCTATTGTTGGCAGAGTGATTGTTTCCTGCATGTTATTGCTAGCTCTTTCCAAGAGAGAGCAGTAGTGAATTGTATTATTTGTTCTGGCTATATAGTTTTACTCAAAAGTACTGATTTTCGTTTTCAACTTTATAACTTTTCAACCTATTGACCATGAAAAATGTTCTGACACAATGTGACACATATAAATGTTTAAAGTCCAAAGGGTAATTATCTATATTCATAGTTAAAACTCTGCCTTGATTTCACAATAGAAACCATATGTTCACCCAAAACACTTTCAATAGGTAAAATAACACCCAGATTAACCCTGAGTTAGTTTACTGGTTAAAATAATAGCAGCATCTTCTTCCAATTCAGTAGTTCATTTATCATCTCTGATCAAGGCACTGGACATGAACTTTCAAGATTTAAAAGCTTAAGTTTAAAAAGAAAAGAAAAACAAGAGAAAAAGCCTACAGATGTTTAAATATCCTCTTTACTGACCTAAGGATGGTCCTATGTGTTCAAGTACTTAATACTAGCTTTATGAGTTATTATTGAAAAACTGCATCCTATTTTGTCTTATATTTAATAACACAAAAGTTTTTCTCTCAAGTCAAGAAGGCGATAACTTGTTGAGTTATTTTCAGCATTGTATCACAAGGAGAACAATTTAGATCAATTATTGAATATTTTTTTAATGTAAATTGCCTTGGGCCTGGAAAAAATCAAGGAGGTGACCCAAGATGAGGAAAGTGCAGGGCCCTGTGAAGGCCAGAGAGTACATGTTGCTTCTCCAGTGAGACTGTCCTGTGAAGTGAAATTTAAGGTTTTACTTTAAGAAGTCAATTCAAAATATATATGTGTGCTTCATCCTTTGCAATAATTGATTATTCTCAAGCTTCGAAATCACTGCTGCAGAAAATTACAAGCAGAAAATAAAATGGTATATTATAGAAGTACTGACATGCAAAAGGAAAAAGGCAGTGCAGGGTTGGAAAAAAAAATAGGCAAATGACTTTCAGCATGTGCCAGCTCTGAACAGTTTAAGCTCATTGCAAGCCACTTCTTGACTGCCTGTGTAATGCCACAGTTCCTTGCCAAGTCACAGCAGAGAAAACTTCCAGTGAACAGATGATCTACAAGGACTTTCATCAGAAAGAGCCCTGTTATCTCTGAGAAGTAACATTTTTCTGGACTATTCTAGTCAAGCCTCATTTGAAAAGGCATAAGGGCATAATACAGAAAGAACTAGGAGGTCTGTAGATGTTTGGCTGAGATACTGGTTCTGATTATATTATTATTTTTATGACTAGTGCTGTAATTACTTCATATTGTTATTTTTCTATACAAAATATAAAGGCCATAGGAATGTGGAAGGGAAGTATTCCCAGAGGATTTAAATGAATTCAATCTTCATAGGAAAAAGAATGAACTCCAGAGGGGGTCTTGACTGAGTGTTCCTTCCCTCAAAATGAAAAAAAGCAATCTCCTTCAGCATATAAAATCCAGAAACTGTTATCAAAGGAAGGAAAAGCTTTCTTTTCCTTGAAACAAATAACATTCTGAAATGTTGCAGTTTTGCATCCATCATGAGCAGATATTCTCGAAAAAAGTGAACAGAACCATTCACCCTTACAGAAGCTGGCTTTCACCCAATTTATGCTCTATGTGTGAGTTTTCATATGTTCTCCTTATTCAACCTAGCAATCACTTATACAGTATTTACCAGAGAGATAGGGCTTACTAATAAATCTTTTCTATAGAATACTCTTTTAAAATCCTCGAGGTCTTCTATATTTAATACCTAAATGGCTCTGCAGCCTTCTTTTTGTCACAGTGCATATTATTTTGGATCAGGTTTGCTTGGGATTTAGTGTAATTTATCAATAAAACTGAGTGTGTGACTAGAAAGAGAAATTCTGGGACTGGTAGTAGAGCTGATAGCGTGTTCGCCTTGCACATGGCTGACCCAACTTTGATTCCTGGCACCCCGTATGGTACCCTGAATACTGCCAGAAATGATATCTAAACACAGAGCAAGAATAACTGTCACTGTCACTGCCATCCCGTTGCTCATCGATTTGCTCAAGCAGGCACCAGTAATGTCTCCATTCTGAGAATTATTGTTACTGTTTTTGGTATATTGAATACGCCATAGGAAGCTTGCCAGGCTCTGCCGTGTGGGTGAAATACTCTAGGTAGCTTTCCGGGCTCTCCGAGAGGGATGAAGGAATCGGACCCAGGTTGGCCACGTGCAAGGCAAACACCCTACTCGCTGTGCTATCAGTCCAGCCCTTGGAGTGAGAATAAGCCCTGAAAATCATCCGTTGTGATCCAAACACAAAGAAAGAAAAAAACCTCAAAATTCTTAACATTTGCTTTGGAGGAATTTTTCAGGCTCTTGTCTCAGTTCCAGGTATTGAAAGTTAACACCAAGGCAGTGGAATTTTGAAAGCTACTTACATTCCTAGTAAGTTCCTGACTGGATGATAAAGCCCATGAAAGCTGAGGTGGTAAAAAAACATTTATGTTGCATTATTGGCTCAAAATGAAATAAAGCTAGGTAGCAGTGCAGAGTGAGTGTTTCATTAAATTTTCTAGTCAGTGAGTTAGTGAGCACTTGGGGGGAAAATGATACATGGTTAATATCAATATATGAAATATATCCAAACTATAATCAGTGCCTAAATGATGGGATGAAAGTTTGGAAAGCTGAGAAATTGTGCTTGTCGGTTAAATATGGTCAAAATACAATGAAACGTGGACTATAATTTATCTTTTACTAGATCTTCTGCTCTGAAAAATTTGCTTTATTAAATACAATGAAATTAGGTTTATCAAGAAAATTTACCAAGAGAAATTAAGCTGTAGTGTATTAAAAAAAAAGTTCAAATATTCTATCTATTTTAGAGGTCTGGGTTTACTCTAGAGAGACATATTATGGGCAAAAAATATTAAGCGATGGTAGAGATAACATCATTTATTAGATCTAACTTAGCATTCTTTAAACGATCATCTCCTTCAGGACTTTTTCAGTTTGCTTTTTTTTTGACAATCAGAATCTTATGCATGATCATTCTGTAATAGTTTCTCTTTCTCTGCCTAGTTTACACACACACACACACACACACACACACACACACACACACACACACACACCAGGAACCTATAGTTTTAGACTTAACTTTGACCTCTAAGCTACAGTTTTTTAAAGATCGTAGTATATTTTTGTGTACATATATTTAGAAATTAAATAATAATATATAATAAATTATTTGAGATCATAAGAAAGCAATTTTAGGAAATATCCATGAAGTTCTGATATTGACCTTAAATTTCTACCAAAGCTTCTGGTGATGAGAACAGCACATCAGTGCTGCTAAAATCTCTGATCTGACTTACCTTAAACTGACCTGCTGATTCCTATCTCTGCTTTTCCTGACCTCCTTCTGTTTGTTTTTGGGTCACACCTGGCTCTGCACACTGCACAGGGGTTCCTCCTGGCTCTGCACTCAGGAATTATCCCTGGCGGTGCTCAGGGGACCATATGGGATGCTGGGAATTGAACCCCGGTCGGCCGCGTGCAAGGCAAACGCCCTACCCGCTGTGCTATCATTCCAGCCCCTCCTGACCTCCTTCTACTATGGTAGTAAGTATAGAGTTTCTTGTGTTTGCAATGCAAATGTTCAAAGTTAACTTTAAATTCAATATGTTAAAAAGTCTTGCTCCTTTCCAAAATGCTCAGAAAAAAAAATTGTTGGCTGCTTACTTTACTTGTTAATTGAGAAGCCAGGTTTTTTTTTTTTTTTTTGTCTCTACATTATCCCTGCAACTTTTCCTCTCTAGCTTGCTCTGGTTGTGTTCTTCTTTCCACACTAAAGTGAAAGAAAGAAGTAAACTGATCTCCAAAAAAAGGAGCAATATTTGTTGGATACAACTCAAATTAGATCTCCCTTTGTGGAGTACCTTGTCATTTCCTGGACAGCAACACTCAGCATGTGTCTGAAAAATAGGTTAGGAATAGTACTGCTTAACCACTTTGTACTCCAAGTAAACCAAAAAAGAAAGTCACCATCCAGGGCAAAAAGAGGTAGGAAAGTTGTTGAAGTAAAAAGAGATGTGCAATGACTGACCTGGGTTCAATTCCTGTCGCCTCATAGGGTAACTCAAGAATTGCCAGAGTAATCCCTAAGCACAGAACCAGCAGTAAACCCTGAGCACTGATTTATACACCAAAAACAACAATAAAAATGAAATTATTCAATATTAACAAATTATCAATTAACTTACATGTAATATAACTTAGTAATATTACTAGTCTTTAGATAAAGTTGGTTCCAAAATTAGTTCCTAACTTTCTACTTACTAAATGTCTGCCATTTAATAAAAGACGTTTGTAGTTGTCTGATTGGGCCAATATTTCATCTTAGTTGAACTATGCAAACCTAGAACCCATATTGAATATTCTTTTAATTGTAAGTATTTTATGAATATTAATTTGGTAATATTGTTGCCAATACTGTTAGCTTGTAAAAATTATCAATAACAAGTATATAAACTGCCTGCCAGGTAAGTTATTGAAAACTATTAGATACTAATATTTTGTCTGGAAAGAAATAGGTGTGGTTTTCCAAGATCATGTCATTCAAATAACCAGAGAATCCATTATGAGATGTAGGCAAATGCAAATCATACAAGTATAGTTATGTATATAAATATACAGATCTATATATGGATATATGTTACCATCTTTCTATATGCTAAGACCAGCAATTAAAATATTTGCCAACACCCAATTTTTAGATTGTGGAGAAAAGTAAATGAGAGAAATTTAGCAAGTAAATTAATTTATATTACAGTATCCACCATTTTCCTGATATTTCTGGAGAATTTAAGATTTAGTAATGGGAGATTATGTCTCTAAATTGCCTAAAAGGTCATAAAAGATCTGGGAAAATATATTGACTTTGGAATTCAGCATTATCCATTGCCTTGTGCTTGCTGTACTAATGGTTTAATTACGTTTAGTCTGAATAGTGTTCTTCACAAAGTGACTGGCTAAGGTATTTTCTCTGAGAAAGTGCTGGTCTGTAACTAGAAAAAGTCATGACAGAGTGGTAAGGATTCAATCTAAAGATATATATGCATATTTGGGATACATGAATGTATGAAAATTTCTTTGCAAGGAAATTTTTTTGTTGTGCTGGGAATCAAAGCCAGGTCTTACATATACAAAGCATGCCGTCTTTCATACTCCTACACCGTATGGAGTATGAAACAAATAATTACCTAAAAGGCTTTAAATACAAACTTCCATATTTATTTTTTATGTTATAATTCCAGAAACTGTGCTTTTGCTTTGCCATTGAATTCTTTTTTATGGTTTTATTAGTAACACATTTTTTCTACTTTACTTGATTGTTAGATATATTTTGTAATACATGTAGCATATAAGATATTTTAATTGACTATGTCAGCAGTAAAACTTCCTATCAACAACATGTTATTTGTAGATTTTTTTTGGTGAATCAAAGTTTATATGTTGATTTCTGAGATCATAAGTTTGATTACTCTGACCTCTGCATAGTTCAATGATCAATTCTAGGTATGTGGATTTATGAATAGGAGAGCCCGGCAAACTACCGAGAGTATCTCACCTGCCTGGCAGAGCTGGCAAGCTACCTGTGGCATATTCCATATGTCAAAAAGAATAACAACAAGTCTCACAATGGAGATATTACTGGTGCCTGCTCAAGCAAATCAAGGAACAACGGGATGACAGTGACAGTGACAGAGACATTTATTACTTGAACTGAAGTTCTTTGAAATTCATATGCTGATTTTCTAACCTTGAGTACTTTAGGAAAAGACCACATCGAAAATAATGTCTTTGTAGATATAGTTAATTAAGATGAGATCCTAGTGGTATAGAGTAGTCCCCTACCCCACTATATATGGGAATTTTAAATACACATATAGAAATTTGAGTATAGATATGAACCTAAACTGAATTCCATGTGAACATGAAAGTATAAACAAAGTTGAATAAATCGTTAAAGCAATAAAAACCAGATTGGCAAAAAGCAACTGTACATTTGTAAAAGGACATTACAAGTTTTCTCTCTTACAGGAAGAATAAACCAGTTCTGTCTACACCTTGATCTCAGCTGAGTAGCCTGCAGATCTGCGAGGTGTTAAATTTCTGTTTAAGCTCTCTAGTTTGTGTTACTTAGTTATGGAGCCTTAGCAAACTAAATCTAACATGTCTGCAGAGCCAAACATGTCTGTACAGTGCAACAAGGAATGCTATATATGCCATTATTCTAGGTTTCTACTTGGGAAACACAAGTTTTTTTTCCTGAGTTCTCATCCCCTGAATGCTCTAGGACACTGAACCTTCAGTGTCTTTTTTCAACATATAAATAGTATGCACCTCCACTATCCTAGAGTGTTTTACCTTATTGCCAAATCCCTGGTTATATTGGGAAAGTGGTCCTTGACCAATTGTGGAACTTGTAACAGAGAGAGTCCCGCTCTGCCAGCTGCTTAACAAACTCTGGGGGTGCACTCCACCAACCTCAAAGAGATCAACTTGTGGCCGCAGATGTTCCAGGTGCTGCCCAGAGATGCAGGCAGGTGCGTGTTTGTCAGTGTGCAGATCGTTACAACATGCCAGTTAACCGAAAGCTTACATTCAGTAGGCTGGGTATTCAATAGCTGTAATGATTAGAGACCACTCCAAAAGCCTTCATCCCTCTCAGAGAGCCTGGCAAGCTACTGTGAGTACCCCACCAGCATGGCAGAGCCTGGCAAGCTACCCATGGAGTACTCAACATGCCAAAAACAGTAAAAATGACGGTCCTCAGTCCCCTGATCCTGAAAGAACCCCCAATATGCCATCGGGCTACACTAGCACGAGACAGGGACAAACGTTACTGGTGCCTGCTTGAGCAAATCGATGAACAACGGGATGAGGGTGACAGTGACAGTAACAGAGTAATGAAATAAAGGAATTTCATTCACCTCATAGGAATTAGAGATCTTTTCCCATTTCTTAGATAGATCAACAAGTAAGACATCAATTCAGAGGGGTTTTATGTTTTTAAAACCTATCTTCAAAAAAGCTCACAGTCATTTCTAAGGCAAACACACAAAGCAATAAGTGCTGACTTAGGAGGAATAAAAGTACAAATAATCCATTAAAAGCTACTAAGGATATAGAAGTTTTGCTTTTTGAACATATTACATGTTATTAATTAAGTACTGGATCTACACAGCAAATTGTTGCTTATTTACTCATAATATCCTAACTAACTCTCCCTATAATTCTGTGATCTGGATGTTATTATTATATCTTTACTATCTCAAACAAAAACTGATGCTTAACTTAGGTAGGTTTCTTGTTGTCACATTGCTTTCAAGTTTATTGATAAGCACTTGAACTGCATTCTCTCCTGTTTCTAAATTTATGGTCTTAACCATTACTCCCAACACTCCCTGACACCATTCCTAATTATTTTCCCTGAAATATGGTTCAATAACAAATAAAACTGTACGTTGTGTGAGGTCAGTAAAGAAAGAGGAGGTATCCGACAATTTGAGGCATAAAACTTAAGGGTGCATTTCTTAAAAGAAAAAAATGGATTAACCCTAACTTGTCCTTCAATGCACCTTTAAAATATTTATTTTTTAAGTAATTTGACAAAGTTTTGAATTCAGTCTTTGGTTGTAAAATCACCCCATACCAATTGGGACTAACACTTAAAACCATGGCCTCATTAGCACCTTCCCAACCAAATTAACAATATAAAATTAGGAAAAAATATTCTTAAAAATCTAACAGGGTTTGATTCGAGTTATGAAAACATGTAAAATATTCAGAGAATATGAAAACATTTTATGATAATAAATCTTCAACCAAGTGAAGGATTTTCTGATGTATTGAGAATAGACAGAGGGTAACTTGATTTTATGGCAGTTTTGTCACCACAAACTTGGTAAATATCTTTAATATGACTAAATTTTAATGCAAATAAAATTGGGTTATTTTAAATATTTGAAGTTTATTATACCTATGTTTTTGTTATTGGAATGGAAAAAATCATTATCAATTCTTCCTAATTCAGAAAAGTGTCCATAGATAGATAGATAGATAGATAGATAGATAGATAGATAGATAGATAGAACTTCCTCTAGTGCGTGAGGGAGAGGAAGAACTCTAGAATGGAGGGAGAGAGGGAGAGATGGAAGAGGAAGGAGGAAGATGAAGGCAGGAGGAATGGAGGTCATACATTCTGATAGAGTTCAGCAGTCATGATATCTGCAAAATAGGGTGACAAAGGTGATTTCTTAAAATGGGAAAGGGTAGGGGAAAGGAATAAAATGCCAATGACTCTACTGGGGAAAAATGATTCTTTCTTTCTAGGGTGCCATGTGCTGTGCCTTGACCAATCCCAGGTCAGCCTTGTACAGGCACCCTACCCACTATACTGTCTCACTGGCCCCTCTTTTGTACCATTTTTACTATACAAAAGCATCGTAAGTAAAGATGAGTAACAAAACACAACTTAAATGTATTACTTTCTTTTTTAAATGAAATCACAAAATATGTTAATAACTTGTATAGTTTTTTTTTGGCTGGAGTGATAGCACAGCGGGTAGGGTGTTTGCCTTGCATGCGGCCGACCCGGGTTTGATTCCTCTGTCCCTCTCAGAGAGCCTGGCAAGCTACGGAGGGTATCTCGCCCGCATGGCAGAGCCTGGCAAGCTACCCCTGGAGTATTCCATATGCCAAAAACAGTCACATCAAGTCTCACAGTGGAAACATTACTGGTGCCCGCTCGAACAAATCGATGAACAATGGGATGACTTTGATACAATTATACCCATTTTTATATACCCTAATAAACATAAAAACCCTAAAAGCTATACTACACAACTCTTAGAAAAAAGAAATCAATACAATTCAGATGGTCACCTACAAAACCACTATACAGGGGACTGAAGATCTAGTATAATGGGTGGGGCATTTGCTTTGTATGGTGATGACCTAGTTTTGATATCTGGCATCCATATGGTCCAATGAGCACTTCCAGGACTAGTTTCTAAGTCCAGAGCCAGGAGCAATACCTGAGAACCACTGTGCAGGGCCTTAAAACAAAACAAAACAGAACAAAACAAAACACAATATATAAATACCTTCCATTTTTCCTTATGCATGTAGCAAACCAGAAGAGAGAGAAATAAAATACAACACAGTCATAGCACTGTAGCACTGTATCACTGTGGTCCTGTTGTTCATCTATTAAAGATCTCATATCAAAGAGATGGTTTTAGGGATATAACTCATTCACAAAACTTAACTAGAAAACACAAAATCCTTTCAAAATTGAGAAGGAGAGCTGAAGAGTTGAAATACAGATGAAAAATAAATGTTCAGGCACATAAAATTAAGCACATAAAGAATAAATAAATATTCATTGTCATTTATCAGGGAAATGTAAATCAAAACAACAGTGAGATAATGCCTGGGACCAGAGAGAATAACCTATATCAAAAAGGCCAGCAACAAATAAGTATTATACCATGTGTGCAGATAAAAAAGAATCCCTGTATAACTGGTAGGATCATAAATTGTCCAGCCTCTATGGAAAATTTGAGGGGTTCTATTAAAATATCATAAATAAATGTATCATATAACCCAGTAATTCTATGCCTATATGCTACCCCTTAATGCTAACTTTTAAAGATATATGCATATAAATATTCATTGTAATGCTTTTTACAATAGTTAAGTATATGGAAAAATAAAGCACCGAGTGGAGAAAGAATATGTAGTATATATATGTGTATATATATACACATATACATGCATATATATGTATAAAATTGTACCTATAAAGCATATGCAGTATTTTAGGTCAATTTTACACCATAAACTTTTTTTTTTTGGTTTTTGGGTCACACCTGGCGATGCACAGGGGTTACTCCTGGCTCATGCACTCAGGAATTACCCCTGCCGGTGCTCGGGGAACTATATGGGATGCTGGGAATTGAATCCGGGTCGGCCATGTGCAAGGCAAATGCCCTACCCACTGTGCTATCACTCCAGCCCCAACCGTAAAACTTTTTAAAGGAGAAAATAAATAAAAGACCAGGTGTCCTCTGAACTAAAGACACCATATTTCCAGAACTTATATTTTTTGTGATCTTCATTGTCAGGGAAAATAGCTAAGAATGAGCACAAGGAGCATGATGGAAAAAAAAAATTTGTAGTAACAACAGTTAAAGACTTTTTAAAATATTGCTGTGTCACAAATAACTTTTCCTATTGCAAAAGTGATACTGATAGGGATACTTTTAATAAAAATTAATCTGACCTAAGAATTTATTGATTGATAGTTTGTGTCCTGGGTTTCAGCAATAATACAGCCTTGTACACAGCCAAACAGAGTTTGATTCCTAACACTCCATATGGTGCCCCAGTCTAACCAGGAGTTATCCATAAGAACAGCAAGGAGTAAGATCTGTGCATCACAAAGTGTGGCACAAGACAACAACAAACTTAAAAAACAAACAAAAAACAATTCCTTTCCTTCATAGTCTCCTTCAAGCAAACTTATAAATGTTCTCTTATCACTGTCATCCCATTGCTCATTGTTTTGCTCAAGCGGGTACCAGTAACGTTTCCATTGTGAGACTTGTTACTGGTTTTGGCATATAAAATACTCCATGGGTAGCTTGCTAAGCTCTGCAGGGCTCTCCGAAAGGGACAGAGGAATTGATCCCAGCTCGGCCACATGGAAGGCAAATGCCCTACCTGCTGTGCTATCGCTCCAGCCCATAAATGTTCTCATAATAAAACTGAAAGAATAGTACTTATTCAGTATCTTCTGAATATCTATACTCTGAATTTTCTTATGAATTTTTTCTGTAGTTTCTTACTAATAAGAACCGTGTTTTCCTTCTTTACTCTGGAATACAAATCTAACTTCCATGTAAATAAAACAATTTTTTACAGCTGCTGAGAATGTGTATAACAGCAGTCTTCTAAGGAAGCAAAATTTCTATATACTAAACATAGTTACACACATAATACATATTAGTTGTTGTACTATATGCAATGAATATGCACAATCATTTATATGCATGCATATATAAATATGAATAAATGCGATACATAAAGTATTTTTATTTAAATGGTTTTATCTGATGCACTCATGGCAACTGGTTAAGCAATCTCTGTGAAACTCTTTGTGTATGACACTACTGAAGCAACATCTATAGGAGAGGCAGTAGGAAACAATATATAAATGTAAAGTTGATGAAAGCAAAAAATAAGCGAGAATCCACAGCATTGCTTATATGGCATGAATTAAACCTTCTATTAGTCTTATTGCTTCTGACCTTAAAGATTTAAGTAGCCTGCAGAAACTGGACCCGTCATAATGAACTGATGGGTATGTACTTCATCCGGAAGTCAATTACAGGGAGAACTAAGGAAGATGAAACAGCTGGAAGTCTAGTCTCTGTTTAACACTGAGGATGAGCAGCATGTAGGCAGAGTGTGTGTGTGTGTGTGTGTGTGTGTGTGTGTGTGTGCGCGCGCGTGCACGCGCATGTGTGTGTGATAAAATGGCCGCTCCTCCACTCACAACTCTTACATCTCCCACAAGAATCTCTCCTATGATCAACATTAGAGAGAAAGAGAAAAAAGATTTTTGGAAAATAACATTCTGTCTAGTTTGGTTGACATATTACAAAATCACTGCAGTGCTGCACTACTAAATTTTTTTAGTAGATATTATATTGACAATAGCAATATATGCAAAAATAGGAATCCTGCCTTTCTGAACTTCTATTGTATGGCAGGCACTCTGCTGGGCAGTTGATATGCATTATTTCATTCAGTCTTCATTTTACCAAATGAGCTAAGTATTCTTGTCTCCATTTTAAAGATGAGAAAATTGAAAACCAGAAATAATAGTATCTACCTGAGGATGTAAGAGCTGGTACAATTTTAGATACTGAGTCTGTCTAACGCTAACACATCTATATGTTTTCATTTTTCCTGGTAGTGTAGCAGTGATGATGGTGATAATAGCTAATGTGTCATCCTGAGTATTATTGTGGCAGAAACAGTGCTCAGTACATTATGTGTCTTATTTTATTTAAACTTTACATTTTCATGAAGGAGATACTGTCATTATTCTATTTCACAGATACAGACAGTACTTTTTAGAAATTGAATAAAAATGTCTTCAATCACAGAAGTAGTAAGTGGTAGAGCCAGGACATATCTCCAAATTTGTCTAGTTTCAAATCCAGCATATTTAACAGAATTGGGTAATGGATTTAGGGTCTAATGTATGTTTTTTGTTTAAAGAGCTCATTGGGCTATAGAATTGAGCTTACCAGAGCAGAGGGACCAGGGTGTGAGAGTGTTGGACTCTGAGACAATGATAGAAGTAAGAGGACTCTCTGTTGGATCATGTGATGTTGTATGTTATATGCATGAAAACTTCCACCATGTTGTAAATCATAGTGTATCAAATATAACTTAATTTTTTTACTGTACTCATACATGTATTTAACTTATTTAAAAAGTAAAACATAATGGCTCTATTGCCTATCTGCCTAATCTATCTAGTTTCCTATTTATATATCCCAGTATAAAAAAAAACACAGATTAAAGGTATCTTAGAAGTCTTTCTCCAGTACTGTTACTCTTCTCAGAGGAAACTACAAACATGAATTTTATATTAATAATTCCTTTTTATCCATAGTTTTACCATGTACATATAATATAGTTCCTTTTCATGTCTTATTGAAATGTTTCACATCTTTTTCTGTTCTGTACATTTTTCTATGACA
This sequence comes from Sorex araneus, assembly GCF_027595985.1. NCBI lineage: Eukaryota > Metazoa > Chordata > Mammalia > Eulipotyphla > Soricidae > Sorex > Sorex araneus. The sequence goes on from NC_073306.1 coordinate 67,638,335, forward strand.
TTTTTTCTTGAGAATCAAGAATGTGAAATTAAAGCAAGCTTCATTTCAGATAACTAGTTCATTCATTTCCATAACTGTATAGTTTCAAGGTGGATACTACAGTTTTTTATTTGTTCATTTGGTTATTGGAAGACATTTAAGTTGGAATGTTTACTTGTTATGAATAACAATTTTATGAACATCTAAAAAATGTATCACTGCTGCATATGTCCTACAAGTTTTCAATAGTATTTCCCAAAGAGTAAACTCTTTAATGTATAGCTTATACTGGTCTTAAAAATTTAAAGAGGTATCAAGCTGATTTTTAACATTAAGATAAAATAATTAAAAATATATATCAACTGTGCTTGATAATATATTGCCATAATTGACATGTTATTTCCATCATGATATATTTATGCCTCCAGACTTCTATTATGTGTATATATAAATATTTTGAAGTTTTATTCAATATATTTATAACATATTGAGAATATTTTCCTCTATTATGAGTTACTTGAATTCTTGTTCTGAGATGAAAATTATTGTTCTTCTCATCTTGATGCCACAGTCCACAGAGAAGCGGCAGGCATTCTGGTGAACGGCACGGCCCGGACAATGCTCCGGACCCGAATCGGGGCCAGTAACACCGGGGGGCCGGAGGGAGGAGGTGCCGCCTGCACACCTTCTCCGGATGGAACCCCGGCGACACTGAGCAGCAACTAACACGGCTCCAGGATTCGGGACTGGGACAGATCCGAGCCGCGGGGGACACTGGAGTGGGGCGGTGCCAGCCCAAACTCTGAGTGGTCCCGGCCGCCGGAAGTCACGCCCTCGACCCACCCTCGGCGCCATCTTGATGCCACAATCCACAGAGAAGCGGCAGGCATTCTGGTGAGCAACGCGGCCCGGACAATGCTCCGGACCCGAATCGGGGCCAGCAACACTGGGGGGCCGGAGGGAGGAGGTGCCGCCTGCACACCTTCTCCAGATGGAACCCTGGCGACACTGAGCAGCAACTAACACGGCTCCAGGATTCGGGACTGGGACAGATCCGAGCCAGAGAGCCAGCCCTGCGCAACCTCAGAGAGCCAGCACTGTGTAACCTCCGAGAGCCAGCCCTGTGTAACCTCCGAGAGCCAGCACCTGTGTAACCTCAGAGAGCCAACCCTGTGCAACCTCCGAGAGCCAGCACCTGTGCAACCTCCGAGAGCCAGCACCTGAGTAACCTCAGAGAGCCAGCCCTGCGCAACCTCAGAGAGCCAGCCCTGTGTAACCTCAGAGAGCCAGCACCGGCACAACCTCAGAGAGCCAGCACCTGTGTAACCTCAGAGACCAGCACCTACGTAACCTTGGAGAGCCAGCATCTGTGTAACCTCAGAGAGACAGCACCTGTGTAACCTCAGAGAGCCAGTATGCATGTGCCATCCCATGCATCTAAGCAACAACCCCCATGACAAATGGAGTTATTAATATGAATAAATTTTTACTGCGTGTTGTTAAAAAAAAAAGAGGTAGAAATCAGAAGGGAACACCTAGTAGAGACTATTGGGAGGACCCACTCAGGTTGAAAGCTGCGTGCCAAAAGTAGACTATAGACCGAACATGATGGCCACTCAATAAATACCTCTATTGCAAACTACAACATCCAACAGGAGAGAGAACAAAAGGGAATGCCCTGCCACAGAGGCAGGGTGGGGTGGTTGGGGTGGTTGGGGTGGGGGTGGTGGGAGGGATACTGGGAACATTGATTGAGGAGAATAGGCATTGGTGGAGGGATATAAATGAAATGCAAACATGAAAGTTCATAAGTTTGTAATTGTACCTCATAGTGATTCATTAATAAAAAATTTTTAAAAAGAAAAAAAATTATTGTTCTTGTGCTCATTTTTCTAAAGGGTTGTTTATATATTTTTTGCTAATTTGTGATTCATTGTTTTGTACTCCAGAAAGATCTTCTTCAAGAAAATATTTATAAATTCATTGTATCTTTAGGAAAGAATTACTTAAATTTATAATCAATCTTTTCAAAATTTATGTGTTCATATATTGTGTCTTCCTAAGAAATTTAGTTATCTTGTGATCCTTAATATATTTCATTGTATAGAGCTTTTAAAAAGTTATACTTTTTAAAGTATAACTTTAAAAGTTTACTTATGTTTATCTTTTAATTCACCCAAAGACATTTATTTAATTCACCTGAAGCTGTTTGTTGTCTGACATGTCGATTTAATTTCATCCATGTGAAAAGACAAATTTCCCATTGTCAAATTTAAATAATTCATCCTTCCTCTACTTACAATTTCAACATCACAGTAATGGCTCTGATATATATGCTTCTCTATACATGTGGGCTTTTTACTTAATTTTTTATGTGTCTAAGAATATATATCTTAATTAACATAGAATTATATTTTCTAATATATCAAAAAGTTTATCATATTTTCCTCATCAGGTAGTTTATGAAAATCTTTGCAATACGTGGGCATTTGTTTTATACTATTTATAAATTATTTATACTATTTTCATAATCATTTTATTGAGCTAATATAGATAGAATAATTTACTCTGATTGTTTTATGTAGACTTAGAGGTTAACTTTATAAAATAGGTTTTTTTGATGAAATTTAACCAACCACTTCAAAACCATATACTGTCTCCATTTGAAAACAACTTCCCTTTGTTAATGGCAAATATTTTTTTTAAAATGCCATTTGTTAAGGGAGTATTTATTATTTAACTGCTATAATTTTCTACATAAGAGAGTTTGTATCTTGTTAGACTTATTCTCAGACATTGTTACTCTAAAATAATATAACCACACATTAAACACTAAACACTGTCCTCCTGTTGTTCATCGATTTGCTCGAGCAAGCACCAGTAACATCTCCATTGTGAGACTTGTTGTTACTGTTTTTGGCATATCAGATATGCCATGGGTAGCTTGCCAGGCTCTGCTGTGCTGGTGGGATACTCTTGGTAGCTTGCTGGGCTCTCAGAGAGGGATGGAGGAATCGAACCCGGGTCGGCCGCATGCAAGACAGATGCCCTTTCCACTGTTCTATTGCTTCAGCCCATCCACACATTACTGTAGACAGATATATTTTATTGACATATTTAATTGTCACTAATATATATAAATTTAATTGACTACTATCATAATTTCTAAGTTTTTAATTTTGTCATTATTTCCTAATTTGGTTATTTCCCAATTTAATATATATTTGGTTTCTTAAATTGATAGTGGTGTCACCTTCAACAAATATATTTTTTGTTTATTACTTTTTAAAATTCTTATATATTGGTACTAGAGGGATACTACAGCAAGTAGGGTATTTGGCTTACACTCAGCTGACCTGGGTTTGATCTTCTGCATCCTATGTGGTTCCCTGAGCTCACCAGGAATGGTCCCTGAGTATGGAATCAGCAATATGCCTGAACATCACCAGCAGTGACGACTCAAAAGTAAAATAAAATTTTAGTATTTTGTAACTGGATAGTTCAAAGGTTGAGGTTCCTGCCTAGAGTTCAGCCAACTCCAATTATATCCCTGTTACTGTGTATAGCCCTTTTAGTACTGCCAGTAGAGGTCCCTGAGCACACAACCAGGAGTTAGAACAGAGTACAGCCTAGTATGGCCACTCCAACACAGAACAATTTTTGAAACTTTTCTTTTTGTTCCATTACACTATAATAAAATATTTCTCTACCTCTAATATGATGATAACTTTTTAATAATTGGACATTAGTTTTATCAGATGAGATTTTACAGTTAGTAAAACACATTCCAATAATTTATTAGAATGCTATATGATATTTACTATATACTTACTAAAACACTTCTTGTTTGCAAAATGATTCAATTCACTAGTGTCTGCTTTCAAATAATTTTTAAGGTTTATTTTTCTTTTGTTTTACATTGAAAAATTATTTTAGTTTTTTAGAACAAAGTAAAGGCACTGCTGGGATTTCAACCAAGTATCTCCTGCTGGTTCAAGGTAGGCACTGTAACCAACCAAGCCATGATGCCAATCTTTTTATCTTCCTTCATGTTAGTCATCCATTCTATATGTGGAGTTTGAGATTCATAACGCAATGAGTAGGGTGTTTGCCTCGCACACAGCCGACCAGGGTTCGATTCCTCCATCCCTCTCGGAGAGCCCAGTAAGCTACCGAGAGTATCCCACCCACACAGCAAACCCTGGTAAGCTAGCGTATTCAGTATGCCAAAAACAGTAACAACAAGTCTCACAATGGAGACATTACTCGTGCCTGCTCCAGCAAATCGATGCAGTGTAAAACAGTGTAAAACAGGACAGCAGTGTACAGTGCATTTTAAGATACTATATTTAATGGTTAAATTTAGAATAATTTCAAAATAAATGGTTAAATTTAGAATAATTTCAAAATAAATGTTTACTTTAATTCTAAGGTATAAAAGTAATTCTTTAGTCAAAGTCCTACAAAATTATGTTATTCAACACTATTTAGTAAACTATTGTTATTTCTTAAACACAATGCCAATGAGTTACCATAGTAATAGTATAATCTGTAGGGTTTTCAACTAGCACACTGCCAACCTGGGTTTAATCACTGGCTCCCCATGAGATACCTTGAATCTTGAGCTTCACCAGTTGTGGCTACCAAACAATCAAGCCTATAAAATAAACAAAAAAGCAATAACAACAAAAACAAACAAAAAACAATGCCAATGATTAACCTTTACATTCAGGCTGTTTTATTGAAATATTTGTTGTCACCTTATCACCATTTCTTCTCAGTTCTTTAATCTAGACTGATTTACAGACCAGATAATTTAATATTTTTTGAATTTTTTGTGTCAATTTCAATAAAACTCCAAATATTTTTTATTCTTAAGTATCTTATTTTCTGTATACCATGTTAAAGGGATGATTGAGCTCGCCCTATTCAGGTGTAGCATTATTTTTTATTAGACAATGTCCTTACATTGTTCTGATTTTTATTCTCTTAACAATTGAACTGCGGTCATAAATTTTCTTTGTTTCTTGTGAAGATAGCTTTGTTTTTTTAAAGAGTATCATTATATTGTGAATCAATGTGAATTTTTTTTCACTTTTCTATTAGATTTTTTTCCTGTATCTGGGGAAATCATTTCTTTCAACAGTTTTGACAATTTAGCCATTCTCTCTTTTAACACACTCCTTTTCATATTTTCTCCATTTTATTCTTCTGAAAATATCTTAAATACCTCTCTCCCCTTATGTCTCAATCTTTTTTAATATTCTTAATGATTTTCTTTTCTGGATTGCATTTGTGAGAATTTATTAAAATGTATATTCTGAAAGGTGGAGTGTGAAAGTACAGAAGATAAGGCGTGTCTTGTATTCCTTGCATGCTACCTATCTGGCACCACATAGATACCTGAGCAACCCAAAGATCACATCTGAGAACAGAGCCAGAAATAGCACCTGAGAACCTCAGGTTCTCCAACCCACCCAATAAAATACGATACAAAGTCTAGTTCACTGTCTTTTCAATTTTATTTACCCACTGTGTCAAAAGTTTCAACTTCAAAACAATTTATTTCTAGAACCTGCATATGGTTCCTTTCAGTTTTCAAATGTTTTTCTTTTCTTGTTGTTAGTTCAAGCTTAGTAGGTTTAATTTCATAAAATAAATTAAGTGTTTTATTATATAATGTGCATTTGCTACTGCTTTAATGGGTGCAGGCACTCAGTTCTTGTTTTCATTCAGTCAAGATTGAAAGCAGGGGCTGGAGTGATAGCACAGTTGGTAGGGCGTTTGCCTTGCAAATGGCTGAACGAGGTTCGATTCCCAGCATTCCATATGGTCCCCAGAGCACCGCCAGGCGTGATTCCTGAGTGCATCAGCCAGGAGTTACCCCGAGTGACCAAATTCAGAAATCACATTAGAGAAGAGAAAGGAAAATAGGGATGCAAGGAAATTCCCAGACTATGGGATAGGTCTCCTCATAAAGGATTTCAAAGAAATACAGAATCCATTCCCCCTTTATACCTCTTTTAAAAGCAGAAGAGGTGAGCGTTGGTTATATTCTGAAAATGTAGGCCATTAAAACAGGGAAAAGGATACTAAGATGCTACCTTCTGGTTTCTAGCTTCAGGGCCAAATTATTTGGGTTATCATGCACTACCTAGTCAACCCTTGGAACATACCAATGATTGATTTTCTTTAGGGTCATCTCCCTAATCTCACCTACTAGTTTCCCTTTTGTCCCTATCAATATCTTTTAATTTTAATTTAAGTCTTTAAAGTAAATTTCTGTTGCCACTTTTGTGTGTGTATTGAGTTCTCTGAAAGCAGATAAGATTTAATTTGAGGAACAAGATTTTAGATTGGGCAGATAAATATTGACAGTTTTGCTTTTACAAAGTTTTGCTTTAATGGCAGAAGAGGGCCAAAATATTAGAGAATATCTGGGCTTCTATTAAAGGGCTTGATGTTTTCTCTATGTAAAAAACAGTTCTGCTACATAAAGAAGTGTGAAAGCCACACTAAGAGATCATGATGGGGCTTAATGGTCCATGACAGAGCGTTTCCTCCAGGTGGTTAAATATCTGGAAGGGGTTCTTCCATTTGCCCAAGCAGATATTCCTAGAGGGTGTTATCTTCAGCTGTTTGTCACTTACTTATAGGGTATGAACAGTATTTTAGGGACACTGGGCTTAGATTTATAGAAGTAAATCTTTTTATAATCACAGGAAAAAATTGTTGGTCTATGTGAGATTTATTTATTTTTAATTATTAAGTACAGAAGCTTAATTTAGATTGTGTCCTTGCAAGATATTAAGGATCAGTCCTTCTGAAGACCAGGTACAGGATACCAAACTTTAACTTTAACTCACATACCACACAAATTTCAGTCAACATGATAAGAAGGTTGCACTGTTCATCTATTTGCTGGAGCGGGCACCAGTAATGTCTCCATTGTGAGACTTGCTGTTACTATTTTGGGCATATTGAATACTCCACGGGTAGCTTGCCAGGTTCTGCTGTGTGGGCAGGATACTCTTGGTAGCTGGTAGCTTGCCAGGATCTCCGAGAGGGACGGAGGAATCGAACCTGTGTCGGCCACGTGCAAGGCAAACACCCCACCCACTGTGCTATCGTTCTAGTCCAATAAGAACGTAGCTAGCAAAAGTGCCTGTTGGAATTGCTCTGGGCAGAAATCGATGAGCCTCTTTTTAGCTGATGAATTGCTGCACGATGAGAGGAAGTCCTCACAATCAAGGGAGTGCCACCACTTCTGAATGAAGCATACTTCTACTTCATTTGCCATAATGATGTTGCAGGTGAAGTCAGGAATGGTAAAAGTCTGCGTGAACTCTTGTACTCCTTCAGGACTGAGGCTTTGCCAGTTCTAATAAGACAGCTGATCAAGCTACATGCAATATCCACTTCTTAGATGTGATGTAGGCAGGAAGGCGAAAGGCAATGTCAGTAAATTTCCTGGGAAGTAATAGCCCTGAAGTTTTGAAAGGAAACCTTGCATCAAACAGGAACTCAGGTCCAATGAGACCCTATTCTGGAGCCTGCAACAGATGCAGGAAAGCTCTAGCAGAAACAAAAGGCCAGGAAAGGAATTTCAAAGAAGACCATCACCACTCCCAACCCTATCTCCCTTGGCAACTTTGTTAGTAGTTGGCTTTTATTCAGGTAGAAATCCCACTGGGGGCAGGTTGGAAAATCCCTATAAAAGTTACCTGGAACTAAGGAAGGGCATGCATATGCTGCCCCAGACCATGTGCTGCTTGTGCCCATGTGGCTGAGCACACGTAGTGCTTGAGCAAATGTGTCACATGCATCTCGCCTTTTGAGATGTGTACTTCCATGCTTTCATATCTAGTGCTGGGATGTGCGTAAGGGCTCTCTCTGCCTTCGGAAAAGCCCGGTTCTCTCTTGAGCACCTTACTTCCTATCTCTCTCTCCCACTTTTCTCTCCCTTCTCCCCTTTAAAACCTCCAAGCAAAATCTGTGTTACTTCACTGCTGTCTATTCCTGTATTTCAGCAAGGTGAGACAAGAACCTAGTAACCCTGGGTCCAAGGAGGCAGAGGTAAAGCAGGAGAAAGTGATCCTCTTTCTCCTCCCAGTTTCACATAAGCCACCTGTGGAGCTACCGACATCAGATGGGTATGGTCTCCACTATCCGAATTTTCAGGCTAGCTTTCATTTTCAGGTTCTCAGGATTAGGTTGAAGGAAGGTTACAATCTAATCTTCTCTTGTGCTTTCAAAGTTTAGCTGGTAAGAACGGAATTTCTGAAGACCACAGGAATAAAATGGAATAGTTTTATTTAGTAAAAAAAGTGAGAGAAGAGAAACCCATAAAGTAAAGAAAAAAAACTTGCACATCCAGAGTCAAGATGCAGGTAACATTAGAATGAAATAGCCCAAGAGCCCATCATCCCAATAAGTTTATTATACAGGCCTTTCCGCTCTGTCTTTACTGGGGCTTCAGTGTGCTGAGCTTCAGTCATTTCGAGGGTAATGTCAAGACAAAGCATTTTGAACTTTGGTAGTCTTCAACATTGAGGATATCATGATGGCCTTTGTTCCTGATAAATATCTCTTCAGTGTTCCTCTGATGGGTCATGAACAAAGTTATTTAGCTGGTATCTTCATTCTTCATTCTTAGGCTGGCAGTAGGGAAGGATCGGGTCATTTCTTGGTTTATGATTTCCTGAACTTCATTGCCAAGAGTTTACTTCGTATATCCATTTGCACCCTCTTCTTTCTCTGTCATCAGAAGTAAGATGCCTCAGCTATGACTTGAGCAAGGAAATTCCGAAGTGGAAATGGAATTTGAATCTTGGTTATATTTTCTCAGAGTGCATTACTCATTTGCTTCAACCAGGAATAGAAATTTTTCTTGCTATGTTTTTTGAAATGGGGTATAAACCTCATTAATATTTTTATTTGTACTGGTGTGGTCCTAAATTCTCATTAATATTTTAGGTGGTACTGGAGATTGAACATAAGTCCTCTACATCAAAACATATCCACCAGTGAGTCACATCCTCAGAGAATTATTTCTTATATATATATTGAGTATGTTTTGCTCTACTATACTTCTTTAGGTTAATGAGGTAGAGTTTAATAAGACTATCCACCTTCAATCTGTCAATATTTTTTGTCATTGGTTTCTGTCTTTATGACTACAAAGCTATCAAAACGAACCCAAGTTATCTACCATCGGTTTTAAATTCTCAAATTTCCTATTTCCTACTGTTGTGACCTCACTTTCTGAACTCTTTTCTGTTAAAGTTAGTTTGCTTACTATATTACTAGAAACTAACATTTATATATTACACTCAAGTAAATATTGATATAGGGCTGGAGCGATAGCACAGTGGTTGGGCTTTCGCCTTTCACGCAGCTTACCCAAGTACAATTCCTCCGCCCCTCTCAGAGAGCCCGGCAAGCTATTGAGAGTATCAAGTCCGAGCAGCAGAGCCTGGCAAGCTACCCGTGCGTATTGGATACTGGATATGCCAAAAACAGTAACAATAAGTCTTTCAATTAGAGACGTTACTGGTGTCCGCTCGAACAACCTCTTAGATACTGCAACTAAAAGATCTAACATAATGGGTCGATAATCTCAAGGTGTCAAATATTCAGGTCTATAATTTTAATTAAAATAATGGTGACACATACATTTCTATTATAATCACAAAATTCTAATTAAATGAAACTATTTTATTTGTAAACAAAAATACATTTTTTGCCAGGCCAGTACTGGTTTAGTGATTCATAGATTTAATATTGTTTCAATAATCTATGCTATTTTGAATTTTAATCTATCTAGTTCCATATCTAATCATAAAATAATTTTTGTAACTTATTTAATAAGAATATTATATATGACATAAAATATTATATACAAATGCACATATGTGTTTGTGTATGTTCTGAATAGTTTTTCTTTTGAGATCTTAACAGGAACTTGTCCATTGGCATTTGGAAAAATATTTTCTATAAAACTTAAAAAATTGTAGGTTCTTTTATGTGTTACCTGTATATAATATGGCAAAACTTATACCACCTGTTTTCAGGTTTGCAGCAACTTTATTATTTATTAAAATGGAGTAATTGAACAGATTTGTTCTAAATATCTAGATTACATTTTTTTGCATTATTAGCAAAATTTGTGTATATTCTAGCGATATCACACAAAATTACTATACTCAGTCACAAAAAAGACAATAATTCAGAGCTCAGAGAAAAAGAACAAAGACCATAATTGGGTATAACCTGCAAGGACTAGACAGAGCAAGATGTGATACTGGATATTTCCACACTAAAGGGGCTAAATTTCACTGCAGGGCCCCTAGCAACAATAATGGCAGAGTATTTCTAGGAGTAGATGGACCGCAGGTTTTTTGAGCAATGTTTTAAAGCAATTCCCCAAAAAGAGAATTAATAATTAAATGAATTACAAATATTGATTACTTAGTGTCTCTTTGCCAAACTATATCAACTGAAATATTGCTCCAGTTATACATATCAATTAGCTTATTATCATTTTTGTCAAGACTACAAATTCTGTATTGTGTTCACCCATATCCTATTTCTTCTTTTCTAATTTTATAGACTATTTTCTTTGAACTGAATAAAGACTTTTGCTATTAAAATGTATTTAAAATTTCTTTTCATTATGCATTGTTTTCACAGCATATCTCAACAAAATTCAATTGGTAGACTATTGACTACTATTGTGGTGGTAGTTGAGTATATATTAATGTCATGAACAGTTTCCTGATCTCAGAGAAGACCCAAAAAGAGAAGACCTGGAAAGAGAGATCAGTTGTTGCTCTCAGGCTAAGCCAGGGACATTAGAAGCATGCTTCTAAATTTTATGCAGGGTATTTTGGCTTTTGAGAAATCACTTAACCTCAGCTCTGGTTTTTTGAGATGTAAAGTGGGGTGTTGAAGAGGTTATACAATTAATATTTCTAAAGTAGTCATAAAATGAAAAATACTATACAAGTGTTAATTATCTTGTCGTGTTATTATTAATAGTAATTTAGGTAATAAACTTTCAAAAGCAACCATCATGACAGTTTTAGAGAAAGTTTCCCGAAACAGAATGCATATAAATGTAATATAGATTTAAATATTCATATAAAATGTTTCCTATATAATCTTTAGAGTTGGCTATTTAAATATTTTGTAGACATATTATACTGTAAGTGAAACAGTTTATGTAAAACAGATTCAAAATATTGCCAATCTAAAATCCAAATACATTGGCGTGATAAGCATTTACCTATGTGTGCCATGAAAACCAGGAGAGAGAATGGTTGAAAGAATACTATATTCATGATGGAAAGAGATTTATTTTGAGTAACTGCTTAATTTTGTCAGTTATTTTCCACTGACCTAACAGAAAAGTGGTTTTACTAGTTGGTTCTGGCAGTAAAGAAGACATGCAGAAGAGTAATACTACATGGTGCTGATAGTTTATGGTTAAATCAAAAGAGTAGCTTCTATGCATAATTATTATATATTGACTCTCCGAAGAAGCAAAATCAACAAGATACGCATGAATATCATCATCTTTGTCTTTCATCTAGCTTGCATTTTTTTATGTATCCAAATACAGAAGATGTTGGCCGTCTGACATCTTATAGCCTAATTGTCCCTCTGGAAGAACCTGGCAAGCTACCGAGAGTTTCCTGCCCACATGAGAGAGCCTCGCACACTCCCCATGGTGTATCATTATGCCAAAATCAGTAACAATGCTGCATCTCATTTCCCTGACCCTGAAAGAACCTCCAATGCGGCATCATTTGGAAGGACGAGTAAAGAGAGTCTTTTAAAATCTCAGGGCTAGGACAAATGGAGACGTTACTGAGACCACTCGAAAAATTCGACGATCAACGGGATGATGATGATGATGATGATGATGATGATGATGATGATGATGATGATGAAATACAGAAGAAAAAGAGGGAAATGATTGCCATAGGAATTAAATCACATAATTGTGTAGGCCAAGAAGCTCAATGATGGATCTCCCATCTGCAAATTTATAATCCAGTAGCAGTAGGTATATTTAACTCTGAATCCCAAGGTGGGAGAATAAGAAATGTTGGTATTAGAAGGCCAGAGATAATATACTGTATCAGTATATGAAAGATAGAAAATTAGTCCTTCCTTTGTCTTTTTGTTCTATTCAGACATGCAATAGATTGGATGATATATACCCACATTGGTCTTTCATAGAGTCTACTTATTCAATGCTAATTTCTTCTGAGTACACTCCCAGAGCATATCCAGAAATGTTTTACTTGTTATCTGAGCAACTCCTAGAGCAGTCAAATTGATACAATATTAACTATAATCCTGTGCTTTAGACATTTAATAAAAATCCACAAAAATTAACAGGCAGTTTTGAGGGCAATGGGAGAGAGCACGTGCTTTTTTCCTATTTTAATGCCAACTGATAAGAAATGTCCTTTCATCAAGAACAAATACCCATTCCTAGGATATCATTGGGTTTGTCCTTTTAGCCTTGCTGCAAGGAACTTAGTTTAACTTAAAGTAATGTCCTTTCGGTATGGACACAGGGAGACAGTTAATAATATGCTTTGAAACTTGGGAGCTGATTGACTCCAATAATATTTACTCCTGGGCATCTGCTTTCTCAACTTAATTGCCCTTAGTTCCTAGCACCCCAAAATTAGGGTCCTGACGAGGGACAAAATGGACCCAGGGCAAGCTGTGAGCTCCCCTTGCATCGAAATGGGTCAGGCCAAAGTGTCACAATAGTCAACTACAAGTTGAGAGCATGGTCATAGACAAATGCTGTTATGACCCAAAAGTAACAATGAGACTAGGACCCTGCTAGGGCTAGGAAGACTAATCTGGCCTGAGAACTGTGGTCTGGAATATATAGTGAGATGTCCTCAGAATGAACCAAACTTTAAGTTTATATCTCTTACTATGCTCATACAGAAGGACATTGCTAGAAATATTTGAAGTAGATTTACTACAACTATTTAAGTGGATTACTACCTAAGGAATGAAGAAAGCGACACACCCTTGTTTATATCCCACCCATGAGTGGATCTCCTAATAATCTGGAGTAATCTCTTTCGATGAGATTTTGTTAATCTCCTGGAAGTGGTCTTACCCTTCTTTGTTGATTTGTTAATGTTCAACCCACCTTTGTGTCACCACCCTATGTGATTGCTATATAAACTAAGACTGTAAGGGGAGAAAAGGCAGAGGTAAGACAGAAGCAAGGAGATGAGACAAAGTAGAGAGAAGGCACAGAGGCAAGACAGAAGACACAGGAGAAGACACAGAAGCAGAGAGAGAAGACACAGAAGCAAGAGAGAAGACACAGAAGCAGAGACAGAGGTAGGAAGAGACCAGAGGAGAGACTACAGAGACAGAGACAGAGATAGAGAGACAGACAGAAGAGATCACAGTGGCACACAGAAGCAGAGCATAAGGAGGAGCCATCCCGATTCGGTCTATACACAGCCGTTCGAGAGCACCAAACACGAGTGGCAAGAGGGAGAGAGAGTGCCGCCCCGAGAGCCCTCGAACAACACAACACACATCACATCGCACCCTCCTGCGAGTGCGCATGTTTGAAATTTTTACACCTAGCATTCTTAAGGACATTAATCATGCAGGCTACGAGAATCCATGAAAAGTTTTCCAAAAGATTCTTATCAAAAATATACAGATTTTTGTAAAATTTGTGTAGATTAAGATAAATGTGTAAACATTTCAGGAATGTAGTTAAAGCCCAATCTACATAGATTTATCCTTGTTCTGATTCTATAAAACAATTATGCAGACCATTTGACTATGTTGCACCTCACAATGCTTATAGTTATGAAAACTCATAGATTGTGTAATATAGACCTTGGTTATACACATATTACTGCTGAGAAATAGATGCAAGTTATGTGCATCAGTAATAATGTGATACAGATATTTGTTTCAGAAATCACCCTGTCAAGTAGCTTTTTATATATAATAAATCTCCCCCAAACTTTAAACATCAGTCACTTATTTAACTCACAATATTGGGAATTGACAATTTGTAATGGGATCAGCTACTTAGAGATAACTCATGCATTTGCAATTTACTTCAGTCTGGGACCTCAGTTCTCTACAAGATGTTGATCCTCCAGCTGGCTGGCTTCATTTTTTTCATGTGGTACAGTATCCTAAGAACATAAAGAGACAGAAAACCTCAGTGTTAAGCACTGCCAAGCTTCTGTGTGTGTTACATTTGCTAATATCCTACTGACCTATACAAATTAAATGACCAACCAGATTTAGTCCTTCATGAAAGGAGCTTCAGTGAAACATTTCCAGGCATGAAAGTAGTTAAGGGAATAATTTAGATTATTTTTATAACCTGTCAAACCAAAATCGTCATTCCTTAGAATAGCAAAATTTTCAAGAACATTATCAATCAAAGGGTACTTGAATAAATTAAAATAAAGTCTACTTTCACTTTATTAGAGCCCTTTTCCCTTAAAACACCCAAGGAATCCTGAGGAAATATTTTTACCAACATTAATTTTTGTTGGATTTAGAGGAATCACAACCTTTTTTTTTTTTGAAAAGTATAGTCATGTTATTTTTTTTAAAGCACTGTAGCAATGTCATTTCATTGTTCATTGATTTGCTTGAGTGGGCACCAGTAATTTCTCCATTGTGAGACTTGCTACTGTTTTTGGCATATCAAATATACCACGTGTAGCTTGCCAGGCTCTGCCGTGCAGGCGAGATACTCTCGGTAACTTGCCGGGCTCTCTGAGAGGGATGGAGGAATCAAACACGTGTTGGGCTGCATGCAATTCAAATGCCCTACCCACTGTGCTATCGCTCCATTTCAAAAAACATTAATCACTTGTAGTTGTAAAATGTACAGAATTCATTTTTTCATGAATAATATTTTGATGTATAGTATTACAGAATTTCCTTGCTTTTCATGGCTTGATGATTGGTATCATGACAATGTAGATGAATTCATCAGTTTACTTTGTTTGTTGTTTCTTTCTTGTGGAGCTTCAATTTGTGAGTTAAAAATTAACTATTAACCATTCTTCCTCATCAATGGATGTCTAACCCTAAATTTCCAAATCGGTGCCTGCACTTTCAGCTTATTCATCACATCATCAGAAATCTAGAAGAGGTAGTAGAGCAAGTATATTTCATCTCCAAAACTGTATATAGTCTGCAAACCCCTCCCAGGAGTGATCCCTAAGCATTAACCAAGGAATAAGCCATGAGCCCACCTGATGTGTCCCCCAAACCAAAAAAAACAAACAGAAAGCTAGCATACTATTATTTATCTATCTATATATTATAAACATGCATAAATATTTAGTATTATGAAAATTTTAAAGCATTTTTTTTTCACTAGCATGACTTCTAAATTCAGGAAACTCAAGTTGGTTATAACTGTTTACTTATTTTTAATTTGGGCACTGTGATTTACAAACTGATAGTGTTAAGGTTTTATGATAAAACATTCCAACAACAGACCCTCCACCAGAGTTAGCTTCCTGCCACCTTTGCCTCCATGTCCCTGTCACCTATACTATCCTCTCTCATACCCTCTATGTAATTGCTTACAACTAAAAGAAGGGCTTAAAAGAAGGGCTGTGATAATGGTAAATTGCTACTCAGGTTTCAAATTAAGCCCCAAACAGAATGCATATTTTGTTTTTGAAAATGTGATTATATAAACTTAAGGGCAAACACTTTCTATGACCTGAATATCTTTTTTTTATTTTTTAATTCTTAATATCTTTTGACACACTTAATTTTTTACAAAATATTTGTTGAAAATTATACTTCTATTTATTATATAATTTTTGTAAAGCTGAAGAGTATATAATTTAGGACAGATTCAGATTATTCAAAATGAAAGAACCATGCATTTAATGTTTTAATCATATTTGTCCCTGTGCCACTGTGAAGACTTTCTAAATTGTTCCATGTTATTGAAATTGCATCACAAATCCTGAAAATACATAAGTCTGAGGGAGATGCTTCACTGCTTCATTCTAATGACAAACCAAACTCTTCAGGTTCTATGCCATTCTACTTCCTCCCAGATTTTTTGCACATTCAGTTTGTCTGCCATTGATCTGCAGGAGGCTGAAGTCTAGTCACACATCCTGTTGTACACATCTAGAACTGTCCAATTTGCTCCTGTGTGCATTCTCTTCTGACACTGTTTTTTTCCTTAGACTTTTCAGATGCATCTATTCTTAGAACCTTGTTTGGGCATGTATTTGTAACTTTGCACTTATTTTCATTTGGATGCCATTTGCTATCTGATTTCTGTGTTCTTTACCAGCTATTATTTGCACTTCCATTGATACCCTGAATTGACTAAAGGTGCCTTATTGACCTTGTTTCTAATTGGAATAGGGGAACCAGAATTTGTTAGGGTAAGAAATGAAGGAAGGGGCTGGAGCAATAGCACAGCAGGTAGGGCATTTTCCTTGCATGCGGCCAACCCGGGTGATTCCTGAGTGCAGAGTCAGGAGTAATCCCTGTGCATCGACGGGTGTGACCCAAAAAGAAAAAAAAAAGAAGGAAGCACTAGAATTAACTTTTGAGGCGATGGTCCCTGTCAGTACCAGTATAACTTTTGCATGATAGCACACATTGGCAGAAGGAACATTCAGATGGTCAACATTCAGAAAAAAATTTGCTATTAGTGGGTTTGCTTCCTTTGGTCCTTGGTTGCTGACTGTTAAAATAAATCAGAACATATTCAATCAAATATGACTAGTTTAGGTCCATATACCTAGCCTAAATATTCCTAGAAGAATCATTAGCCTGTAAATGCTAATTTATAGTTATGCATATGACATATGTAATTGGACTGGAGTGATAGCACAGTGGTTGGGTATTTGCCTTTCAGGCAGCCGACCCGAGTTCGATTCCTCCACCCCTCTCGGAGAGCCTGACAAGCTATCGAGAGTATCGAGCCCTCGCAGCAGAGCCTGGCAAGCTACCCGTGCATATTGGATATGACAAAAACAGTAACAATAAGTCTCTCAATGAGAGATGTTACTGGTGCCCGCTCGAATAAATCAATGAACAATGGGATGACAGTGACAGTGACAGTAACATATGTAATTAAAGTATTGTAGGACCAGCATTTCTTTTTTTTAATTTTTAATTTTTTTAAATTTTTTATTGAATCACCATGTGAAAAGTTACAAAGCTTTCAGGCTTAAGTCTCAATCATACAATGATCAAACACCCATCCCTTCACCCATCCCTTCCACCACCAAGAACCCCAGAATACCTCCCATCCCATCCCAACCCCCCAGCGTTGTGTGGCTGATGATTTTCACTTTACTTTCTCGTTACTTTGATTACATTCAATATTTCAACAGAAAACTCACTATTATTATTTGGAATTTTCCCCCAATAATCAGACCTGCTGAAAAGGCATCATTTGATAATTTGTTTTCCATTGCTGAGAATGCAGAGTATATGAGGTCGCATGGCACACGGTTTTGGATTTCTGGTATTTTAGGAATTAATGAAGTCCAGAGAAATTTCTGCCAGAAGTCGCATCATTGCAAGCTCCTACCTCTGTTTAGTGGGCTTTAAAAGATGGGGGTCACCATGCCACGGGGGAAAGGAAAGGCCGAGAAAGGAAAACCTTTCCCCTCCCGGGCGGCATGGGGCATTTCTGTAAGAAGCTGATGGGTGCCGAAAGTAGTTAGTTGGCCTCCGGGATCATGGGCATTCGGGAACGGCGGGGTCGTTTGTATGCAGCCACTCGGAGTCACATCTGGCAGCATTTCTTTAAATTTAATAAAAAGGGAGTGAAATTTTAAACTGAAAAAAGAACAAATGATCTATTAACCTAGAAAATTAAAATGAAACTATGCAAAGTTTAGTTAACAGTATAAGTATATGAAGATTTATAATAATTAAAAATATTATACTGTGGAATTTAGTTATTTTGTCAATTGTTCTATCTCACATAAGGACATATTTAAAAAACAGCAGCTTTTTTTTTTTAATTCATCCAAAAACAATTTTCCCTTGAAATCTCTTAAGGGCAGACAAAAAGGCTCAGCTCTGAGAAACATGGATATACCAATTAGAGCAATCAAATCATTACTAGGTTTTGACTTTCAAATTAGTCCCTAAATTTACTAAGAATTTCTGAATCTTTTGTGAGCCACTATTCTAGAAAACTGGGCTTAAAAGAGAGAGAGGACTATTTTCTAAATTCCTTAAGATCCCATTAACAGCAAGAGCCAATTCTGAGAGTCAAGCTTGAATAGTCAGTTTTAGTCCAACCTAGGTGAAAAAGAAGAATTCAATGTCTAATGTAATAGAAATCTTACCTGCCAAAATGTGATGTGGAAAATTGTCCGAATTGAAAATAAGAGAAATTCTGATAAATTGTTTAGAGAACTAAAGCAGGTGATAGTGTATCATTTTCCATCTAATGAAATTCCTAAAGTGATATGTGACAGAAACATCTGGATTAGGTTGAGGAAAGTAGGCCAGTGTCCTCTTTAAATAGCTGTATGGTGTTTGGATGCTATATCCAACTTGCAAAGAGTTCTGTATATCTCAAACATGCAGAGACCTATGTACTTCAGATACATGATCAAAATAGCATACTACAATTTCTTCAAAACTGAAAAATTTCTACGAAAAGACTTTAGAACCACCAGAAACTCAATATCATTGTGTGGTCTAGATGAAGAAGTCTTGGTGCACAAGGTCTATAAATAGAGACAATAACCATAAACTTGAGTTTCTGCTACCAATACCTGCTCGACATCTTTTGTTTTCCTCTTTCTGTCTATACTTTATACAGATTGGGGTGAGATGGGATAAAAACTCCTGAAAAGCCAAACATTTTACTAAAATCATGTAGAATGATATGCTGAAGAATTACATAGAACTTTTCTCAGTTGGCAAATACAAATTCTCACACCACCATGACTGCCACCAGGTTAGGCACTTTCTTCCTAGGTTACACAAATTACAGGTCAAGTGGTCATTTTCTTGCTTACCAGAAGTATGTTACTAATTGATCTGACCATATATTTATGATATTGGATTTGGCTAACACAATTGTCTCTAGTGGGACATTCAGTGTAACTCTTCCTTGTTTTAAAGAAGAGTTAAAACAATGACTGCCATGTCCTGAATTTGGTATTATACCCAAGACCAGTCTTACCTCATGTCTGATCTTTGATACTTCTTTAAAACTTGAAGGCACTTACCACCAACTTGGAAAAATTTCAATCCATAATGGCATACATTCAAATTGTAGGGATTGAATCTTCAATAAATTATAATTTTGATTTTCCATATTTGTTATAATAAGCTAAAGGATGTTTTACTTCTTTAAACATGTACTCCATTTTTAGTAGGAAGGCAAGGTGACATTTTTGTTTCTTTTGGGGTGGGAATGGGGTAACACTTGAAACAAGAAACTTTGTCTTCAGTAGGAAGGCTTCAGACCATTTCTTTGTATTATACTTGGTTGTCCTGTGATTATATAAATGTGTAAGTGCAAATCATTCAACCTTCAAAGAAGTATTGCAGGAAGTAAATCATAGTGGGTAAATCTTTTAAAAACTATAAAAATGCAGCAGAATAATTAATGTTTTTAAAAGAGTAAAGCCAAATAGATTAGAGAAAGTGAAATAGATCACTTTCTCTTTGTCTACATGTATGAAATAGATCACTTTCTCTGTATGTCTACATGTATCACTTTCTCTGTATGTCTACATGTATACAGTATGTGAACTGAATATAGACATTAAACATACTTCCAAAATAGTCCTAAGCAGTTTATATAATAATCTTCATTAAAATAATGATACATTAAGTAATTATCACAGGGATTATAATTATAAATATGTGCAAATCTATGAAAAATTAATCAAGGGGGAAATTATGGTAGTATTGCCATTATAAAAATAGACAAGACATAGGTAAGAGTAGATGTTAAATAGCACTTCACCTCTATCTTCATCCTTTTCTTATAATAGTGCCTAAAACAAATTTGACAAAATGGTAATTGCTACTTTTTCAATTATTAGAACATATATTGGATATGCCAAAAACAGTAACAATAAGTCTCTCAATGAGAGACGTTACTGGTGCCCGCTTGAACAAATTGATGAGCAACGGGATGACAGTGACAGTGACAGTGTTCATTTTATCACTTTATTTAGTTCATGTTTTCAAAAATCACTGAAAAATCATTGGTAGACTCAGAAATTTCTAACACTTTTTAGCCTTGTGGAAAGTAAGAGATTCCATGCTCAGTCATCCTCCAGTTTTTCCTAAGAAAAATTCAACTCAAGTTATTTTTCGAGACAGGTCATAATAATAAGAATTTTGCTATATGGTCCTTTCCCCCCAACCCAAGAAATCTGCCTCTAATCCTTTACTTGATGGAAAGAAAAAAGATATGTACGTGGTGGCCTTATCTTAGTTGTTCATTGCAGGCTGGGGAGCTACCTGCACTTTCATGAGCCAGTGAGTTAAGACAGATAAATCAGCTTGCACAAGTCAGCTAAGTCAGGTATATCCAAGAGGTTGTGGCTCCGACTTGACATGTCTGGACACTTGTCCTTAAATAGCTTCAATAGAATACGTCTCCGTATAGCCTTCTTTCAAATTACATTTTTCTACCTTCATGAGGAATTTTCCTAGTACATTTCCTACAGAGCATGAGATGTCTAAGTTCATACAGAATTCAGAACACAGAGGAATACATGTAAATGACTTTTTGTGTATTATACATTTTGAGAGTCATACTCATATGTCTGCACTATTCACAGGCCTTTAAAATACATTGAAACTGTGTGGAATAATTTGGGTTACTAAGCCTCAGGATTTTGAAAACTGTATTTCTTCTACCTGGTTAACACAAAGGAAGGAAGGAAAGGTAAAAAACGTGTGCCGAGTAAATGAGGAGAGAAAGTTAGATGCAATTCAATAAGTCTGACATGCAGACAATAGTGTCTCACAGCTTTAAGTAGTAGTGCTTAGTTCAGACAACCATCTTGAAAATTTGTGTTAAGCTGCCTTCAAGGTATAGAACTGGGAAAACTTGGGTAAAAGAGTGTTTAAAAGAATTTGTTCAAAGAGACATAGAGGAGGAGAAAAATCATCTAGAGACACCCTTAAAGCTAGTTAATTTCAATTCTTGTTGCATAGCTTGTTTATGGTAGGAGACCATCATCTTTTCTTTTATAGAAAAAGTCACTTTAATTGTCTTCCCTCTAATCCACCTAGTAACTTCTCCCTCCCAAAGCCCTCCCCCCACACGCCACACACAGCAGTAGAGCTTTAGATAAAATGGCCCTCATAGCTTTACAGACTGAGGTTTTGTTTCTCCCCATATTAAATCAATAGCATTTTTTTTAACAGATGCGTAGGAAAGCCAAATGTGAAGTAGGACAAGTGGCTCCAGAAAACACATTGGTTTCGATTTACTATTGAATCAAAAAATTCAAGTAAAACGAATTCTTTTGAATCACACAATGATAAAGGGATAAGATCACAAACAGGGCTTCTAAGCTAAAAATGTAAATGAACTTCACTGGCTACTCCTCAGCAAATACAGGATTTATTAATAATAAATAATAAATAAATAAATAAATATTTATTAGGATAATAAAGCCCATAAAATCACTCTTTTCAAATGTGAGTTTTTTTCCTTTGCATTGACACATGAGCATCGTAGACCATCAGTTACTTCAAAAGACTAGAATTTTCACAAAATTTAATTTCACAGCTGTGTTAATTTCTTCATTTTCACGTTTTAATTAATATTATACTTTGGAGAAAAAATAAGTTTGCCATTATCCACATGAATATAACTACATTTTCTCTTTTATTGTAATGTCTTCTTTAGTCCCTAAACTGTCATTAAACTGAATTGAAATTGCACATGGATATAAAATAATGAAAAACATGAGACGTGCACTTACAGTTTTTTAATTCAAAACTTTATTTTTCAAGTATAATGCTTTTATATGTATGTTTCATGTGACCCTTTTTCTTTATGCTTTTTTATGATGTTAATAGATTAAACCAGGGGAAATGGGATTTTTTCCCATTGGAAATGTAGCATATCCTGAGATTTCATATGCAAAAACTCATATGCACTGAGTTTTGCCTGCTACCCTGTGAGTTTTTTTTTTTTATCCAATCCACCTAGATGGTTCCTGTTCCATATTAAATTTTATGTATAACAATTAAATTTCCCTCTGAGCCATCTGGGTTTTTTTGTTGTTTGACTTTAGATTTTTCAGCTTGCCCTCCCAATTTACTCATAGTGGGACCAGATTTTCTCACTCATTTTTCCATAAATTTTCCTGTCTGCAGCTAGTCCAGTAAACTTCCTGCTGATATGGCTGTAATGTGGGTTAGACTTTAAGTGACCTATCATACATTGGACCTCACAAGGAAGTGGGTTTGTCTCTTGTATTCACTCAAATAAAACTGGAGAAAAAAACTCCAGTAAAAATTTCAGAAAATTTGCCTAGCTGAAAACTGACTTCACTCTGAAACTGATCCCTCCCGACATACCCACCCCCTGGGAAGGGTATGGCAGCTTATGCTAGTAATTGTGAAAACTCTCAGCTATCAGTGTCATAGAGTTCCCTTATAAATTATTTAAATTTCAGGCAGCTATTTTTCTTCTAATTATTCTTTCCAATATATTTTCAAGTGGATGGTAAGAGAACAAATAGTCACACTTCATTCAAACTTTTATTTCAGAAAATGCTTTAGGTGATCAACTTGAGGAAAAACGTCAAATTCAAAATGTTATTATTTCAATGTTGGGAATAAAGTCCTCTCCAATTAGCAGTTAAAATTTGCCAAAAAGTTCATAGACATTCTAAATTTTCTCTTCATTTTGAATCATCTTTCTCATATGGGAGCAGATTTGTATAGCCAGTTATAAATAAATTCCTTCCTCTCACGATCTGCAGTGCCACATCTCAATCAGATCTTTTGTATATGACTAAACTTTTTCCTTAATAATATATTATGTATTCATCCTAGTAGTAAGCATATGGGATGTTAATAATGAACCATTTTTAAAGATAATATTATTTTAGAGGCCAGAGAGGTAGTGCTGTAAGTAAGGTAGATTGCCTTGTATGTAGACCACTTGGGTTGTATCCCAGGCACCACAGGTGGTCTTAAGGTCCTTCAGGAGGGACCCCTGAGCACCATTGTGGGCACTGTTGAGTGTGATCCCCAAACATAGCAAAACTAAAAGAGTAATGCTATTTTAACTAAAACTTGACAAAGAAGTTATAATTTGCCAAAGTATTTGTATTTGTCTGAGATAGAGTTTTTCATGAAATTTCATTTAATGCATGTATCTGAAAATAAATTTAAAAGTTGATCCATTTTATTATTAAATACACCATTTAAAATGCCTCATTGTTGAATTTTGAATATTATAGTAAATAAATTTCAAGTATATGGCATATAATGATAGATATCTCATGTTAAAATGATGTTTACTTATGTACTAAATTTATCACTATCACCACTGTCACTGTCATCCCGTTGCTAGATTTGTTCAAGCAAGCACCAGTAGTGTCTCTCATTGAGAGACTTATAGTTACTGTTTTTGGCATATCCAATATGCACAGGTAGCTTGCCAGTCTCTGCCGTGCGGGCTCCATACTCTCAGTAGCTTGCCGTGCTCTCCGAGAGGGGCGGAGAAATCGAACATGGGTTGGCCGAGAGAAAGGTGAAAGCCCAACTGCTGTGCTATCGCTCCAGCCCATACTAAATTTATAAGATGCATATTCAATACCTACTCTAAAATGAACTATAACTCAAGGCATGGGGCATATAGTAGCTTGTATTATTTTCTACCCTCATGAAGCTCACAATCTACTCAGAAAAGATACATAAAGAAATAATTTTGGTGTAATTGTGCTATAGCTGCAACATACATAAAGGTTGATTCAATGTACTAAGGAATAATTTTGTAATGAAAGTCAGAGGAGTCTTTAGAGAAGGAAATGTATTTGAGCTACTCTCAAAAGAACTTCAAAATTCCTAAGTCAGAAAAAAAAATGTGGTTTTATATCAGTGGGAATGACAAGAACAAAGGCAGAGAGACATAATGGAGTATAGCATATTCAAGATATAGTAGCTGTCCTTTTATCACCAAAACAAAAGCATGAAGGGCGGGGAAAGGAATTGGAGATTAATCTGGAAAACAGAGTGCCATTATATTCTGAAAAATCTTGTATAAAGATGAGGGTCATAATTCTGTAGATATTCGGTAGTCATTGAAATTTTGAAGTAGGCAAGTCACATGGTCAAATGTGTAGTTCAAGAAATAACTGATATCAACCTGATGGGTGAACGAAAAAAAAATCCTAGAGTTGAAGACTTGATAAAGTATATTTTCACATATGAAACAAGAAATGGGTCTCTATACTCCTGCAATAAACTCATAACTGATCTTATTCTTTGTCTCCTATAAAATAATCACAACACAGAAGCTAGAACTATTCTTTTCAACACCAAATCAGGTCATGTCACTTTTCTGCTCAACACTTGTAATGATTCTCCAAATCATTCAGAGTAAAATCCTTATAATGAATAGCTGTACATTCCTATCACCTGCCTGCCTGACCTCCTCTCTTATACTGATGCCCCGAGTTTCTCCATTTCAGCCCTACTAGCCTTCTTGCTGATCCTCACACATGCTGGATATATTCCGATCTTAGGACCTTTGCCCCATAAATGCAGGGTTAATTCCCCAACTGTTTTTAAATCTTGGTTCAAGTGCTGTCATGTACTGAGGACTTTCCTGGCTATTTAAGATCACAAACATCTATCTCCACCTAGCACTCACAATCCCCTTTGATTGTGAGTCCCCATTTTGTTGCTGAAAACATTTGAAACTCTAGCATTACTATATAATTCTTTAAATTATGTTTGTTGCCCTTTATTCATAGATAAAAAGAAAATGATCATCCACTTTGCTCACTATTGTAGCTCAAAGTGCCTAAAACATTAAAACACAGAAGAATTTTAGCAGCTAAAGGGTTTTCATGAATAAAATGTTGTAAGTCTTTAACCAGTGTAATAGTGATGGGAATGAATGTAGTGACCAAGTTCAAAAAAATTTTAGTGAAATTGTGAATAATACTGGTTTATTCTGTCATTAGCAGAGATGACAAAATAGGTTTTTCTTGTTTGGTAGAAGCACTGACTTCAATCTGTATTTCTAGTGTTAATTATACTATGTAGACAGCATAAAGGCAAGTTAAACAAAGGTTTGCAATTAAAAACATTCAATTACATTCAATTATGAAAAATGTATTGTCAATTCTTCAAAATATGGTATTTTAAAAATCTTCTTTTTCCTTAGGAGGTTGCAGGAGAGAAAAAGGAGAATGTGAATATGTCAGAGAGAAAGAATAACAGAGAAGATTTTAACATGATAGTTCTTGATCAATTGAAGGGGAAAGCATCACTTTATGATTTATATGTAGTCAAATAACCTTGCATTTCTCTTGTTTCTCTTTCTTTATTATGGGGCCAGTGTCTACTCTTACTGGTTTTCTTTTGAAGAACCAGTCCCAGCAGTACTTCGGAACTATGTCAAGCCCAGAATACTATAGAAACACTTAAGTGATGCACTATCACTTAAGCCTCATCCCCACCATCAGGAACATGATACACTTGATTAGTCTCTGCACGGGTACAATGACTTAATCTGGAAATGGTCCGGTATTCTGCAAAGACTGCACTATGAACAATGAGGTGCTTGAGGGAAAAACACCGAAACTTTGCTCAGGCCTATATTATATAGAAGTATTTTCAGTTCTTATATTTGCTTATTGAACTGGAGCGGTAGTACAGAGGGTAGGACGTTTGCCTTGCATGCAGCTGACTCGGTTTCGATTCCTCTGTCCCTCTTGAAGAGCCCGGCAAGCTACTGAGAATATCACACCTGCACGGCGGAGCCTGGCAAGCTACCTGTGGCATATTCGATATGCCAAAAACAGTAACAACAATTCTCACAATGGAGACGTTACTGGTGCCCACTGGAGCAAATTGATGAACAACGGACGACAGTTCTGCAGTGCTCCATTTGCTTACTTATTGGCAATGTCCCAGAAAACAAATTACTTAACCTCCTCAGGATTCAATTTCTCATTGGCTAAACTTCCTCATTTCCAAAAACTATTATGTCATGAAATTTTGTTGTGAAACACAATGCATACACAATGCATGATTTTTAAAATTAGAAAGGCTATATGATGTGACTGATATAGTCATTATTCTAAAGATGTTGGTGGAATTATAGAAAAGATGTCAAGCATAAAATATTTGCTTTTAGAAAACTTTTTCAGTTAGTGAAAAAAGCCAAGTTTATAACTTCTATATTATTTAAACTTGTTTCTAGGTTATATGGATTTTTTTTTACTGGACAACAGACTGAATTGTCATATTTATATTTTTGCTTCACAACTTGTCTTGGAAGACTATCATTCAGGGACCCCTTTAGATTTCACACTAGCTCATCTCAGGACATATTCTGACTACAAGTACTTCAAAATTAGTACCACTAAGGGAGTTATGCATTTTAAAAATTAATCAGTGACTTTAGTTTCACCTTTAGTATACATGCCAAATGTAATAATATGTAGTCACTAATATAGCTTTATAATATTTTTATTAAATCAAGGATTTGAGTTTCCCATCTTGATTACATGCTTAGAATTTCCATAATAGAAAATTCCTTAATTTTTTCGTATAATTTTTATTGCTAACATTCTTCACATAGTACATTAAAAAAGATTGCAGTAATTTTCCTTCCTTTTGGCACTTGGAAAGTTAGATAATGGAAACAATATAATATTACAGTAAGAGGGGATTGCTTTGACCTTCAGAGAATAAATGTGTAATGCAAGAAAGTTTAAGACAATAGTAAGGATACTAGAGTACCAAAGACTTGGATTTGGTTCTGCATCTTCCATTAGCTAGATTCTAGGTTACTTCATCTTTTTTTCCCTGTACTTCAGTTCTTTTACCTATACTATAAGAAAATGAAAGACATTATTTGTATGTATATTTCAGCTATACAATTCTATAAATGTTATCAAATACCCTAGAAAATGACAATTAATGAAAAGATGATTAAAAAGCTGCTAATGAAGATAAACTGAAGACATGTGATGCAGTCATCATCTGGATAATTTGTCATCATTAGAGTACATACCATTTGATGATTAAAATAGAACTAAAAATATAAATCAGCTTATAGAGGCAATTCAATTATATTTACAGGCTTCCCATTCTAGAAAGCATCAAATCCATTAGCCAAAGATAGTCACGAAAAGATTTCCATTGGATTCTCTGTGAAATTACTTTTGATCTGACTATTTGTCAAATGAGGTTTGTATGCTTTATATGCTTTGTTTCTAATTACTTTGCCCATGTCAGTACTGCTGAATAACTCTCGACAGAATTAGGGTGAAAGTTTCACAAAACTTTCAATATCTATTTCTCTATGTTCTTTGCTTATTCTGAATCAAAGAATAATATGATATCCCACTCAAAAATAATGATTCATTGTGCATTAATCATTTATTTGAATATTAGAATGCTGAGTAAATAAGCAGTAAAAGTGATATAGACAGATGAGAAAAGTAACAGTAGTTTCATTTTTAACCTATTCTGCCTATGTTTTATTTATTCTGGAAGTTTCTGTCACCAAAAATGCACATTAATGTATTTTCAGGTAAAGTTAGCTGATTTCAGACAGAGTTTATGGTAGATTAACAAGTTCCAATAGGAAATGGCTCAAATGAGTGGAGTTCATGCATTTTCTGTAGGGTCTGATATCTAACATGCATATCTCATGCTAGTATCCCCGGGGTCTCCAAATCTTGAAGTATCCTTCTATGAATGATACATAAATAATTATACATCCATATTACATAGATAAAAGAACATATAGAAACACACAATTATTTTTTCTATGGAAAATCAAAACTCTCTCTAATAGTTATCAATATTTGTGAATAAAATCACAAGAACTCACTGATGCCTTATTATTATTATACTTTCTATTAAGGGATTGTTAATTTATGTAGGTAGGAAATTACTGCTGCATATGAGATATAGCACTATAGTTGGGACTGTTTATATGTTAGATTTGATTTTGCCACTGGCCAGAAATGATCAGTTTTAAAATGTATGTGTGTGTGTGCATACGTGGTGTGTGTGTGTGTGTGTGTGTGTTGTGAGGACTCCCAAATTATATTCAGAAAGACCAGAGTCCCTATTATTTCTGGCCAAATGGACTAGGTAGTTTAATCTGAGAGCCTGAAGATCCAGAGTTGCTGAGACTCAATTATGTTAAAATCACCTGGCTACACTCTGGTGACACTCAGAACAACACCTTGCCAAGCATGGGGGTCATATGTTTCAAAGTTTTTAACTGGAACCTCATGTGTGTTAACTGCTATACTATCTCCTTAGCTTTGACCAGTTTTTAACTTACAAATAATGAACGCCTCTTTAGCAATGTCAGTTCAACCTGTGCATCTATTACTGCAATATTTTTCCCCCACTTTAAGGTCACCTCAAGCAACACAAGTCTTATGTGGTGTTTCTCAACATTTACAAAACATTTTTGACTCCATCTTGCTTTTACCAATTTATAATCTCAATTTTCCTATCAGATATAATTTCTGCATTGTGCAGAGCTATACTCTTGAGTCGCAGTAAGCACAATTTTAAAGTTCATGAACTAAGAGCTAATTGTAAATTCTTCTATCTTACCACATGATATCAATCAGAACTCACAGTCGGCATTGAAAAAATTGCTCAAAAAGTGTATTGGCTCAGAAAAACTCCTCTGGAAAAAAAAAAAAGACCTAGAGTTTTGCACTGAGTTGACCCCTCAATTTAAAAATTGTATGAAAAAACTCTCTTTGTTTCAACATTTTATTTTGATAAATTTTAAACAAATAACAAAGTTGAAAGAAAAATATAAATTCCCTATTCTATTATCTAGATTAATAAATCAATCCATTTGAATTAAATTTTAAATTAAAATTTTAATTAAATAAATAAATTATTATTATCTCTTTACTTTGAACCTTATTTGTATATACATTTATTACACATTTTGGTTTTATTTAAATTTATTTTTGTTAAGTTACATAAACAAACTATTGTTATTATGTTGTTTTCAACATTTACATCTCCTATAAAAAATTCTCTATAATGGTCAAAAAATCTGTTATAATAATAAATTTTAAACTTTTAAGGCTCAAGGCTGCTGAGAGAAGATAGATATTCTTTGAAGGAGGAGCAGCAGCTGTCTGATGAGCAGCTACAGGAGAGATCCATCTTTCCTATCCACCCTCCTCCAGAATCATCGCCTTGGCAGAACCTCCTATTATTGGAAGCACAACACAGTAGTGGTTGGGACCGGAATTTTTAACCATGTCCTTTTTCCATCACATGAAACCACTTGTAAAAAGTGAAGAAATGCAAGTAATTAATGAAATGGTACAAAATATATTTCTGGAAGCTTTGGACAAATTGTTGTCGTTTACACCCAAACTCAGAGAGACACAGGATCCAATAGCACAATCATTGGCATCATCACTCTCAAACAGACAGCTGCTGCGAGTTTCTCGCCGGCTATCACAGTAGCCCAATGAAAATCTTCACAGTACTGCTAATAAAGCCTGACTTTCCAGGTTTTTACCGAGCCTTGCAAGATCAGCATTAGAAAAAAATCTGGTAGATGCTGAAATAGAAATAAGTACTGATAATAATCTCGAACCACAGCCAGAGGATTACAACTGTGAAGTAGCATCTGGAGTTCTGAGCATTGGAGCTGTTAGTGCACCAGTCTACAATGCCCGTGAAAAAATGAAAGTGCCTGATGTCCTGTTCTGTGACAACATTCAGATAATCTCCTCATCGGCCACTGTCCAGAACTCATGGCCTCTTCTCCTGGAAGGGAGCATAGCCATGTCATTGGAGTCCGAACTAGACTGTATTTACTCGAGGTGCCCCAGAGGGGGGCAAGTGAGAGCCCTCTCTAACCCAAGGGACCCAACCCCAGCAGCCGACCTCCACAACCCAACTGCCACCACGCTCCAGGCCTCTTTCCACATGCTCGGACCGAGCCTCACATGTGAGTGAACATATTCCTGGACACATCATAAGACTGTCCCTACTCATTTTCCATAATTACCACAAAATATTTGTTGGGGTTCAGACGGTAGGCAACAAATCATAGAGAGAAATATATATCTATATGCCTGACTGGGAATACCTATAAACCCGATTAGTAGCCACCCCAAAAGCTTCTATCCCTCTTGGAGAGCTCAGCAAGCTACTGAGAGTATCCAGCCTGCATGCAGAGCCTGGCAAGTTACCCATGGCATACTTGATATGCCCAAAATTATGATGATGTCAGTCCTTATTCCCCTGACCCTGAAAGAGTACCAATATGCCATTGTACTACATTTGCACGTGACATGGACAAATGGAGACTTTACTGGTGCCCACTTGAGCAAATCGATGAATAATGGGATGATAGTGATACAGTGAAGGAATAAAACAGTTACATCTCATGCAAGTCATTCTTTTAATTTATTATGTTACTTCTGATATGATGCAACATTCAATCACCAATCAAATTCTATTTTTCACTGACGTAATACACTGGTGTCTTTTAATCTATGAAAATCAAGAAAAATATACATTATATTATTAAACTGTTATTTACAAACTAATTTTTTGTGATAAAAATGTGTATTTGTTTAATTGCATTCTATTCTGTAAGTTAAAATTAAATATATGTGATAAGTATGCTGCATAGTTTTTGCTGGATTCTGCTTGCTGTATCACTCTAGGAATCATGTAATGTCTTTTGGATCTATTATTGATAGTGTTTGTTTTCTCCTTTTCCTATTGTAATTTTTTAAATACTATTTGAAATAAAATTTAAGTAAACATCTTTGTATGATAAAACAGTGGTCTAGAGAAATAGATTACTTCTTTGGGATTTTAAGAACATTTCTCTGAGAATATCTGTTACTCTGTCCTGGGTATGTTAGTCACCACAATATTCTAATTCCCATGCTTCTATATAGGCATGTACTGTGAGGTCACTTGTGTAAAAACACAAAAATGAAAAAAGGAAGGGGCAAGGAGGAGAGAGCACCTCCCGCACCGGGCACAGGGCACAGGGAAGCGGCCCTGTCTCTCACACCACCCACGTTCGGTAGTCTCCAGCCGCTTCCCCCACCCCGGGGAGGCTGATGGCGATGATGAGGCAGGCAAAGGAAGGAACAGAGGCCAGGCTGGTTGGTCTCAGTTGCAGTTTATTCCATTCCCATCTCCATTCTCCTCTGATTCTCCTCCTGCTTCTTCCTCCCCCATGCTACTTCATTCTCCTTCTCCTCTGGATCTGGATCTTGGTCTAGCTTCTCCAGATCTCACACTGGGCCTGGCCCTGGAACTGGCCCTGGAACTGGCCCTGGAACTGGCCCTGGGACTGGCCCTGGGATTGACCCTGGGATTGACCCTGGGACTGACCCTGGGACTGACACTGGGACTTGCCCCCAGCCCACTCTTTCAGCCTAGTTAAATCCTCAAGAATGAGGAGCTGGGGCTTACACATAGGTGTGGTTACAATCAATAGGGTGTAAAGTTCTATCCCTTAGGAGATGCTTCTTCTAGGACAGATACTTTTTCAGCAGGACACCTGCCCAAGAGCGGAATCCCATGGGTGTGTTTCTCCTCTCTTTGTCCAACTAACATATAAGTATTCATATTATTAATCATTTTGTATGGACATAGCAAGAGATGCATTAAGCTTATAGAATTGCTCTCCTGGGGTCATCTCAATCTCAGACTACAGTGCTCAGGCCAGATTAGTCTTTCCTATCCCTAGCAGGGTCCTAGTCTCGTCGTTGCTTTTGGATCATGACATGACATGTCCATGACCAATCTCTTAACATATAGTTAAGCATTAGGCGCTTTGGCCAGGCCCATGTCGATGCCAGGGTAGCACACAACTCACCGCTTGCCCTGGGTCCGTCCCGTCCCTCGTCGGGACCCTGCTTTTGGTGGTGCTAGGAAGTAAGGGCAGCTGAGGCTTAAGTCAAGAAAGCAGATGCCCGGGAGTGAATAATATTTGAAGCCAATTAAATCCCATGTTACCAAAGCATATTAACAATTGTCTTTCTTTGTCCATACAAAAAAAATATTGTTTTAAAGTAAACTATTCAAAAGACACAGAGAGGAGAAAGACAATATTAACTTACGATATAAGTTCCCTGTCCTAGCAAGGTTTGACCTTACAAATGAACAAAGTTTGATTAGGGGAAGGGCTGATTAACTAATTGGGGAAGGGAGCATAACAGTGATTACAGATAAACAAAGAAATGGGAGTGACTCGGGAGCACTTTGGATGGGCGTGACTGATATACCTAAGCTCCTAGTGGCAAGGGGAGCAGGACATACCAATGTAGTCTAGAATTGTTTAGAGATTATTACCAGATAAGCCCAAACTCTGTGGCAAGGGAGAAAGGACAAACCAATGATATCCTACAGTCACTGCTAACTTTTATTCAAATATCATATGTCTTAAATTTTTATAAAATAATTATTACAAGTTAGTAAATTAAAACTAGAGTTAGTTATCTGCAATTCAACAAAATTGGAAAGTAAATACAATACTACAATCTAAAAATTCTTGTAATTGTCTCAGGGTTGTTTCTAAAAACTTTAGTAGTTTTGTCAAACAGGCAATAAAATTTTATATTATTTTCCTAAGTATTACTTTTTCTGATCTTCTGATGTCATTTATCAGTTATTGAACTGAAATATGTTTTATATATTTTACTTGTATATATTTTGTATTTCTTAAAACATTGAGAATGCATTTCTTCTTAAGAGCTGGAGCTGTAGCTGGTTGACTGAATGTATGCAATGTATGCTTTGTATGCCAAAGGCTTAAGTTCAATACCTATCATCTAATGGTTCACTAAGCACAGAACAGGAAATAGCCCCCATGGACTGCCAGTGTGTGACAAAATCAAGTAAAATAATGTTTTTCTACAAGTTGTATACTTGAAACTTTATCATTAGCAATATTGTAAATCATAGAATATTAAAAAGAATGCTCTGTCTCTCTTTGTCTCTCTGTCTGTTTCTATCTGTCTGTCTCTCTTCTAGCTTTTTGAGTCACCCTGGTAATGCCAGGGGCTACCTGGTGGTTCTGGGGGAACCATATGGGATGTTGGGGATTCAAACTAGGTTGGCTGTGTGCACTGCAAATGCCCTCCCTGCTATACTATAGCTGTAGCCCTATTCTTTCTCTTTTGAAGGGAATTTATGCTTGCTTTTTTTGAGATTAAAAAAAAATTCTAGGTGAGGATTTTATAGAATTGTTAAATATTCTTTTACTAGGTAAATTTTAAAATCCAGTTCAATATATAAGAATTACAAGGGACTTCATCCCTTCTGAAAGAACATTTGAACATATACTATAAATAAAATATATACATACTATATTGTTTTTCTGTGTTTATTCTGTACTCTTCTAAGACCATCAGCACCAGACATAAGTGTAATAAGAGGATTGATGAAATCATTGTTCGTTGTGTAAAATCCCTTTCAAAAAATGATGAATTATCTTCATTTTTATAATTTGGGAAGACAACAAAATGAATACTGGCTTGAGCTTCATTTCAGGAAAGTGGTTTGGATTCTTAAACCATATTGACCACTTATATGTCTGTATTTGAATTATGGTAAATTTTAATTAAATATATCTTAGGTTTTAAAATTAGAAAAGTGTGATAGCTGAACCTGACCAGAGAGGTGTTCCTGGCCAAAAGATGCCAGTGTTCCTTACACCACACTAGAACATGAAGATTGCCTCCTGGTGCTTCTGTCATGCTCTTCTTCAAAATTTGAGAGGGGGCTCTCACAGACCTGGAAATAACAGAGGCCTGTGGAATGTCCCAAGAATTATAGGAAGACCCTTCTGGGCTTCCACTCCAACAACTGAAGGAATCAAATTGATTGGAGGATGGTGTCTCCAGCTTGAAAGCATCAATGACTTGCATCTCACTGCACCAATGGAAGTTTCCATACAGCCCCCAAGGAACAATTCTTTTAAATGAAGTAATTCAGCCATAGCGTATTATATCAAAAGATGGTAACCAAAGTCAACTATATCAGATCTTACCAAAATGCCTTAAAAAGACTTCAGACTAATAATCTTCTCATTGATTAATGACCTGAGAAATTCATTAGAACAGAGAAATAATAAAACTGAAGAAAGTTTGGTAGAAAAACGTAAGAGCTTATACAGGAAGAAATGAAAGAGCTGAAGAAATCAACAGCAAGTCTCAATAGCAAAATGGGAGAAGCTAAAAATTGATTTAGTGATCTTGAAGATAAGGCACATAACTCCATGAACTAATAATAGATTATAGGGAAAAAACTAAAAATAATAAGAATTTAAGAGATGTAGTTGACAATATGAGGAGCAACTTCAGAATCATAAGAACTCTGGATGGAGGGAAAAAAAGGGAAGAGAACTGTTTGTTCAAGAATAAATAGCAGATCACTCTCCTAATCTGAGAACAGAGACTTATGAACTGATGTAGGAAGCCCAAAGAATCTCCACCAAAATAAACACAAAGAATCTAAGATATATTGAAACCAATATGTCAAGATCTAAAAGAAGATAAACTACTCAAAATGCACTGTAGCACTGACGTCCAGTTGTTCACCGATTTGCTCGAGCGGGCAGCAGTAACGTCTCCATTGTGAGACTTCTTGTTACTGTTTTTGACCTATCTAATACACTTCGGATAGCTTGCCAGGCTCTGCCGTGCGGGCAGGATACTTTCGGTAGGTTGGCAAGCTCTTCAAGAGGAGCGGAAAAATCAAACCCAGATCCGCTGCATGCAAGGAAATTGCCCTACCCGCTGTGCTATCACTCCAGTTCTACTCAAAATAGCAAAAGAAAATCAAGTGCTCACATACAAAAGAAAATGTTATATGATTCACACTAGTTTCCTCAAATGGGCAAAAGAGAATGAAATGATTTATTTATGATATATTTAATGTACCAATGAAGACAAGCGTCAAACATGCATTACAGGGTTTTGGACTATATGTGAAAAAATGCTAAAAACATTCTGATAGCTGCATGCATATCTTGCATCTGAACCAGCTCTGCGAGGGCTATTACTAGAATGGCCTCATATAAAAAGAAAAGTTCAATTGGCAAAAGCAACAAAAATCCTCACGGAGACATGGCAGCAAATATCTTCATATCAATAATTTCTGTAAATGTCAGTGGACTGAACTCTCCCAACTACAGGCACACAGCGACTGGATAGATCAAGAAATAAATCTAGTTCTTCTCCATATAAGAGACACACTTGAACTCTCACAGTAAGCACAGGCTTAGCATAAAAGGTTGGAAAAATATCATACAAGCTAATGGTAAATATGAAAATTCAGGGATAGTCATATTTGTATCAGACTAAATATAGTGCTCTATCTAAAAAAAGAGTAAATATTAAGGGTGGACTTTACA
The DNA here is from genome assembly GCF_027595985.1 of Sorex araneus. NCBI lineage: Eukaryota > Metazoa > Chordata > Mammalia > Eulipotyphla > Soricidae > Sorex > Sorex araneus. Next base: position 67,673,976 of record NC_073306.1, read on the forward strand.
TAACAGATCAACAAATTGAAAGAACTCACCAAAGTACCAAAAATAGAGGCAGCAAAATAACAAGGTACATAAAGTGACTTCCCATCGATCTAATGAAATTCACCAACATCAATAATACTAGCAAAAGATTTTACCCCCCATTCTAATCATTAGACAGATCAACCAAACAGACTATCAAGGATGCAAGATCTCTAAATGAGGAATTTGAAGAAAAATGTTGAGAAACTTGGGTAGGGTCTCCCAATCCCCAAATGCATAATATATATATTCTTCCACAGTGTACATGCGATATTCTTTAAGGAAAAAAATCACATTTTGAAATATTATTAAAGGATTCATAAAATGAAAATAACATCCAAAAGTAGAATGGAAGAAATAATAGAATTAGAATAGAAATTATGATATAGAAACCAAGCAAACAATTAAAAAGGTAACTGAAATAAGAAGCTGTTTTGTTATTCTTCAGTAAATTATGTTGACAAAACTAACAGCCATGCACAACCTGTATTACCATATTCCAATGAAGATCCATTACTAAGTTTAAAAATTAGCATATTGAGTAAAATAAATAAGGTTCATGCATTGATTTCTCATTAATTTATACATTGTCCTAATTAGTAATTTTAGGTGTGATAATTTTGACATGTTTTCATACTTCTCAGGGAACAAAGGCACAGCCAAATTTAATTTTCTTTTTTACAAAATAATTAATTACTTAATTTGGGGGCATCACATTCAGCAACACTAAGGAATTACTCCAGGATCTGTGCTCGCTCAGGGATTACTCTTGGCAGCCTTGGGGACCAAAGGCAGGTCAAACTCTGGCCTACAGTCTATACTATCAATCTAACCTAAATTTTTCTAATTTATTTATTTAATTAGTAATCTTTTTAATGGATCTGTGACTTTATTTTTATTTTATTATTTTTTGATTAAATCACCATGAATTATAAAGTTACAAAGATGTTTATGATTAAGTTTCAGGCATACATTGTTCCACAATCTCTTCATCATTCCCTTCTATCCTCCCCTTCCACCCCCTTGCCTGCCCCTGTGAGAGGCACTTTTCCCCTCCTATATTATCCCGTATTTCCTTCCCTAACTTATCATCCTCATTCCTGACCCAGGGCCAACCTTCATACTGAAGACCAGTTCTTCTGCTCTTTGTTTCTATTGCTATTGGGCAGTTGGTGTTCCCATATGAGGTTTCTTTATTTTCTACATACAAAATTCTGAATCTGTGCTTCTCCCTTTGACTATTTTCACTTATCATGATATTACCCAGATCCATACATTGCAGCAAATTGCATAACATAAGTTTTTCTTAAGGCTGAGTACTATTCCTTTATGTGTATGTACCATAGTTTCTTTATCCAGTGATTTGTTTGTGGGTATTTGGACTTTTTCCAGCTTTTGGCTATTGCATATAGTGCTGCAATGAACATAGGATTGCAAATGTCTTTTCTGCGTTGTGCTTTTGGGCCCTGGGGGGTATATTCCCAGGAGTGAAATTGCTGGGTCATATGGAAGTTAACTCCTATTTCTTTTGAGGAATGTTTGTATTGTCTTCCATAAAGGCTGGACCAGTTGACATTTTCACAGGCAGTGAGTGATGGTCACTTTTCTCTACATCCTTTCCAGCATCAGTTGCTGTTCATTTTTGATGAATGCCAGTCACCATGTTATGAGGTGATATCTCATTATTAGTACTAATTGTACATTCACTCTGCCCTACACACACACACACACACACACACACACACACACACACACACACACACACACACACACACACACCTTTCCTTCTTTGAAAAAAATAAATAAATAAAAAGGTCATACCTGGCAATGCTCAAAGATCAAAGATTACTTGTGGTTCTGTTTATAATTGCTAGATATTAAGAAAATTTTTCCTTTTTTAAGTACTCACTCCTGTCGGGCTGGAGCGATAGCACAGCGGTAAGGCATTCGCCTTTCACATGGCCGACCCATGTTCGATTCCTCCACCTCTCTCGAAGAGCCCAACAAGCTATGGAGAGTATTGAGCCCGCACAGCAGATCCTGGCAAGCTACCCATGGCGTATTGGATATGCCAAAAACAGTAACAATAAGTCTCTCAATGAGAGACGTTAAACTGGTGCCCGCTCAAACAAATCGATGAGCAATGGGATGACAGTGACACTCCTGTTAGTGCTTTGGGATGCCAGAGAACAAACCTGGGTCCAACACTTTCAAAGCAAAAGACTTACCCTCCAGACTATCTCTTCAGCCCCAAAGTTTAATTTCAAATTTTAACCCATTTATTCTCTTAAACTAAAAAGATAAGTAAACATTTTTTTAATAATGTAAATCTTTATTAATTTTCCAGGTGATCTTTGAAGTAATAACTTCGGGACATTCAGGTTCCATCGCTATTGATGAAGTGAGGGTCTTAGAACATCCATGTAGTAAGTTGCTTCAAAGTATAAATAAACATTTTTAAGTACACTTAAGTGATATCCGGAGATGACAGATTAAGGGGCATAAGTATTTTGTGTCTCTTTTATAATAGTTAATTCAGTTGATGAGATCATCTGTCAATCTTGGTTAAGATTCCTCATATGATTTGTAAAATTCCAAATATTTATTTGTTTAAGGGTTTAATAAAATATAAGTAATTCATTTTGAATTCATCATATTTACAATACTAATATGAATAATAAAAATAATCAGTAGTCATGAAAAGTTGATATAGAAAATTAGTATGTGATGGAATAGAATATTCATGCCGATATGTTCTAGACTATTCCAGAATATTTCTCTGTGAAATGAAACTTTTCTCTATCATTATAGTTTTGGTACATGCTACTTATAATTGGAATATACCTTTTAAATGTAACTCAAAACTAAACACAGAGAACTGTTAGTACACCTGCTCTGTTTCCATTGAATTTAAATATAGATATGCTGTGAAAGTTTTCTTTCATCTAAATACTTTTTCTTTGAGCAAACTTTTTTGATCCCTTTTGTGTGTTACAGTCTTTTCTTCTGGATGTAAGCACTGAAGTCTTTATTTTGATATAGTGGTTTATTAGTTGCTAATTTTACTAGTTACAAGTTAATTTGATTAGTTTTCTAGTCTATTATTAAAACACATTTTCTGATAAGTTCTTTTCTTAATTTCCTTCTAAGTACTTCACACTCTCTAACTAAAGGAGAAATGGGATTATGTAACATTGCTTTTCCTAATTGTTTAAAGCCTCCTAAGTGGAATACTTCTTAAAAATATTTTTAAGTATTTTAAAGTAATGCAATGTTTATTTTAATTTTTTAAAAAAATGATTATTGTGTGATATTTTTATTAATTTAAAATGTGTAAATTAACATGAAAAACCTGACCCCTTTACATTTCTAAAATACCACTAATTTATTTTTAAACATTACAGTTAGACGTTAGGAATATTTTTTATTTTTATATTGACCTTATATGGTGATAGCAGTAGCATATTATTTTTTTCTGCACAAAAGCCTACTGACTGATTTGAAAAACAATTTTCACCTATGACTCAATTGTAAGGGTATTTATCATTTTTGAAAGGAGTAAGAATAACTCTGTTCTGCTCCATAAGCCTTGTTATGTTATTAAATATTAAACTAAGGACATTCTTTTAGAAAAGTAAAACAAATGCTCTCAGCTTACCAATTGTTTTGTCATTAGGGTTCTAAACTCTAATACTTTTGGAGTGATAATTAAGTAACCTTGTAATGAGGAGGGAAAAGTTTAAATGTCTAGAACAATTTGTTCATAGCTTTAAGTCTACAACTGTGATTTTTAAAGCTCTCTATTAAATAGGGTAGTTTCAGAATTCCCATGTGATATATAGCATTGCAGACAAAGTATACTATGAAAATATGTACAGATGGCTGCTTAATGTGTAAATTAATCCGACTTGGTAAGGATCATACCAGTCATTGGCAGTACAATTATAGATCAGAATAAAATCTTGCTCTAAAGATATGTTCAACCAGAGAGCATTACTATATACACAAGTTTATTTAAACACTTTAATTATTTACTGTCAGAATTTGTGACACATGTGTTTCATTCAACTTGCAAACATTAATGGGAGTGATATAGCATCACATTACTAGCAACAAAACAAGTCGGGTAATTAAAAAAAAAAATGCAGGCCATAAATACCACAAATCACCAAAACCAAACACTCATCTTCAAGTTCAATTGTGTTTGAATTGGATCAAATAGCAGCCTACTTGCATGGGTAATTTGAAGGATTCAATGAAATATAAAGCTTAAACTTCTTTTATATTTGCTTTTATATTTATGTAACCTCAAAATTAAAATTGAAATGTAAGTCATTTCAATCAAGCCCTCAATAAGTATTTGGACTTAGAAAATATTTCAACCTCAAGGTAACAGCTGAACGTTTATTTAAGACAAGCATATTTGTACATAATGAGATTCATATGAATGTTAGCTTTTATTTGAAGAGTTTGGAAAGCACCAACCTTGAAAAGCACATCTGTTCCTGTTACTAGACCAGAAAACAACTCCTTTCCATTAACTATGGGGCATAGAATACACTGCAACAGACAGAGAAAGTTTATCGACTTTTCCTAAGGTAAACTTTAATTTTGTCTTTACTCACATAAAGTAAATCCTAATTATAATACTTGAATTGAATCCCCATTCATTCACTAAAAGAGGAAGAAGAGATAGAATATGATGAAATGTGCTAGAATTCCAAAACCGTTCCTCTTCCCTTTGGAAGAAATGCTTTTTAAAAGGTAACAATAAATAAACTCCCTGATGTTGAGGAATGTGGCCGTCTCTCTTTCCCTAATGCCAGTCTATCAATGGAGAGATGATTAAGCTGTACACATCTTTCTTCACATTCATTAAGAAGCCGTGCAGTATAATGAGAACACAAGGCTGGAAGTCAGGACCTTGGTTTCTGCAAGAATAAGTGATTGTCAGCAAAGCACTTAACCTTTGTGAACCCCAGTTACCTCATCTATAAAATGAGAGGCTAAGCCTAGTAGATATCTAAGGTGTTTCTTTCTCTTCTACTATTGAGTTGTTCTTAAAAAAAGAGGAGGAGGGTATAAAAATGTAATAACTGACCATATGTCTAGCTAATTCTATCCAATTAAGCAAAGCTTATCTCAGTGATATGGATGATTATAGCCCTCACACACAAAAAAGTGTCCTTACTTTTCCATTTCATTTAAAAGACACATAAATCCCTACTTATGTAGAGGGGTCTTTGCCATCATGGTATGCTTTGAGACACCCTTGAAACCTCATAACCCATTAAAGGCAATGTAGTTTTCAGCTCACGGTTACTTTCACGCTTAGATGGCAGCACTTTTCTGTAGCTTTGAACTTGCTTCGTTTACTGTTGGGTTTCTCAAACTGGGAATGTGAATGTTGATTGTGAAGGTCAATACTAAAGCATAAATGCATTTCTCAAATCATATGTCAGAATTCTATTCCAAGGTCCAATACAGAAGGAAGTGAATAAAGAGGCCAACAGAGCTACCCTAAGAGGGAAAACTCATTAATAACCTTTTATTAGGGATAAATAGAGATGAGGAAAAGCCAGAAGAGCAGGAACTAGATCTCTGGGTCTCAGAATGTCAGAGGCAGCCTGGTATTTTATTGGCACATTGTTTTCTAATTACTCTAAGGAAAGCAAGGCTTCTCTGACAACTATCTCCTAAGAAAATAACAAGGTTTGACTCTATTGCATTCTACAGACCTTTAATTTAAGCAAGCTAGAAAAGTTAACCATTACAGAGGGCTTAGCAATTAGAATTGAGGAAGAACACACAAAAAAAGGTGTTTTGATAATTGCTCCCTGACATCTGGATTTGGTGTCAATAGGAAAATAGAGATTAAAGGAAACACTAGCAAATGTCTCATCTAAAAGTAGGTGATACACTATCCAGTTCATCCAACACTTCACCATGTCTGCTGGCTCAGTGATTCAGTGTCTGACTTCTTTCAAGTTTTCATATTGAGTCAAATGAATACTTCTGTATGCAGTCCTTCATTAAAAAATCTGGAAACTATTTTACAAGCGTTTATTATGGTCTATAGATCAAACAAAACACATTTACAGGCTTGATTTGACTTGAAAGCCAATTTTCAATTTTGAACTAAAGCAACATCCAACTTCTTCTAAGTGTCTACTTTACAAAGTAATACTCTTCATGTAATAGAAAATAAATCTAATATCCAAGAACAAACTTGTCTCTAAGCACCCAGTAGCTATCATAGTGTAATTTCTAAGGTACTAGGAAGCTCTTTCATTTATTCTGATAGACTCACTAGTTAAAAATCAACATGGATATGAAAGTATGTGAACTTTGTTGAATTAACATTCATTTATAAATATAGATAAAACAGAAGATATAGTATTGTAAACACTATTAATTTAAGAAAAGATTAAACCATATGCCCTTGCCTATATGTTCCTTAAATTCTAGATTTTTTTTTTTTTTTTTTGCTTTTTGGGTACACCCGGCAATGCTCAAGGGTTACTCCTGGCTTTGCACTCAGGAATTACTCCTGGTGGTGCTCGGAAGACCATATGAGATGCTGGGATTTGAACTTGGGTCAGCTGAGTGCAAGGTAGAACACCCTACCCACTGTGCTAGCACTCCAGCCCCTCTAGAAGGTTTTCTGCTGTTGTTATTTTGTACCATTTCCGTGGTGATAGAGATTAAACTTGATTTAGTATTTGGGGATTGTTCCTGGTTTTGGTTGGTGCTTGGGATCAACTTGAGCTTTCCACATGCAATGCATATATTCAGTTCACTGATATTTCTCTAATATTATATTTATTTATTCATTTTATTTTTGGGTCACACCCAGCAATGCACAGGATTTAGTCCTGGCTCATGCACTCAGGAATTACTTCTGGCAGTGCTCGGGGGACCATATGGGATGCTGGGAATCAAACACGGGTAGGTCGTATACAAGGCAAATGCCTTAACAGCTGTGATATTGCCCAAGCCCCTATTTCTCTAGTATTTTAAATTCTTTGAAATATTTTTGGGTCAATAAGTTGTTGCTTTTATGACAGGAAATTATAAGATTTTAATTGTTGCTTATTTTTTCTCCTGTCATATACTGAGAGGAAGGTGGTGTTTTTCTGAGTTTTCTTTTTATTCTGTTTTATTCCCTGTCAATTATCAGGAAATATTGAATTTGTCAATACTTTGAAGGTTCTCTAAAATCACATCATGAATGGAATAAAAATATGATTTGACTCACAACACATTCATTGTATTAATGGCATGAACAAAAGTTTATGCTGTTAAAAAATTCTTAAACTTAGTGTTTTGATTGAGTAGTGCATATTACTCTTTTGTTACAATATTAATTTGTTTTATAAAATCTATATATTGCTAATGTAACATGGGAGCAATAATCAAATATCTTGTTAAATTCCATGTAATTTAAAAAGAAAATACACATTCATTTGTATATTTACACAACAATCATTTACATGCTACTTGGCATATGAAGGAAATTCAATGTACAATAGTCCATATACTCATCTATCATCATCATCATCATCATCATCATCATCATCATCATCATCCCATTGATTGTCGAATTTCTCAAGCAGTCTCAGTAACATCTCCATTCGTGCAAGCCCTGAGATTTTAGAAGTCTCTCTCTACTCGTCCTTCCAATGATGCCGTACTGGAGTCTCTTTCAGGGTCACGGGAATGAGACCCAGCTTGTTACTGGTTTTGGCATATGAATACACCATGGGGACCTTGCCAGGCTCTCCCATGTGGGCAGGAAACTCCCAGTAGTTTGCCAGGTTCCCCCAAAGGGAGAAGTAGGCTATAAGATATTGCCCAGCTGTGAAGATGTCTCGCGCTTCCGGGAGCTGGTTTTTAAGTCTCTGAATGCTGGCTGTTGACAGGATTACACATTACAAGGCGCCGAGGCAGTCCCTGGGTGGGACCGCCTAGCTACTCGGAGATGGGAAATCTGGGCGGAGGAGGCTCAGTCCTGATCTGAGCAGCCTTGAGGTCTCAGCCCTGGGTCCCACACACCTGGGTTCCTCTGCCGGTTCCTTCATACATAAGGCTCATCCGAACATGTGGAGAGGGGCCTTGAGCATGGCTGTGGGTAGGCTCCGGAGGTCTTTGGCTGCCGGGAGCTCTGCTCCAGGTGGGGAGGGAAGCTGGAGCCCATCCCATCTGAGGAGGCCCCAGGAAAGACAGGCGTGCGGGCAAGAGACTCTCTGCCATCCTCTCCTATAAGATATTATAATCTGCATTGAATTTAGCATTGAAAATGTTGATTACTTGTAAAAATTGTGAAATTAGGAAATATATGAATACTAAAATATATCAATTAACCATTTTGTGTCACAGAGGATTGAGTATTGGGTAATGGAAGCCTTTTCTGCCAAAGCAACATTTATAAAATAAAGAAATTCAAGTCAAATCAGTATTTAGTGGCAAAATTTCTTTAAGAGGTATACAACAAAAGTAGAATTCTGAAACGTGCTCCCCATATGGATTTCAGTTAGGGGTTAGTACCCAGTTAGGTTTATTAGTAATATACCACTAACTACTAATTTTGAAAGTAAGAGTAAATGCAAAGAGAGTTCACTTTTACTCCCTGTGGAAATATGTAAATTTGGAGAACTCTCTGAAACATACTTATCTTATTTATAAAAATACATAAAACTTAATTTCCTATCCAACAATTTTGGTGTTAAGCAAAACAACAAGCAACTGATTCAAATTTGGTACACCATAGTTGTTAGTGTCACCTATTTCTTTTGTTTTAAAAATGAAAAGGCTGAAAAGTAAAACACATGCTAAGCTATCCCTCATATAACTGAGGAAGTGGAGTTAGAAAGTTTTCATAGAAGAGGATTTCAACCATACACTAAAGGTTTTTTTTGTTTGTTTCACTTTTGTGATTTTACTTTTATGAAATGAATAATGTCATTTCTGAGGGAGAAAATGACACTTTGTAGGGCATGATACTGTGTAACATAATTAGGATGTATTATTTAGCCTTTGCAATTCAAGACAATTTAGATATAGGTATTCTCACTTGCTTTTCACTGATAGAGAAACAGACGCTAGTGATTTGAAGTAACTTGCCCTAGGTCAAATCTTATTAAATAGAACACTGTAATTAATATATATATATATATACACATATATATCTATTTAAATTGTGTGCACCTGTGTTAGTATAATTTGAAGAAGTCATTTCATCATTCTTGAATTTTATAAAATTTTTAAATATATACATCTATTAAAAGACTTCCCTCTTGGAGACGCTGGCAAGCTACCAAGAGTATCCCCCCCCACACGGCAGAGACTGGCAAGCTACCCGTGGTGTATTTGATATGCCAAATACAGTAACAACAAGTCTCACAATGGAGACATTACTGGTACCCACTCAACAGGACAACAGTGCTATGATGCTATTATAAGAATATTGGGGTCCCAAAGTAGGAAAATTTTTTGGCACTAATATTAGTGTTTTCTCAAGGGAAAAGTATAAACACCGTGTTTCAAATTTTTTACTTGTTTCTTGAAGAAGGAATAGATTTAAAAGGAGAATAGATTAGAGAACTGTGGAAGCCATTCTCAAAAAGTAGAAAGACTTTTCTCAAAAATATAGTAGGGATTGAACAGAGAAGAGGCCAGGCAGTCTGGTGAGCAATGTGGCCGGAAAAATGCTCCAGACCGGAATCCGGGCCAACAACACTAGGGATCCAGACGGAGGAGGTACAGCTGGGTCGCCTTCTCCAAATGGAGCCCTGGCGACACTGAGCAGCAACTAACACGGCTCCGGGTTGCGGGACTGGAACACATCTGAACCTTTTCTAAAAACTGAAAACATACAATCTTTTAATGGAAAACCAATTATCAAATGCTTCCTTAGTAAGGCTGTCTTTCTTGGGGGGAAACTCCAACAACAATAGTGAGTTTTGTTTTGCAATATGGAACGTAATCAAGGTAAAGAGAAAATAAAGTGAAATTCATCAGTTATACAGTGGGGGGCGGAGGGTATACTGGCGATTCTGGTGGTTCAATATGGGCACTGGTGAAGGGATGGTGTTTGAATATTGTATAACTGATACATAAACCTGAAAACTGTGTATCTTTCCACATGGTGATATAATAAAAATTTAAAAAATATAGTAGGAACTAAATACAAGGAATTACTTAGTGTACCTTTGAAAGTTTTGGAGGGGTTGCTATTAAAAAACTATTTTTAAAATATAATAATAGTTGTAACTAAATAAATTAAGGTGAATCAGGCATTCTTGAATGAAATATTCCTTAGATCTATCTACTTATAACTACACCTCAATGAATGAAACATAATGCAATATAAAAGATTTGTTTGTAAGTATTCTATTTTGTTCACCTATAAATAGGAAATGTTAGAAAATGTGGAGTTGCATAAACAGAGATGATTATGATATGTATAAAAAGAGCCATGGAATTCACACACAAACCAACAACAGATAAATAACTACTGTAATATCAACCACTGAAGTGAATATTAGTGATTTAGTCATCTAAAATGATAAATCTTGAGAATAGAAGTAGGAAGGGGTAGACAGGAGGTACCAAGGTCAGAGATCAGGGTTGATGGGAACATCAGTGGTGCAGAGGTGTGGGAGGTGTGTGTGTCTAAACCATAGAGCCAAAGACACTGTAAGCAGGATCCCCAATTACAACAATTCAGTTTAAAACTGTGTAGGTTAAAGGGGCAATAAAATAATAAAAGGAAACCAGGGTCCTGGGTCCATTGGTGAAGGGAAGTTAATGGTGGGTGGGATTGGTGTTGGAACATTTTATGCCTGAAACTCTATTAAGAGCAACTTTGTAAATCACAGTGGCTTAATTAAAAAAAAAAAAGAAAAGAAAAACAAAAGAAGAACTTTAAGTAACCCTTGTAGCCAGGGATATGGTGCAAATGCGAAGCACATGCATTGCATGTAGAAAGGCCGGGATCAATTGCAGGCATGGCATGACCTTTGAGCAGCTGTTAGGGACTTGGTGGCCCATAATGAATGCCTCCCTCACCCCTACAAAGTGGTGTGGTGTCCTACATTTAAAATAAAATATAATTCTTAAAATATCAGAAAAAACGGTATTAGTTTTTTATTAGTTTTATCAGATGTTAGTTTCGAAGGCAATAGTCTTTGAAGTTTGCGGGAGAAAATATAAATACATTAAAATTTTGATGTTAGAAAAATAGAAGTATAAACTGCAGAGATAGCTCAACAGGCTTTGTTTGCATTCAGGAGGCTCAAGTTTGATATTGGGTAACATACTTGCCAGGGCACTGCTGAAAGTTACCATGAGCACAGAGCCCGGAGTAGTCCCTGAGAATAGTCAGATGTATTCAAAAACAAAAAAATAGAATACATTCTGTCACTGTCACTGTCATCATGTTGCTCATCAATTTGCTCAAGCTGGCACCAGTAACTTCCCCATTGTTGTTACTGTTTTTGACATATCGAAAACATTATTCAACAAAATGTTAACAGTTGTACTATTGGGCTAATGTAATTTCATGTAAATGCGTAAACATTTTCAGGTCTAGGGAGATAGTACAAGAGGCAGGGTGCTTGACTTCTACATGGCCAACCTGGGTTCAAACCTGGCATCCCATATGGTCCCCACAGCTCAACAGAGTGATTTCTGGGTGCAGAGCCAGCAGTAAAACCCAAAGTACTTCAGGGTGTGGCCCTGAAAACAGTGACAATAAGGAAGCTTCTATTTTCTTGCTCTTTCCTCATGTGGTTAAAATTATATAAAAGTTTAAAAACATTAAATGAAAACAGTCCATGTTTTAGGTGTATAGCAGGATAACACCCAAAGTTAGCTATCATTTGTTTGTTTCTATCAAATCAACCCCTCTTATTATGCACACTCTGTCATTGATTATCACATTTAATTTATTCCTTTATGTATATAGTTCATTTGTCAGCCTAAAGGCTAATCAAGAGCTGAGACTTTGTTTTTTCCATCTTTACATACCCAGTATTTAACACAATGTCCTTGATCTAATAAAATGTCAATGTATTTGGTTTAATAAATGAATGAATCACTTAATCTTAATAGCATTTGTTCTCTAGTGTAGAAACAAAGACTTGGTTATAAAGTTTAAGTTTTAAATGTAGTGGAAAATTAAGTTTACTGAATATTTTCCCCTAATGAAATAATAGATTTGGGCAATGATCATTAGTAGCTACAAACACAAGAACAGTCAAGAAAAATAGACCTTATTTGTCTCTTGATGGAAGTATACAATATCGTTTATAAAGCATTCTTGCCTAAAATTGGACTTTAAACAGATTAAGTATTTTAAGATTCAATTACCAAAAGTCTAAAGATTGGAAGAACGTTAAACAACATTACAGGGGAATTATCAAAGCAGGCAGCCATCACACAAGATCTAGGAGTGTTATTTCTTTGGCTGGTCTACCAGGCCAGCCTATGGGTCTATAGAGTTTTGGACTTTCCAGTTTCCATATTCACATGAGACTGTTATTAAACATTCTAGAAAGATGAAAAAATGGTTAGATTTCTCTGGAGATCCCTGACTAATACAACTTTAGACACAATTTCAGACATAATGGAAGTTTAGGATCAAACTTTTAAAACATTTTTACAGAAAGAATTAGCAAGTTGATAGTAGTAGTAGACTGTTACAACTATATATCAATGAGTTTCAATCTTTAATTTTATTTCTTCAGCTTGTCTGAAATAGCATATCATTATTTGAAATATTTAACATACAGGGTTTCTGGGCTAGAGACATTGCACAGCGCATAGGGTTTTTGCCTTGCACACAGCCAACCCGGGTTGGATTTCTTTGCCTCTCTCAGAGAGCCCGGCAAGCTACCGAGAGTATCCTGCCTGCACGGCAGAGCCTGACAAGCTACCCGTGGCGTATTCGATATGCCAAAAACAGTAACAAGTCTCACAATGGAGATGTTACTGGTGCTCGCTTGAGCAAATCGATGAGCAATGGGATGCCAGATTTTCTATTTTTCTATTTGGTATTTTATTCCTTTTAAAATTATATCATGTTGGGGCTGGAGCAATAGCACAGCGGGTAGGGTGTTTGCCTTGCACATGGCCAACCCAGGTTTGATTCCCAGCATCCCAAATGGTCCCCTGAGCACTGCCAAGAGTGATTCCTGGGTGAAGAGCCAGGAGTAAGCCCTGAGCATCACCGGGTGTGACCCAAAAAGCAATAAAATAAAATAAAATAAAATAAAATAAGATAAAATAAAATAAGATAAAATAAAATAAAACCATGTTTTGTCTTACTATAACTGTTAAATTAGGCACTTCCTTGATGGAATATATGATGGATAGGGTAATGCTTTGATAAATCTATCAACCTGAAAGCTCACTAAATACTACTTCTTACAAATCCAAAGAAATTCTTAAGAGTGGAAACAGTTTTTTTTTTCTTTTTGGGTCACACCCGGTTATGCTCAGGGGTTATTCCTGGCGTTGCACTCAGGAATTACTCCTGGTGGTGCTCAGGGAACTGTGTGGGATGCTGGGAATCGAACCTGGTTTGGCTGCATGCAAGGCAAATGCCCTACCTGCTCCAGCCCCGGAAACACAGTTTTTTTTTTTTATGCTTAATTCTTGCTTTATTTGTGAAATTGCTCATAGCTTATATACCTTATTACAGGTTAGCAAAAGAAGGCATTCTGAATATAAAGTTGTGCTATGTTGCTCTAGGAAATTATTTAATTTTGTTATGATGGAACTTATTTCAGTGTGTCATATAAAATATATAAAAATATAAAGTTTTACAAACCTATTAAGAAATAGTTATTTACCAGTTTACCAAAATACCTATACTACTCAAATCTTACTTAGTTTTTGTATATGTAAAAATGAATCAATTTATAGATTTTAGTAATCCTCAACAGACAAGACTGCTAAATTGCTTTTTGTAGTCAAGCTCACACTGGTCTTTTAAGTCTAGTGCTTTCCATTTCCATCACTAATACTTTATAAAGTTTTTTTTCCTCTGCTTCCCTTTAAGTGCTTACCATTTCCATCAGGGCCCTGTACCCAGCATGTTCATAAACAGAGGCTTAACCCACACTCTGCAGTCAGAAAAAACCTCCCCCTGCTGGCAGAGTAAATATTAACTTTATTTTTATTTATTTACTTGTTTATTTCTTTTTTTGGATCACACCTGGCTATACACAGGGTTTACTCCCGGATTTGTACTCAGGAATTACTCCTGGAGGTGCTCAGGGGACCATATGGGATACTGGAAATCGAACCTAGATCAGCTGTGTGCAAGGCAAACACCCTACCCACTATACTATCACTCCAGTTTCAGCAAGCTAGACGGAGAGTATCCGGCCCACATGGCAAAGCCTGGCAAGCTCCCCGTGGCATATTCAATATGCCAAAAACAGTAATAATAACAGGTATCATTCCCCTGACTCTGAGAGAAGTCTCCAATGATTGTGAAAGACAAGTAAGGAGAGGCTGCTAAAGTATCAAGGCTGGGATGAATGGAGACATTACTGGTGCCTGCTTGAGTAAATCAATGAACAATGGGATGACAGTGATACAGTGAATATTTTATAAGTTTTCTTCCTTTAGGAAGTAAGAATTACACATACATGAAACTTTGAGAAAAATATAGGCTACCTAGACATTTCAGAAATTTGATCAACCATTTTCATCACATACTGAAAAGAAACATTTATTGTAATTTATAAGCTGCATTTAGAATAAAATCTATTTCTATGTGAATTATATGTAATTTCTGTAGTGACAGCATTATACTATTCTTAGCATTATAAGCAAGACTAAATATTTGTTATTTTACTATAATAAAATTATATGGTTATATTTTATATTAAATATATTTCAGAAATAATATATTCTGATAAATTATATACAATTATATATAGTTTTATAATTGTTTACAATTAGAAAAAATTTTATATAAGTAGAGACATATGAGTGATACATTAGAAAACATTTTCTTATTTTATTGTCTCCAAGCATTTGAATACATTTCACTGTTACACAGTTGGACTATAAAACAAAGTGAATATTCCATATCTAACAATAATCCTTGAGTTCATCTCTTAATGTCTGTTGAATTTTATGCAGAAAATATTGGATATAAAATAGTTGAGAGAAATAAAGAAGTAAAATCATAAATCAATACTAAGTAGCTTGAGTACGAGAGATTGTGTTTCTATACCATTGCTAGTCTCTTTCTCCTCCCTCTTGTGCTTACTCTCTGTCCCCTCTTTTTTTTAATAATTCCTCCAGTCTCAAGTAAGTGCAAAATGATAATATTCATTTCAGTATCTGTCTCAGTACATGACCCCAATTTATAACAGCATCCAAATTTGCCATCCATAGAAGTTTTTATTAAGAGATGCAAGCCAAACATCCCTCTTTATAGGTTAATGCGAGTAGTCCATTTACAAAGGGAGCTTTACAAGTCCTCAAAGAAACCTATTAAAGAGTTTCAGGGATATTACAATGCAGCTTCCTTCAAACGGTGTATTTTCATTGGCATTATAGCCCTGACAGTAGATTTTAAAATGCTGTATGCAGCCCGAGAGACCTTTGAACATACTTAATAAGTGAGTTAAATAATGGTAAGAATGTTTTAACAGATAAATATTTGGAGGCTGCGCTTGGTAAGAATCCACAGCTCCAAACCTGAGTGCAAAATAAAGCTGAGTCTCCTATCAAGTCTTAACACTACCTTGGTTTTTTCTGTATTTTCATTAAAGTGAACAGTTTTAAAAATGCAAATGTGGTAGGTCTCATCTCTCAGTTTTGCAAAGTGATTATTTGTGGGAGATCAAGGAGGTATATACGATGCTAATTATGCTGTCACTGGGTTTTGAAGTTTCTATGTTTTTAGGGTCCTCTTTCTGTTCTTATACTATGGCTTATAGAGAATATTGCAAAATATATTTCTTAAAGCTACATGATTTTGTGTTAAATAAGATAATGCCCTCATTATACTTCTACTTTCTTTGATAGAGAGAGATACTGAAGTTTTATAAATGCATACTTAAATTAAGAAATGAGAAGAAATTTAGTTTCTCTAGATAAAATCTTTTTTTTGGAGGGGGGTCACACCCGGAGATACACAAGGGTTACTCCTGGCTCTGCACTCAGGAATTATTCCTGGCAGTGCTGGGGGACCATATGGGATGCTGGGAATTGAATCTGGGTCGGCTGTGTGCAAGGCAAAAGTTATCAGCAGCAGAAACTGATCTGTAGTCTTCAATTTATGTTCATGAGGGAACATAGGAGAAATGAATAATTTTATTTAACTTTTGGACAGAAATGGGTGTGCCTGGTAACTAATTGGTAAAAAACTCTTCACACAATAAACCTGTGAAAGAATCCACAAGCAATATTAACTCTGTGAGTCATTTTAGTTAAAGTCCTGGGGGATTTTAGTTTACATCATAAAAGATAAAAGTATGAAACCTCAGTATTATTTTAACTTGCTCTTTTTCTTATTTTTTGCTTTTGGGTACACCTGGCAATGCACTGGGGTTACTCCTGGCTCAGCACTCAGGAATTACTCTTGGCTGTGCTCAGGGGCCCATATGGGATGCTGGGAATCAAACCTGGTTTAGCCGCATGCAAGTTAAATGCAAGTTAGGGCTGTGCTATCGCTCCAGCCCTAACTTGCTCTTTTATAAATGATAGGTATCTTGTCAAGTTGCTATCAGTACCCACAAAATCTCCTAATGTTATAGGCAAAAGTTTGTCTTTTGAAAATCAAACCAGTTAACTTCCTTGAATACATAGAAGAAACAGACTTTTCCTTGCTTAGTATCTAAAAGCTGTAAACAATGGTTAGAAGCTAGAGGCAAAAATTCCAAATTTTCTCAGAACATTTTCAAAGACTGCACATTATATTTTCTTGAAGCTCAAAAATAGCTCTTTAAAATAAGATATTTTTAAATAACAATTTTAATTGATATCTACTTTCATGCAAATAATCTAAGGAAAGCAAAAAACAAAAATACCTTAAAACCTACAGCACAATAAAAATAATTTACACATATTTAAACCTGGTTCCAGGGAATATTTCTACAACATGTGAGTTGATCGCATTGCAACATAGTGAACTAAAGATTAATCAATATTTTTACGGTTGCTAAAAACTTAAAAAGAAAACAAAGAGAATCAAGGATGTAAAAAAAAAATCTTGGGCTGGGTTAAGGTATTTGCCTTTAGTGCTCTGATCCTGGCTTATTCCTGGCACTGTATATAGCCCCCAGGGTACTGCTAGAAGTGATTTCTGAGCTCTACAGAGCCAGAAGTAACCCCTGAGCACCACTACAAGCTGTGATCAAAAACCAAAACAAAACATTCTTGACAAGGTATCATATAAAGAAATGGTAACAATGTGTTTGTAGCTAATATAACATACACATTCATGTATATTACTCTAATATAACTCTTAATTTATAGGCATCAAAAATTCAAATTCTTATAGAAAGAATTCTGATTAGAGTGAATGTTATTTGCCTGAATGTTATTTGAATGTTATTGCCTGAGATTTAGACGACCAGCTCTAAATCTGTTCTTCTTTCCCCTGCCTTGGAGTAATAGTTCTGGTTTCTTATTAGCATCTCCTTTGACAACTGACACAGTGCTGAACTTTATAGGAGGGGCAGTATGAAGAACATTGCTGCAGAAAGAGAAATCTTTCCCAGGTTCTAGTATGATATAATTCTCTTTCTTTCTGTGTGTGCCAGCCAAAACGATGCAGGAAACAGTGAAACTTCTTCTCCACCCAGTTTTGGCAGGCCATGTAGATAGTTCTTAGTGAGACTTGGTGGCAATCCTGCCTTAGGTTTCCTGTTTCCATCCAGTTCTTAAAGCAACAACAACAAAACTACTTCTTTACCACACAGTATCCCAGAGTCACACACTCCTTCCTCTCTCCAGCCCAGGAGAAAGTTAGAGTGGGGAATGAGGGTGCTCTCTTCCATATCTGTTTCTTCCCTGACATTATTTCTCCCTTTACTCTGCATTAGTTCTAGGTTTGTCATTGATTCCTGTGGATGATACTTCTGCATCCTTTAGGATTCTCTTCACTGTTTAGTAGAATAGCTAATAGCTTTATATATATAAAACCACTACTGACCATTATGTGGTGGAATATATATTATTAGTATGTCAAAGAATCTGGAATGCTCTTAGTCAATAAAGGTTTTTTATAAAAAAAACTGATAGCTCTGGGCTGGAGCAATAGCACAGCGGGTAGGGAGATTGCCTTGCATGCGGCCGGCCCAGGTTTCATTCCTAGCATCCCATTTGGTCCACTGAGCACCACCAGGAGTAATTCCTGAGATGTAGAGCCAGGAGTAACCCCTGAGCATCGCTGGGTGTGACCAAAAAAGCAAAACAAACAAACAAACAAACAAACAAACAAAAAACTGGTAGCTCATTTGGTGATGAACAGGACTTACTCCTGACTCTGCTCAAGAAAACCTATAGGGTGCTGAAGATGGAACCCAAGTTGGCCACACTGTACTCTCTCTTTCTGGCCCCATGGTGAAAATATTATAATAACGATGAATTAAAATTCATAAATTGTTTATAATGAAAGCTGTTTACAAATCATATATAGACAAATTGTTTTGATAATTGTCTAATTCTATTTACTGAAAAATAGGGAAATATGCCTACATTTTGCAAGAATTAAGGGAAAGTTCATGGAACCAAAGTAATCTAAATAGTCTTTTCAAGAGCTGCAGTGGGAAGGTTAAAATGTGAAAGATAACTGTAGGACTATTTTGGACCTTATTTTGGATTAGTTTTAAAATAAAAAAGAAACTTCCCTGTTAACTCAAATATCTCAAAGAAGTCCTACAAAGCATGTATACACATTTTTAAAACATACGAAGAGTTGAAGCTGATTCTTAAATTAGCCATAGAAAAAAGAGATTATTTCCCATTTAACTTGAGAAAGATATTAATGCTGCCTAATTCTTAAGGGAAAATTAGATCTTTTTATATATATGTTTTAAATATTAGGAAGGTTGAAAGACATTAGAAGTGCAAGTAATGAAAAATTAATTATTTGTTGAGTTCTTTTTAATATGAGATTTTGTTGTTATATAGTGATCTGATTGTATATGAGAACTTATCTTGTTGCCAACATTTGTTTATTTTTCCAATTCTTTTCCTTCATATTAAAAACTAACAAAAGCTACTGTCAGTTGACTTATGTCCACTAATCTAGATCTAAACATTCAACCTTGGCATAATGGTTATCCAGCAAGGACTGAACATTTGAATAGTTCAGCACATAGAAGTATAGAGTGCAATTGTAATTTTCACGTAGGCAGCTGGAAAGAAAATCAGTCAGTTGGACTCCATTTGTCTCTATCTTTTCTCATTATTTATTTTAGGGGCTATAATATTCTTTGTAATTATACACTTATCCAAATGCATATGAATATTGCTTTGGCTTTTTTAAATGATATGAATTATCTTATTAATTTTTTAAAATGTCAGATAAAATGTTAGGTCGTTTGGGTACCTCCTAATGATTGATTTGTTATTTATTTCTCAAATGCAAAGCATAGATATGTTATTAATAAAATGCTATTTAAAAAATAAAATATAGCACTAACACTATCTTACAGACAAAAAATTTTTAACAACAGACACATTCTATGGAAAAGGGAGTATGAGGCAAATGGCTATGAAAAAAGACAATGTTATTGCTTTCAAAGGACTCTCCAATTAGTGGAATTTACAAACAAGCACCCAATAAAATGTAAATGTTATTGGATTGTGACAAGCATTAGAAGAAAGAAGTAAGCAAGCTGCTAAGACCTTGTGTAGCAAAAATTATTTTAATTATTCTTAAAGATAAAAAAGAGATAAAGTTCTATTCTATTTGGGAGAAAGTATCAAAGAAATTTAATAAAATGCAGAATGTTTAGAAGGTAGCTAACAATGTACTTGGGATACAACATGCAGTGCTGGGACAAATGGTACAAAATGAAAAATTAGGCGGTATGCTAAGAATATTTAGAGTATTGCTGTAAAGGTCTGTGGTCAAAATGTTTTCTAACATCTATGGGTTTTATCTTCTTATTCGTGTTTTAAAGAATGGCATTCATAGTACAAGTTGATTTTGAAGGATAGAATTCACTTGTTCCTGGGAGTTTAGTGTATAGGTTCTTGGATTCATTTAGGGCATTTGACAATGAGGGCCTGAACCATAGAGGAATATGAAGATGAAGCATAGAGGATGCATTTGAAAGACATTTCAAAGATAAATTTGAGAGGACTTGGTCGATTAGATTTAAAGGGTCAAGAGAGGTCACAGTCAAAGATGATGGAAGCTTGCTAGCCTGTGTGACTGGGAGGAGAGTGGCCCCATTACTAGAGCAAGAGAACACCCAGGAGCAGCAGCTTTAGGGCGGGGGTGGAAAGATAATGAGACCAATTTGGAACATCTTGAGGTTTGAGTGTCTATCTCCAGTCATGTTTCGTATTCTCTAAAAATAAAAGGGCTCTAGGGGCAATCATCAAAAATAATTGTAATATTAAAATATAATTTATAAATGTCACCCTGATGTAAAAATATTTAGCAATGCACATCATTAGCTCACAAACCATGCTATTTCTAAGAGGCCATGTATACACATTAGGTCTAAGGTGTAAAAGTCTATCCATTAGAGAATGCGGCCCAGACAATTACATTTGATTTGACCTACCTCCTTGTACATTTCGGAGATGTGAATTAAATAAAGAAAATATATTTTTCTCTTTTTTTCTAACAAATATTTTGGAAGTCTCTTATTTATAGATTATTTGAATTTTACAGTGAGGTTTAGATAATGATTTATCAGGTAGAGAATAAACTGTCTTTAATGGGTAGAGTAGGTTGTCATATAGACTGTTTTTAGTGAAGAATGTTTCTTTAATATGTATAAAATCTAACAAGAGTATTCAGTAATTCTTAAATTGAATTGCTATGTTAATTTTTCTAATTAAGGTTGCTAAATATTTGGGTTGGATTATGGCAATATAAACAATAGTTGTATTGAATTTGATTAATCAAGGGTATTTTAGCAATTTGTACAAGGTTGTATAAGATATTACAAGGTGAGTTATCTTCAAGGCAGAATTTTAGGCTTTTAAAACAATAGGAGCTAGAGTATATATTAGCTTTTAGTTTTCTAAAGCGTTTGCTCAAACATTCTTAATGTCACCCAAGTACAAATCTCTCCAGAATTCAATTTAAAGAAATGGTTATCAAACTGATCAGCACTTTAACTCTTCATTCAAATTTCTGATTCGAAAAGAATCCTTGATAAATAGTGCTACAGTTGCATGCACTCCATTTTGACAGTAAAAATGCCATGGTTCCTCAATATTAACTGCTAAAGCCTGCCACTTAGGCGCAATGGACTTATTACGTGTGATTATTTGGCTAATACTATCAGAAATACAACTGAAACAATTTCTCTCTCCAATCACAACACCCCATTAGTAATTTTAGGCATATTTTGGATAAGAAAGAGCAAAGTAAAAGTCTGATGGGCTTATGTTCAGAAATATTTTTACATATTTTTATTTGATGTTTTGATGGTCCCAAACGGTTATCTGAGAGTAAATATGTGACTCTTTACAGGAGAGGAAATGGTACTTATTATTTGCATAAGTTCACTTTGCTAACAATGATGAAATAACACTGGAATTTAGAACCTCAAATTATTTCAATATTTTATTTATATTTTATAAACTTAGAGATTCATAGAGTTCCCAAGTAAGGAAGCAGCCTGGGAATAGTCGTATAAGAGAAAGCAGTTTCACTGGAGGTTTGTAGTTTGCCCTTGATATTAAATTGTATATGAAAAAAAATCTTTCTCTATCTCTCCCAAACTTAAGGAAGAACTTTTCCTAGTTCAACAACAACAACAAAAAAATGCTTTGCTAAAAGAGGCTTAGATCCTTAGCTATTATATTATTTATAATATTCTCTAGTAAAAGTAAGCACAACTTATCCCTGTAGATTAAGTCTTATTTACATTCTGTGTTTAAACTCATTACAGAATAGTCTTGAACTCTTTAAAAAGCCATTTCTATCAGCAGAGAAAGTTTGTCTAGGTGTCAGCATGTTGGAGCAGAGGGGAGCAAGTACTCCAGAGAGGAGTTCAAGAGCATCTGTAGGAGCACCCCAGGGCATAAAAGCAGAGCCCTGGAAGACACTAAGAAATAGAGGCTCGTGTAGGCAACTCAAGTCAGCTTCATTTTTCTTGAACTAGAATTCTGGAACTCATATAGGTAGAAAACTATCGTTTCTCTGTTTGCTAATTTTTTAAAAATAATTTTCCAAGTACTCTTACTGTCATTAACTAAATGGTAGAGGCTAGATAGCACAACAGGGTGCCCTGCACACTGATGACCCGAGTTATTTCCTCAGTACCAGTGTGGTTTCCTCAGCGCTGTCAGGGATGATCCCTGATAGCTAGGAGTAAGCCCTGAGTGCCTAAGCATCCCCAGGTGTGGCACCCCAAAACAAAACAAAGAGAAAAAAAATAGAAAGAAAAGGAAGGGAAAAAAGGAAACTGGTAAGGGTAAAATAGGAAACATTCCTATTCAAAATATTCAGTGCATATAGCAAATGTTTTCATGAATGTTGATTGCAACTTAATTGAAACAGCAACTTTCTCTGCAAAACCAAAAACTCTGGTCAATCCTAATACTCTCAGGAAACTTTTAACTGGAATAAATTGTATTTATGAAAAAAGAATCAAGTGGTCATTGACTGTATACAGGGACATACCTTCATTCCGTCTGTGTCATCCAGACCCAAGACCAAGGAGAGAAATGAGAGCTCTGTTTCCTATTTCCTGCCCCCTAAATCCTTGGTCACACATGTGAAACCAGCTCCAGTACATCTGATCTCTGAGCATATTGGTAGTGATTGCCTGCTTGGCAAAAACAGACAATATCAAGCCTTCATAAAAATGTTAACAGACCGCAAATGTAAAGAATTATCCCTATTAGTCAAGATAGAGCATTGGCAATATATTTTGTAGACTTAGAGAATTATGGTTGCAGTCATCAGAAGATTTTACAGGTTAAAAAAAATCCTCTGTAAGACACACTCAGAGTAGATGAGGAAGTGGAGAGAATAATGCTTTCTTTATAAAATTCAATTCAACTTAAAATATAGTGTTGAAATTGTTTTACTGTATTTAGTTTTCAATTTAGCTATATTCAACCCATTTTCCTACTACATTTAAACATTGCTTTAAATATGAAACCTCTAACTTTTACCTTAGATGCATGTGTATAAATACATATGTTTTGCAGATATATAAATACAAATTTTGAAAATATGTATTGTGGCTCCACCATAATTCAGGCTTACTGGCTCTGTCTCTGTAATAAGGGGTCACTCCTAGTCATGTTCAGGGACCGTGCATGATGAAGATATGGAACCATGATTGGCCATATGAAAGGCAAATGCCTTACTATCTCAATTATTGTTCTGGCCCCATGAATGTATTTTTTTAATGCTAAGTTTTCTGTGTTTATCACACTAAAAGATATCTTAAACATTTACTCAAGTATTATGAAGCACTTAGAATTGACTAAATCAAAGAATTGTAACTTCTCAAATGGGCTCTCTCTATTGTATTGTGGCAACCATAAAATATAGTTCTCTATGAAATACAAATTATTGTGGCAAAATTTAGTTTTACCATAACTTTGTCACATTTTATTTTAAAAGATTGATCACAAATTTCATTAACTAATTCATAAACATGCATTATTGTCATCCATAGTCAAAACTTTCATCCCTAAGGCAAAATGAAAGACTCAACTTTACCTGCACATTTCAATTTTGTCCTCTTCTTATGGCAAAATAAAATATGTGAATTGCTAAGCAATAAAAGTTGACCTTAACATTGTATTCCCAATTGCAGAAATTACTTTAAAAATTCAAGATGATATACCATGCATTCTAAATTTTATCTATGTATAAACTTTTTATCTATGTATAAACCATAGTTGCTTTATCCAATCATTGATTCTCAGACATTTGAGTTGTTTCCAGATTTGGGCTGCTATGGATAGTGCTGAAACATAGGGGTGCAAATGCCATTTTGTTTTTGGGCTCTTTCCACTTTCCAACTTTCCAAGCAGTGCAGTTGCTGGGTCGAATAGAAACAATATTCCTAGTTTTCTTTTTTTTAGGAGTGTCCATATTGTTTTCCAGCAAGGCTGAACCAGTGGCCGTTCCCAGCAGCAGTGAATAGGGCCCTTTCTCCCCACCTCCAGCCAGCACTGCCTTCCTGTTCCTGTTCTTTCTCGTGTGTGTCCTCTCTGTGGCATGAGATGATGTCTTGTGGCTTTAATTTGCATCATTGTTTAGAAAGTTTTTGAGTTACACTTGGTGATGCTCACTCCTGACTGCACTCAGGAATCATTCCTGGCGGTGCTCAGGGACCATATGGGATGCCAGAGATCGAACAGGTCAGCCCTGTGCGACGCAAAGCCCTACCTGCTGTACTGTCTCTCCAGTCCCCTGAAGAACATTTGTTCATGTGCTTTTGGGTCATTTGAGTTTCTTCTTTGAGGAAGCTTCTGTTTATCTCTTTCCATTTTTTGATTTTATTTATTTATTTATTTTTATTTATTTATTTTTAATTAGAGAATCACCGTGAGGGTACAGTTACAGATTTATACACTTTTGTGCTTATACTTCCCTCATACAAAGTTTGGGAACCCATCCCTTCACCAGTGCCCATTCTCCACCACCCGTAAACCCAGTGTCCCTCCCACCCTCCCCAATCCCATCTCCCCCCCACCCCACCCTGCCACTGTGGCAAGGCATTCCCTTCTGTTTTCTCTCTCTAATTAGCTGTTGTGGTTTGCAATAAAGGTGTTGAACCATTTTTTGATTTTAATTCTTGACTGTCTTTGAAGAGAAGATGCTTAAGTTTAAAAAAAATGTTTTTGTATTATTTAAAAGTATGCTTTTAAATACAAAGTAATTGAGAATGTGGAAGATGAACATATATTATTTTTATTTTTTATTTATTTAATTAATTTATTTTTGCTTTTTTGGGTCACATCTAGTAATGTTCAGGAATTATTCCTGGCTCTGCACTCAGGAATCACTCCTGGCAGTGCTCAGGGGACAATATGGCATGCTGGGGATTGAACCCAGGTCAGACACATGCAAGGCAAATAAATGCCCTATGTGCTGTACTATCACATTTTAACATAATGAACACATTTTAATGTAACAATTCATTCCATTAAAACCAGAGTTTTATCATAATCATGTGTTACAATGTCAATTGCCTTGCACACAGCCAACCCGGGGTTCGATTCCTCGTCCCTCGGAGAGTCTGGCAAGATACCTGTGGTGTATTCGATATGCCATAAACAGTAACAACAAGTGTCACAATGGAGATGTTACTGGTTCTCGTTCAAGCAAATCGATGAACAGGAGGACAGTGCGACAGTGCTTTTAATATTTGTTTACATATTAAGTTGTGAGGATGAACAGAATGGCGCAGTAAATAATTTAGCAGTTATTTTGACACACAAAGAATAATCATGAAGTATTATATGTTGTTTTAATATAGGTGTTTTCTAGTGAGGAAATGTTATGTCAAGTGCCTGTTTCATCAGCATCTGAATATTTCATCCACATATTTCATAGGAGAGAAATTCCAATGGTAGGTAATTTGGTATGTGTGTGTGATCCTCAAGCATCAGTTATCCTAAAAATGCACTAAAAATTCAATAAGTTTTATGTGCCTTAGTAGTTGATCCTGTGAGTTGCCTCATTTGGGTGAAAGGGGGAAAAAGAAAGAGTATAGTAAGAGGATAGCACAGGGAAAAGAAAAAGTTTTTAGTTACTTTGTGGACAAATTGTAAACTCTGGCACAAAGTTTGAAATAGATTGAACTTTATTTGTCACCCTTATGCCTCTACTTGTTATAGGTCCTCATAAAAGTAGCTTTCGGGACTATTTCATGGAGATTCTTTAAAAGAGCTTTAAAAAATTACAGTAATTCTATAACAGTAGCAGAACCACTGGGGAGTGATTAAAAGAGAAAGAAAGAAGATGTAAATGTTTGGCATTCTAGCAGTTTGTATTTATTCCTAACTTGAGTTTTGCTTTCATGTGCCATGCTTTTAAATTGGGAACATTCTGTACCTAAATAAATGGGTGATGTGGTGTGTGTGTGTGTGTGTGCATGTATATATATATATGTATGTATATTTATTCATATATATGGTTTATTATGTTTAAAAATTTTGCAAAAGCTTGTAAGAAAAGTATCCAGAAGTCATCTTTATTGATACAAATTGTAATGAAGTTATCTTGAATAAACTTAAACGAGAAAATATATTCCTATGGTAGATGTTTAATTACTTTTATGAAAATTTCATGTGTCTCTTTTTCTCTATTAATCTGCTGGCATACAAAGGGAAAAAAGCATGTGACATTGTTGACTGCAGAGAAGATGGCAAGCAAAATGAGAAAAGAAACTGCAGACCTGCATGGTCCCTCTTTACATTTGGAATGAATGCTATTCGGAAGTGCTGTCCAGAAAGCACTCTTTTTTTTTTTTTTCATATTAAATACTTAAGCTTTCATTTGTTTACCTGACAGAATATGCATGTTGTCAGGGTGGAAAATAATCAGAAACAAATCAGATTCTTGATGAGTTCATAATATCAATTCTCTACTGATTATCTAATCTACTTTCTAGATCCCCTCTCTTTTTCTCAGATCAAAACCCTTAAGACCACGCCCTTGAAGCAGACTGCAAACTCTTCCTAAGGAAACATGCCTAAAAGTCTAATAAAATTGGAGGTAATTTGTAGTTCTGGCCCTATCTTCTAATTCCTGACCCTTTCTGGAACCTATTTGCTATCTTTGCAGAATAAAGAGAGCTTTGTCTTTTTTCCTTTAGGGGATTCCTTTACTCCATATATCGCCAGGGGTTGGGGGTAAGTATCATGCTCATTCAGCTGAAATTTATTTAGGAACTACTCTTCTAGGAACAAAAAGGGGAACAAGGCTTATTCTGCTAGAGGGCATCTAAGTTTAGAGTCTTTCTGCTCCCTCTGAAGACCATTCATTTGGCCCTAGGAAACATTTCACAAATGCAGAGCTGGGGTAATGCTTGCCTGAAACTACATTCTTGATTTATAAATCCCATAACACAAAATGCTGTACACAAGGTCATGAAGCAAAATTCTACATGGACACATAAAATACTCTGGCTTTATTTATTTAAAGAATTAACCTTTCTCTCATAGACATCTGGAATTTCTATCAGTTCTACTTAACTAAGGTATTTTGTATATAATTGCCACATTGCCCTACTCAAATAAGAGACACTATCAATTCACTCCGTAGCCTCCAGTTGTTTCTGTCACAAAAATAGGACCCTTGGCTGCCTTTGCTTCCTTTTAACAAGTATTTGTTAATTTTTATAATTTGCAGAGTTTAAAGAACAGCAGTTCTGTTTGTGTAAATCACCAGATTTAATTAGAGAAGAGGAATCCAAATGGTACAAATAAAAGTCTGTGCATAATAAAATATTAATTGCCTTTAAAAATACAATAGTGTTCAGTATTCTATTACACTCCAGTGAAAAGTGCTGCAAGCAACAGAGCGCAGTGCCACAGTGTGGCTGTAATCACGGCAGCCTAGGAAAAATGTTTAAGACCCTGAAAGCTGTTGTATAACTAATGATGGGACCATCAGTCTTCCTTTTGTTGGGTGTGAAATACCCACTGTAAATTCCTTATCCAGTATTCTTATTGTTTAATTTTTTTTTTTGTTTTTTGGAATCTTTCTCCACAAACTTCTGAAACTTGGACTACCATGATATAGCTTGTGTCTTAGGTTATTTTTGTTAGGGAAGAGCTTCTTTGGAGTAGCACACATTGAAGGGAAAGATGCAAAAATGTAAGAGTTATTTTTATCCTGCTATTGAGGAGTTATATCACTTATGAGTTCAGGTACATAGTTTCCCTTCCTGTGGTTTCTGATACTGCCCCTATATAAGAAAGAGGAGGAAGAAGAGCTCAAGACTTCTTTAATTTCTACTTTTACAGTAATCCAGTTAATATCTATTTTCAATGATTTTTTTTTTAGAGGAGGTCAGTATAGAACACCAAAAAAATATTTGGTAACAAAATAAACTTTCCAATAAATATGTATAAGATCTAAAATAAACCCCATATTTTGTAAGAGTTTTTGTAGTTTCAAAGTTATTTCATGTATAATATATATGAGATGTAATTTGTTATAATATTTATCCTCAGAATTACATAAAATGAAGTCATATTCTATAAAAGCAAAGTTTATGACATTTATCACTGAACAAGGATCAACAGAATTAAAATGCTGTTTATTTATAAAGCACAATTTTAAGACAAAATTATATCAGACTGTGTAGATTTATTATAATTTACAAAATTAATTTTCAGGCACACTTCATTCTGGAGTCACTAACATCCCAGCTAAGTATGAGTAATTTCACTTTATTATTTTATGGGATTCTCTCTGCTCCCATATTTTCTAAACAAAACTATTTTATTAAAAAATTTGCAGCACTGTAGCACTGTTGTCCCATTGTTCATCGATTTGCATCAGTAACATCTCCGTTGTGAGACTTGTTACTGTTTTGGGGATATCAAATACACCATGGGAAGTTTGCCAGGCTCTGCCTCCTGGGCGGGATACTCTTGGTAGCTTGTTGAGCTCTCTGAGAGGGACAGAGGAATCAAACCCGGGTCGGCCGTGTGCAAGGCAAACACCCTAGTCGCTGTGCTAATTTTCAGGTTAGAAAATCATTTTTAAAACAGTATCAAACATTCAGTCTTACTAAAAATAAATATAGCAAGTACTCATCCTATAACATGCTAAGAGGGCATTTAAAAAGGGGTACAAAGAGCGAATCATTACTTCTCATATCAAGGATCTTATAGGGAATGAAGGTATGTAGGGAAGTAATTTGACTAACATATGATTGATATAGTAATAAGGATGTTATAAGCTGCTTTAGGAAAAGAGACTCAAGAGTTAATATTCATTAACATCAAATACAATTACCATTAATTTCAATTTTTATTTTTTTCTTATTATTGAATAAGATTGAATTATAAAGCTACAAGGTTATTAATGAGTTCTAGGCATAAAGTTTTCCAACCCCAGTAAGACCCCTTCATCAATGTCTACTTCTGTCTATCAACATTCTCAATTTTTCTTCCGACCCCATGCCCAGTCTATTTCTATGACAGTACTTTTTCCTTCTTTTTTTTCCTTTATTTTAAGCATTGTTGTTTACAGTCCTATTGCTGATAATTTATCATACATATCACCTTACCTCCTTTCAGTACCATATCCTCCAGAGATGAAAATTTCCCACATTATTGTTTTAGGACTAAATTTTTAATTTTTTTTTCTTTTTGGGTCATACCCAGCAATGCTCAAGGGTTACTCCTGGCTCTGCACTCAGGAATTACTCCTGGCGTTGCCTTGTTGCCTTGGGGACCATATGGGGTGCTGGGAATCGAACCCTGGTCGGCCGCGTGCAAGGCAAAAGCCCTACCCGCTCTGGCCCTGGACTAGTTCGTTTTTCATGAACACTGTTTTGGTGAGATTCAGCTGCAGTCCGACCTTTCCACACTCACGGTTGAAGTTGACCAGCATTTGTGCTGCTTGGCTAATGTTTGGTGTTATTAGAACGGTTATTAGAACGATTTGCTCACAATGAAATGGACATCTCCGAATGCAGCAGCTATGTGTACCTGGGTCCAGAACACAACATGAGGAATGACCTGGCGCCAGAACTGCGCAGGAGGAAGAGAGAAGCGCGGAATGCCTTCAAGAGCATCGAAGTGGTTAAGAGGACAAAGAACCTCCAGCTCTGGGCGCATCTTTTCGATTCCACCATTCTTCCTGCACTAATGTACGCCTCAGAGACCTGGACCCTACGCAAACTGGACGAGAATGCTATTCGGGTTTCCCAAAGAGGAATCGAAAGAGCTATGCTAGGAGTACCACCTTTCACTCAAGAGAGAGAAGGAATCTGGAGTTCCCACCTCTGTCGACAGTCAAGAATCAGGGACGCTGTCTCATTTGCCAAGGTATCAAAAATCAGATGGGCTGGACACGTAATGCAATTCAGAGATGACCACTGGACTAAAGCTGTTACTGACTGGATTCCACAGGACATCAAAAGACCTCGTGGCCACCCACCATCGAGATGGTCAGACTTCTTCGTCAAAACCCTGAATGAACTATTTGAGCTCTTCCTGTTCCTTGAGTGAGCAGATACTATTGGGCTAACATAGCACGCAACAGGGACGAATGTAGACATTACTGGTGCCCACTCAAGCAAATTGAAGATCAACGGGATGACAAGTGATACAAGTGATTGTTATAGGGGCCCCTTCCTGACCTACTTCAACCTGCCTCTTCAATGGCAAGCTTCCCAATAAAGACTAGTCCTCAATGTCTTTGGTTCTGTTGCCTTTTGGCATTTGTTATTCCTCAGCAAGATAGTCTCCAAATCTATCCACATAGCATTTATTAATTTTAAATAGAGAATATCCCTTTACAAACACTTTTTGGTTTGCATTTTTTAGTATTTGGATCCCACCTCCTGGTATTCAGGGCTTTTCCTGGCTCTGTGCTCAGGGTTCACTCCTGGCAATGCTCAGGGTACCATATGGAGTGCCAGAGCTTGAATCTGGAGTGGTTCAAACACCCTACCTGCTGTTCTCTCTCCCTGCTCGTTTCACAAAAATTAAAAAATTTAGTTTGATGCTTGTGTGCAGTAATGCTGTGTCAATAGTCTGAACTCAAGCACTGTTTGTTACAACTTATTACCTAAACTATAATAAAAATTTAAAATAGATACATTATTTTGTCTATATCTTATTTAGAATACATAATCATTTTCACCAATCTGAATTATTAGAATATACATTCTAGACTAGACATTTCATATCACTAAACATAAGTGACCTGGTAGTTATATTAAGGAAGATAAATTCTAACTCTTCTCTATTATTGTTAGCACATTGTGGTATATATATATATATATATATTCTGTATTTTATGCAATAGGTATCATATATACACATATATGTATAAAACTGTAATAAAATTCATTTCCTCAACTGCCACCTTTTCTTAAAAGTTTCTCTGTAATGGCCACACTGAGTAGTGCTAGAGGTAGTGGGGCAGAACACCTGGCAATATTGTTTGGCATCTCTGCTTAATTATTGATTGCTTGGACTCACAGGTGAGGTGCTCAGTGGGTGATGATTCAAGGCCTCTGGGGCTACACCCAACTGTGCTGGGGAAGGTGAAACATATGTTGTCTGGGATCTTGCACTAAGAGCCTTGCACACACTGTGCTTGGCTCTATCACTGGAACTATCTCTTCAGCCTCTCTCTTTTTTTTATTTTGTTGTTGTTGTTTTTAGTTTGTTTTTAAGGTGTGAAAGAAAGTAGTACGTAAGATGAAATTGAGGTATTGTTGCTGAGTGGTAGAGCAGCACAGGGAGGGAGGGAGGAAGGGAGGGAGGAAGGAAAGAAGAAAGGAAGGAAGGAAGGAAGGAAGGAAGGAAGGAAGGAAGGAAGGAAGGAAGGAAGGAAGGAAAGAAGGAGGAAAGGAATGAAAAGGAAAGAGAGGTAGGGAAGGAGGGAGGGAGGGACAGAGAAGGAAGGAAGGGAGGGAGGGAAGGAGGAGGGAAGGAAGGAGGAAGGAAGAAAGGAAGGAAGGAAGGAAGGAAGCAAAAAGGAGGGAAGGAAGGAGGAAGGAAGGAAGGAAGGAAGGAAGGAAGGAAGGAGGAAAGGAGGGAGGAAGGAAGGAAGGAAGGAAGGAAGGAAGGAAGGAAGGAAGGAAGGAGGGAGGGAGGGAGGGAGGGAGGGAGGGAGGGAGGGAAGGAAGGAGGGAGGGAGGGAAGGAGGAAGGAAGGAAGGAAGGAAGGAAGGAGGGAGGGAGGGAGGGAGGGAGGGAGGGAGGGAGGGAAGGAAGGAAGGAGGGAGGGAGGGAAGGAAGGAGGGAGGGAGGGAGGGAGGGAGGGAGGGAGGGAAGGAAGGAAGGAAGGAAGGAAGGAGGGAGGGAGGGAGGGAAGGAAGGTGGGAGGGAGGGAAGGAAGGAGGGAGGGAGGGAGGGAAGGAAGGTGGGAGGGAGGGAAGGAAGGAGGGAGGGAGGGAAGGAAGGAAGGAAGGAAGGAGGGAGGGAGGGAGGGAGGGAGGGAGAGAAGGAAGGAGGGAGGAAGGAAGGAAAGAAGGAAGGAAGGAAGGAAGGAGGATGGAAGGAAGGAGGAAGGAAGGAAGGAAGGAAGGAAGGAAGGAAGGAAGGAAGGAAGGAAGGAAGGAGGAAAGGAAGGAAGGAAGGAAGGAGGAGGGAAGGAAGGAGGAAGGAAGGAAGGGAGGATGGAAGGAAGGAGGAAGGAAGGAAGGAAGGAAGGAAGGAAGGAAGGAAGGAAGGAAGGAAGGAAGGAAGGAAGGAGGGAGGGAGGAGATAAGGAAGGAGGAAGGAAGGAAGGAAGGAAGGAAGGAAGGAAGGAAGGAAGGAAGGAAGGAAGGAAGGAGGAGGGAAGGAAGGAGGAAGGAAGGAAGGAAGGAAGGAGGAAGGAAGGGAGGAAGGAAGGAAGGAAGGAAGGAAGGAAGGAAGGAAGGAAGGAAGGAAGGAAGGAGGAGGGAAGGAAGGAGGGAGGGAAAGAAGGAGGGAGGGTGGGAAGGAGGGCAGGAGGGAAGGGAGGAGGGAAGGGAAAAGGGGAGGAAGGAAGGAAGGAAGGAAGGAAGGAAGGAAGGAAGGAGGGAGGGAGGGAGGGAGGGAGGGAGGGAAGGAAGGAAGGAAGGAAGGAAGGAAGGAGGGAGGGAGGGAGGGAGGGAGGGAGGGAAGGAAGGAAGGAAGGAAGGAAGGAAGGAAGGAAGGAAGGAAGGAGGGAGGGAGGGAGGGAGGGAAGGAAGGAGGGAGGGTGGGAAGGAGGGAAGGAGGGAAGGGAGGAGGGAAGGGAAAGGGGAGGAAGGAAGGAAGGAAGGAAGGAAGGAAGGAAGGAAGGAAGGAAGGAAGGAAGGAAGGAAGGAAGGAAGGAAGGACGGAGGGAGGGAGGGAGGAGGAGGGAAGGAAGGAGGGAGGGAAAGAAGGAGGGAGGGTGGGAAGGAGGGCAGGAGGGAAGGGAG
Source organism: Sorex araneus (assembly GCF_027595985.1). Taxonomy (NCBI): domain Eukaryota; kingdom Metazoa; phylum Chordata; class Mammalia; order Eulipotyphla; family Soricidae; genus Sorex; species Sorex araneus. The sequence continues at coordinate 67,707,253 of NC_073306.1, forward strand.
GAGGGAAGGAAGGAAGGAAGGAAGGAAGGAAGGAAGGAAGGAAGGAAGGAAGGAGGGAGGGAGGGAGGGAGGAAGGAAGGAAGGAAGGAAGGAAGGAAGGAAGGAAGGAAGGAAGGAAGGAAGGAAGGAAGGAAGGAAGGAAGGAAGGAAGGAAGGAAGGAAGGAAGGAAGGAAAGAGAAGGAAGGAAGGAGGAAGGGAGGGAGGGAAGGAGGGAGGGAAAGAGGAGGGAGGGAGGAAGGAGGGAAGGAGAAAGCAGGGAGGGAGGGAGGAGGTTTGGCTCAATTTCTGTTATTCTGAGTAAAAAATATGATTTATTGAGATGTTGAAAAAGGTGGGGAACTTACAAGTCCTATTGTCAGAGAACAGAGATGTATATTTTAGTTAGGGAGCTCCAGGGAATAGTGAGTCCCTGTTGGCTCAAAAGGTAGGCGGTAGGATTAAATCAGTAACTAATTGCAGCCAAGAGAAACAGAACCAAGAGTGCTTGAACGGACTGATAATTTATTAATGAATCAAATTTATGTTAAGATTTGTGCAAAATACTTTGCTAGAAGCATTAGAGGTTCTAAAAGTCATATAATACAGGCCTGGATTTAATGCCATTTGTACTCAGATAAGGAGCTAACATTGCCTGACAAGTTTGTACATAGAAAAGTCAAATATATCTGCCAAATATGTTACTAACAACAAATGTTTTTCAATTTCAGAAGAAAGGCAATGTTACAGTAATGAGAAGAAAAGTCTTCCTTTACAACAGAAGATAGAAATGTAGTATATCTAAGGATAGCTGAGAAAAATATGTTACTTAAAGCAAAATAGATGTTAGGTATGTAGAAACAATAAAATTCAACCTAACTATAATTTGGAATGATGATGACTAAAATAATTTTTAAAAGCATAGCAAGTTCTGCCTCTGTCTCCTTTCTTTAAAAGCTATAATAGACATGAATAGGTACTAGTTCCAATAATATATTAAAAACAAAGCTTTATCACTGTATTTCACGGAATAATAGTAGTTGATTTTTGTCACTGGATGCTTCAATTCACTCTTAATTGCTTACTATTTGAGGACCAATGAGTAGCTGGATTTTCCAAATCTAAAAGGTTCTTGATCACTGGCCCTTCATTTCATTCTTCCAATTCTTAAATAGCTTGCAAAAAATTGTCAACTCTCTAGTTCTTTACAGTACTTCTCCCAGAGGTAATTGTTCAACAAATGACATACACAGATATGCTTTCAAGTTATCTATAATTTTTACTAGATAACTTACTATACAACCAAATTCTCTAAGATTTTGGCTTCAGAAAGCAATTTTAGAAATATCTATTGCTGCCTGTGTGCTTTTTTTCCCAAAGAATATTACTGTAGCAGTGTTGTCATCCAGTATCATTTTTTATAATACATGTGGCCAAATGAGGAATCTACTCCGTTCTAACTAGCAGGAAGATGGCATCTAAGTGATATTTTGAACAGCTTCTAAACAGAATAAACATCCTCCTATTACATTCTGGTAGTTAGAATTATTACATGATAATTCCTAAATGTAGGGTAGCTAGAAGTAAAGTCTAGCTATATGCATAGGAAAAAAAGAAATTCCATTTAATGATCCAGCTACTAGCTAGTAATTGCTGGTACAAATAAATATCATGCTGTGATAGATTTATACCCATCCAATAATTGTCATGGATGAGATTTGGTATGAACCTATAGATGTCATTTATTTTTATCCTATTTCATCATCAATATAATTATATCTAATTGCTCACTAATACTCTTAAGTCTTTTAATGTTTTCTTCCCACCCTATATGTAAGATTTTTAAGTACACAAGTCTTCATCTTTTCTTAATATTTCTTAATAATACCTTTCAAATAATTTGTTTCAAAATGACAGGTAAAAATTTCAAACAGGAACTAGAGAGCATCCTTTATAAAAAACCTTTTTTTTTTCCCCAGAATATCCCTCACTTTAAAATTCTGCTGTCTGTTCTCTAATTCCACAGTGCCCAAATATTTCAGAAGCAATATAATCGTCAGTTTATTTCAAATTTCTCAGTTTTCCCTAGGGCACTAGTCTCTCTACAGGGCATGAGTAAGTAGGAACTTTGGTCTGATGCTATCCACTTGGCTAAAGTTCACAGAGGGTAGAAATTGCCTGTGTCGAAGCTGCAGTTCCAATCCTTGTCGCTGAACATAAAATGACTTGGGCCTCCAGGGTTAATGGTAACATTGAAATCACTGGAGGCTCAGGTAAGAAAATTGTAATTAAAAAGGAAATAGAGTTTGAGATATAGCTGAACTTTATTATATAAAAGTACAGCATAGCATTTCCTCCCTCACCTTGGAACCAAGTCTCTGAACGTGCTGAAGTTTTTGATACCTAGAAAATACCTTGATGAGGGAAGAGAGGTAGAACCAGGGGGAGTTAAGTAGACCACTCTCAGAGTTCTGCCCTGCATTTTATAGAATAATTAAGGTCTCCGTGCCACCTGATTCAAATTTCTCTGCTTTTGTTTCCTCTTAATTTGAAAAATGTACCCCATTTTGCTCTCCTCAGCTCCTCAGCAAGGAACGTTGGCCTGTATCTTCAGAGTGGAGCTGTCATTCTTCCTCTAACCTCTACTGAATCCTCCTCCCCCAACCCCACCACACATACCCCGGTTCCTTCTTTGGGGAGTTTAGATAAGTGTCTTTTGTTTATAGTATCTTGAGTTTTGATATGGATCTATTTTTGTTACTAAACTTTTGTGGCCTAATAGCAGTGTTTTCTCTGTCCTCTGAAACAGCCTGAAATCAGGAGACCACTCCTGTGATAAAGGTGGCTTTGAAACACAACTACCTTTGTGCTTGCAGAATAGCCACAAAGCACCCCAAACTGTCACTGACTACTAATATAATTTAAAATCCAATTAAAACCCTTAGCCTTCTCTTTAAATCCTGAAGGGCTTAGGGCTCCAGACTCCTCAAAACCAGTCTTCTGAAATCATCTTTCCCTTCCTACTTTCAATCATTACTTGCTCTCAGCAGTTGTTTGTTTCCAGAATTAAATTGAAAAGACCTCAACAATGTCATTTTGGAAATGAAAACCCATGAGCATAGACCTCTCACTTCCCACTTACCCACCTGAGTCTTACAAATAATAATTCACAATGTGGCACATAATAGTACCCCCTCCCCCATCTCCAGGCTCAGAGGCTTAGAATCTTGAGTCTGTCAATGCCTGTTTTTTCTGTTTTTGTTTTTTTCCTCACTTGCAGTCACATGGATCATAGAGAGTGAAGCTCGGGAGAAATTATTTTCCCCTGCTGCACTATGCTTACATGTTTCTTTGATTTCATAGCTATGCCGAGTGCCTAGTAATAGGACAATTTTAATAAACATCATACAATTCTGTCTAGGATGCATGCAACTGGGAAAGGCAAAGACCTTCAAGCATCTGCTTATTAGTCCTTTTGACAAGAGACTTTGGGTACTTGGTATCTCACACCTGCCACCGGTGCTGTGGTCCTCAGTGGTGATGTGTCCTCACCTGAGAACTCAATTGTAACAGTGGTTTGCATTTCTCTTTGTTGAATTTCTGTTCCTCCTGGTACCTCAACTACGCCAAGTAGTCACTGGGCCAGAACCACTTTTTCTTTGTGTTTGTGCACATGGTGTTAAGGGATTAAAAAAAAACAGGGAGTCGTATTGATCGTTTAGGAGGTAAAGTCTTGGAAGACTACACTGTTACTGAATAGCGTGACTACAAATGGGGGGTTTCCTTTCACTCAGATGGTCTGGGAGCTGGTGAATCACAAACGTAGTTCAAGGCATCAACTCAGTATCTATTGTGGCATCTGTCCTCTCCATGCTATTGTTTAGTGGCTAATATACAGAGCAATCCCCCTTGCAGAAAATTTACATGTAAGGGAATTTTTCAAAGCACTGAAAGGAGTTTCAAGTCCTCTTAGAAAGTCCATAGGGTTCAGTGAAAATAGAATCTAATCAACCTGTAAAAATTGAAATCCCACATCTATTGCATGACTTGATTTGATTTGAGGTATCTTCTTTTTGATCCCTAAGCAATATAATGAGTTGACTATCTCTCCAGGAACATTATCTACATTTGTGTCTGCTTCACTCAATCTCCTCTACTTCATTCTTTGTCTTCCTCTTGCAGAATTCTATTTCTGAAAACATCCTAACTGCTCCTTGACTTAGGTATAATTCATCTTTATTTGGATGAATCATGGTCTTTCTACTAACTAGAAATGAAAGAAAAACAGTTCATATTGTGTCCTTCATATTTATGATTGACACTTCTCTGCTCATACTTATCTATGTTTTCCTTCTCTGAGACTCATGATTTCCCCCCTGACTACCAGGGCTTTATGAGGACTTTGTGAAAAACCATTTCTTAATCAATCAAATTTGAATCAGAGCAATTTCAGAATTCCTTATGGTGTTTAGGCCAGATTCCCCTGTGCTTACAGCATACTGAAGGGAAGTTTATGTTTAAGCAAGTCTTCTTCCATTAAATGCTTCAAGAGAGGGATACCTTTTCGTACCTGTCCAATAACACTAGAATTATTATAATATTAGAATTATATTATATCCTAATATATTATAAGAATTATTATACAAGCATGATATATATATATTGATGTAGTTTTATAAAGCACGTGGATGTGTAAGTATTGTTTAATTTTATTCTACAAAGGTAATTGGGGAAAATGGGTTTTTTAAACAAATGAGAAATTATCACTTAGAGGATAATTAGAGGACAGAAGTGAGATTGAACCACATCTGACAATATGTGCACTGCTTTCCATTCTAATACAGATCTAAGAACAATCTAAGAAATACGAAGAATCAAGAGCAGTTGGTTAACTAAAAGAAGTGATAAGGCAGATTATTGAGAAATGTATTTTAAAGAAGAAAGTTAAGTTGTATATTAAAATGATGGAAGGTGCCTAAAATGAGGGGAGTGGCATATGTAATAATTTAGATGTAGGAGTGCTTTGGAAGTAACATTACTTCCCTTCCTATTGTAGTTATTTAGATTATTGATGCAAATATAGAATACAATGAATTTCTGAATACATTATATTTACCCAAATTTGCAATAATTTATAAAAATTATTAATTGGCCATAGCTCTTTGAGTTTCTGCATCATTAAATACATTTTCCCAATCCTTTGTCCTACTCCAATATTCAAAGTATATATTTAGTATTCAACATATAACATGGTCCTTTTTGTATTAAACCATAAGTCCTTTATTTAGAGACTTCTAGGGCTATCAATTTTGCACAGGTTCACTGTTGGGAAAAAGAAACATTTTTTTTGCAGCAAAGAATGTGATAATATAACAGAACTCATTGAAAATTTACTACAGAGACTCCATAATCCCTTAAGTACGCTAAAATAAATTGCATGGGGATATTACAGTACATAATTTAATGCCACTTTCCAAAGACAATAGTCGAAGCCAGGGTGCCTTCCAGCACTATGCTAGTACATAGCTTAAATTATGAATGAGGAGAGTATCAGTAATGTGACCCTCTCTTTTTGAATACTTTCTGCAGTCAACTCCTATCTATACACTGACAGTTCTCTGCGTGTGCTGCACAGCTCAACTTCTAAGCAATAATGAAATTACAGCCTTAGGTGGGGAAGCTGTTCTTCAGTCTGATCTTCTCTTTCAGCAAAAAAGAGAAGGAATAAGCGTGGAGAAATATTGCCTAACTCTGGAAGCATTTCTGGAGGAGAAAAGTTGTTGACCTGACTTGTTAGTAGACAACTTATCTGACCTTCAGCTTCCACCAGCTTTGAAATAAAGCCTTATTTTAATGATCTTTTTATCTTCTTTTAACCTTTTAATTTTTTTATCACAACTAGTGATGAAAACTTAAAGGGCAAAGTTCAAAGACAATCTGTGTATGTCTGTATCTGCATGTTGCTATGCTTATGTCTGGCATTCAATACGATACCGTATAGATATAATATTTTGCATAGTTCTGAAAAATAAAACTATTTAAAATTTATTTATTTTTTCTCATCTGATTATCCTTACATTCTTCAACTCTCCAATAATATGAGAAAAGATAATAAAATGCAATTTCCACATTGCTAATCTCTGTTTTAATCACAAAATATTGCATGGAGACATTATTTTCAAATGGTTTCCTTTTTTCCTCAGTCCTGACTGTTTCTTCTTATCCCATAGAAAGTATTCACTTCAATTGAATAAACCATGTGTAGTTTACAAAATACCTTCAAGCTACTGTTTTAAAGATTCATACCTTTTATCGTTTCCTATTTATATCCTGCTGATATAAACATATATTCTGCCAACACCAATCTTTGTTGAATGTTAACATAATCATATTAAACATATTATCCAGAAATTTTGCAGATAATGAACAGAATAAACTTCTGTAAGAGCTAGATAATTTTTAATATTTATGGAAAATTCATTTCTGTGTTTCAATCCTTATGACAGGTTTATTTGCTAGAGTATGTAGTGAAATCTATCATAGAAAAGATTTGAGAATTGAATGCTAAATTTTTTATTAATTGGGATTTTTTTTGAAAAAAATAGTATAAGAATTTGAGCAATGTCCAAGGAATTTACTAAAGAAGTTAATATGTGTAATAAAGTTATCAATTTCAAAATAATTTGTATAAAAAAACTCTACACTTCAAATCTATGAACATAAAATACATATATTTCTAGTGGCAAGGCAATTAATACTTCTGCTATTAACAGTAGAATGTATACCACCTCTGCCTTCTACTATTAACAGACAGCATCTGTCTGGTGTTTGGCTAATCCCTTAGAAAACAAAAAGTAAAATTCTAACTGCGGGGTTATGAAAACATATCATTAGTGCATTATTTCACTTTTGTTGTAGTAATTACTTAAGATAGTTACAGGTTAAAGATTCATTTCATTGCATTGTATGACCAGAATAATTTAACAGGTTTATACCTTTTTGTTTTTATAGAAACCACACTAGAGATGTTGGGCGGAGTGGCACCAGGGTCGAATCGAATTGTATTAGAAGTGTCTATGAGGTACCAGGAATCCTTAATATAATAGGAATGTTCTTTATCCCTGAACCTTTTTTTGTGGACCCCTATAATGTATAATAACTGTATCACTGTCATCCCGTTGTTCATTGATTTGCTTGAGTGAGCACCAGTAACATCGTCATTCGTCTTAGCCCTGAGATTTTAGCAGCCTCTCTTTACTCATCCTTTCATTGGAGGCTCATTGGAGGCTCTTTCAGGGTCAGGGGATGAGACCCATCATTGCTACCGTTTGGAGCATATCAAATACACCACGGGGAGCTTGCTAGGCTCTGCCATGCAGGCAGGATACTCTCAGTCGCTTGCTGGGTTGTCTGAAAGGGAGAACTAGACAATAAGAGGTCGAAGGGCCCCAAGTGTAGCCGTGCTTCAGGGAGCTTTGTTTTTTAGTCTCTGGATCTTGGCCATTGATGGGATTACACGGCAGTGGAGGCAATTTGTGGGTGTGACTTCGTAGCTATTGGAAAAAGGGGGATCTGGGTGGAGGAGGCCCTCTCCTGATCCGGAGGCTTGGAGATCTCAGCCCTGTGTCCCGCACATATTATATAATATATAATATAATAATAAATTCTCTCTATCGTCTTCTAAACAGTTCTCCTTAAAGTAAGTTGGATGACACTGAAAGAAGGCAAATAATACATATTATTATCATAAACAGTAGACAAGTTAGATATAAGACTTAGATCCAGAGTTTTAAAATAATTTGGAGCTCACATGGTTTCATTCTTTATTAAATCAAACCCTGAATAAATGTTTTTAAATATCACCTGATGATGTTTCTAGGCTGTGGCAAATTGAGGACTAGGATTCAGCTATTGTTAATAGAACTCAAAAAGCATGGAGGTGGGTAGTAATTTTAAAAAGTGGATAAAATAGATAAAATATTGATGGATAAAATATTAATATGCAATGATTATTTCATACTGAACTACCACTAATGGCATCTTCATTTTTCTCCACTGTTCACTCAAGCACATGATTGCCTTTCAGAGAGTCACTATCTTAAGCTGTTTTAATTGGTAGGCGAATTTCTCAGTGCACAAGAATAGGAGAAGAATAAGGGACTTGAGGATTTCTTTTCTGTTATTCTTTATAGTTTTCTTTCTCTGCTGCTCAATTTTCATTGAGATCTGAAATTCAGTAGCACTGTAGCACTGTCATCCCGTTTATCGATTTGCTCAAGCAGGCACCAGTAACGTCTCCATTGTGAGACTTGTTGTTCCTGTTTTTGGCATATCAAATACACCATGGGTAGCTTTTCAGACTCTGCCTTGCAGGCGGGATACTCTCAGTAACTTGCTGGTCTCTCTGAAAGGGACAGAGGAATCGAACCCAGGTCAGCCTCCTGTAAGGCAAATGCCCTACCTGCTGTGCTATTGCTCTAGGCCTAAATTCAGTACTGAAGATAATTTATCTTATATTAGAAGAAAAAGCCCTTTTTGCTTATCTAGTAGAGGATAGAAAATAATTGAAATTGAGAGATGGCCAGGTTGATACTATTTATTGTGTTAGTATTACCCTCACTCAATATATAACTTTAATAAAATATTAATTGATGAGAATGATACTATGGTTTTCTGATATATATGATTCTTTGTGCATGAAAAAATAGAATACACATTCATAATTGAAATTAAAGGTAATGATCCTCTGAAAGCACTAATGAAACATAAATACAAGTACTCCTCATCACATAAGTGTAGTTGTGTTATACAGATAATTCTTTAGAACTCTAATTCTGAGAAGAAAATATATATCTTACCTCCTGGGACTGAATTGTTTCACTAACACCAGGATAAAAAAAATAACTTAAGAATGTGAAATGCACATATTTGCCATAAGCAAGAAGGTACAAATACTAGTTCTGAAGAATAAAGAAGTTATATAGATTAATTCAAGCAAATAGGTTTAAAAAAAAATGTGATCAAGTACCATGCTGTTGTCTTGGATCTAGGAAGTAAGAATTCTTCTGTCTGGATTTTAGCATCCACTCAACGCCTGTTTCACATGACTTAATGAATTATTGTTGAAGTAGTTAATTGATTAGCTACTTATTATTTCAATGAAAGTTAAATGATTTCTGGGCCAGGAACATTACTGAAGTGGTGGAGTGCATGACTTACATGAATGATACTGCATCCCTGTGGCCCCTGTGTACCACTGTATGTGGTATTTCCTCTCAAGTGCTTGGGTGTGCCCATGCTCAGCTAGAACTACAGCTTTAACAACAGTGGTGCTATTTCTATTTTTTTGAATAATACAGGCATATTAAGCAAAATGATTGAAATTTGTGTCATCATTCTAAAATATTTTTTTCTAGTAATTCAAGCAGAAAAAAATACAGTGCTATAAAGGTGAGCACTTAAAAAATCAGAAAAACTGTATGGATGTCAGTATTCATGCATAATGCTTCTAAAAAGTCTGAAATTTTTTTAAAAAATGTCTTTTAACTGACTTTTATAGAAAACATCTTGTTTTCCTATTTCATTGATTCTGAATAGCTAGCTTAATAATTTTTCATTTTGCATGCCACTTCTGTCTTTTCAGGACAACATTATACAGACTGTTAGTTTTACATATAATGGACATTTTTAAAAGGTAAGATGTTAAATGTAGTTGGGCTAGGGTATACAGCTTAATATTTCTCTCCAACAAAATGCAAGTATTCCTCAAGACTTGCTGAGAGATATTATCTATAGAGGCATTTTATCGCAAACCTCTGTTAATCCGAACCATTAATACATAAAAAAGTTTACATAAAAATCTTCAGGAATAGTGGGGCTATTTTTTTTTCAATTGAGTCTTTTATAATTCTTTACTTTAGCTCTTTTCAAAATGAATTCTTGACCTTTTGTTCATATAACTTAATCAGGAAACATAATTTAGACTTTCTCAGGGACACATTAGGGGGCATATAGTATTGTATCAAAACATTGATCTGGGCCTGGAGACAGATGGCATATGTTTGTCATCATCCATCATCCAACTCTTTCCTTTCAGGCTTTACCACCTCCCATGCTGCTAATTATCCTGATAAGCATGTTTTTGGTGGCCCTGATCATAGGACAAGAGACTTTTAAGGGAGGAAATAAATATTTATGTACACATAAATACTGTTATAATCAGAGACCAAACTCAAAGAATAAAATTTTTTCAGCAATTATAATCTGGAGAAGGATATGTTTACATTTTCTCACCTATATTTTCATAGTTTTAATAACCAATTAATGCTTATAAAATATTGATAAACTGTCTTAGAAGTCCTTGCTAGTGTCATGTGGAGAATGGACAGTGAATGAATGTGTATGCTCTTGATGAATTTGCAACCTATTATACTTTATAAAAACAAAAATTGAACCAGCAGCTATGTATTGGATATTTAGGCATACATCCATTTCCTACTCTTTAATACCTACCAAATCATTGCACAATGCTGAGAAAAGTGAATTATTTATGTAAACACGTCTCTATCAAAAACGGAAAAGTAATAGGTCACAAGATAAATTATGAAATGTTTTTTATTTGTGGGAGAGTAGTCTTAGGGATTCAACTTATAATTCCAAATCACTACTTAAACCACCTCATGTTCTGCCTTCACTCATGTATTTATATGCCCCATCAACATTTAAGTTTGTGATCACATGTTGATTACTACTGCTACACTTCTCTCACAAATTATAACCTCTCATATTTTTCACATGTTTTTTACTCTTTTTTCTTGTTATACTTTAACATTTTAAAACTTTCATTAATTTTATTTTGAATAGGCTGATATCTCAAGTATCCCATTCAAAACATAACTTTATAGTAGATAATCTAATGATTGTATTTTACTATAATAATTCTAATTTAAATAATTATCACTTGTTTACAATATATTTGTTCAGTAGTATTTAGATCAGTGATTATGTTAAACAGATCAGTGATTATATTAAATATTACTTGAAATATTTTCTCATTTTGTTAAACTATTTGAGTTCTTATGTTCAGGAATGGATAGTCTGGGGGTGATTTAGTCACATTTTATAGTGCATTGGAAGTGATCTTCATAGAAATAACTTCTGCATATGAAAATAGATTTATAAAAATTCTAGTGATTTTATAAAAATTTACTGATTCTACTTCGTTTCTGTATGTTATTTTGGTCTTATTGCATTTCAATTATTTGATTCCTCAATATCTTTTTTCCCAACCTTTCATATTAAAAAGATCTTAAAACAGCTGCTTTACTCAGTATTTATAAGTACACTCTGACCCCAACAAACAAGAGAAAATAAAAAGGACTGCTTATAAACACATTGAAAACATCTATTTAATCAGTGACAAGGAAACATACAATTAACTTTAAATGGAATTAGGGACTTAACTGTGCACTTTGGAGGACAAAGTCCTCATGACATTTTCTGTCCTCAGCTGAATGCAAAGTGAAACATCCACACTTATGCAAAAATGGCTGTCTGAAAAATACTATCTGTAATGCTGAATGTGTTGGGAGTGTGTGTAGGTGGAGAAACAGTGTAAGGTGAACCAGTATGTGGTAGACACCAGCAAAAACGGAAGCAGTTACAAATGAAAGCTTTACCCCCTCGCCCCTCATATGTTAGAAACAGCAATAAAATTAACAATTATTCGATCTAAATATAAACAGACAAACAAGTCATAAAGAAATATTTCCATAGACACAGAACATAATGTGTTCAACCAACTACATTGCTGTAGTGTCCCGAAAGCAAGACTGTTCAATATTGCTGTAATTATGGCAAGTGCCATTTTCCCAGGAGTGAAAGGTTGTTTTTGTTTTCTTAGGTTATTCTAAAGTGCACATTAGTGAGTAAAGACAGTCCCCTTAGGTAAACATCAAACTCATCTTGTGTCTGTAAACATAGATTTAAGAATTTAAAAAAGCTTGTTCATTATCCAGTTCAAGAGGGAGTTTGTTGTTCCCATTAGTACAAAGTGAAGAGTGTATCAAGTATCAGTTCTGGATAAATAGGATGGGGATTATAGAAAGTTTGTAGGATCTACATTGTATGAATGAATTTCTACAAAAATAGCCACAGTCTGGATCAAACTAGAAGTATCATGCTTTCCTTTTTAGTTTTAAAGAAAAGGAATTTGACCTTTGGCTTCATTGTTTTCATTTCTTACATGTGAAAAAAAGCAAAATTCATCGTGCATTAGTCATGAGATCAGTCTTAAAGAGGGGTAATGCTTGAGAGCAATTCATATGATTTATTTATATTTTAAAATAATGAGCTACAGAAGTTCATTATAATCATCTTGAATCAGAAGGTCATGACCTGGATGACTAGGAATAGTTCCTGTGGGAATATGATCAGAAATCAAAAACAGGGTAGGCTGTTTATGCCAGAAAATGGTATATGAGCCAGAAGGGGAAAGTGAAGAAAGGAAAATTGCTGGTCTTTTTCATGCTTAAAAACATTGTAAAAGATTTTAGCAGTGACACTATGGCATAAAATATTGAAATACGTTGCTAAGTTCATAAGAAAAACTTTTGGATGAAAGAAACACAGAGTTGAATATAAAAATAAAGTTCCCACTTTCTTTCTTTCATGTGCCTTTGAAATTCAGAGCACTACTCTGGTGGACAAGAATATTAACAATTGGAATGCAAACTGAGTGTGTATAATAAGAAATATCAAAACTCTCATTTTTGTAATCAGAGTTTGAATCACAGAGGACAGCCCTGCTTGAAGCCCATTAACACATCATAATAACAACCACCTGATGTAATGAAAACAAATGAATTCTAAAGAAATAGAAAATGTAAGATTGGGTCATTATCCTGCAAGTTAATGAGGACCAGACTTTACCTGTTGTCTTGGGTTCCAAGGAAAATTCTCAGTCCACTGAGGACACTTTACACCAGGAAATATTTCATTCTGTTTTGGAATTTCTCCTCGGAACATGTTATAGAACTAGTTTCTTGCCTTCAGCCTTTTTGTTTTAGTTTAGCTAAGCTGAATTTTCTGTTACTCATTACTTTATGTGGAATCTTACAGAACATAAGGATGTGAGAGAGCGGAAAGAAAAGGGGGAAGGAAGAGCTTAAAAAAATGTCAGTGTTCTAAATCAAATGCTCAGACCACCAGTAAAAAAGAACAGAAATAAGTTCATTCTTTTTTTACCATTTTTCATATCAAAATGTAGCCATGTCTGGGACCAGTGAGATAGTATAGTAGGTAGGGTGCTTGTCTTGGTGTGGTCTGCTTTGGGTTAAACACCCAGTACCCCATATGGTCCCCCCAAGCCCCTCCAGGAGTGATCTGAGTACAGAGTCAGAAGCATGACCTAAGCACAGCTTAGTGTGACCACAAAACAAAAATCAAAACCTCAAAATGTAGCTATTTCTCTGAAGATCATTGCGGGAACACTGTTAGAAATGATAAGCACAGTTTATGTGTATATAGGAAATTATTCTAATTTAAATTGGCAAATAATGATGTTAATTTGTGCTTTACTTTATGTTTGTTCAAACATTGACCACTTCTAGGACCTCCTACCCTATATCCTTTAATTGCTTTACTTTTAAGCTAGTTTAATCTACCATCACCCTGAAGATATCTCCCTAATATTGCAATTTAGATATTCGTCTTTTTCTTACCCACTGACCCATTGCCAAAAATAACTGTCTCTCAGGTAGGAAAAATATAATTGGAGTAGCCTCAGATTTCTATTTTTTTTTACACTAAAGTAGGCAAACTAAACTACATAGTTATTCTCATAGTGCATAGTTATTCTCATCTACTAGCGATTTTACTCTTTCCTTTTGTAAAATCAACTTTTATCCTAGTATCTGCAATGCCTAGAATTTAAATATTTAGAAGTTTGGGTGACAAATAGATGATGAAATAACAAAAAGCATTAGGAACACTAAATGTAGTTTAGCTCCCTGATTTAAATACCAGGTCTTATTTTGCTTTAGCAGTATTTCTATTCAATGCAGACACCTCAGAATGTCGAAAGCACAGACTCCTGATATATATTAATTTAAATACTAATTTTCCCACATCTTAAGTGCAAGTTACCGAATATCTCTCAAACTTAGTTATCGTCTCCGTCTCCATAAAATGGAGATAATTATAACTACTTGACAAGGTGATAATGCCAACCTCCTGGGAATGTGTGAGAACCTAATGCTGTGTCACACCACCTTCCTTGTTTTCCTGGAATAGCTTTACGGATCAATATTTGAGACCATAAAAGGCTTTTCTACTTGGCTTGCTTAAAATTTTATTGTCCAGCTATTATGAATTAATGTTATCTATAATAACAATGGCCTAGCAGAAGTGCAACTGTGCAATAAGTTTTGAAGCTACAAAATAAAGATACCAACCTAGGTACTGGAATGTTAATATAGAGGGTGGACCCTTGCCTTATATGCTTTGGACCTTATATGGTTTGATCCCCAGCACCACATATGGTCCCCTGTGCAAAACCAAAAATAAGTCCTCAGTATCAATGAATGTGAACCAAAAACAAAAAAGAAGAACAAGAATGCCAACTTCCTTATAGGGCTGGGTAACTAGTTAAGTGGGCTGAGTGCATGTCTTGCATGTGTTAGGACCAGCTCTAATCAATAAGCAGCAGGTGTGAAACATAAAACATACAGAATTCTCCTCTTTATTTTTCACATTATCAAAAGAACATATCCTTACCACTAAGTATTCAGAAATCATTTTTGTAAATTCACTTTGAAATATATAGTATTAAACTCATAGATATTTTAAGGTGAACAATGCAAAATAATCTCAGAGTTGAAAGATATATAAATTTACAAAGACCGCATATCCTTCTTTGGGATGGTCTCACAAAATGTTTATCTTTCTGGCACAATTTCTAATAGCAGTTCTTTTTATTCTGGTCCAAGACTGGATGATAAATTATGTGGTCACCCTACTGAAAGATTTTTGTCCTATCTCTTATCTCATGCTTGAGATCTTTTTGCATTATCTTATCACATGGTTATAGGTTGGTTTGAACTATTTTTTTCTGACAAGGAAGTTACTGCCTCCTGAGGCATCCTAATATATTGTGGTTTGGTTCTGATAGGTCTTCCTTAAAATAAACCAAATTAAGTCTGGTTTTCACTTCTACCCACTGGTTCTCAGTATACCCTAGGGTTATAGAGAACAACTCTAACGCTTCTCCCACATGATAGCCCTTCAAATATTTGAAGACAGCAATCATGTTCTGCCTGAGGGTACTCATTTCCTGAATATACATCCCCATCTTTTAGTTCAGTTGTTGCTCATATAAGTTGGCATGGAATTTTTTCACCATTCTGATTGCTCCTCTCTGAATACATTATAGTTTATCTTCCTCCATGTCTAAGTGAATTTCCCAGGACAGAAAAACATAATACAACCACTGTTTGACAAATATCAAGAAATACAACATTGGAAATGCTATCTTGGATTCTTTGCTTCAAATTGAAAAAATTCCAAATTTAGTAAATGTTCCAAAAAATGTTTTTTTTTTAATTTCATGTTTATTTTGACAATTAAAACCATGTATCATTCATTATGAAATTCATGCAATTTGCTTTGGTATTCAGCATGAATACTGACCTTCAAGGAAACAAAGCATTCATTGGCAAACTGTTTCTGAAGGAATTATTAGGATCATGTCCATAAGCACATAGAACTTGATGTAGAAGATAATCATTTATGCCAGTACTTCTGGTATTCTTCCATTTTCTGAACCAATGAGTGATTGAAAATTCACAGTTTCCTATTGATCAGTGCACAAGGCTAGTGATGACCAACAGGCTTTAAGAAATGGTGATGGGTATCACTAAAATGTTGGAGTTTTAAAGGGGGGGCATATAATTCCGTTTTTTTCCTCCCGCTGCAAGGAAGAAATCTGAAACTCATGATGAAGTGGAAGTGCTTTAATATTTTCAGCTTGAAACACACTGCCATAAGAGAACAGGAATATCATTGACCATACCTTGCATCAAAAGAAAGTCTGAACCTATGAACTTTGCAGAACATGTTAACAAGTTTCTCATGGTTTGAGTTAAATAAAAACTTACAAAGTGCTAAATACCATAGTGAGCACTACCCATGCTTGTGTTTTTCATTCTGTCTCTCCAGTGTTTCCTTACTATTGGTTCTAATAAATAAATAGAGATGTTTCTTTTTTTAAACTTTGATCTTTATAGTTTAGTAAGTTTTGTGTTCCTGCTGTTTTAATATTTTTCTTATGACGATATATTTGGGTAAATTATTTTGGTGTCCTTGTTGTCAGGTAAATACCTCATTTATTCTTTTAACCTCTGTATCACATTTTTGTTTTGTTTTATTTGGGGGTCACACCCAGCAATGTTCAGGGCTTATTCCTGGCTCTATTATGTTCAGGGATCACTCCTGTTTCGGCTCTGGAAGTCATATAGGCTAAAAAATAAAATACAGGTTGACTGCATGCAATGCAAATACTCTACATACTATAATCTTTACTATAATCCTTCTCCAGCCCCATGTTTCTTCTTTTTTTTTTAGGCCCCCCAAAGAGTGCAGGAGTTACTCTACCATTTAAGCTCATAGTATATATAACATATGTCAACACTGATCACAATTAATTTTACTGCTTTTTAAAAATAGAATAAATAAAATAAAATGGGTAAATAAAATAGAGATAAAATAGAGTGTGGCATTAGAACTCATAATCATTCCAAAAACCTTATATTTCTAGGCTAGTAAAGCAGTACCCTTGATTACTAAATTGCATACATACGCCATATAGTAAGTGGGAAAATTCCCTTCCTGATTGAATGACTAGTTTGTTTAGTGTAGATCACGTACCCCAAAAATCAAAGCAAACAGCAAAGCATTTTTTCTCTAGAAAAAAAAGGAATTATGCTCTCTATTTCATGTACTTTGGTTTGATATTTAAGGGTTGGGATGATTTCACCCGGCATAATTTTGTCAAAAATCCTGGAATGATTTTTCATGACTGTAACTGCTCATACTGTGTACAACTGGTCATACAATAGTGCACTACAGGACGCATTTCCCACTGAAAATAGGGTATTAGAGCACTGGCTTCCCTCCAGTATTAACATGATCATTTCTGGTACCACAGGGAAATCGTGCTACCTATTTAGGCTGGATGAAGTGTCTTAAACAGGCATTTAATTTATTCATTGTAGCAGTTGCTTTTGTTGAATAAATACCAACTGCTTATTAGAAACTGTTTATTGAAGATGAGCAGCTATATTATGGACACATATCAAATTTATGGTTGCTAAATCTCACTTACCATGCCTTGAATATTCTATCGGTTTTAACATACTGTACTAAGATGACGGTATTTATCCTACCCGTTCAAATAAAAATAAGTTCTATTGAGTAAATATGGGTAATATTTTTCCTCTATACAATCTTAAAAACTATATGACAGCTTATCTATGCTGACTTATTATTAGTTGTTAAAATGTCAATAAATTCTTTCTAATATTCAATCAATTTATAGTAAACAAAGATTAAGAATTTAATTAAAATCAAATTAAAACTGTGAGATATTTATGATATTCATTATAATATGTTGCCCCCAATTCCTTTTAATTTTCCAGTATTTCTCCTGGGAAGAAGCTGGAACATTATTCTTTAATTTGCCACATAACGCAGTTTTATAAAAGAACTAGGCTGTCTGGTCAAAGATTCAATTGATGAAATAGTAGAAAGGATTATCCCCAAGCAATGGCAACTAAAAAAAATTTGTTTTATTCAAATGCACCATCCTTTCCATTCAAGAAGCTTGCAGCAATTCTACATGCCTCCAATATACTAATAAAAAATTGAATTGGGTCATTTCCAGTGAGCAACACTGGTGTTTATTATTGCTAATGTTATTTCTATTACAAAGATGATGATGATGATGATGATGATGATCATGATCATGATGTATTCTGTTTATTAACTTACAATACATTGTCTACACCAAATCATAAGGGTCTTTTACATGGAAACTGACATTTTGATGCCTTGTATCATGAAACGGTGCTACCGAATATGTGACATTTTTCGATACCTACAAATAGAATATATGTTGTGCCTTTTATAATTTGAAATATTCAAGATGACTTCTTGCATTCACTGACTGAAAAATCTATTAAAACCATGCTCTTATTTTTTTAATTCTTTTAAAAACAATTGTAAGAAGAAGGAACACAATTCATAAACATTGAATGTATAATTTTCAGCGGTTGTAAATCATATTTCTGCTGGAGATGTTTTAAGATCTCACAAAACTATCTTACTATAGAAGATTGGCATTTTAAAACAGAATTGAATTACTAACAGAACACAATATTCTTGGAATAATATACAATCCTCTGACCACCATCATAACTATAGTGAGGGTGGACTGTGTCCCAATGGGAATTAGTTTAAATTA
This sequence comes from Sorex araneus, assembly GCF_027595985.1. Taxonomy (NCBI): domain Eukaryota; kingdom Metazoa; phylum Chordata; class Mammalia; order Eulipotyphla; family Soricidae; genus Sorex; species Sorex araneus. Next base: position 67,725,747 of record NC_073306.1, read on the forward strand.
ATGAGTTTATTCAATGATAAAGAATTATACACTTACAGTATTATTTACTGAAGTGTCCATTATTATTTTATTACTAAAATATATTGAAATCATCTTTGATAAAGTCATGAAAAATTTATGTTTAACTTAATCTATTGGAATCTCCTGATTATTATCTATTCTAGACAACAGTCAGGCATTGCATGTGCATTGTATGTCTGGGCATTGTATGTCTGGGGAATTGAGCATTTTCCTGGCAAACCATTTTACAAAGGTCAATAGAGCAAGAGATTATCCCTGATTGGTTAGGTAGAAGCTTACCTAGGCACTTCAAAAGAACCAACAACCTCTTTTGCTCTTTGAATTCATCTATAATCAATGGGATGTAAAGATTACTTTTCTGTTTCTAGTCACACACCCCTTTTACTTAGCATTAATATTGATTTAGTCATGAGTCTACTTAACTATTAAAGGCATTATTGGATTCTCAAATCCTGCATTTGAAGAAATCTAGAGTGTCCTGTTATGAAGTAAGATAAGCTTTTCCTCTTTCAGACCATATTACATTGGATTCCTCCTGGGAGGACTACCTTGGTTAGCCATTTATGCATATGGGAAAATTGTCTGGGGTTTTGAAGAAGCAGAACAGTCCTTCAAAATTTAATAAAAATATACAGTAAGTATCAATAATCAATTATATGATTTAGTCCTTATAAAGAGCATTTCTGCATGTTATATCATTTAAGTCTAAGAAGAAAGCAAGTATCTCATTGTATTTATAGGAAAATCAAGAGAAACCAATTAAGTTATATAAATGTTTACTTGGATGCTGGACTGATCTCTGTGAAAGCCAGTGCTTACCGATTATGACATATTATTAATACTTTAAAATACTTTTAGGCACTCAAAAATCAGTAGATTTCACATGACAATGAACTATGTTGGAGGCCACTTTTTTGGTTTCATGGTAATTTGGCCTTTGCTTAGCTTCCGTGCAGCACTAACCAGCTAAAATGGACCACTAAATTATATTCACCATGAATAATTTTTAGCACTGCAAAAGGAATTCACATAAAAAAGCATTTATTATAGTCAAGAAATCATAATGACTTTCTTGTACTGCTGTTATGTCCTTTTTGATTGTTTGTTTCCAAAAAATTACATTTCTGTTGAAAAGTATAATAGAAAAACACAAAAAGTTAGAAAAGGAAGAGACTGAATGAAGACAAGACTTGAAAAGGGATAAAAATTTCACCCAGCAATTCCACTCCCAGGAATATATCCCAGAGATGCAAAAAAGTATAGTAGAAATGATGTCTGCACTTGCATGTTCATTGCAGCACTGTTTACAGTAGCCAGAACGTGGAAAAAACCCAAGTGCCCGAGAACAGATGACTGGCTAAAAAAACTCTGCTACATATACACAATGGAATAATATGCAGCTGTTCGAAAGGATGAAGTTGTAAAATTCACATATAGATGGATCAACATGGAAAGTATCATGTTAAGCAAAATGAGTCAGAAAGAGAGGGACCGACATAGAAAAATTGCCTCATTTGTGGAATACAAAGTAACAGAATGGGAGACTAACAATCAAGATTATTAAAGATACTTACTGGGAGGATTACTCCACAGTTTACAAGCTGGCCACACATACCGAGAGAAAAGGCAGTTCAGTTAGAGAAGGGATCACCAAGTAAATGGTGCTAGGGGGATCTGATCGGGATGGAGACTCACCCTGAAAGCAGACATAGACTGAACATGTTGGCCACTCAATACCTCTGTTGCAAACCACACCACCAAAAGGGAGAGAGATTGCAAAAAAGGAATGCCCTGCCACTCTAGAGGCAGGGTAGGGGGAGGGGGGCAGGAGTGGGGATGGTGGGAGGGATGCTGGGACCATTTGTGGTGGAAATGGTGCTGCCGGAGGGATGGATACTTGACCATCGTATGACTGAAATGAAACATGGAAGTTTGTAAGTCCGTAACTGTACCTCATGGTGGTTCACTAATAAAAAAAAATTTTTAAGGAGATAGAGAAGAAATAGAAAGGCAAAAGAATTGGCTGAAATCATTACATCTTTAAGTACATTTTGGTTCTTGAGTTTTATTCTTGGCTTTTTGCTTTTTTAAATTTTTAAGAAAAATTTTTTTAGTGAGTCACAGTGAGGGTACAGTTACAGATTCACATCTTTTCGTGCTTGTTTTTTCCCTCGTGCAATGTTCGAGAGCCCATCCCTCCACCAGTGTCCATTCTTCACCACCAATGAAGCCAGTATCCCTCCCACACCCCATCCCATGCCCCCCACCCCACCCCACCTCTGTGGCAGGGCATTCCAATTTGTTCTCTCTCTCTCTCTCTCCTTTTGGGTGTTGTGGTTTGCAACAGGCATTGAGTGACCATCGTGTTCAGTCTCTAGTCTATTTTCAGCATGCATCTCCCTCCCCTCGCAGGATCTCCAATCACATTTTACTTGCTGTTCCCTTCTCTATCTTGGAAGACTTTCCACCAACATGTGAGCCCCACTTCCAAGCTATGGAGTCAACCTCTTGGCATTATATACTACTGTTCTTGGATGTAAGTCTCCTACTCTGTTATTTTATATTCCACAGATGAGTGCAATCTTTCTATGCCTGTCTCTCTCTTTCTGGCTTATTTCACTGAGCATGATACTTTCCATGTTGATCCACTTATATGCAAACTTCATGACTTCATCTTTTCTAACAGCTGCATAGTATTCCATTGTATAGATATACCAAAGTTTCTTTAACCAGTCATCTGTTCTCTGGCGCTCGGGGTTTTTCCAGATTCTGGCTATTGTAAACAGTGCCTCAATGAACATATAAGTGCAGATGTTATTTCGACTATACTTTTTTGGTTCTCCAGGATACATTCCCAGAAGTGGTATTGCTGGATCAAATGGAAGCTCAATTTCTAATTTTTTGAGAAGTGTTCATATTGTTTTCCAAAGGGGCTGGAACAGTTGGCATTCCCACCAGCAGTGTAGAAGGGTCCCTTTCTCTCCACATCCTCTCCAACAACTGTTGCTTTTGTTCTTTTGGATGTGTGCCATTCTCTGTGGTGTGAGGTGGTATCTCATGGTAGTTTTGATCTGCATCTCCCTGATGATTAGTGATGCAGAGCATTTTTTTCATGTACCTTTTAGCCATTCGTATCTCTTGGAAAAGTTTCTGTTCATTTCTTTGGCCCATTTCCTGATGGGGTTGGATGTTTTCTTCTTGTAGAGTTCAACCAGTGCTTTGTATACTCTTGATATCAATCCTTTATTGGATGGGTATTGGGTGAATATCCTTTCCCATTCTGTAGATTGCCTTTGTATTCTGGTCCCTGTGACTTTTGCAGTGCAGAAGCTTCTTAGTTTAATGTAGTCCCATTTGTTTAACTCTGTTTTTATTTGATTGCTCAGTTCCGTGTCATCTTTGAAGATACCTTTAGCTTCAATATTGTGAAGGGTTTTGCCGACCTTGTCTTCGATGTACCTTATGGATTGTGGTCTGATGTTGAGGTCTTTAATCCATTTTGATCTGACTTTTGTGCATGGTGTCAGGTCGAGGTCTAAGCCCATTCTTTTGCATGTGGTTGTACAGTTATGCCAGCACCATTTGTTGAAGGGGCTTTCTTTGCTCCACTTCACATTTCTTGCCCCCTTATCAAAGATTAGATGATCATACATTTGGGGTTGTGTGTTGGGATATTCCACTCTGTTCCATTGGTCTACAGCTCTGCCTTTGTTCCAGTACCATGCTGTTTTAATTGTTACTGCTTTGTAGTAAAGTTTGAGGTTGGGGAGGGTGATGCCTCCCAGCATCTTTTTCCCAATAATTGTTTTAGCTATCTGTGGGTGTTTATTGTTCCATATGAATTTCAAGATTGCTTGATCCATCTCTTTGAAGAATGTCATGGGTATCCTTATAGGGATCGCGTTGAATCTGTATAATGCTTTGGGGAATATTGCCATTTTGACAATGTTGATTCTCCTTAACCATGAGCAGGGGATATGTTTCCATTTACTCATGTCCTCTTTTATTTCATGGAGTAGTGTTTTATAGTTTTCTTTGTAGAGGTCCTTTACTTCCTTGATTAAGCTGATTCCGAGGTATTTGATTTTCTGGGCACGATTGTGAATGGAATTGCTTTTTTCATGTCCCTTTCCTCTGTCTCATTGTTTGCACATAGGAAGGCCATGGTTTTTTGGGTATTGATTTTATAGCCTGCGACCTTACTGTACAGGTCAATTGTTTCTACGAGTTTCTTAGTAGAGCTTTTAGTCTTCTCTAAATATAGTATCATATCATCTGCTTTGCTTTGTTCTGTTTTGTTTTTTAAGTCATACACAGGGGTGCTCAGGGACTTAATATATATTCTGTGCTCATGAGTCACATATGGCATTTATCGGGAAGCATATGCAATGCTAGGGATTGAACTGGGGTCAGTGTGTGGAAGGCAAGTGCTCAAATCCTTATTCTATCTCTATTGTCCCTTGGGTGTCATTTTTAAATATATGACTTTACTAATTACTTCTACTTCCATTATTAATCTGTATTAAAAAGTGTGTATAAAAACAGATTTTATAAGAAAAATGTTACTGTCTCATGCCAAATATTTCTTTGATATTGCCAGAGAAACACATTAAGAGCTAATTTCTTTTAATTGAATATTTATTCCCCACTTGGCAAAAATCCATCTGCTAATCGGTCCAATAATTACATGAACACATGTGTTAAATTTATATGAATAACTTCATTGTTGGAAAATAATGACCTAGTGCCTATAAGACTGACTTCCTCATCAAATACAGTATTTTTAAAGATATAACTATAAGATAATAAAAAATGAAAAAACACACACAATGACAATGCAATTTTAAATCAAATGCATTGAAGATTCTGAGTACATATAATGAAAGTAAGGAATTCTTGTAATGTGTTGGGCAGAATGCACGTTCTAAAAGTTCTAAAAAAATAATAAAGCAGAGGATGACAATTTACTTGGAAAGTATACTTGTAACTCAAAGTTTTATAAACCATATCATCAAATTGATCCTATTTTCTCTTTTTATCTGAACCAGATGGCCCCTCCTTAATTAATATGAATGCATGGTTCCAAAGAGTTCATTGTTCTTTCCCCATGGCCCAACTTTGCCACAGATGATTTTCACTTCTGGGAGAATATATTGTCTTCTTGCTATAACCAGGACCTTTTGAACAACCTTTCTTTCACTCGGTCTCCTTTTTCTTGATCTAATTATCTTTCAAAAATAATCAGAATTGTAATTTAAATATTACAGTACATAATTAACCACACTGGTTGACAGAGAATGAGAAATGTGGCCCTAGGCAAGCAACAAAATTAATATATACACTCAGGAATACTCTTTTCTTTGCTTTTCTTTTTTTTTACTTAGGTGTGTCAACTGGCTAGTGTGCAGAGAGAACCAGAGTGAGCAGCTGGGGCGTCCCTGACCATTGTGGCTTAGGGAAAGGTTTATGAAATCCCAGGCAGAGCTAACATGCTCTAAACATATTTTCTCTTGTTTGGGATTTTTTTTTTGTTTGTGTCTCTAGGTGACATTTCACTCTAACTCCCCAGTGGCCACCTCTTTGATCCTCCTGAAAGTCTCTCCTCCTTATAAACGTGAGCTTTCATGTCTTTTCATGACTTTTTAAAAATTCTTATTGGTTGTCTTCATTTCATGGCCACTTCATTTCTGACTCTCTTCTAGGCTGAGACTGTAGAATGATGGCTTAGCTGTGGAGCTTGTGCCTTGATTCTATAAAGAAGAAGAAGGAGATGGTAAGAAGTGACAAGTAAGTAGTAATAATGAGGTCCCTGTGGGAGGCATGATCAAAAAATATTTTAAAGAGCTGAGTTGTGAAATGGAATAAAACCTTGTGGACTCATATTTTAAAGAAAGAAATAGGGACCCCAGAAGAGCAAGGGGAATGTTTTCTAGTTTTCGTGGAACATTGGAGGATATTGTTTGCTTTCAATACAATTTCACTGGAGTAAATATAGAGGGGCTAAGCAAAATGATCTGTTTCAGTTAGTTATCATCAGAATCTGTCTCCTGAAGTCAATGCTAGAAGGATATATGTCACAGGTTCTGCTCTTAAGAAAGCAAAAAGCAATGGCCAGTTTTCCATAAGAGATAAAATGAATTAGCTAGAGTATAGGTCAAAGAAAAGAGGCAAGTAAAACAAGGAAATAAATAGAAAATTAGTCATGATTTGACAATCAAATAAAGCCTTTTAGATTGCTTCCTTGCTAACTTTGTGAACTTGGTAATAACCTTTTGCCCACATTTGCAGCTTCCCTGCTGAGGCGGCAGGCTAAGTCCTGTGCTCACTATCCTTTTTGGGTGTTGTTATGATTTTGTTATTCCCTTGTGTTTCATTGTTGCATTTTTTCCTCCAGAAAGGGCATAATGTAATGGATCCATTCACCAAAATTTTTAATTGGGTTCATTCCTTCTGCCATGAGGGGACTGCTGGATTCTGGCATGTTTCATTGGAATCGTGTGCACCTTTATTAAAAGTGAAAGAAAGATAATGGCTCTGGCAGCTAAACTCTAATAAGGTCTTCCCCTTAATGACCTTAGAAAGTAAATTAGAACACATGGCTAGAGTTAGTGTTTCTTGATCAGGTCTATTTCTCTTGTCCAGAAGCTGTAAATGCTAACCAGGCTGTTCAATTAGATGCTACCTACTTCTTAGAAAATAAATAATATTATATACATTTTAGTTTAAGGTGCTGTCGATTGTATTCAAGTCTAATTATGAATTGGGTTGATCATGGGAACTACTAACTTGTGACATTTGCCTTTGATTGTAGCTGGCACTAAATATTTTTTCCAATATATTTTTAAAATTAAGATTTATTTGCTTAATACTCAGAAAATACTGGTTTGTCTTTTTAAATAGAAACAATTATAATAGATGACTATTTTTTCCAGTATTTAGCAAGCAATTTTACAGCCAATTAAATTACACTAATAAGAAGATTAATCAACTTTAAATGTGAAGCTTTGTTGTCGATTACACTGTATATGTATTTTATTCTACTATCAAATATGCCAACTAGAAGTTTACATAGATTAAAACACCTATATCCACTTGCACCCATGGCTATTAAACAATTAACCCACTTTTCATGGGTAATCAACCCACAATAATTTGGTTTGGGTGTTCATTACCCAGATTAATTCAAATAAAAAAGACACAGTGAGACAGAAATTGGATAAGTGGATACTATGTAATCCCAACACTCTCAATTTTCCATAGGGATGTCTGAACTGGATTTTGACAAAATACTTCTCTTCATCACAACCCTCCCCAATCAAATACAATGTAATTTTTCTCTATTTCTTAAAATAAATTATTCTTCATTGAATATATTAAATGAGTAGTCTTCAAAATTCTCAAATACTGTGGTTAAATATCTCCTACCCTTGCCATCCAAAGAAACCTACATAATTAAAATATTTCATTCACATACAAAAATAAAGAAACATTTATAAGGGATATGTTGGAAACTTCTGAAAATATACTTAGTCTAATTTCAGTACATGGACATATTTTAAGGGGTGCATGTCAGTAATGAGGTACCAATAATGCCTCTAAAATCAATTTGTATTTTTACATTACAAATTTCTACATTATTTTTATATTATTTTATATTATACTATGAGCCTCATGCATGAGTAGATATATTCCTGGACTGCTTTGCAGCTGTGTGACACATCATCATAAAGGGAAATATATATATATATGTATATATATGTATTATATATATATATACACACACACACATATACATGCCTCTTGGAGACCCCAGCAAGCTACCAAGAGTATCCCCCCCCCTGCACAGAAGAGCCTGGCAAGCTCCCTGTGGCGTATTAGATATGCCAAATACAGTAACAATAACAGGTCTCATTCCCCTGACCCTGAAAAGAGCCTCCAATCATTGGGAAAAATGAGTAAGGAGAGGCTGCTAAAATCTTAGGCTGGCACAAATGGAGACATTACTGGTGCCTGCTCAAGCAAATCAATAAACAATGGGTTGACAGTGATACAATGTGAATTTTGAAATCATGACAAAAAATTTCAATTCCACTACTGATGCTCATACTTATTCTAATTTTCTTCACACACCCAAATCAGTATAAATTAATCAATGCTCTAAAAATTTTAAAGGAAAATTTGAGTCACCTTAAGATATTAGGGTAATTTTATATAATACTATTACTAAAGGTTCAATGATTTTCAACTTCTGTTAATTATTAATATCTGGTATGATGGGTTTTATGCACATTTGGGTTTATTTGTAAAAAAAATGCAAAAAGCCTAAGTATACTACAGTAAGAGAAATTTAAATAAACTCCATATAACTATGTAATGCAAGCATCACTAAAGCAATGTTTTGAAAACAATGTAATAGCATGAATAATATTTACATGTTACTCTCATTCCTTACTGCTTTACAATCATCTAGGGAGCAGGTAGATAATAAAACCAGCAAACTTCTAGAAATTCTACCATAACTGGTATTGAGTGGGATCTGAGCTTGAGCATAAAGCACAACTTCAGCTGATTAATTTCCTTAGTAACCAGTATGCAAAGTTGTGGATACAGTTTAATTAAACTAGGTAAGAATCTCAAATTTTCTTGTGTTGGAGAGATCAAAGAGTAGGTAGGCCACTTCCTTGCGCATGGCTCATCTGGTTTGATTCCCAGAACCCTTCACAGTTTCCCCTCCCACCCACTACCTCCTCCTCCAGCATCCAGACAGGCTACGGATGATTCCTGAGCTCCAATGGTTATAGCAAAAAGAGAAAGAAGTGATGTCAAATAATATGTTGTTGTGTCTTAGTTTTATATGATATTTACTTTTAAGTTGTGATATACTTAAGTGCTTTGTGATTTTTTGAAAACATGATGTTTTGGTGAGCTTATTTTTATTTTAAATAAAATTAGCACAAGTAACATTTAAAATAGACATTTGTAAAGAGAAGTCTTAGACATACTTAAGTTAATTCATAGGCAATATACTTATCTAAAATGTATTAGATGTTATAGTGTTCCTTTCATAGATGCACAAATGCCAATGAAATCTTTCATATTTAAATTAAAGATTCACAGATGAAAATTTGATGTTATTGTTTGGAGTACTGAGTTGCATAGCTCTTCATAATATTAAAACTTGTATCTAGATAAGAATGGCATGGCTAAATAGAAAGAAAACAAACAAACAAACAGTGGTTTATCAAGTAAGTTGTTTTCAACCCACACTTATAGCTTCCCCCATTAAGAGACAGGAACCACCCCAGGGCAGAAACAAGACTTTTTCTCAGAAATGGGAGGACATTTTTCAGAATAGAATTCAAACAAAATGTTTTCTCTCCCACCTCTAATTAGAATTGTAAATTCTTTTTTGTAATAGCAGTATAACGATAAACCTTAAATATTTGATAGTTGGCATTAATATTATGTTTTTCCTCCTTCTTTTAATAGAAAATTTTCTTTTTCTATATGTTTACTTTTGTTTTATGTTTTTTATCTATGTGGATTTGGGTCATATCGGCTTACTCCTGGTTCTGTGTGCTCAGGCATCAATCCTAGATACCGTCCTTGGGTGTCAGTGAAATATGATTTTTGTGAGTATTCAATATTAAGGGAATTTTTTTCCTTGCCACTATAAAAACATTATTAGAACTTCTTTTGAATGCCTTAATTGCTTAATTACAACTTTGATCTGTGCTATTTGTTTGCTTTTACTGATTTTTATTCTCTCAGAAAAACCATAGATATTTGAGGGTAAAAGGAGATTTATCGCAGATTTACTATATTGAACCTAGAATTAGGTTGTTTTTATTTTAAATAAAATCATCCCATATGGAATTTATTAAAATTGTCCAATGACAATCTTTTAATTATTTTTAATTTAAAGAATAATGAAGTTTCTCATTTATAAATCTTATCCACATTGCCTTTTGTTTTTTTCTCTTTCTCCCCATGATGTGACTTTGATACAATGTTATTGCTTCAGATTCCCTTTTCCTTTTCCTTTCTGAAAACTCCTTTATTTTTTATATGAATATGATCTGCTCTACTGAGTTGTTGGTGACTACATTCCCTAATAATTATTTTTTCCCTAGTTGGCTACATCCCCTGGTCACTAACGCTCCCTAATATTGATGTTCATTTTAACATCAATTATTATATATTTAATTTGTCTTTTTCAGTAGTGCTTGAACACTTTCAATAGTATCTGCTTCCTTGCTAGAGTTCTGGATTTCATAGTTAATTTCTTTGTATTTTTTATGAACATTTACTTTATGTTTTACATTTAATGACTTAGTAGTGAATCCTTTATTTGTGTGAATCTAATATTTAACTGTTTTTTTCTATAGCCATTTTCCTATTCATAGTTATTCACTTCCTTCAGTTGTTAGCATTATCTTTTCCATTGTGAGACCATATTTACAAGGACTAAATTTATAGATTCCTCCTAAAAATGTAAGTTGGTAGACTTTCCTCCTGAATGGAGTTGTACATGTTGTAATTGTATATTGAAATTTAGTTTTAATTCAACTTATACTCATGGAATTTCTTAGATGACAGATGGTCTCACTTAAAAATTTAAGATTAAACCCTTCAACCTGAGTTTATACCTGAAATCATAATTCTCAGAGTGAGTTATTAAAGCTATTGACATAGTCATTTTTCCAACTTTTACCTGGTTTGAAACAGACATGCTTCTTTCTTTTATGGTTGTCCTTGATTCAGATAGGAAATATCAAGGAGTTCTGTTACTGTTCTCCTTGTATTTTACTATACTGTTGATATTTCAAGGGATAACTTACTGAGAAACTTTACAAGATGTATAATGACTTCAAGGAGTAGTCTAGGAAAATAATTTCAATTTATGTCAGGGAAGAGGAATCTTCAAGATGTATGTTGACTGCGTAGAGTAGTCTAGGGAAACCATTTTAAATTTGTTTCAGGGGAAGAGGAATCTTCACTTTCATTTTTTCTTTTGTATTTGTTTTGATGAGGTCAACATGGATCTCATGCTGGGTTTAAGGATTATTCCTGGCTCTATGTTCATGCAAAATCCCTAGTTCCCTAGTAGTGCTGGGGAACCATATAAGGTGCCGCAAATCAAACTGATGTCAGAAACACTGTGTCAGAAACTACCTATCTGGGCCCTTTTCGTTGAATCTTTTAGAGAGTAGATGTTCAGGTGCATTTTCCTAAGTGATATCCTTTAAAACTCAGCTCTAAATCCTGGTAACCTAGTTTCCTTTCTTAGAAAACACATCTTCAGAAATTTCTTGAGTCTAGCTTCAAAAATCTATCCTATTATTATTTAGTTCATAGAGAATTTTCTTTTTTATTTTTGAAATGTGCACATCTAAAGTGAGTTTGCAATAATTTACTAGCATTTATATACTTTATGACATATATTGCAGATGAATTAAAAAATATGTTGTCAATATAAAGAATTGTTAATAACTCATGGTGTTATTATTAAACAAGAGAAATTCTCCACTAGCAAAGACTGTTCTTCATTCATTTTCAAACAGCTCTGAGATTGATCTCATGGTGTCCATTTTTTTTAACACATAGTCATCTTCTTGATATTTTTCCCTAAATAAAATTAATTTAGTCAACATTTCAAGCCCACTCAATATAGTGAATTGTCAACTCTGAGTGCATTTTAATTGATATTATCTGAACTTAAAGAAATGGTAAACAAAACAAAATAAAACATAACTCTAGGTAAGTACTGAAAAGCACAGAACAGAATACTTCATCTTCTGTAACCTTTTCATTAAAACAGTTTTAAAATAAATGTAACCATATTTTGCTGAATCAACACTTCTCTTGTGCTTGTGATCTCTTAAATATATATGTCATTTTTTATTGTAACTAAGCCATAGTTATCTATCTCAATTTGGAAAATTATTTTTGCTAGGCTCACTAATTCTTATTAGATTAAACTTTATTGAGTTATAAATAGGTGTTAGAGTTCTAAGAACTCTAACATCTAAGAACTCCTACACCTATTTATAATCTTTTGCAGTAAGTCTATATTTTATATTCTTGCACACTTTCCTCAGACACATTTTATGACTTTCTTTCAAAATTTAATTTTTTTCTAATTTCAAGTCCTCCTACCAAAAAAAGTGCTAAAATTCATGTGAAAATTTTCTTATAGTTACAGAACATTAAACTGTTTAGCCGAGATAAAAATTTGGATATTTAAATATATAATAACCAAGAAATACATATAAAGGTGAATACTATAAGCCATATTAAAATGTAAGTTTGCATTAAATTTTGTATCAACAAAAAATCATTGTTGTATCAGCTAGATAAAATTTTATTCAATTACTTTTAACATATATTTTAAAAGTTTAAAAATATTACATGGCACTGAGGTAAGTTTGCTTCACCTATAAGTACATTTGTCAAAACATTAATTTTTTGCATTACCTTAATTATTTCATCCACCAATTTTAACAAGAGTCCTTCACTGAAATCAAATCAAGATAATTTGTATTAACTGTATAAATTAAAATGACTCAAAAGGAGAGAAACTTATCAATTTCCCATTTGTACCATTGTTCACTAAGTACTACATTCTTAATGCTATTCTAGGTGCAAGAGATAAACAAAACAAAACAAAAATCCCTGTTATTATGGGACTTAAGAGAAGGATTTTAATTTTTTTAATTGTTTAATGAGCAGTAAAGGTATGTATTATGTCCAATTATGGGAAATATTATGAAAAGAGAAAGACTTTAAATAAATAATATGCAATAAATTGGTCTTTGTGAGACAGTAACTGTGATTTTAAAATTCAAATTCAGGAATGGCTTCCTTTGAAAAATGATTTTTGCAATAGATATGCTTAAACATACGAGATACCCTGAATACCAAAACATTAAAGCATATATTCAGTGTTACAGGGTGTGAACAGGGGAAATATTTTTACATGATTAATTTGTAATGGAAAGAATCAATAGTGACTAGCTTCTGGTTATATTTTCAAGGTTAGATAAATAGGATGCAGAGTCCATTGTCATGTTAGGTTTACCATGTGAATAAAAAAATGACCAGAGTTACAGTTTTTTTGTCCAGAACATCTATCCTATAGAATGATCATTTTCTGGAATGGGAAAGGCAGGGGGCAATAATGCTATATAGAGGAAAGATGCAGAGTTTATTTTAGACATGCTAAAAAAATTAACAAGTCTGTTATTCAACGAGCAGAAATTTGAAGTGAACAGGGTATCTGAATGGACAGCTCAGTGATCCAGTTATCTCTTGCTGTATAACTAGCTATCCAGGATTTACTTTAGACAATAATTTATTATTTTTATAGTAATATGGATTGGCAGGGCACCTGGCTTGTTCTTGCCTGGGTATCTAGGTGGGTGTTGTTCAATATAGGATGATACTGAAGTTATTTGATACTGAAGTCATTTGAAGCCTTGAGTTAGAAACTCAGGCAGGACTATCTTTACATTTACTTGTATCCTTTCTGCGCAACTTTGGGTGCATGATTATTAGGTTTCAAGAAAAAAAAAAAGATTTCCAAGTCAAGCATTGTAATGAAAAAAATTCAGCTACAACATTTCTTAGGAGCTGACAATAGAAGTTTACAGTCTCACTTCTGCATAGAACTAATCAACATTAATTTGTAGGTACCATTTAGATTATGGGAAAAAATATATACAAGATTTAGATGCACCTTAGGTTTTGTATCTAAATTCTTTTTTTTTTTTTGCTTTTTGGGTCACACCCAGCGATGCTCAGGGGTTACTCCTGGGTTTGCATTCAGGAATTACTCCTGGCAGTGCTTGGGGGACCATATGGGATGCCGAGGATCAAACCCGGGTCAGCCGCGTGCAAGGCAAACGCCCTACCCGCTGTGCTATCGCTCCGGCCCCTGTATCTAAATTCTTTTTGGATTTTAAAATCACAGCTTGCTGTGCTCAGGGTTAGATCCACACTCTGAGGTCAAGGATTCCTACCCAAGGTGCTTTGTTTTTTAAAAAATACTAAAAATTATTTAAGAATGGGAATTTAAGTTACCATTGATTTTATTCTTCAACATTGTCATATATCATTTAACATTGTTATTGATATATTATTTCATTTTTGGATTATGAGCCACATGCATATATTTTTCTATTCACTTTTTTGAGTTATTTATAATTTTAGTTAACATAGTCGATATATTTTTGTTTTAAATGAATTAAATTGTTAGTCTTTTTAAGTTCTTTTATTTTTTATTTTAAAAGGTCTTAATTGAATAACAGTATTATAAATTTGTCATATTTTTATAATGCAGGAGCACTGCTATTTATTCAGCCATTGATTAAGCTGATTGGATTGGGCATGAATTCCACATTACTTTTTTAACAATTTTATAAATTAGTTCACAATATTTGATTATATTCAATATTCAAACACCAATTCCACCACCATTACATCTTCCCACCACCAAATTCGGAATGTTTTCACCCCAAGCCCCAATCCCTGTCTAAAAACACAACCAAAATAATATATTTTGTATTGTCTGTTATGAAGAACTGCAGAACATGCTTACAAAAGGTGATCATATAAGAAACAGTGTGAAGATTGTTCCAAGCTACTGGAAAACTGGTGACCTGCGGGGAGGATGCCCAGTCCTGATTCAAGCGGGCCTGGAGCTCTCTCTCAGTCATGGGTTCCCGCCTCCCTCTGCCCTACAGGCCCTAACTGTGTCTTTTGATGTTTTTTGAGATTTATGTAAATCTAAAATAATGCCAATAAGTGGATATGTCTCCCACATACCTAACTTTTGGCTGTTTAATTTCTTGGTAAACATGGCCCCAAGTTGTTGGGATCTGGTCAAAGGCACATTAGCAATTTTGGGGTATCTGGAAGTCTGAAGGCACCATCAGGCTGCTGATGCACTCTCCTCACAGGTACTGGTTGACCTGCTGGTGGCACTAAACCCCCAAACTTGTCATTTTTATTCATTATTTTGTAGGAAACTATTACATTTCCCCATTAGTTATATATTTAGAAAGTCCTCCTTTACAATAACAGCATGATTTCTTTCATTTTTGGTGTGTTTTTTAGCTATTTTTATCTGGCACAATGTTAATATGAAGTATTGTTAATCACACTTTTCATGAATGCATCATTTCAACAGGAGACCCATCAACACAAAGCCAGCTTTTCTCCACAAGTGTCCCGAAGGGGCCTTCCTATTTTCTCTTCCACTTTCTTTTTCATATAAACTCAGTTAATTGACAAAAATATTCAGTTCCTATCATTTTGACCATTTGCTGTTCTCTTACTGTGTTTATTTCCACCCCACATCTATCTTTTTTATAAACTGTCATAGAATTTATATTTCTAGTTTTTAATATAATTATTTAGTGTATCTGACATGTGTTTTATCAATGAAATATAGTATTGTATTGCATTACTCTTTCTCCTTCTTCTTCATATTTATCTCCTCTTCCCCCTCCTATGCCTCCTTCTTCCTCATATTATAGTGAGGTTTAGATATTTTTTATAAAATTTCAAAATGCCTTAACAATGGACATCTCAACCATTTCTAAATAGAAATTCAGAAATATTAATTAAATCACAAAGTTGTATGACCATCAACTGTATTTTAAAACATTTTAATTTTCCCAACTATATCTGTAACTATGTAAGAATAATTCAGTTCTTTTTCTCTCAGACATTAATAAATCCTAATACATTGTTTTACTCTATAATTTTTGTGATATTTCCATTTATTATTGTTGTCATGTTTTCAAATCTCATTCATGATGTACTAAATGTCAAAACTTCCTTCATCTTTATTGCTAAACACACACACACACACACACACACACACACACACACACACATACACTACATTTGTTTTCCTCATTCATCAATTGATGGTTATTTTTGAGTATATATATTTATAAGTAAATTTACTGGGTCCTGTTTTTATCATTTGGCCATAAATATTACTACAGTAAATATACTCATACAAGTATCTATTTGGGAATCTGTTTCCAAATTTTTGGAGTATATATTTATGAGTAAATTTACTGGGTCCTATGATTATAGTATATTTAGCCCTTGAAGACTACTCAAATTTGTTACATAGTAACTACACTATTTGCTGCTTACCTTCTTAACAACACTTGCTAGATTTTGATGTTTTTAAGTTATATCTTTCTCAGCAGGTATGAAGTAAAATTTACTTGGGAGTGATCTATATTTTCCTAATGACTAATTACAAAGTGGTTTCTTTGAAGAATTTTTTTAAGTTCTTTCACTGCTTTTAAATTGGATGATATATAATAATTGTTAAATATTTTAAAATAAATTCTTATCAGATATGATTTCAAAATGTTCATTCTTTTTTTAAAAAGACATTATTTATAATGTCTTTTACTCTTGTGGTAATGACCTTTAAATCATATATTAACAAATAATTTTACTGCTCTAAATCACTAATCATAAGGGAAATGCAAATCAAGACAACAATGAGATATCATTTCACACCAAAGGTACTGGAACACATATAAAAGAAGAAGAGCAGCCAGTGCTGACACAGATGCAGGAAGAAAGGAACTCTCCTTCCTTGGGGGTAGGAAAGCCAACTGTTTAGCCATTCTGTAAAACAATAGAGACATTCCTTAAAAAACTAGAAATTGAGCTGTCATTGGACCCAGCAATACTGCTTCTGGGAATATACTATGAGGACCAAAAAATATATAGCAGAAATGTCATCTGCACTTCTATGTTCACTGCATCATATTCGCAATAGCCAGAATCTGGAAGCAACCTGAGTGCCTAAGAACAGATGGCTGGATAAAGAAACTATGGTGCATCTACATACTGGAATATTACTGAGCCATTAGGAAGAATAAAGTCATGAAATTTACTTGTAAATGGATAGACATGTAAAGTATGCTGAGTGAAGTGAGTCAGAAGGAGGGACAGATAGAGAATGGCTGCATGGCAAGCTGCCCATGGTGTGTTCGATATGCCCAAAAGCTATCAGGTATATCCCTTTACCTACTTTCAACACTCAGTTCCTGTCAAAAAGGATTATTTTTAAACTGTTATTTTTATACTGGTCCCTTATCTATTTTAAACACCCTTCTGCCCCAGGCACTCTTGTGACAAGGTTCCAGTTATTGACCATTCCTCCTTGCCCCTGTTTTCCCTAGCCTTGGTTATTAGTGCCATATTACTGTAGCATTGTCTTACCATTGCTCATCGATGTGCTCGAGTGGGAACCAGTAACATCTCCATTGTGTTTTGGGCATATCGAACACACTGTGGGTAGCTTGCCATGCAGCCATTCTCTATCTGTCCCTCCTTCTGATTCACTTCACTCAGCATACTTTACATAATTTTACTTAAAGTCTAATGTTTTTCTTTAGTTGTTCAAGTTTTTTTATAAGAATAAAATTTTCATTAGAATATGCGTTTGATAGAATTTTTTGGTATGAATATATTTTCAGGTCTGGGTTATAGCTTAAAGTGCTGGAGTACACATTGTTAATATAGAGGTTCTTTGTTTTTTAATTTGATTTGAATGTGACAGGTTGAAGAGTTGAAGCTCTGTATATTTCCAACATCACAGAGGCAGAAGAAAAAGAAATCTGTAAAATTCTGAGATATATTTTTATAGTCTTAGACTGAAAGTTATTTCAGCATTTCCACCTATACAACCTAATCAGATTCTTACAATTTACTTTGAAAGAATTCTGGTAATCAGAGTTATAGTAACTTGGTAATACAATCATAGAACATTTTATCATCCACAATACATATAAAATGTATTCAGGTACACACAAGTCCAGGTATATTTTCTACTATGCATGCTTCTTATGCTATGAATCCCCTCTATTTATCTTGAATGCTAGCATTGTTTTCTATTATGCATTCGCGTTTAAATATATACTCAAAGCACAGAAGACCATGGATCTTTCCAAACTTAAAATTCTGTAACACATTTTATATATATATATATATATATATATATATATATTTCAGTTCTAATGCCCTTTTTCTGATCTTCATTTATAGGCATTCTATTATTTAAAACTTAATCACTTGTCATATTCTGTCAAAATATGTTCAAGTAATAGAAATCAGTCTATCTGCAGGTAGTCTAACACCTACAGAACAGGTCAAAATAGTTTGAAACATATACACACACACCCACACTAATATTATGTGTTAATTTGGCATTCAGTATGGGTGATATGTATAGCAGTGTTGAGTATTTCTAATTTTCATAATTAATTGATTAATTTACAGTGCTTTATTATAGATACTATCCTAAATCTATTAGAAACAGTAATATAGCAAATATTTTCTGCCACTTTATGTGGCAGTGGTTTTCAAAAGTCTAATTGAGAAAACAGATCGATAGTAAAGGGACGAGGGTGCTTACTTTGCATGCAGTCAACCCAGGTTTGATCTCCAGCAACATATATGAGCCTGACACAAATTACCCCTGAGCTCAGAGCCAAGGTAACCTCTAAATACTGGTTAAGGTGTGGATTAAAATGTTTTAAAAGTCTAATTAAAGATCAAGACATAAAATCCCAATAACAAATTGCACACACATATATAATTAGTATTACCTATAAGAATATATATGTATGTGTGTACATATATATTTAAGGGGACACAATTAGTAACACTGGGGATCTGTGCTACTCCCTCTTGGGTTAAGGGTGCCACATTAATGAGGGATTGAACTCAGGGTCATGCAGATAATATGCAAGCTTTAGCCCATTAGCTGTATCCTCAACCCCCTTAAGTCTATTTTAATTAATCCATAAACATTTTTTTTTTTGCTTTTTGGGTCACACCCGGCAATGCTCAGGGGTTACTCCTGGTTCTGCTCTCAGGAATTACTCCTGACGGTGCTCGGGGGACCATATGGGATTCTGGGGATCAAACCCAGGTCAGCCACGTGCAAGGAAAATGCCCTCCCCTCTGTGCTATCGCTCCAGCCCCTCATAAACAAATTTTAAAAAGTAATTATTTCACAATATTGAGTTAAAAATGAGTGTCTCTTAACTAATAAGTATAAGACTCAATATTTCACAATATTGAGTTAAAAATGAGTGTATCTTAACTAATATGTATAAGACTCAATATTTCACAATATTGAGTTAAAAAATGAGTGTCTCTTAACTAATAAGTAGAAGACAAAGATGTAGTTCTTTGTCAGTTTTAAGACAGTCCTCATAAGATATTGTGAATCCTTGGTCAATAAAATGATTTGTTCAATTTTGATATCACAAATAGAAGATGTTGTGCCCAGTCACTTAGAATGCATTGAATAAAATATTTGGTCTTTAAATATTCTATTTTGTATTTTAAAGAATAAAAAACATAACTTTTATTTGTGAGTTTCTTAGTGATATATACATATGCATCTTTACTTTTCAAGAGTCAGTTTTTTTTTTTTTTCAGGAAAATTGAGAGAAAGCTCCAACTATTTCTATTCATTTTGCAGGGCAGCAACCTGGAAGTACAGAGAATCACTCCTGGATCTATATTCAAGTGCCAGTTCTGATGGTATCCAGGGGACCATATGTGATGCTGGGGAAGGTAAACAACCTACCTACTATACTATCATTCTGGCCTCAGAAACAATAATTTCAAAGTAAATTAAAATGAATGTTTAGCATTTTAAAATGTGTTAAATATAACAAATCAGTAAATAAGCATAACTTGCAACATAATAAAAAACTAGAACAAGGTTGAAAGACAGATGCTACCTGATCTCAAAGAAAATAATGTTGATAAGCTACAGTAATCAAGAGAGAGTAGTACTGGTGAAAGAAAATGAGATAATGAAGCAGGATAGGGAATTGTAGTAGACTTGAAATTGACTTCAATATATTCAATTGAGATGGTATAATGAGTAGAGCTTTTGCCTTGAATACAGCTGGCCTAGGCTTGATCTGTGCATCCTAATTATGGTCCCTCAAGTCTTGCCAGCAGTGATACCTGAGTGCAGAATCAAGAGTAACCCTTAGCCCATTTCTCCGCGCCCGCACCCCCAGAATGACTGACGAAGAGGAGGAAGCTGCTTGGGACACCAGCAGCCCACCAGCAACCTGCAGTATGTGACTTGAGAGTTTCCGCCAGGTCCCCCGAGCGGGGAACCGGCGTTTCTCTTTTTTTTTTTTCTTTAATCTCTCTCTCTTTCCCTCAACTTCTCCTGGGCACAGCACAGCATCTACCCCACTTCTCTGAGCACAAAATGGAGAGACGCACCCAAACGCGAGGCGCGGCTGGCGGGGGATCGAGGGCGGGGAAGTACCGGTCTCCGCCCACATCGGACACTTAAAGAGAGTGCAGCCACGTGGGCTTTCCCATTTCTCCGCGCCCGCACCCCCAGAATGACTGACGAAGAGGAGGAAGCTGCTTGGGACACCAGCAGCCCACCAGCAACCTGCAGTATGTGACTTGAGAGTTTCCGCCAGGTCCCCCGTGCAGAAATCTCTCTCTCTCTCCTTCAACTTTTTCCCTGGACTTTAGACAGAAACCCAAAACCGCGTAGCCGCTGCCGCGGCCGCGCGACCTAATGTCATCTTAGTATCAGCAATATGTAATGATTCCTTCTTAATGGGTCGGACTTTTGTGGGTGATCCTAACAAGAATAGTAAGTATTTTGTTGAAATATTGAAGGCAATCAAAATGGTAACCATCTCTCTAGATTGAACTAACCTATATCCCCACGCCGGCTGAGAAGAAATATCCTTCTTTCTCGGGAAGAAACGTGGTGTGGTGTCAAACATAGTGTGATGTCCATTAAGCAAACAGACCTGGTGGCGTGGGAATGGGAAATAAGGGGAAAAATTAGGTACATGGACCAGCGGGACGCTGGTGGTATCTCGAGCCGGAGCCGATATCAGCGCAAGACCTTTGGTTCCAGAAACTGCTTGCAGACACTCTACTAGACTATCAACTAAGCCAGAGCCCCACGCCGGCTGATGACGGGAAATAACCATCCTCTTCGGTTTTTTTTCCCTTTGTCAGACAGCGTGGCGATTACTAAACAGGCGTGAACTCGGTGGCACGGGGCAAGGGGGAAAAAGAAAAGTTATGTAACAAACAGCAGGACTTAATATCTCTATATTCTTAGTAATGGAGAACTATCAAATGCCTCATTGGCAATAGGACTGTCTTTTTCTTTTTGGGGGGAAACCCCAGCAATGGTAGTGAGTTGTGTGTTGAAACATGGAATGTAATCGAGATAAGCGCGAATGAAGTGAAACTTATCACGTACAAGGGTGGGGACTAGGGAGGTGGGAGGGGGTGGCAGATATACTGGGGGGGTTGGTGATGGAAGATGGGCACTGGTAAAGGGAAGGGTGTTTGAATATTGTATAACTGACATAATCCTGAGAACTTTGTAACCCTCCACTTGGTGATTCAATAAAAAAAAAAAAAAAAAAAAAGAGTAACCCTTAGCATTGCTGGGTGGGATTCCCAAAACAAAATCAAAATGAGTATGTATCATTCTTGTAACTATTATCTGTGTGATGTTGTCCAGCTTGCTACTATATTCATTGTTTCTAAGTTTGTCCATTTATTGTCTTTTGCAGTTTAATTTGCGCATTTTATATAATTACCTTATCTCTTCTGGGCATACCAAGGATATTGTTTAACTATATGATTTTCCTATAATCAGTTTATTTTCTATCTCAAATCTGAGCCTCAATTTATATTTATTATTATTAGTCTACTTGAGTTGCTTTGAGGAAATTATAATTTTTTCCCTTACAGATGTGGTTACTGTTCAAAGGCCTACCTTAATTTTTATTTTATTTGATAATTTATTTATTTATTTACTTACTTATTTATTTATTTATTTTAATTGAGTCACTGTAAGAACAGTTACAGGGCTTTTAGGATTGAGTCTCAGACATACTATGCTCAAACACCCATCCCTTCACTAGCGCACATGTTCCACCACCAAAAACCCAAGCATACCCCCCTCCCACTCCCCCTCTGCCTATGTGGCAGATGATTTTTCACTTTACTCTTTCCTTACTTTGATTACATTCAAATTTCGACAGGAAACTCACTATCATTATTTGGAGTTTTTCTTCCAATAGTCAGACCTGTCAAAATGGCATCATTAGATTATATGTTTTCTGTTATTGGTAACAAAGAGCATATGATGTTGCACAGTTGAGAAAGCAGCCGCCCAGTTTTGGAACTGTGTGCTGCATGGACACACCTCTCCGCTCCTCTGTAAGGCATGAACTGTTCATCAGGTTCTCACGGGGAGGATCGTGACCCTGCCTTCCCCTCCTGTGCCCCAAGAGTTTACTGGGGGTGTGGCCACTTGCTGGAGTGGCGGCCACTTAGGTGGCTGCAGTTGTAATTTTCCTTATATTATACTCTCTATAACATATTTATTCAAAAATCACCCTGGCCATCTCAATCATTCTTTGCCAAATAGTCCTTTAGCTGACTAGAACTTCACAAAAGCTGTCAGTGAACAATAGAATCTGCACAAACTCCTCATAAAGACAGCATAAACTTAAGTCATCACTAGAGGCCCAACATAAACTAAGAGGAACACCTGATAGTAAGGAAGTATTCTAGAATTGGAAAAAGGCCCCCATCATCAACTTAGCACAAACAGAATCCCCCCTGCAGAAAGAGGGAATAGGGATAGACAACTAGAAAGTTCCAACTCTAGACTTCCATAGCAATATGAAGAAACAGCGGAAATCCCCTCCACGAAGACAAGATGAAGAAAAGATTCCAGAAATCTCCACAGGGTCTACCCACATACGGGACCTCTCAGAAAAATAATTCAGAGAGGAAATCCTGAAGAGGGTCATGTACTCAAAGCAACCATGGAACAGACATCCAATAAATTAAGGGAGGAGATGAATGATGCTTTGAAACGGTCAACCAAGAAAATGCAGGAAGAAATGATATCAGAAATTTCAAAGCTATGAACAGATGTCACAAAGCTATGAACAAAAGTGACACAAATAAAGGATTTGATAGATGAATTAAAAATCTCAGTAGGTGCCCTCAACAGTAGAATGACTACAGCCAAAGATAGAATCAGTGAGCTTGAAGATGAGCTGCAGAACGCTTACAGACAACAACAAATAATGGCAAAAGACCTCAAAATGGCTATAGAGCGAATAAGAGTCCTTGGGGATGACTTCAAGAGGAACAACATAAGAATCATTGGAGTACCAGAAGCACAGGGAAGTAACCCCAATGAAAAAAACACAGTAAAAGACATCATTGCTAAGAAATTCCCAGAGCTGAAGAAGGCAGGCATCCAGATCCAAGGAGTCCGAAGAGTACCAGCAAAAAGAGACCCGAATAAAAAGACTCCAAGGCATATCATACTCAGAATGACAGACGATGTGGATAGAGACACAATTCTTCAAGCAGCAAGGTCAAAGAAGGAAATCACATACAAAGGAGCATCCCTCAGATTTACAGTAAACCTGTCAGAGGAAACTCTCCGAGCCTGAAGACAATGGTGGGACATAGTTAAAAAACTCAATGAAATGAACGCTTCACCAAGAATACTTTATCCGGCTAAACTCTCACTCAAACTCAAAGGAACCATACACTATTTCTCGGACAAAGAACAGCTCAGAAACTTCATAGATTCAAAACCAAACTTAAAAGAAGGACTAAAGGGGCTATTGTAAGTCAAGGAAGAACCCCACAAGAACTACAAACCCCACAGAAAGATGACACAAAACCCCATGACGATAATCTCTCTCAATGTCAATGGCCTAAATGCACCAATTAAGAGAAACAGAGTGGCAAAATGGATTCAGAAACTAAACAGAACATTCTGCTGCCTGCAAGAAGAACAGTCAGAGCAAACACAAACTCAAAGTCAAAGGATGGAAAACAATCCTGCAAACAAACAACTCCCTCAAAAAAACTGAGGTGGCAATACTAGTATCCGACAACATAGATTTCAGGTTGACAAAGATTAGAAGGGACAGCAAAGGTCACTACCAATTTATCAAGGGATATGTGCAACAGGTATGTGTAATCCCATCAATGGCCAACATCCAGAGAGAGACTCAAAAGCAAGCTCTCAGAAGAGAGTTATGCAGAGAGTCTCTTGCCTGCATGCCTGGCTGTCTTCCCGGGTCCCCTCAGAGGAGATGGGTTCCAGCTTCCCTCCCCAACCTGAACAGAGATCCCGGCTGCCGAAGACCACCGGCACCTAGCTACAGCCATGCTGGAGGCCCCTCTCCACACGTTCGGACAGGTCGCATGCATGAAGGTGCCAGCAGAGGAACCCAGGTGTGTGTAATCCCATCAACAGCCAACATTCAAAGAGAGACTTAAAAGAAAGCTCTCAGAAGCTATATCTTTAGCCTTCTTCTCTCTCTGGGAGAAACTGGCAATCTTCTGAGAGTTTCCTGCCCACATGGGACAGCCTTGCATGGTGTATTCATATGCAAAATCCAGTAACAAGCTGGATCTCATTCCTCTGACCCTGAAGAGCCCCCATTGCAACATCTTTAGGAAGACTGAGTCGAGACGGACTTCTAAGATCTCAGGGAAAGGACAAAATGAGATGTTACTGAGCCTGCCCGAAAAATCAGTGATTAACGGGATTTTGTGATCGTGATTCGTGATGTTGAACAGGAAGAAAGCACACTCTTAAATGTATATGCACCAAATGAGAGACCGGATAAATACTTAAAACAACTCCAAACAGACTTTAAGGAGGACATCGCTAACAGCATAATAGTAGTCAGAGACTTCAACACTGCCTTATCACCTCTGGATAGATCGACAAGAACAAAACTCAGCAAGGAAACACAGACTCTGAAGGAAGAAAGATAAGAGAGAGGCCTAATAGACTTATACAGGGCTTTACACCGCAAAAAGAAAGAATACACATTCTTTTCCAGTGCACACAGAACATTTTCCAAAATAGACCATGTACTGGGCCACAAAACACACCTCAATAAAATCAGAAAAATAGAAATTGTATCAACTATCTTCTCAGACCACGATGCACTGAAGATAGAAGCGAACCAAACACTGACACGAAGAACCAAAACAAACACCTGGAAATTAAACAGCTCAGTGTTGAACAATGAGTGGGTCAGGAAGGAAAATCAAGGAAGAAATCAAGAGATACCTCAAAAAAATGAGAATGAAGGCACGAGCTACCAAAACCTATGGGACGCAGCTAAAGGTGTGTTAAAGAGAAAATTTAGAAATCTGCAAGCATTCCTTAGGAAGGAAGAAAGGGCCTACATAGATAGCTTGACTTCACAGCTCAAGGCCTTATAAAAGGACCAGAAAAAGGAACCCAAACCAGACCAAAGGAAAGAAATAATAAAAATTAGAGCATAAATTAATGACACGTAAACCCAGAAAACAATCCGAAAGGTCAATGAAACCAAGAGCTGGTTCTCTGAGAAAATAAACAACATTGATAAACCACAAGCAAGACTCACAAAGAAAGAGAGAGAGAGAGAACCCTAATAAACTGAATAGGGAAAGAAAAAGGGGGACATCACAACAGAAACCAATGAAATTCAAAAGAATTTGAAAGTCTGTGTGCCACGAAACAAGAGATCCTAAAAGAAATGAATGAATTCCTTGATTCCAAAATCTCCCAAGACTGAACCATGAAGACTTGGAATACCTGAATAGACCCATTAATATCAAAGAAATTGAAACTGTAATCAAAAATCTCCCCAAAAACAAAAGCCCAGGTTCAGATGGATTCACTGGTGAATTCTTTCAAACATTTAAAGAAGACCCGGGGCTGGAGCAATAGCACAGCGGGTAGGGTATTTGCCTTGCACGCGGCCAACAGAGGTTCGATTCCTAGCATCCCATATGGTCCCCTGAGCACCGCCAGGAGTGGTTCCTGAGTGCAAAGCCAGGAATGACCCCTGTGCATCGCTGGGTGTGACATAAAAAGAAAAAAAAAAAAAGACCTGTTGCCAGTTCTCCTCAAGGTTTTCCAGGAAATTAAAAAAAAAACAGGAACTCTCCCAAACAGTTTCTATGAAGTACATATCTCCCAAAAACCAAAAGCAAAGAAAGACACCACTAAGGAAGAAAATTATAGACCAATGTCCCTGATGAACACCGATGTGAAGATCCTCAACAAAATATTAGCAAATAGGATCCAACAACTCATCAAAGAGATCATACACAGACCAAGTGGGATTCATCCCAGGGATGCAAGGATGTTAAAACATTCAAAAATCAATTAACATAATCCATCATATCATCAAAAGTAAAGATAAAACCATATGATCATATCAATAGATGCAGAGAAAGCATTTGACAAGATCCAACATCCATTCATGATGAAAACCCTCGCCAAAATGGGTTTTGGAGGAACTTTCCTCAAGATAGTCAAAGCCATCTACCACAAGCCTACAGCAAGCATTATCCTCAATGGGGAAAAACTAAGGGCCTTTCCTCTAAGATCAGGCACAAGACAAGGATGCCCACTCTCACCACTTCTCTTCAATATAGTACTGGAAGTACTTGCGATAGCTTTTAGACAAGAAAAAGAGATTAAGTGCATCCAGATAGGAAAGGAAGAAATCAAACTCTCACAATTCTCAGATGATATGATACTATATATAAAGAAGCCTAAAGCCTCTACTAAGAAACTCTTAGAAACAATACAGTAAAGTTGCAGGCTATAAAATCAATACCCAAAAATCCATGGCCTTTCTATATGCAAACAATGAGACAGAAGAAAGTGAAATGAAAAAAACAATCCCATTCACAATCGTGCCCCCAAAAATCAAGTATCTCGGAATCAGTTTAACCAAGGAATTAAAAGACCTCTACAAAGAAAACTATAAAATGCTACTCCATGAAATAAAAGAGGACATGAGGAAATGGAAACATACCCCCTGCTCATAGTTAGGGAGAATCAACATCGTCAATATGGCAATATTCCCCAAAGCATTGTACAGATTCATCGTGATCCCTATAAGGATACCCATGACATTCTTCAAAGAAATGGATCAAGCAATCCTAAAATTCATATGGAACAACAAATGCCCACGGATAGCTAAATAGTTCTTGGGAAAAAGACGATGGGAGGCATCACCCTCCCCAACCTTAAACTTTACTACATAGCGGTAACAATTAAAACAGCATGATACTGGAACAAAGGCATAGCTGCAGACCAATGGAACAGGGTGGAATATCCCTACGCACAACCCCAAAGGTATGATCATCTAATATTTGATAAGGGAGCAAGAAATGTGAAGTGGAGCAAGGAAAGCCTCTTTCACAAATGGTGCTGGCACAACTGAACAAACACATGCAAAAGAATGGGCTTAGACCTCAACCTGACACCATGCACAAAAGTCAGATCAAAATGGATTAAAGACCTCAACATCAGACTACAAACCATAAGGTACATTGAGGACAAGGTCGGCAAAACCCTCCATGATATTGAAGATAAAAGTATCTTCAAAGATGGCATGCAACTGGCCAATCAGGTGGTAACAGAGATAAACAAATGGGACTTCATTAAACTAAAAAGCTTCTGCACCGCAAAAGATACAGTGATCAGAATACAAAGACTATCTACAGAATGGGAAAGGATATTCACCCAATACCCGTCTAATAAGGGATTGATACCAAGGGTATATAAGGCACTGGTTGAACTCTACAAGAAGAAAACACCAACTGCATCAGAAAATGGAGCAAAGAAATGAAGAGAAACTTTCCCAAGGAAGAGATACGAATGCCAAAAGGCACATGAAAAAGTGCTCTACATCACTAATCATCAGGGAGATGCAGACCAAAACAACCATGAGATACCACCTCACACCACAGAGACTGGCAAACATCCAAAAGAACAAAAGCAACCGCTGTTGGAGAGGATGTGGAGAGAAAGGGACCCTTCTACACTGCTGGTGGGAATGCCGACTGGTTCAGCCCTTCTGGAAAACAATATGGACGCTTCTCAAAAAATAGAAATTGAGCTCCCATTTTACCCAGCAATACCACTGCTGGGAATATATCCCAGAGAAAAAAGAAATATAGTCGAAATGGCATCTGCACTTATATGTTCATTGCAGCACTGTTTACATTAGCCAGAATCTGGAAACAACCCGAGTGCCTGAGAACAGATGACTGGTTAAAGAAACCTTGGTACATCTATATAATGGAATACTATGCAGCTGTTAGAAAAAATGAAGTCATGGACTTTGCATATAAATGGATCAACATGGAATGTATCATGCTAAGTGAAATGAATCAGAAAGAGAGAGACAGACATAGAAAGATTGCACTCATCTGTGGAATATAAAATAACAGAGTAGGAGACTAACACCCAAGAATAGTAGAAATAACTACCAGGAGGTTGACTCCATGGCTTGGAAGCTGGCCTCACATTCTGGGGAAAAGGCAACTGAGATAGAGAAGGGAACACCAAGTAAAATGTGTTTGGAGGCCATGCAGGGAAAGGGTGATGCATGCTGAAAGCAGTCTAGAGACTGAACACAATGGCCACTCAACACCCTTATTGCAAATCACAACACCCAGTTGGAGAGAGAGAACAAAAGGGAATACCCTTCCTTAGAGGCTGGGTGGGGTGGGGGGAGATGGGATTGGGGGGTGGGAGGATGCTGGGTTTATTTGTGGTGGAGAATGGGCACTGGTGAAGGGATGGGTTCTCGAACATTGTATGAGGAAAACACGAGCATGAAATGTATAAATCTGTAACTGTACCCTAACGGTGATTCACTAATTAAAAAAAAAAAAGTGCATACCACGAAAAAAAAAAAATAAATTCTTGCTATTATATTAAACAAAATTTAGTGTGTTATATAAAATTAAAATGAGCAAATAAAAGTTTTTGTTGTGATTTGGCTTATTCCACCATCATTTTTCCCCTTTTATATGGCTCTGTGTCTCCTACAGATATGATTTATTTTTCTCTAAAGTTTCCTTTAAAAATTTCTGTATGCTTGTCTTCTGGAAGCAAAGTCCCTCCATTTTTACCAGTCTGAGTATGGTATTATTTCTTATTCTGTTTGAAAGGGTAATTTCATGTAAAAACATACAAAATAATATGTTTGTAATTTTGTTTTCTTTGAATATCTTAAATAATTCATTCCAGTTTTTTTTTGGCAGACATGGTTTCAGACCATAAGTTGGATGCAGTTTTATTCTTTGCTTTTAGGTCATTTTTATGCTTTGAATTACCTCAGGATTTTTTAGTATTTATTTTTGATATTCTACAATTTAAAAACATAGCTACCTCATTAGCACAAGTAGGCAATGCACCAGATTCGTTTGGAGCTCTTTTGAAGCCCAGAGAATTCATCTTGCCTCATATTCTGAAGTTTCTGGATCCGTGATTTGATATTAAATTGTGTATTACATTAAATTCGGGAATATTTTCAGCCATTACTGCTTAAATATTTCTTTTTCTCTTCTGGTATTTCAGTTAAATCTTTAGTAATTATGTCAGATCCTTACATATTCTGCCTCTTATTTTTCTACTCTTAGATTTCTTGGCTTTTAGGTTTTGAGAATTCTGTGCACATATATTCTAGTTCAGATATCCGTTACTCAGTAGTGTTCAACGTGAACTAATGAATGCATTAAAATCATTTTTAAAATTTCTGTTCTAGTATTTTTTTTCAATCTCTTTGTGACTCAGTCTTAATATATCTATTGTTCTGTTTACAGTTCCCAAGCATTCTCTCTTGCTTTTTCTAGATTACCCTTTATCTAGATAACCCTTAGTTACTTTAAGTGATAGTTGCTCTAAGTTTCTAATTTGATGTTAATATTTCTGGTGTGTTTGGTTCTGATACTTACTCTACTTCTTTAAACTCATGAACAATTTAACTTACTCTTGA
The DNA here is from genome assembly GCF_027595985.1 of Sorex araneus. Lineage (NCBI taxonomy): Eukaryota > Metazoa > Chordata > Mammalia > Eulipotyphla > Soricidae > Sorex > Sorex araneus. Next base: position 67,755,680 of record NC_073306.1, read on the forward strand.
TGCTCAAGGCAAGGTCCACTTCTGAACTCTTCTATACGCTTTTGTTCCTTTACTTACTTATGTCTCGAATTTTGAGAGCTTTCTGAAAAGAAAACTTATAAAAAATTATCTGTTTTTCCACATTATTTGGGATCTTCTTTACCCAAATAATCATGTACACTTATAGTTTTCACAGGTAGTAAAAATTAATTTAGCATTTTAAGTTGGATTTTTCTAGAAGCTAAGACAGATTAAACAAAAGCTTGATTCTTATATTTATTGAAAACTCTCAAACTATTAAACAAACATAGACGCAGACAGAAATATACAGAAGTGAGGAAAGAGTAGAGGGAAAAAAAGTTAACAATAATTTAGTCTCAGGTAAATTTTCATTGCCCTCATTCGAAAATATTTCGGAGAGTAAATTTCATTTAGTATATATTTTTGCCTTCTGCTACGGAAGTATATTTCCCTCCATGAGGTAGCACTGTAGCACTTTTGTCCCACTGTTCATCTATTTGCTCAAGTGGGCACCAGTAATGTCTCCATTGTGAGACTTGTTGTTACTGTTTTTGGCATATCGAATATGCTATGGGTCGCTTGCCAGGCTCTGCTGTGTGGGTGGGATACTCTCGGTAGCTTGCTGGGATCTTGGAGAGGGATGGAGGCATTGAACCCGGGTTGGCCGCATGCAAGGCAAATGCTCTACCTATAGTGCTATCGCTCCAGTCCTAGCCCAGCAAAACTGACTCCCTGAGGGCGAGAATTTAGCTTCATGGGAGGAGTTGGTGTTAAAGAATTGACTGTATGTCAGGGGCAAGATATCAGTGAAGGTCGTGAATTTAAGTCCTTTCCCCATAGCATTCAGCAGGAGTTAAGGCTACAAGTCAATAAAGGAGACCTGGGCATGGCATACTTACGCTGGATTCTATTATGTTAAGATACAAAATTATGGGCTTAGATTAGTTTACTTTCAGCTGTGAGGTTTATGAGATGTCTGCTTCATGACTAGAGTTTGCAATGAACCCTCTTGATTTTGTAACTTTGTACAAACACTGGTAGGAAATAACATAATTCCTTTGGCAGTTACTTTTAAGCTATGTTCAGTAAATATTTTCAAATGACTCCCTTCCGTTTCCTATAGGCATTCTACCAATGAAGCTTGCAGGTCATCTTAAAGAAATATTATACATGAAATAAGGGTATTTTATGGCCCAAACTTTTGTAGTTTTGTTTGTTTACTAGGACCCTTTTAGGCAGCTTTGAGTTTATGTGTGGTTTGTTGCTATGAGGAGATGTATTTATTTATTTTGTATTTCTAAAATAAGATCTTTTCTAAGATCTTATTTTGAAAGGCTACTGTTGTTTCCATCTATTTATATTGTGGTCTTGTGATTTAATAACAGAAAGGGGAGATTTTGTGTTAGCTGCATGTGAAATTCATATGGTTAAGACAATTAAGTATGTGAGCACTGCGGGAGTAACAATCCACCTGAGTGTGTAATATGTTCAAAGTTTCTTGATTGCAGCATATGAATCTTTCTAAGTGTAATGCAGTTTTACTTTAATTTAATATGTTTATGCTTGCATTAAATTTAGGCTTCGTGAATGTCCATACTCATTCTCAAAGCTTGTGTTGAAAAGTACAAAATTAGAATCTACCATATAATACAGTATCTGTAGTTGATAACATTACTATGCAACTATACTTCTGAAGAGTAGAATTTAAATGTTCTTACATGCAGATAAAAGGATAGATGTGAGGGAATGAATGTTAGTCAAATCCATATGAGGAATCTTTTTTTTTTTTTAAAGTGGAGAAATATAATAGGCAGATCCACACAATCATTTGGGAATTTATTAAATGTTACCTAAGCATGGACTATTTTCAAACTATCTTTTGTGTTAACACTATTATCTGTATTATGAAGTATTAGATTTTGTTTTCAAACAGAGGCTATTAAGTTTTAAATAACCTTTGAGGAATTGCCTGCAGGAGAGAAATCAATCCCTAGAGACAAACATTAGCTTTCTACATACAGGAATCTTTTCTGTGATGGTCATAAATGAGATTTTTAGGGGCGGCAATCTCCCATTATCACTCTACTTCCTGATACTTCTCACTGTTTTATAGCTTTTGCAGTACTCCTCTCAGTGTGGTGGGAAAGAGCTTTCGGCACTAAAGCAGAAAACCTAATTTCTGTTGCAAAACCCCTTTGAAGTAAGTGGCTTTAACTGGTGAAGACAGAGAGCTATTTAGTAGGTAGCCCAAGGGTTGAATTGCAAAGATGCACAGGAGTAGGGCCACATGTGGCAAGAAGAAACAACAGGACTCAGGAGAGCTCAGGTGAAAATCAGAGGAAAGTAAAGCTGAATCAAGGGACTGGAACTCTGCCACCTCAAATTAAAGCCCAGCACAGTGGCACATTCTTGAACAAATCTTCCCTAAGAATATCCTTATTCTTTGAAGTAGACTTAGCTCATCCTTTGTATTTTCCCTGGTGTCTAAAAAGCACTCAGAGCATATCTAACCGTCTATGAAGGCACTTTGCTCCTGACTCCAAAACGGGGAGTCAAAAATTTGAGAAGCACAAATGTCTTTCTTTCTTGAGGTATTAACATCCTTGCTTACCATGGCAGAGCCTAGCAAGCTACCCTGGACGTATTTGATTGCCAAAAACAGTAACAACAATGTGCTCTTTGTCTTCCTGGAGCAAGCAAACACCATTGGGATACACTAGCACAAGACAGGGACAAAGGAAAAAGTTACTGGTGCCCGCTTGAGCAAATTGATGAACAATGGGTTGACAGTGATACAGTGGTATAGTGATCCCTGCTTACATCCATTATTGACCAGCAGCAAACCAATCCCCACTTCTTTCAACTCACCAAATGGTACATTTTAAGCATAACTGTTTCAAGAAAGCATCTTTCCTTGATCATGGAGGTCAAAGATTTGCTCTGGAACATGATGGAAATCTAGGCAAAATCAGAAAAAGCCACAATCTCTTCTGTCTGGACATTTCTTTACCCAGATGCCATGCAGCTTGCTCTATTGTTTACTTCAGATCTTCTTCCAAATGTTAACTTTTCTTTTCCCATCATCCTATCAGAAAATACTTTTCTCTGCAACTATTTGCTTTACTTGCCTTATTTTCTCTAAAACATCTCACTTTGGTTTAACACACAATCGTTTATTTTGTGGTTTTGTTTTCAGTATTCCATAATTCTATCACCATTAACATCTCAATAGAGTTATAAAAATAATATTTTTAAATAAATAATAAAAACAATAAAGAAATAGAGATTTTCGTGAAATTAAGTCTTGTGCTGAATATAGCATGCTTTCCCCCCAATTTTTCAGGCTCTGTTTGATGTCCTTCAGTGTATTTTAAAATTATGTTTAAATGGGCATTACCTCTTTCTTGAATAAATTGCTCTAATATTATTTTATAGTTTAAACAACATTTAATAAATTTTTAATGCAAATGGGTTACATAATGGTAAATGGTTTTTTTTAATTTTAACTATTTATGGTTATTCTACAAAAGCTGTTAATATTTTATAGTGATCTTATATATAGTCATTATTAAGAATTATTTTATTAACTCTACCACTTTATGACTTGACTATATGCTCTAATATGGAATTATAGAGTTTCACTTAATCATCTTCAGTTGTTATTTTATGAATTCCTATATTTCTGAAGAAATTCCAGGGTTTACCTGATTTTCATGCCACTTATACTTCACACTCACACTTCCATCTGCAACCTGGTGAGGTTTGTCTTTACAATGTGGAGTTTTCAACATTTATTAAACCTATTTGGAGTTTCTAAGTCTTTTCCATATGCATGATCAGAACATTCAGTTCTGAAGAACATGTTTCTGATATAGTGCCTAATTATTAGTTTTCTGCCTATTCTTTTTTTTCTCCCCCTGGAACTCTGTTTTCTACATTTGGATCTCCAAATAATTGCCTTGTCTTTTAACTTTTCCTTCAAGATTCCCATTACTTTTTATTCTTGCTCTGTGCTATGAAATTTTATTTCCTATTTAATCTTCAAAATCAATATATCTGCTCTTGGCAGTTATCATTCTGATTGTTTTTGCTACTGACCTTTTAACTTTAAATTATAGAATATGTAGCCCAGAGAGTATTCTGTTTTTTAATTGTTTGCTCGTATGTATTAGGTATTTTTTAAAGATTTTTTTCTCCTGATTGTCGAGAAATTCTATTTTAGTTGCTACCCACTACTTGAAATTGATACTTAATCCATCATGTTTTTCATAGTTATCACTAGTTTCTTCTTAATGTATTCCATTGGCGTTTATTATAAATTTAAAAAATAGTAGGCATGTTTTGGAAATTTATGTTCTTATGACTCATGACAACAAACTGGAGAATTTTAAATTTTTTGTTGAGGATTGTATACCCTCTGTTTATGTACATGTGCGTGTGTGTGTGTGTGTGTGTGTGTGTATGTTTGTGTGGACTTTAAAATGGAGTTCAGATAATGTAGTATCACTGTAGAACTGTTGTACTGTCATCCTGTTGTTCATCAATTTGCTGAACAGGCACCAGTAATGTCTCCATTGTGAGACTTGTTACTTTCTTTTGGATATCGAATATGCCACGGGTAGCTTGCCAGGCTCTGCCATGCAGGCAAGATACTCTTGGTAGCTTGCCGGGATCTCTGAGAGGGACCGAGAAATCGAACCTGCAAGGCAGGAGTGGTCCTCTCACAGAAATTTTATAATCATCTCTTCAGTTTTGCTAGTTTATAATCCTATATTTAAACTTGACCTTGATAAAGACTTATTCTTTTTCCAGATCCTCTATGGCTGAGTCACATTAATAAAAGAAGAATGAGATCTTATATGCTCTCTTCAGGGATATCCTAGAAACTGTCACTATGATGGTGTCTTCAACATGTTCCTATGTCTATCAACACACCTTCCCAGTGGTTTTATGAGTATAGAAAAGGGAGACAGAAAGGATGTATCTAGAAACATCTCAGTCCTCAGACTCTCTTTTTGTGGTTTTCTTGTTCCTTTAAGTATTTAGCTTTGACAAATATATAGGGAAAAATCATAGAGGGCAAAGAGATGAACATAAAGCTTATAGCAAAAAAAAAGTGTAAAAGCAAGGGGAATAAACATGTTGAATTGTTTCTTTTAAAAGTATATTTACAGGGAAAATGATGTCTTATCTTTGTGTCATCTAACCTCTTACGTGGTTCTTGAATGTTGCTAGCCATAGTTAGAATCACAATTTCCAAAAGGTAAACTATAATCTAGTCAATGTTATGGGAGTTGTACATGTCAACTCAGGGTCATATATGGTTTTACCTGTCAAACAGTACAAAGTAAATGTAGCTTTTTTGAAGTGCATATAATTTAAGTTTTTCTTTTTTTTTTTTACAGGTCATTATCAAACTTAAACCCATACCATTTCCCTACTAAGTCATTTTCTGTGTTTAAGAAGAAGCTTTTTAGCTGTAACTACATCAATACCTGTGGCTGAATGCTCTATTGTGAATAAAAATTTCTTTGTTTTTTCCACCCATAACTGTGGAAAAGAGTTTATTTTTGAAAATACTATAATAGTCCCAGTAATTGCAGGAAGTCCTTCATTTCACAGTCAATGTCATCTTAGTGATGATAATGTTTCTTATAATTATTAAAAAAGACATTTTGTTGACTTTTATTTATGTACTTTGGAAAGTAAAATTAATCACCCTTGTGATATATGATGTGGCAAGTTAGATATCATGTCTTGAGAAATGAGTTATACTCCGTGATCAAAGCTTTAGAAACAAAATGGTGCTCTTTATCAAATTGTGTATAGCTAACTTTTTCCCAGTTTCCCAAGACATGTGGCCTTTCTGCTATGGAGAGATACCTCAAATAATTGAGCACACTCTTTGCATAAAGGAAGCTTTAATTTCATCCCAGCACCACTCAGTACCCTGAACACATCCAGGAATGATTTTTTTTCTTTTTGGGTCACACCCGGCAATGCGCAGGGGTTACTTCTGGCTTTGCACTCAAGAATTACTCCTGGTGCTGCTCAGGGGACCATATGGGATGCTGGGAATCAAACCCAGGTCGGCCTCGTGCAAGGCAAACGCCCTACCTTCTGTGCTATTGCTCCAGCCCCCAGGAATGATTCTTAAGCAACGCTAACTGTGCTCCAACAACCAGCTCTCCTTCTTAAACAGAAAATTGACATTTTTTATGAAGGAAGAATTTCACAGCATAGAGACACACTTTCATTGTTTATGATTGCATAGATTATTACTGAAATATAATTTAAAAGTAAGTAAATACTTATTTGACCTGATCCACTAAGCTTAGTTTCATTATGGTATTATATATTTGACTTTATTCACTGGTTTTTGAAGAATGAATACTGTCTCTCAACCCTAACTTGTCCATTTGTTTATTTTTAATTTGTTCATTATTTCCATTTGTTTATTGTTCCAAGAAGTGTCCAGAAAACCTGAACCATAGGACTTGGGGTGGGGTGGGAGTAGAGATGGAACCTCCAGAAATTTTCAGGGAACTGGGTCATGTTTCAACATGAGCATCAATGATGCAATGCCAGAGACTCTGTGGTGCCAGGGACTACTCAGGCCATCTCATTAAAAGGAGGTGGCTTCCAGAGTAATATCCAGCAGTGTTGAGGGGACTATGTGGTGCTGTGGATCTAACTGGGGTGACCACATACAAGGCTTATGTCTAAATTATTTTACTACCTCTTTGTCCTAATTTCTAAGTATCATTTAAAAAACAAGTTCTTGGGGCTGGAGCAATAGCACAGTGGGTAGTGTGTTTGCCTTGGGTTCAATTCCCAGCATCCCATATGGTTCCCCGAGCACCAACAGAAGAAATTCCTGAGTGCAGAGCCAAGATTAACGCCTGAGCAGCACCGCATGTGACCCAAAAAGCAAAATAAATAAATAAATAAATAAATAAATAAATAAATAAATAAATAAATAAATAAAATAAAATAAAAAGCAAGTTCTTTGGTAAGCACTTCCATTTCTTAGTTTTATGTCATCAGATGAATAGTAATATGCAGTACATATGTAATTTGTTTATTACAGTAATATATTACATATACTTATCAAAGGCTGGAGCAATAGCACAGCACGTAGGGCGTTTGTGTGGCAAGCTACCAAGAGTATCCAGCATGTATGGCAGACCCTGGCAAGCTCACTGTGGTGTATTTGATATGCCAAAAACAGTAACAACAAGTCTCACGATGGAGACATTACTGGTGCCCGCTTGAGCAAATCCATGAACAATGCAAGGACAGTGCTACAGTGCTATACTTATCAAATGTCAGTGGATCCTTATTAGAAAATTATAAAATTAAATGTATTTCTATTTTATATTTAGTAATATCTCAGAGATATTAAGCCTAAATTCCAGTGTCTGATATCCTCTTGATAGCTAAAAACTGAAGATACCTTGAAACTTGGATGTTAATCTGAGACTAATTCAAGATGAAAAATTGGATTGGAAATTTTTTAAGAGTAGGCTTTCTCATGAGATTTCCATTACTTCTATTCTTACTGATAAGTCACAGGGATCAGAGAATACCCATTTGTGTATCTTTGGATCCTTCACCACAAGAGAAAGATACAGAAAAAAGATGGAACTTGTTTTGATACAAGTTTTAGAGGAAAGTTTCAATCAATTCAAATTTTGTCTGAAGCCATTCTACTATAATAGCTTAATGTCTTTATTAGATAGTTGTATGATGTTACCTTCAGTGTAATATGCCAACTTCAAATGAAGAGTTCATCCATTCTGATGGATAGGGTATAGTTCTGGCTATGTTTCTGATCTATAAAAATGACCTTGAATAAGTGATGAATTTACTTTGTTTCTGTTTCCTAACCTCCAAAGTGAAGCTAGTTACTTAAAGAATCATGATCTATAACCTTAAGTTACTTAGTCAAAGCTGACATTTATACAAATATATAATGTAACTATAAATCCTTAAAAATATAACCATACAAATGGCTGTGAGATCAATTTGTACTTTTTGAATAGATATGTTTTCTGAAGATGTAACTTTACGTTAAGGAAATATAAATGCATGTATGGTTCTATATAACCTACTGCTAGTTCATGTAGTCTAGTGGTAAGTCTATGGTAAGGCAATATATGTGCATGTATGGTTTCAAGTAGCAAATGTGGTTTCATGTAGAATCTGCATACGCCTCTTAGAATGAACATAAATGAACTTTTCTCACAAAATATTTCAGAAAATAATATTCTTATTGTCCCCATAATTATATTATAAGCCAGTGATGCTTACTTCCTATCAACAGAGAGAATTTATGTGGCTACTGATGTGAAATTAACAATTCTGGATTGTATCATTGGCTTCTTCATTTCCCATTGTGTTCTAGTATTGCACTTGCTCAGTAAAATTACAGTGACAAGCGAGCAGCATGTGTCTTTAGACCACTGAAGGAAAAATAGTAATGCCAGAATTAAGAAACTCATAATAATTTTTATTGAATTTTATTAAGTCATATCAAAGATGCCAATTAGTAGGATTAATTCATCTTCCTGGTAGTTCTTGAGAATTATCAACATAAATTTACACTGAAAAATCAAACCTAGACATGGAAATGGAAGATTTCCAAAGTTTGTAATTCTGCAATAAGGAGGGACATTTCCTCTAATCAATTTCTCCTTCATAGTCTATAAATAAAAATATCACTAAGAAATGTCTTCCTGAGAAGGATTTAGTTCCTGTGGTGTGGCATAACAAACCTGGGCATGCTACAGACATTCAATAACTAACAAGCTAATTGAGAAATTCAGGTTTATTAAGATTGGACAGCAGAGATTTTTTTAAGTCCCTTATACAAAAATAATGCACAGTTGCACAAGTTACTCTCTTTAGTATTTTTTTTGTGTGTGTGTGGTGTTAAAATTTTGAGCAAAGGCATTTTTTAATGTGTTGTGTCTACTTTATATCACAGACTACATTCCTTCTCTAACCAAGTGGTCTATCACAGTAAATAATAATAATAATAGAATATGTATGGAACTTTTATGTTGTTCTTATGGTCAAAATCTAAGGCACTCACATTCTACTATGATGCTTAAGTGATACATTTTTGGGGAAAAATGGATAATATATTTGTAGATATTTTCTCAAAGAAAAGAGCTATCTACAGTTTCAGACCATGAAGGAAATACATATGGAGCTTCTGAAAGGCATTGGGATTTCTACATCGCATTGCTCACCATGCCTAAGAAGTAAAATGTTGAAATAAAACAAACAAAAATGTGCAATCTGTCCTAAATTCTTATTGCATGTTCACTATTATTTAGATTGTTGTAATTTAAAATTTCACAATGAGCTTTATCAGTGCCATGGTAGAAACAAGCAGATAAGCATCATGAATTGTTAGATTTAATCAAGTAAATGTTGATTCTACTCACTCATTATGCTATTATCAGTTCCACATAAAGGTGTTTCTAATGCACTCACATCTCACACATATTTACTGTTAGAGTGTATTGTCTGGGCTGGAATAACAATGGATATAATCATTAATTTTTTATTAGATAGCAGCAAAAAGTCTAATTTTTGTTGTGATGGTTATTGCTGTTTTGAGACCACTCCCAGCGATGATCGGGAGATATTTCTGGTTCTGTATTTAGTAATTACTCCTGGTGGTACTGGAGGAGGAGGTACCATAAGAGATTCAGGGGATCAAGCCTGTGTCAGCTGCACAGAAGTTATGATGTAACCATTGTACTATTGCTCCAGTTCAAGAAGCAAAAAACTTCAATCAAATTTCAGTTAATAAATTTTAGAAAACATGTATTTCAAAACTGATACATGCTGTCATTTCCAAGTGTTAAGTAACAGTGAATAAAATATAGACTTTCAAGTCCCTTAATGAGACTCATATTTCAGCAAAAGAGACCGATAATATATCTGTAGCACTGTTGTCCCATTGTTTACCAATTTGCTCAAGCAGGCACCAGTAATGACTCCATTGTGAGACTTGTTGTTACTGTTTTGGGCATATCTAATTCAGTACGGGTAGCTTTCCAGGCTCTGCCATTTGGGTGGGATACTCTCAGTAGCTTGCCAGGCTCTCAGAGAGGGATGGAGGAATCAAACCTGGGTCAGCTGCATACAAGGGAAATGCCCTACCTGCTGTGCTATAGCTCCAGCCCCAATAATATATTAAATAACAAAATTAAGTGAGCAAGATACTGTATAGTATGAGGAATATATCATATGAGTAAAAAGAAAAATAAGTAAGTGAGAAGATTACTGTTAACATTGAAAGAGAGTTTTCCTTATGGTTAGGGAAGATTCAAATGAGAAGATCTATTAATTTTCTGTTTAACAAACAAATTTGTGCATAGAAAATATGCACAAATTTTGTGACTTAAAAGAGTACAAATTTTTTCTTTTACTACTAGAAATCAACAGCATAAAATAGGGCATGGGAGTACTTTGTTCCTTATTTGTCTTTTCTCAAGAATAGTGTTACTTATCTGTCAGTTTCTAGAAGTTATTTATATCCCTTGGCAATATTCACCTGTTTATACTATTCCTTTTCTCATATCATTTAAATACCATGCTTATATTGTCTCATGTTTTACTCTTTGCTATGAATCTCATGATTCTCTGTGGAGAGCCTCCATGGAACCGTGCTTCGTGAACACCTGTTTCTTGTTGGTTGCACCGTGCTTCGTGAACAACACCTGATGGGGAATCAGGATGTCTTGTCACGCTCACAAGTTATGGCTGGTTTATCAGCTGCAGACACTTGAGGGCAAACAGGCAGGGAGAAGTATATAAGGGGGGAAGTCACCTGGCTGGTCGGTTCTCCCTCATGCGTCCCTTTTTCCGCCTTACTCCACGTCCCCTTTCCTGATTTCTTCCCCAACGCATGAGAAAGTTCCTGAATAAATCGCAGCCAAAAGAATCTCCGAGTTGCGTGTTTCTTCGCTGGACGAAGTGGCGCGCGACAATTCTCTATGACAATACTTATTATTTGCTTGAACCTACTTGCATAATCCAGGAAATTTCCCCATCACATACCTACAAAGTTGTTATGTGCATGAAAAACACAATATTTGAAGGTTCTGTTGATTGGAGTATTGCCATGCAATGTCAGGATATCTAACTCAGAGGTTAAAAATTGAGTGTTTAAGATAATGGGGATCTGAATATTATACTTAGGAGAAAAACTTTTATGGAAGAGTATAAATAAATTTAAAGTTACTGAATGGGAGTAATCCTTCTATGTTCAGGAACATAAAGAATGATGGTGGGGGAGAGAATTGAGATTACACTGATGACAGCATTGAAAAAAAAGAACATAGAGCATTTGCAATGTGGCGGTAAAACAAATGCTAAAGTAAATGCCTTTAATGTCAATGACATAGGGACCAGTGGATGGTTGTAAGAAAAATGATATGGATTATGTTTAACAGAATCCCTTTCGTGCTATTGTAAAAAACAGTCTCAAAGGCATCATTAACAGAAGCAGAAGACTAAAAGGGAATTGTAATGTTTCAGGTGAGAATTTATGGTAGCTTAGATAAACATAAGAGCAACAAGCATGTTATGTGGATCTATTGTGAATAGATTCCCATGGTGGACAAACCAAGTGGAGAGGTATGAATGAACAGCATTAAAAATGACAGTGCAAATTGAAGCCTGGTCAACTACAGGACTAGTGCTATTACCAACTGAATTGAAGATGTCTGTTTGAACAAAAATTAAGCTTAGATTGAGACAAGTTGAATCAATTTACTTTTTGAAATATAAATGTAGATTTTTACTTATAGCTATCATACAGATATATAATTTCACAAACTATCAACAATTAATGGGATTAATACCAAGAGATTGGATGAGATTACTTACAAGGGAAATGAATACTAGAACAAAGAAAATTCACAAGGATTCAGTCTTAAGTCATCAGGGAATTTGAACATTTTGAAATTGAGGAAAGGCTGAATTCATGAATTTGGTTTAATATCCTATGACATTTTTACATATGATGTAGCACAATAATGAAGAACATTTCTACTTGGGCCAGCGAGAGATAGTTTAGTGGGGAAGGACTTATCTTGCATATGGCTGGTCTAGTTTCAATCACAGGCACCACCTTTTGTCCCCACAGCCCGGCTAGATTGATCCCTGAGTGCAGAGTCAGGTAATATCTGAATATTACCATGTGTTGACTAAACTAACCTCACCAAGAACATTTTTTGCTTAGTTGTTAAATCAGGTATTTTAATGAAAATGTAAAGTTTTACATTATTAGACATATTATTTTATTTTGCTGCATAATAAAGTTTGTATAATGGCAAACCTTTCTGAAGTGACATTGGTTCTTAATCACAGAGCAATTGTCCCATCTCCCTAAGGAAAAATAAAATTGATTTATATTTTAAGACTTAGGGACCTGAAATAAACTTATTAAATAAGGTATCTCTTCTATGTGAATATTCTTAGTATATAATTGACTTAATTTAGAGATTTTGTTAGGACTCACTTAGCCAGAGAACTGCCATGACAGACTTTGGGGCCTGTGAGTGACTTAGGCCTCTTCCAGAAACAAGAAAAGCAGAAAAACCAGAAGCTTTTGTCAAAGATTTCATCCTTGGAATGAGATTCAGTCTCCAGAATGTCACTGTCAGAAAGTGGGCTGGATGTTGTAGGCCACCAACAACAAAATATGTGTAGTCTATCACTGTCACTGTCATTCCGTTGCTCATCGATTTGCTCGAACAGACACCAGTAACATCTCCATTGTAAGATGTGTTGTTAACTCTTTTTGGCGTATCGAATACACCACAGGTAGCTTGCCAGGCTCTGCCGTGCAGGCGATATACTCTTGGTAGCTTGCCGGGCTCTCCGAGAGGGGTCGAGGAATCAAACCCGAGTTGGCTGCATGCAAGGCAAACGCCCTACCTGCTGTGCTATCACTCCAGCCAAATAGAAATACAAATTTGCTGAGTAATGGTGACTTGCCAAAATGAAAGTATAAGAACTTGCTTAAACCTAGTGTTCAGGGTCCTTGTTGAAACCTGCTGTGCCAGGTGGATACTTGAACCCCAGCTAGCTGGAACATAAAACCTTACAATGTGATTTTCACTCTTGGCTCTGTTCTCTGTCCTTGAGGTGTGGTTGTCTCTGGACTCTTAACAATTTCATTGTATTTGACTAGTTACACTGCTTAACTTTGAAAAAATATTTTTATTCAATAATATAATTCCCTGGTTTGCTTGTCTCAAGAGTAAACACTAAAGTTTCATTTCTGGGGAGGACTGGTTGTTCCTGCTGCAGAAACAGAAACCAGAAACCATTGTCCGGCCGGAGAGACAGTGGGGAGGGTGTTTGCCCAGCTCTGGCACCCCATAGGGTCCCTGAGTGCCACCACAGGAATGCCTGGGCATCGCTGGGTGTGACTCCCCCCCCCAAAAAAAAAAAGAAAAACAAAATAAACAAAAATCCATTGTCTAGGGCTGGGTGCGAGTGACAGGCTCCAAGAGGCCCAGCAGTGCCAGAGCCAGCTGCTGAGGTGTGGAAGTGACTCAGCTGACTTGTGGTCACTCTGGAGGCCAGACTGGACTTGTGGTCAGCTGGGAAGGGTGCGAGCACAATGCCCCCTCACCAGCAGCCTGTGTACCACCACAGTGTCCCATGCCTGGCCGGGACCCCGTCAGCGCTGGGGGCACAGCACAGCCCCCGGGGAGGCGTCTGTTGGGCTTGCAGAGTTCCTGTCCCTCAGCTGCCTGCACCCGCGCCAGTCACCACAGTGAGACCCATACTCCAGCCTGTGGAGTCAAGTCCCCAGCCTCTAAACAGTTTTTAAAAATTTATTTCTAAGTGGTCTTTGAAATATTAATAATATATTGTTGTCTCCTGGCTGTCTTCACAGGGGCCTCTCAGAGGGGGTGGGTTCAGTTTCCTTCCCCACCCCAAGCAGAGCTCTGGCAGGGAAGACCTCCAGAATCTAGCCACAGCCATGCTCAAGGCCCCTCTCCACATGTTCAGACGATCCTCACACATGAAGGAACTGGCAGAGGAACCCAGGTGTGCAGGACTCGGGGCTGAGATCTCTAAGCCTGTTTGGATCAGGGCTGTGCCTCTTCCACCCAGATCCCTCATTTTCTAGTAGCTAGACAGTCACACCCAGAAACTGCCCCCAGTGCCATGTGATCCCATCAATAGCCAAGATCCACAGACTATAAAACCAAGCTCTTGGAAGTGACATCTTATAGCCTAGTTCTCCCTCTCGGAGAACCTGGCAAGCTACCGAGAGTTTCCTGCCCACATGGGAGAGCCTGGCAAGCTCCCCATGGTGTATTCATATGCCCAAAACAGTAACAATGATGGGTCTTATTCCCCTGACCCTGAAAGAGCGTCCAATGCAGCACTGTTGGGAAGGACGAGTAAAGTGAGGCTTCTAAAGTCTCAGGGCTAGGACGAATGGAGAAGTTACTGAGACCACTTGAGAAAATCGACCATCAACAGGATGATGATGATGATGATGATGATGATGATGATGATGAAATATAATTCCCAAAGAATTACTGAATGTCTTTATAGTCTGTTGTCAATTTTTTTTATCCTTAAGCTTTTTTCTTTGCTGGCTGCATAATGTTGTATTACTTTTATTTTTAAAAAAAAAATTTATTGAATCACCATGTGAAAAGTTACAAAGTTATCAGGCTTAAGTCTCAGTCATACAATGATCAAACACCCGTCCCTTTACCAGTGCACATGTTCCACCACCAAGAACCCCAGTATACCTCTCATCCCGCCCCACCTGCCTGTATGGGTGATGATTTTCACTTTATTTTTTCTTTACTTTGATTACATTCTTTACTTTGATTACAATATTTCAATAGAAAACTCACTATTATTATTTGGAATTTTCCCCTAACAATCAGACCTGCCAAAAAGGTATCATTTGATAATTTGTTTTCCATTGCTGAGGATCAAGAGCATATGAGGTTTGGGATTTCTGGTATTTTAGTAATTAAGTCCAGAGAAATACCTGCCAATAATGCCAGAAGTCGCATCATTGCAAGCTCATACTTCTATTTAGTGATCCTTATAAGATGGCAGTCACCATGCCACCAGGGAAAGAAAAGGCTGAGAGAGAGTAAAACCTTTCCCCTCCAGGGGCAGAATAGGGCTGTAGCTTAGTTCACAGTCTAGGGGCATTTTTGCAAGAAGCCACTGGATGTCCAAAGTAGTTAGTTGGCCTCTGGGATCATGAGCATTCAGGAATGGAAGAGCATTAGTGTGTGGCCACTCAGGGTCACATCTGGCTTACTTTTAAAGGTTTCTTTCTTTCCTCACCACTATTAAGTCTCACATGGGTAGTATATGTGGAAAAAGACTATTGTGATTTTGGCTCTATAAGGTATATAAGTTCTTTGTTTTGCTTGTCTACATCTCAAAACTGTTTTCCTTCCTCTTCTTATTTATTGATGCCAATTTGTCCTTAAATATGAGATCATGTTTACTTTGAGAAAAGCCCTCCTTGTCTTAAGTGGTTCTTGCTTTCATAGAATTTTCTTTTATCTGCAGTTCACATTGCAAAATGTTTTCTTAGCAACTTGGTAAAGTACTTTTATTTATATAAGAGGATATTTACTTATATTTTTACCTTGAAGGTGGAAATACTTTAGGGTAAGTGAGAACATACACTGTCTACTGTGTTAAGTGTGATGTAACATTTTGTGGAATGTATACCAACATAAGAAAAATTAATCTTATGAATTTACTCAACAAATGAATAATGTTTCTATATAAACAAAATGAAGTCCAACTTACCTGAAAAAGGAACACTTAAATGTAAAAAACTAAGGCTTGCCGAGGGGCAAGTGCACTCGAGGGCTCTCCGGGCAGTTCTGTCTCACCGCCTGCGTTCGGTGCCCTGGAACTGCAGTGTATGGACTGGATTGGGACCACCAGTGGTCAAGGACAGGCGAAGGAAGAACGAGGACCAAGCTAGTTGCTGATTAGTTACCGTTTATTCAATCTTCCATCTTTCTCATCTCCTGCACTCCCAGCTCCGGCCTCTCTCTGGATCAACTGCTGCTTCTTTCTGGCTTCTGTGTCTCCTCCTCCTTCTCTCTCCCACCTTGACTTCTAGGCTACACCCAGCCAGGTAGCAAAATCAACATAAGAAAGCCATTCCTGAGGGCAGGGCATTCCAAAGCCCTCCCTCATTCTTAAGGTTTTTTCTTTTCCTTAGTCCAGGAACTTATTAACATCTTAATACTAGTTATTTTTGTATGGACATAGCAAGGGATACATTGAGGCTTGCAAGGCAGCTCTCCTGGCAACATCTTGCCACAGGCTCAGACCACAGCACTCAGGCCAGATTAATCATTCCTCACCCTAGCAGGGTCCGAATCTAGTATCACTGTTTGGATCATGACAGCATTTGTCCATGACCAAGCTCTTAACTTATAGTTAAGCATTAGGCACTTTGGCCAGGCCCATCTCAATGCCAGGGTAGCACACAACTCACCGCTTGCCCTGGGTCCTTCTTGTCCCACGTCGTCGGGCCCCTGCTTTGGGGATGCTAGGAAGTAAGGGCAGCTGAGGCTTAGGTCAAGAGAACAGATGCCCTGGAGGAAAATATCATGTAGAGTCAAATGACTCGCAGTTACAAAAGCATAACATTTGTTGTCTTCCTGTGTCCATACAAAAAGGACTTGCTCTGAATAAACTATGCAAAGGACTCAAGGAGAAGAGAAAAACATTATTTACAAGTCAACAGAACACTAAGAAAGAAGCTACAAATAAACAAAGAGGAATAGGAGCACTGTAATGGGAGTAACCCAATAAACCTAAACTACCTGAGGCTATGTTATCCTACACTTAAACATTATCATGAAGGTTATTTTTTCTAACAGAATCAAAACCCTAAACAAATCAAGCAATACTTGAAATCAAATGTCCCAAGAACGGGGAGACTATTTCTATCCTAAACACAATCAAGAATTTTATTAAATACATGGTAATTTTGCTTTTGAATGTGTCATTCTCTAGTCTGAAGAATTAACAATGACTAATCTGCTCTTTACTGCAGAGTTGAAGGAATGATAGGGGTTTTATGTACTTATAAGCCCAATATAGCACAACTTCAAAATCTAGATAATATACTATTAAAATGAAAAACTAAAGTGAGATAATATAACAACAACACTGCTTGTTTCAGTCAAATATGCATTTTGAGAACATCAATAACAAAAATAAAATAAATACTGTGTTAGTAGGTTTACCTATTTTTTTCCTATTTTTTTTACAGAAATGTATTTAAACAATTACAAATACCATTTATTTTAGACTTGGCAGTAAATCTGGACCAACTCATTTTAATAGTTTTGGTCATAGGATCACTAATTATAGGAAGTTCAAAATAGAGATACATATATTTTGTTTTTTTCTCAGATGTTGCAGATGGATTATGCCTCTGGCAGGTCATAGTTATCATTTAAGAAAACGATATTCAGTATCATTTATAGCAATCAGAACAGAAACTCTTTGGCATAGTGTATGATCTAAATTTATGTTGAATTTATATGCAGGCCACTGTTTTTATGTGTCCCAATTACTGCTCTTGATCTTTATAAGGCAATTTATAAGGCAAATTAAAGTACACTCCTGCCCACCTAAAAGAGAGCAGGTTATCACTGGGAACTTCTGTCTCCTGGATGATTTACAAAAACTCTCTGCAGAATACTTTGATGTTTTCGGGGCATTCACAGATATTCATTACATCCAATCAGACAAACTACAAATTTCGATCTGAAAGAAGTGGATGGGTAAACCATAGGGTACAAGATATAAATATTAATGTAGTTGACAAGGTTAAGATGTAACATTCCACAACCCATTTCATATCCTGGATCTAAAAAACAAATCATAAAAGTTAGGAACTTGTAAAAAAATGTTTAGAAATTTCCTTCTTACCCATGCTTATCAGCACTCTTAATGTTTGCTGCTTTCTTGATATTAACTATCTTTAATATCCCTTGACTATCAATTAACTATCACTATGTGCCAAGCATTGCTCTACACTGCTGAATCATTTTAACTATTATTCTGAGTTTTGTCTCAACAGCCTAAGAATCCTGAAATAATCTTTATTGCTGTTAGTCTGCGACTTATGTCATTCTACGTGAGGAACACTTCTGATCAAGATGAGGTAAGAGATGAGTATTTGTTTTCACTTAGATCATATTCAAGAGTAATAATTCCTGTAATGTTATTAAGAAACTCTCATAAGAAACACCCAGTATTGTTCATTCATACCATGCAAACATGCTATTCAAAGAAGTGGAAAGGTGTGAACGTGACTAGAAACCTCTCCTTAAATATTTTATTCTTCTGTATTTGCATCTATAAATGAAGATTGGAGGTAGGATCATATTTTCTGTAGGCCGATTTTCGCACTATCGGGCCGAGTCTCATGCATGAGCGGAGTCCCACAGAACACCGGTAATGAGGAACTTTGTGATTTTGGATTCTGGGCTCAACGGGATGGGGAACAGAGATCCTCTGTCTGGTTCCCCCAGTCTCCAGAGACCCAGGGGTCACACCCCTAAGCCACCTCCTGCCAGCTCCAGATAATCTCCTCATCGACCACCCTCCAGAACTCACAGCTGCTTCCTGTGGAAGGGAGCATAAAATGAGGCTCCCATAACCATGCCACCAGACTCTGCTCCAGGCTGTTTTAACTCACATCACCCCAGAGGGAGATGGGTGAGAGCCCTCCCAGCCCCAGGGACCCAGCCCTGGCAGCCGACCTTGAATACCCAACTGCTGCCACACTCCAGGCCGCTTTCCACAGGCTCAGGCTGAGCCTCACACAGGAGTGAACAGCATGACACATCATCAGATACTCCCTACCCATAAAATCATAAAGGGAAATGTGTATATATTTATGAATATATATATGTATGTATGTATGTATGTATGCCTTTCTGAAAGCCTGGCAAGCTACTGGAAGTATCCCGCCTGCATGGCAGAGCCTGGCAAGCTCCCTGTAGCATATTCAATATGCCAAAAACAGTAACAATTACATTCTCATTCTCCTGACCCTGAAAGAAAACCTCAATTGTCAGGAAAAATGAGTAAGGAAAGGCTGCTAAAATCTCAGGGCTGGAATGAATGGAGATGGTACTGAGCCTGCTTGAGTAAATCAATGAATAACGAGATGACAGTAATGATGACAGTGATGAAGTGGATGATGCCACTCTTTCCGTGGAGGGGGTTCAATGATCCAGGTGGTGTTATGGGACACTTTGTTTGCTTAAAGAAGTAAGACTTCCAGGGGTACTTTGAGTAACTCTTTTCTTGTTTTGTTTTGTTTCTTCTTAAAATAGAACAATAAGTCAAGTAAGTTCCTGTATATACCTCTGCTCTATATCTACATATTTAAGATTTTATGTACAGGCACCAAAGAAGCAAGTTAGGGCTTTTGCTTTGATCATCCATGTATTTTCTAAAATGAGGTCATGGTAAAAGTATTTTGATTTTGCTTATGAATATTTTTCCTTTGAAAAATTCCTAAAAGAAGCTTGCCCCCAAGTAGTATTGAGATTTTTATTGATAGTAGTTCACGAATACAGAGTTTTTATGTTGGTGATTGCTATTAGTGAATAGGTAAAACCAAGACAAATCTCTATATTACTGGAGAGAACGACACTCCTCATGCATTTTATTTGTATATTCAAAAATTGTGCCTTGTATATAAAATACTCTCTGGATTACTTGACCTTATCTACATCAGTCGTTACTTTACAATTCTAAAGGTTATAGATAAGAACAGTTCAAATAATTCTTGTCTATAGAAGTAAAAAATAATACTAACTTAAATGAATATTTTCATTATCCCAAGAGATAATGGTTTTGTCTTCATTCATATGCTTATTTTAATATTAATATCATAAACATTGTGTACTTACATTCTCCTCTCAGTTGGTTCTGAGTTGATTCAAACCTCCTATCAATTTTTTTATTAGTCATATAACATTTTTAACATGAAGATTTTTATATCTGCATGAAAGACAGATCTTTTTGGTGGAAATTGTCTTTTAGAATAAAAATTTTAGTTAGCCTTAATCCACACATATTTAATGAATTGAGCTCTATGTTACATCATGACAAATGCTATGATAGTCAACAATGAAGAGTACATCCAAATTCTGATGTAGAGAAAAAAAGATCAGCTAATTCAAAACATACCATCCTTTCCCTGTAAATTTCTCATCATTCTTCTTGCCTCTTTGCTTTATTTCTTTCCGTGAAGCAAAATAAATGAGATGATTATTTCATTATGATGCATGTTACAAATATTACAAATACAGGTACTTTGCCTCTCATTTACAACAAACTTGAGAAGAAAGCATTTGAATGAACATGATTATTCTTCAATCACACAAAGTTTGAATAGCTCTCTTTATCAAAAGGAAAGAAATGGACCACATAACTTTGGTCTGATTGAGATTTTTTACATTAGGTATTTCAGAAATAATACCGGGGAACAGAGTGGACAATGATTTGGTGACTAATTCTGCATAGAGAGCAATGGAGTAAGATTGTACATTGACTATTGTATAGGACTACTAATAGACAGTGTCATCATTGCCTGCCATCATTTAAAGAGACGTGCCCAAAAGATTATTGAAAGATTTTCTTCCTCAACTCATTATAAGTTCAGAATTTTATAATGCATCATTATGATAAAATGAGGAATTTCAGATTAAAAAATAGAACTTTAGTGCAACAATTTAGTATATTTTCTACCCAATTGTAATACTTATGCATTATAAGTAAAAGAGAAAATGAATCACAAAATGGGCACATTTAAAAATAATTTCTGAAAGTGGATGTGACCCATTATTTTGATTCTGACCTTTACTCTTCTTTGCCTTAAGATTAATAATATTAAAACTATAAAATTATGATTGTGCTTTATACTTAAATATCAGAAGTTGCATATTTTGTTGACATAAGGCAATAAGATAGTCCATTTCTAGAATAGACTATACTAGAAAAAAAGGATAATTTTTGAGATGAAAGAAACTAATAATTTCTTACACTATAATTCAATATTCCACACAATTCAATAAATACATACTGAGATCTTTGGAAGGAAGATATTGAATGAAAGTCTGTTTTTTTCTCATGAATATTAGATTGTTCTTAAGATTCTAAGAATTTTAAGTTAAAATTAACTGAAAATTAACAAAATTTATTGCATATACACAAATTCTAACAATGAACAGTGTGATGTAGATAATTAAAATATGCATAATGATATGAAAAGTGTATTGGAGGCTATCATATGTTATCAAAGCAACTGGCAAAATCCTCTATTAAAAAGGTTTCATTTAAACTGTGATGAAAATAGCAGAGAGATATAGCTAGACCTACAAAGACACTTTAAACTGGCTTAATAAAGTAAGTGATACTAAAATTACCAAGCAATTGCAAATGAGGCATGTGCGTGCACACATGCACACGCACATACACAGAGTATTGCAATAAAGATCTCAAAGATATTTGAAGACTCATGTTCAAAGCAGCATTACTTAGAAAAAAGGTAAAAGGGTTTAATATTGATGGTAGGAAATGTGCTATTAACATACAACAGAGTGTTATTCTTCTTTAAAAAAGAAAGATACACACTACAACATGAAATAAGCTTGAGATTTTGATTTGCAAAATACATTGTATGAACCCACCTACAATAATTAAATTTATAGAGATAAATTGTAAGGTTCTGAAGGAAGAGATAAGTGGTAAGTGATTTCATATTCTTAGATATGTTAAATTAACATTAAATATGTTAATATAAAATATGTCAAATTAATATTTAATGTATAAGCCTATAGTTTTAGATATGCAAGGTGAAAAGTTGTCCATCATTTGGTCACAAAATAGTGTGAATATACTTAACACTACATTTGTGTTACTATAACTGTGAAAAATAGAAAATTTTATGTATATAACTTTATTTAAATTAGTTATTTTAAAAAGGATAGAAAGTTAAAAATATCTTTAATTTTCTTTTAAATTAAAAATATAGGAAAACAAATATTCATGGTAAAGTTCTCCAATGACAAAATTTTCTAATTTATTTACTATGTATTTCCAATAATTAGCATAGAACCCAATATATTGCAGATATCTCACAGCTATTTGTTTACTTAATCTGTTAGAGTAAAGGAAACACTGGAATTAGTAAAATAAAAACCACTCATTTATTTCATGTGTAACTATATATATAACAGATATAATGATATATAGATTTATATATCATATGTATCAGCAGAGCCTGGCAAGCTCCCTGTGTCATATTCATTATGCCAAAGATAGTAACAATAACAGGTCTCATTCCCCTAACCCTGAAAGAGTCTCCAATCATTGGGAAATATGAGTAAGGAGAGGCTGCTAAAATCTCAAGGCTGGGATGAATGGAGGCATTACTGGTGCCCGCTTGAGTAAATTGATGAACAACAGAATGACAGTGATACAGTGCTATATGATACAATGATAGAAGAATGGAGATTGTTGCCTTCACTTAGCCTTGTCTTTATAAAAGGAAGAAGGGCATATGATTATATGAGGACTGGATAAAAGATAATAAAAACTAGATTAGTGCCATGGTCTTTCATAAAGTTGGAAACAACAGTACTAATCACTTAAATAAAGATAATGTTTAGAGGAAGAAAATAAAGATTAATTTTGAGACTTTTCAGTTGGAAGGATTCATTACTTTAAAAAGAGTATTTCTCACCTACGAGCTCAAAGTTAATTAAAATCATACATTACTGTCAGAGCAAATTAAATATGGTCTAAAGAGTTAGAATTCTAAGGTCTTAGCACCAGTGTGATGAGAGTAAGAGAAAGAATAATGCAAAACTAACCCTAAAGATTTTTTTGAAGACTGGCCCTTTTTGACAGTAGCAAATATCTACTTAACAAAATTGATTCATCTAGGTTTCAGAGAGGGTATTCCATTTTGATCATGCCGTTTTATATTTCCCAAATTTTGATTAAGATTTCCATTTCTTTTAAAAATAATAGTAGTTTTAAATTTTGCAAATATAGAGGATGGATAGCTAGGTAGTGAGCTTGTCTTGTATGGGGCAGGTCTGAGTTGAACTCCCTGTACCTACTATATAGATCCTCTTGTAGTTCCAGGAGTAAGCCCTGAGCACAGAGAGTGTGAACCCTTTGTGGTTCACGCTCAAAAACAAAACAAAACAAAAAATTTTGCAATCATAGGCACTTGGGAAACATGTAGGAAAATGCAGCTATTAGGTCTCCTCCAGACAATTGTAATCAAGTTGCAATCAAATAGAACTTCCAAAGACGACTTTCTCCCCTCTCTCTCTCCCTCTTTCTCTCCCTCTCTCTCTCTCTCTTTCTCTCTCTCTCTCTCCCTCAATCTCTCTCCCTCCCTCTCTACCTCTCTTTCTCTCTCTCTCTCTCTCCCTCTCTCTCTCCCTCTCTCTCTCTCTCTCTCTCCCTCCCTCCCTCAATCTCTCTTCCTCCCTCTCTCTCTCTCTCTCTCTCTCTCTCTCTCTCTCTGTAAAGTGACACCTTCCTAGTGCAACTATAGTGTTAAATTGGTTTGACCTTGATTTGATCAAGACAGATCCTTACCTCCGTACATATTCCTCTCTAGTGGTAGCACCAAATCCTTCAGGTCCAGACAGATAGGACAGATGTTATGGTGCATGCTGACAGACCCCAGTTTGAGCTCCTAGACAAAATAAAATACTCCAACCCACTGGCTGAACAGAACTGGCTTGGAGACTGCATATTTCTGCCTAACAGTCACTTCTTGTCTCGTTATCACACGAAAAATCTTATTTTTATGTCTCTATACAATTTTCTACACTATGCGATTATGTATGTTCATTGCATGTCCTCCAACTGATCACATGCAGACCTTCTGCATAAATACTTATAATTTTACCCCTCAAAACTTTTTATATGAACTCTTTTTTAATTTTATATTAGCCAAACTCTCTACTTACCATAAAGTCAGATTACTTTGCCCCTCTCTAAATTCTACAGAATGAATGGTACGGATAGAATTGATCTTCAATTTGTAAGTTTATTGCCCACAAGCTGTTCAGTCTTTTTTTCTATCTAGCTTTGTTCCCATGACTTATGGTTCACAGTATTATCATGAATTATTTTTCTTTTATTTTACAGATATTTAGGTTTTACACTTTTATTTGATATGCCAAAAACAGTAACAACAAGTCTCACAATGGAGACGTTACTGGTGCCCGCTCGAGCAAATCAATGAGCAATGGGATAACGTGTGACAGTGCTACAGTGCTACATTTTTATTAGTTTTAATATTTTCTAAATTCTTAATTGACATATTGGTGTGCAATACTATATAAATTTAAGATATGCAACACATTTTTCTTGTAATAAATCTCTGATTTTTTTCATAACTTTCAACTAAACCATGCTGCAGTATTTAATATAGCATCATGTTATGTATCTTTATTCCTTATTTATCTTAACTGGTAGTTTTTAACTTTTGATGACTTTCACCTTATTTTTCTACTACACTCTTTGATTTGGGTACAAACGTGTATGATCTACTCTGCTCTAAGTTACTGCTTTTAAGATAAAACATGCAAGTGGCATCATAAAGCAGCAGTCTTTCTCTTTTGGAAACTTTATTAGCACAGCATTCTCATGTCTTACACATAATATCAGAAATGACAGGATTTTCTTTGTTATTTTATAACTGAATAATATTTTGGTGGGTGGTGTTTTATTAGATTAAAAACCACATCTTCTTAATCTAACCATCTCTAATGAACTTCTAAGTTTTTCTTTATTTTGACTATTGTAAATAGTACTGAATATGAACATGAATTTTGGACATTTCTTCAACATTTATTGCCTTTGGATAAACTCCCATAGTGGTAGTGATAAAGTATGCTATTTCTACTTTTAATTTTTGAGAAATCTTTCTTCAATTTCCTACTAATAGTGAATCTGCCATACGGGAGCAGAAGTAGCACTGTAGCACTGTCATCTCATTGTTCACTGATTTTCTCGAGCAGGCACCAGTAACGTCTCCATTATGAGAATTGTTGTTACTATTTTTGGCACATCGAATATGCCACGGGGAGCAGGAGTAGAGGATATATATAATTAGCTGACCATATACTTTGCATGCAGTAGGCCTAGATTTGATCCCCTGGTACTTAAGGGATTCCTGAGTAATGCCAAGAGCCACCCCAAGCACAAACCTAGAAGCGGTCCCTAAAAACCACTGGGTGTGAACAATATCCCCAAAATGAGTAAATCTATGATAACACTTTCTCCATACAAAGGTTTGTTGTCCTGTATTTTTAATTATAATCATACAAATGTTTAATGTGACATCTAATTGATTGATTTTCATTTCTTTAATGAGTAGTAATATTGAGCACTTTAGGTACTTGTTGTTTATCAATATATCTTATTTGGAAATGTCTATTGTTCATATATTATTTCTAGTATATTTTTGGCTTTTGACTTTTATGAGTTCTTTATATATTTACCTATTTTTATATACATGTATTCACTGTTACTGTCATCCCGTTGCTCATCGATTTGTTTGAGTGGGCACCAGTAACGTCTCTCATTGAGAGACTTATTGTTACTGTTTTTGGCATATCCAATACGCACGGGTAGCTTGCCAGGCTCTGCTGTGTGGGATCCATGCTCTCAGTAGTTTGCCTGGCTCTCGGAGGACAGAGGAATCGAACACAGGTTGGCCGCGTGAAAGGCGAACACCCTGCCGCTGTGCTATTACTCCAGCCTTTAGTTTTTGCAAATACTTTTACCATTCTGTAGCTTGCATTTTATTTTTTGTTTAATCCTGAACAGAAACTTTCTAGTTTGATGTAGTCCTACCGATGTGAATTTATTTGTGTGTGTGTGTGTTTGTGTGTGCTTTATGTACCATGTCCACTAAACTAATTTAAAATAAACTTCAAAGCAAGTAGATAGACAAAGATAAAAGCAAGGAGCTCCATGATTTGAAAAACAGCAAAGAAATATTTTATTGGATAAATTGTTGTATGATAGATATGAGCAGTTTAATAGATAGTGCTGAATGTTTAATAACCCATTTTGTTCTGACAAGAAGCAAATTTACTTGTAACATAGCTGTCACTGAAGTGAATAGCAACTAGTTGCTTACAGTGAAAAAAAAAAAGCTACACAATTAGGTAGAAGTTAACTTGAAAGGAGCTAAACACATCAAAACATCACACTGTATACAGGCTTAAATGCCAGCAGTATTTGCAACTTACTTTCAAATATTTTAATATATTGTTGTTTATTTAGGAGACGGAGCTCCAACCAGGAATCATGGGTCCTTACAGGTGCTTTTTCTAGATAATCACTCTGGCAGTTCAATGAAAAGATCCTGAGGTGCTAGGAATTAATCTGGGCCACTTAGGCGTTACTCAGAGGGAATTTGGGAATCACATATTTCTGGGGAATGGAACTGGGGTGAGCTGCAAACAAGGCATGTTCCTAACTGCCTGCAATATCTTCTGGCCCTCAAATATTTCTGAAAATGTTTTTTCTATCTGAGTTTTTGGGGCTTGGAAATAGCCCTACAGTTAAAGGGCACGCCTAGACAGGTAGGACATAGGTAACTGGTTGCATTACGTGGTCCTCTGACCATATATGAATGCATCTCTGGAGGCCTGAGGATGCCTTGGCACTGCAGAATTTGCTCAGCGTCTCATGCTCAGGACTCTTACATGGAACTGCCAGCCTGGTTGGCTGAGAATTGCCTGGTAAAGGGGCATAGTGGCGGGGGAAGGGGGGTGGCTCCAGGCTTCCTGACTCATCTTGTGAGGCCCAGAAAGAAAATAAAATGAAATTAAATAGTAAAGTAAGATAAAATATAAACTAAAACATGGGAGGCCCTCAGAAAAGTTCAGGGGACTTGTGAGGTCTCACCAGGTACTATTCCAGTCAATTCAAGGTTCCAAGAACTTGGTACTGCACAGTAACACCCAGGGCCACATGGAAGGCAAGCACTTTAAGGTTTATACTATCTCTCAAACCCCTGCCACAAATATTATTAAGTATTTTAATATTACACTTTATGTTAAAGCAACATTTAAAAGCAACCCTACTGTACAAAATTAGGAATTGAGACAAACCTTCGAAGAAAACTGAGAATACGAAAATAGTAAACTCTCAGAGTAGTTTTCTATTTTTCTCTCTATCATGCTGTCTCTATTTTTGTCATTCTCTGTAAGTTATTCCGATGAAAGCTGCTCCACACAGATTTCAGAATATAATGGTTTTACACCTTTTAGATTACGTGTTGCACTATCACCACTACACATAATTGTCATGTATTATTATTATTGAAAATTATATACTTTATTGTTTTTGCTATAAGAAATCAGAATTCAAAGTCTAATTTGATCTGCACTGCAATAAATCTAGCTCATGACCTCTTTCTTTATTAAACACACAAGATACAATTTTGGAGGTACAGAGGTAATATTGTTGGTCCAACCTCCTTTAGACTTTTTTCTTAAATCAGATTTTAGGTTTTTTTTCTTTTAAATTTTACTGCAGCAATGTAATTGCAGATATTTTATAGAACACCAAGCAGACAAACAACAGAAATAAAACTTTAACTCAGAACACATTACTGAATTGTTCATGATAACCTTTATAAGAATATAAAACACATATTTGGATAAAACTTCCATATGCTTGGGCCAGAGGAATAGTACAGTAGTTAAGGAACATGCCCTGCATACAGCTAATTCCAGTGTGATCCATGCACAGCCAACTGTCCTACTATCCTTCAAGTCTAAAAAATTCAGTATCCATTTATTGAAGCTTTGCTTTTTTTTTTTTTTTTTTTTTTGCTTTTTGGGTCACACCCAGCAATGCTCAGGGGTTACTCCTGGCTCTGCACTCAGGAATTACTCCTGGCGGTGCTTGGGGGACCATATGGGATGCCGGGGATTGAACCCAGGTCGGCCGCATGCAAGGCAAACGCCCTACCCGCTCTGCTATCACTCCGGCCCCGAAGCTTTGCTTTTATAACAGTATGCTTGATATTTTAAACAACCTAGTCAAGTTGTTTCTGTATAAACAATACTTATGGAGTGTGATATAGTTAAATTTAAAAATAAGATTTACAGGTATAATGAACCCTAGACCTAAAATATTTCTTATTCTAATTAATATATAACCATATGAATAACATAGATTTATGAAATTACATGCACTATCATAAGGCAGACAATTATTTAATGCTACTATAAACTGTCTTAATTAGTTAATGTTCAAATCATTTACATATTTGAAAAATTGAATAAATTTGTATGAAATAATTTTAAAAATCCAGTGGTGTATATTATTTTGAGAGCTAAAATTGCATCTAGCAAAGAGCAAAGCGATTAGTTTACTACTTTCCTAAAAATATAGCAACTTAAGATTGCATTAATGATCAGATAATTAATAGTAATTCAAAACATTAGGCTAAATGATTGTTAAGTACATAAGTGAAATTAAAATCAAAAAGCACTGCAATGGCATATTATACAATGACATTATTTAAAATATTATTATTGTCAAGGGAAAACAACACTGTGAAATATTATGCTCTATTGTTTTTATTCCAAATGAGCAATGATTCACAATCAGAGGATTTATGTTGATACTGAGCTTCACATTTTCTTAGTTACTTTTTATTCAGAGCCATAGATATATAATCTTTTTTTTAAAAAAAAACCTGATTCTACTTAGGAGATTTTATAATTACTGTATTGGCAGTCAAACACAAACTATGAAAGTGATAATACATGATTTGTGATTAACAGCAAAACAAAAATTAAATCTAAAATGAAGTGAATTTAAGTACTGTCTCAAAATGAGATAAATGGCTTTGAAATTAGTAGAACAATGTTGAAAAACTCATGTGTTTACAGTTAATTGGGAAGAATTAAGTTTATGTTTTCATTCACATACGGCTCCTGAGAACTACTATGTATGATTCAACCATCTCCCTAAAACAAATAAATAGCCATGTTGTGTTCTAATTCCCTTTTTCTGAACTTGGAGTAAACTGAACGGTTTGTTTCCTTTATGAAAATTGAAGGATTATTATTAACCTATAGATATGTCTTTTCAGCAATATGCATTTATCATTTTGTTTGGGTAGGTACAAAATTAATGTTTGTTGCATAGAATTACTAGGAAGAAGAAATTGATGATAAGTACTCAGTATACACTTGTTGAATTATCAATTCAGTGAATAAAATATTGATCTCATATTATAGGTAGAATAGAAGATCTAGAAAATTCAAGTAAAATTAATATAAAGGAACTCCTTCCTTAGACTCTAATATGTTCCCACTATGTTTAACCCTGCTCTTAACTTTTGATAAAACTCATTAGATTGTTAGACTAAAGTGTCCAAACCAGAAAGATCAAACAATAAACTGACAAATTGTATAGGTTCAAAAATGGAAAAGAAAAAATAAATCTCAATAGTAGAGACTATTGAATTTATTGTCTTTCTTCAGGATTCTGTCTCCTTTATTCTTTTTATTTTGGAAATTATTTCTTTCGGAAATTATTTTAAAAAATAATTTTTTTAGAAAATAAACTTCACAAGTCTATGAAAGTTTTCAAATTTGTATTTTTACATACTACAAAAATAAAAAATAATTTTATTAGGGTTCTATGAAGAAAAATCATTTTAAACAATGACATTATGTTTTTTCCTATTAATTTATCTTTACTATTGATAAGCTTCCCATGATGCCAGAACAATAATTATTTTGTTCAAGTTTTAAACACCAAGCCTTTACTTTTGGATGTTGATGATGATTATATTAAAAGTCATTATTATATTAAAAGTCACTAATTAGTGGTTTATTGATTAGTCTCAATTCAGTATGTAAAAGTAAAACAGAGTACGAAAATGGACTAGTTCCATTTTCATACAATTAAAAACTTCAAATGCCATTAGATGAAGCAATTCAATTTTCTCTTGAAATCAATTAGCATGCCTATGTGAAATATAGCCCAGAAGACGATCTGGACCAAATGATAGTGAGTCTTTGCTCCCTGTGACTTTAACATTGTGGAGCCTTTTATCTGTATTCTTAACCAGTGACCATTAGGTATTTCCATAGATATTTTTGCCTTTTGTGTCCAGTGAAACACATCACATATCTAGCATAAAATTTAAGTAATTTGTTTAATTTACCTAAATTTTATATATTTTATTTATAACATGGTTTTAACTTCCAGAGAAACCCTCCTAGTTAAAGCAATATATTGTTAAAAAGATTTCTACATTAATCCTAGACAAATTAACAAAATTAGTGGATTTTTTCCTAAGAGACATGAGGAAACTGATTACAATAAATTTAAGATACTGCTTGAAATCTTAACTTCAATCAGGCAGTTTATACTAATATCAGCATATTGCTTTATTTTAGGTTATGAAAGCTATAAAAGTTCTATAAACATTGTGAAGTTTATAATAAATTTACCAATATTAAATTTAAATTTGTGTTAATGAATTATTTAACTGACACTATTAAAGAGAAATGACCATACCTATTACAAAATATGTATTTATTATCTGCTTACATTCATTTACCATTTACTTGACATACTTCACAAATTTACTTTCCTATCAAACTATTCCCACTACGGGAAATCTCAGCTCTATTAATATGTACATTTTTCAATTCGTGGCAAATGCAAGAGTTTTGAAATTGAACAATTGCCTTGGGGTTTTCATAACTCAACTTTTAAAGTATATCCACAATTATGATATTTTGTGAACTTTATGGTATTTCAATACCCCATGATATTTAATTTTACTCCTTTTAATCTGGTACATTTGCTTATTTAGCTACTGACATTTAATATAAAGAATGTGTCTTTTCATGTGGATCTAAAGGTCTTTTATATATTTAATGCAAAGCTGGCTAAGACTTAGCATTATGTATTTTAGTGTCTTTATGTTTACACCTGTAAAATCTCTTCTTATAGCTGTAATTATGTAGGTGTCTCTTGTAACTCCTATTTTAGAAAGAGCTGCATACTATACTTAGTAGAAACCATAATAACTTCAATATAATTTTTCTATTATTCTTATGATCAGTTGAACTCACTTTTCAGACACCTGCTTAGTGTTTTTCAATCTTCAAATGACCATTGTACTTTTCTTGGGCCAAGCGAGCTGAGTATTTCTAAACGACTACAATTTCCATTATACCAAAAGAATATCCTCTCAGGGGATTATAAAAGCTGTAATTTCATCTCAGGGTTCCTATGACTAAACTGCTTGAGTTTGCTCCTACAATTTATGACATTACATGCCTCCTCAAAGGAATTATAGACATATAATATCCCTTGAGATATATTATTATTCTTTATGTTATTCGTGTTTATGTCTAAAATAGGTTCTGCAACTGGCACTTGATGGAAGAGCAGATTTGCAGTTATCTCTTCAATGATTTTTAGCAATTTAAAAGACAACTGCATCTTAACAAAACTGCCATTCTATAGCAGTTCACCCAAAGTAAAGAACATTGGCAAAGTTTTAACTTTCAATACTTGGAATTCCAATACCTTAGAATTCTTTATTCTGATCTTCAATTAATATGCCTTGATTGAACAAAAAAACTACCTAATAACTGGAATAACATATGCTCTTTTTAATGAAATATGATCCTCTTTTTTAAGAAATTAATATTGCCAATAAATGTGTAAATACATATAGAGATATAATAACATTTTTGTTTTTTATTCTCTCAACAGTCATACTCATTTTCTTTCCATTGATTTTCAAACTCATGTCAAGAGTGATAATACTTAATTTTATTACTATTTCACAGAAGAGTTAGGTTGTTTTAAATAATGTATGAGTGTTTTAATCTCAAACCTCTTGAAACTGATCCATTTCTTTTTTGTTGTTGTTGTGTGGGGTTCTCCTGGTCATTGTAAAGTCTTTGGTAGTATCTCTGGCCTGTGCCTACTAGATTACAGTAATACACCCCAATTGTGGTGACCAAATTTGTTTCTAGATATTGCCAAATATTTCCTGGGGACAAAATAGCTTTCAATTGAGAACCACTATAATAATCCATTGACTTGATTGAAGAGCTTACTATCAATCATCTGTTTTAACCCTGAAAGTAAATTTCCTCAAGGATTCTACCCTATTAACTCTATATCAAGTAGAGAGGTAATAATAGCATAGGACAATAAGAATTTTCTCACAAAACTCACACAAGATGTTTCAAGTATCAGTCATTGGTACATTGAACATCAAATGAGTCAATAGGTGTGTGCTATTCTGGATTAAAAATAAATAAATAAAATAGAACAAACAAAAAGTTGCAGCCTTTGAGGCTGATCAACCCATTAATGATGGAAATGCAGGAGAAATACAAGAGCTATTTGATATCATTTAAGTTAGAGCAAATAGGGCTATATATGTGAATAGTTTCAGTGCTCTTTTGTAAAAAATGGGAAATCTATCAATATACCTGAACCATTGGTGGCTTAGTCATAATAAATTTTTTATATAAATATTTGACTGTGGCTTGATATACATTAGAGAGATAAGATATTCAAATATATAAACATATGCTTGCTTTGTCTGCATATCAAAATGTAATGTACCATTTTCAAAAAGCTAAAAGTTACTTATAAATCATTGGTTATATGTATTATGGAATATGTAAAGGTGAAATATTACTATAATATGTACTCATTTTTGGTTGTTTTAATATTACTTTTACATGCACACATATATTTCAACTTTGAAAATCAATGTCTAAAATTTGTATGATACTTAAAGGCATAGTTTTGTATAATCATTGTCTAGGCACTTATGTAGACATATACTACAAAAATACAGATATGCATTAATGACCATAACTTTGATACAAAAAAATTATGAATTACAAACAAGAACCTCTTATATAATTAGTAGAAAGACACATTTCCGAAAAATATTCAGGTGGTTACATTTTAATCTTTATATTTTCAAGGACATCAAAATAAAAGTTTACATCTGAGAGATCTAAAAATATATTTTACATTGCAAAGGGGTCCTAAAATCTAAAAATTTGGGACTTCTGGTTTGGATGAAACTGTATGTTTTAATCTCAACACTGTGCATTTATAAATTTATAATGTTGAGAAAACTTTTTGATAGTTCTAAACTCTATATGTAAACTCAAAAAATACTATTATTGGAATGCATTTTATCCTTATGTTAGTCACCCGTTTAATTTTTACAAAAATCCTTCCTCTCTTCAGGACCTGGAGATATAGGACATGGATAAGATTCTTTCCATGGGAGATCTGAGTTTGATCCTAGTCTACAGACCTGGGTTTGATCCCCAGCATCACCTATTGTTCTTCAAGCACCATCAGAAGTGATTACTGAGCTCAGAGCCAGGAACAAGCCAGGAGCACTGCTGGGTGTGGCCCAAACCAAAACCAAAATGAAATAAATAAAACAGTTTTTATTCATTTAATTTGTATTAAATATATACCTCTCTTTAAACTTAGCATCAGTGAATGATTTATGCTGTTGATTTGTATATACTTTCTCCATCCATTTAACAAAAAAGTATATATATATATTTTGTAGGAAACATAATAGAAGTTTACACTTTTCAAACACATCTCCCAAAATGCTCTAGTAATAATATCTTGATTGTTTCTGAAACCATTTTCTAGCTCTGTAATAGATCCCTGCCACTGCACTGTAGATTTTCGAAAATGGTATACTTGATCTAAACACTTTCAAAACAACTCAATAGTAACTTTAGATTCAAAGCTGCAGAGCAACTATTTTTGTGTCCATCTG
The DNA here is from genome assembly GCF_027595985.1 of Sorex araneus. NCBI lineage: Eukaryota > Metazoa > Chordata > Mammalia > Eulipotyphla > Soricidae > Sorex > Sorex araneus. Next base: position 67,789,629 of record NC_073306.1, read on the forward strand.
CACTTGTCATTTCACATCAAAGCAGAAATCTGTGAATATATTCTATTTTGTTTCCATTATTGTCACACATAATGATCGCCAAAAAGCTTTCCTCAAAGTCTCTCTTTTCTCCTTTGTCCTGGTTTCTCATTAAGATAATGTTTTGAAGACCCTGCAGTGTTTATAACAATGTATTTTTTCAAACCTAACGTGGAACCTAATAATTTAATTCAATTTAAATCAGTATTTCTCAACCTTTTTCTAGTGCTGGTTCCTTTCTAATCTTATTTCCTTCCCATGACTCTCCCTTACTTATTGTCCCACCTAGTTTTCTGTGACGTTTCTCCATTTACATAATTTTCACCTGTGGCTCTCTTTGGGCGCCCACATGGGCTCTATGGCCTTTGACTGTGCACCGTTGGCTTAAATATTTCCTCACAAATCACAATCTCCTGTTATATTTATACTTATCTTGACTCTGCTGGTTACTTTTTCTTAATCTCATTTCTCACATCAGATATACCACTATGTCTATTCTCTCATACTTTCTTATGAGCCCAAATTCTATTATCAGTTTTTACAATTTTTTTAATAATTTTTTTAGCAGTAGCTAACTTCATTCTATAAAAGTCTTACAAACCTCAAAATATTTGAAGCCCTGCCCCTGTTATTAGTGTGGCTGCTATATTTGTAGACATCATGAAATTGCTTGTGAATTTATAAACAATAGTCTACATTATTCATCTTTTCATTTTGTTACCTAAATTAATGTCATGACATGTATTGTTCAACAGAAGATATGCACATAGAACACGATCAATTTATTCTACTGCACAGTCATAATATAAAACCCAAACTTTATTCACTGTTGATAATTGTTTAAGTCTAGTTTATTACTTGCTGTTTTCCAAAATTAATGGCTAGAAATTGCTTTATTTCTGAGTAATCTGCGTTTGTCCTGACCCCCATTTTAGACACATTATCTGTTTTCCCACTTCTTAGGCAGCCTGCTCAATCCACAGGGAGTTGAATTCACACACTATTTAAGGTTTTTGTGAAATACTGGTGATGCAGACAGGAGTAAGTTACAGATTTTGCTGTAAGGTGTTCACCAATAATTTGTGATAAATTCTAATATAATAAATTCATCAACACAAATTTAACTCTATTTAAAATATAGCTAAAGTGATCAGAAGTTGGGATTGAAGGATTCTAAAAAGACTCTTAATTTTATGTTTTTTGGGGAGGACATACCTGGAAGTACTCAGGTCTTACTCCTGATTCTGTACTCAGGAATCACTCTGGTCTTGGTTCAGATTAGAGCCTTGCTGGGATACAGAGGATCAAATCCAGATTGATTTCGTGCAAGGCAAGTCCCCTAATCACTGTACTATCTCTCCAGGCTCAGCATTTCTGTTCATTTATCAAATTTACTTGATCTCACACTTAGATATCAACTTAGAGCAGTCTTTGCTTTCTATACCTCCACTGAAGCAATTGTTATGGTCCACCAATATCTCTATTGAGTCTATATTAGATTAGTTCCCCTTCTATGTTTTTTCTTCTATTAAACCTCAAACAATTTAGTTTTATGAGACATTTTTCTATGAAAGCTGTTCTGTTCTCTACTTGAATTACTAATGATAGCTAGTACATTGGACATAATTATTTTATAAGTTAGTGTGGGATGACTGTGACTGTGACTGTGAAGTTAGTGTTGGATTATAGCTCCAAGGATTTTAGGTTTAACATTGTGTTGTTCTTTCTCCTCCTGCAGGAGCTTAGGTTAGTTGAATTTAGCCCACTGAAGTGCTCCTGGGGACACACCCAATTCTATGGGGACACACCCAACCTCCATATTTATCTTTAACATCTCGTTTGTGTTTTTCCTTATCTGTTAGTCACAAATATCTCCAAATCCAACATTAGTGACTTGTAAAGTGGAACCTTCTGATGACTCGAACTTGGTATATGTAAGTAAAATATTGCTTTTCTTTTTCCTGACCCCAACTCTTCAGGATTTCTTTGTAATAATCCTGATGGATTTAAATAAAGTGTCACTGGTTACAAGCCTGTGGACCTGTTCCTTCATCCACAAGCCTGGAGGACAGTCATTGACCCTGAAGCAACAGGGGACCCCAGTCACTGTGGAACAATGACCCAGACAAGTTTGTATCTATTAAACTTATACCATTGTCTCTATTATTTCTTTAAGCCCCAGCTTTCTATCCCTGACTACCACTTTAACATGTTCCCTTTGACTTCTATGCTAAATCTCAAAATTACATAAAATATCTATATTCTGGAATTCTTTTAAAAAGGACAAAGACAAAACATGTCTCATCATGTTTTTCCCTTCTTAGTAAGCATTTCCCACTCTAAGTAAAAACTCCTTTATCTTTCTTTCTCATATTCTACAAATTGAACCAAAAGAATGTTTTAACTCCTTTTCATCTTCACTTCCTTCATCTAAATCCAAATTACATTATATCTTGGGTGGGACAATTGAAATATCCATCTAAATAATGGCTCTACAGGTGAACTCTGCAAAAATATTCAAAGCACTCATAAAAAGGCAAATGCTTTTTTTTGGGGGGGTCGCACCCACTGAAGCACAGGGGTTATTTCTGGCTCTGCACTCAGGAATTACTCCTGTTGGTGCTTGGGGGACCATATGGGATACTGGGAATCAAACCCAGGTTGGCCGCATGCAAGGCAAATGCCCTACCCATCGTGCTATGGCTCCAGTCCCAGCAAATGCTTTCTCTTTGGACTGGAGATAGATCAGCAACTAAAGGCTCAGTCTTGCAAGCCTGAGCTGCGAGTACAACCCTCTCCTCATTACTGCCAAAATGTGTCAGGCATTATCCTATTTTCTGTGATCTTTGGAGAAACAAGGGATTTGTGAAGGCTCCTCTGTTGCATGTGTGTGAGCACCACAACTAAACTGTGTGACTCCTCGTGAGCACTTAAACAAGACTGTGTGCAAACACAACAACTTAATAGGGTGTGCCTCCCCATACCCACCTGTCTGCAAACCAGTAGTACCACAGCCCAGTATGTGAACATTGCAACATGATGTGCTATTCTGAGAGACAGCACGACGAATTGTGTGAGCACTACAATGATGCTTATAGTGAGCCCATCATTGCAGCAACATCAACAAAAGAAAATGAGGAAACTATAAAACTAAGAATATACTGATACTTGGATACTTAAATCTTTAATAAATTTCTTTTATACTTAGGAAAGTAATTTTAGCTTGCCACCAAAAGCTGAAAAGTCATTCAAAATTTAATCTTGTATGAAGAATCTCCTATAACTTCCCTAGTGATTCTAAACTAGTTTGACTCTTTCCTTTCACATACACAGTTTAGTTGACTTTTCCAGCTAATATGGCCTCTTATTTTTTATCTTTTCCATTATCTCTAATTATGACTTATTCAATTTTATATGCAGACCTGGCAGCTATAAATAAATGCTTGAACTAATCAAATGTAAACCAGAAATCCTACTTTACTAAAGTACTCTACATTTTTTTACATATGTAATGATATATTTATATATGGATATATTTATATCATTACACAGTAATCCATTACTAAGTAAAATTTTATTTTTACTTTATATCTCTTAAATAAATCTCTATACCCATCACTATTATTCTTGGCAACAATAAGGCATAAAGAATATTGGTTTAGAAATATTCTCTTTAATATTTTCTTTTCATCTAGCATCTAGTAGAAAAGTTCCTGACTCACACAGGAAATAAATACAGATCAGCCTGTCCATAAATGTAATAATCACTTTAATATTTTCATATTTATCAATATTATTTGGAGACAAGGATTGAACCCATGGCCTCTCACATGCAAGACCTGAGCTTCATCCCTGTCAATTCATCTTCTTAAGTAAATAAGAAGCCACTTGAAAATAAGGGGTGGTTACTAAATTTAAATATTTACAATGTTAACTCCCCACACAGAGCCTGGCAAGCTACCCGTGGTGTATTTGATATGCCAAAAACAGTAACAACAAGTCTCACAATGGAGATGTTACTGGTGCCCGCTCAAACAAATCGATGAGCAACGGGATGACAGTGATACAGTGATATAATGATACCTGAAACATAATTGCTTGCATAATAGCTAATACAAATTGAAGAAATAAATTTTTTATACAAATTCATAGGTTAATACAAAAGAAAAATATCTGTATTTCTTGAAAAAAATTAGTAATGTATCTCAGAAGAAATGGGAAAATGTGTTTCAGGAAAAGGAAATAAAAAATAAAAAGGCCAGAGGATATGAAAAAAATAAATTTAAGGAGTATAATTAATGCACTTTAGAGTACTTGGGGAATTATAATAAATATGTGCTATTTCTTTTAACCTATCCTCCATTGTAAATTCCATGGCTCAAGGATATGAATTCATTATTGTCTAACCTAATTGCCAAAAATTTCTTTTTAAAATTGATCCCAGCCTCAAGTATCCTCCTGATCTAATCACCATAACTTGATATTGCCAGACTTATAATCCTGAAGTGAAATTCTGATCATGTACTTCCCCACTCTTGACTGAAAAACCTTCTGCAATTCCCCAATGCTAAGTGAAAACATTTCCAATTCCTTTAATTCATTGTATGCTTTCCAAAAACTCTTGCCAGTTTTTTTTTTCCCCCACAAGTTTACCTCCCACGCTCCCTTTTCTTATACTCTATTTTCCAGCCAAAACTGAGTATTTGCATATCCTTGTGCATTTCTAGCCCTTTCCAAACTCGGTGTCTCTGTTGGATGCTTCTTGTGTACAATGCCCTTTCTACCATCTCGGCAGTCTATACAATTTCCAACCTTTGCTTGCCAACATCAAGATGGAAGTTCTGAAGCTATCCAGGCAGAAACAGCTCTTTTCTTTTCTTTTTTTTTTTTTTTTAACTTAGCTCTTCTAAGTTCTAAAGTGATTTTTCATGATGTATTATAATTTAAGTAAATCATTCTTTTTTGACTTGTTTGCTTTTGGGGACACACCCGAGCCATTACTAGGGAGCTATTTCTGGCTCTCAGGGATCACGCCAATGGTGTTCAGGAGTCCGTTTGATGCAGGTGGTCAAATCCGGGCCTCTAATATGCAAAGCGTACACTCAGCACCTTGAGTTATCTCTCTTATATTGTCTCATACTCATTTATGACTTGTATTACTTAAAATATACGGTTTTTTTTTAGGGGGAGGGGTGTGGGAGGACACCAAGAGGTGCTCATAGCATATTCCTGACTCTGCACTCAGGAATCACTCCTAGTGGGGCTCATCGATCCATACACAGTGTTGGGGATCTAATCCAGGTCAGCCACATACAAGGCGAATGCTCTGCGCTTTGAACAATCTCTCCAACCTCTCCTTAAAACATATTTTATTTCCTGATAAGTTTTATATATTCAGTGTTAATGTTTAATGTTTATATTTATACTTAAATTTGTATATTTAATTTTTGCTTTTAATATTAAATAGTTATTCAGGTATGTAAACGTATATGGATAACTTATTTCCACATTTTGAAATAAAGGTTAATAGCATGATATTTAGTGTGTTTCAAAGAAGCTGTGGGAGAGAGGGTTAAGGAAAAGAAAGACATAAATTTCAGCTTTTTTTCTGAAAGTCAGTGGATTTCTGAGAAAAATTCACTCATTTAGGCGCTTGTATCATAGTGTCTACCTTGTGAGTTTCCAAAGGAAGACATGAAAGTACGTGGGCATTCGTGGGACTTGAGCGTTCTGTGGCCAGGACCCGTTCCCCTGGACAGCCTGCAGCAACAGATGGACAAGGGACAGGGGGAATGGAGAAACAGCCCAGGCTGGTTGGTAGTCAGTTTTATTTCTCTCTTCTTCCCAGAGTAGTCCAATCTTCTCTTTGACAGTATAGTTGTAACCATAGTTTTAGTCGTAGTCCCAGTCATCATAGTTCTGTCACCCTAGTTCATATTGTACTCTTCTAAGTCTGGTCCCCTTTTGCCCCTTAAAGCAAAGTTATATAGCAGTTATGAAGGGTGGGGGCACACATAGGTGGGGTTGAACATTGGCATAACAACAAACAGATGTAAAGCCACTCCTTCAGAGGAAGTTCTAGGGGAATAACTCAAGGACAAAATCTCATCTGAGGGTTCAGCATTCCAGTTTACTAGGCGATCCGCTAAAGGGCAGGATTCCATCTAGGGTGTATTGCTTTTTCCTTTCCTCAGCTTGGAATCCATTTAATCAATCATAGCAAATTTATTTCTTATAATATTTCTAGTCCTTTTGTATGAACACAGTAAGAGCTTTATTAAGTTTTATTAAGTTTAAAAGTTGGCTCTTTCTGTCCTCAGGCCAGGTTAGTCTTTTAATAAGGACCCAGCAGGGTCCTTATTCAGTTACTTCTTTTTAAGTCATGACCAAGTTTGTCCCATGACCATGCTCGCTCTTAATTTATTATACTTTATATGGCATGTTACTTGTCCCCTTTCAATGCCAGGATAGTTTATAGCTTGCCTTAGGTCCATCCAGTCAATTCATTGAGACCCTGCTTTTGGAGTGCTAGGAACTAAGGGCAACTGAGGCTTAAGTCAAGTAAATATGGATGGATGCCCAGGATTAAATGTTATTTGGAGTCAATTAACTCCCATGTTACAAAAGCATAGGATCTACTGTCTTTCTGTGTCTATACAAAAAGGATATTGCTAAATAAAAGGGTAAAGAGAAAAGCGATAGAGGATTATTAGTGCCTGATGGAATTGGGTGTGCCTCAGGGGCACTGGTAGCTCAATAAACTTTAAGCGGGAGGAGCAAGGACAACCCAATGTTATCCAACAGTACTTTTTTGTTTTGAAAATAAAAAAGGAAAGAAAAAAAATCCAAATGGCCAAGTAACAAAAGCAGATGATTTAAATTGTTGCATACTATGAACTTCAAACTTTGTTTACTTGTCCAGAATACTTACAAAAAAAATTACAGAGTAACCAGATTAAGGGCTAGGTATTTGATACTAATGTAATTATTAATAGACTCTGAAATCTGACTCCTCAATGTCTCAGTATTGAGGGGCTTTCATGATAGAGTGCTGATTGCAGTGTTCAATTTTCACATTTTTAAACTGTATTGTTAAAGGAAAGTGTTCTTCATGATTCAATGCAACGGCTCCTGACAAACAGATCTCTTTTTTTTAAAGCTTAAGAAATGCATTTATGTCTAAGAGCAATAATAACAGTGGTGTGAGGGAAAAATGTTCACAAATAGGTTTCATGTGTAGAGTGACTTACACTCTGTGTCCTACACTAAAAATTTATGACAGATATGTGTTATTGAGCAAATATTGGTATGCTTTTGACCTGAGTAATGACAATTTTAATGATAAATATGCCAGTTTTCTTAAAACTATGAGCAACCTTCTTCTTCTTTTTTTTTTTTCCTCTTGGGTCACACCCGGCGATGCACAGGGATTACTCCTGGCTCTGCACTCAGAAATTACCCCTGGCAGTGCTCAGGGAACCATATGGGATGCTGGGAATCGAACCTGGGTCAGCCATGTGTAAGGCAACTACCTACCTTGCAATGCCGTACCCACTGTGCTATCACTCCATCCCTGAGCAACCTTCTTAATTAAACTCCTACATCTGTAAATAGTGTAGGAGAATTTTTTTTTTCTTTTTTGAGACTACAAGTTGTGAGATGGGTCTGGATATTTCATTATCTGTAAAACTCCCAAGGAGAAAATGTTACTGTGGGACCATTCTCTTACAAATGAACTGAATCCTACTAGCCAATGCAATGATAGGTCAAACAGTACAACCAGTAGTTATTCTTGTTTCTCTGTTTCTGTTTTAGTTACCTAAAATAGAAATAGAACCAAGTGTCTGAGAACTGCAACCTATGATTGCACCCTGAATTTCTCAGGTGCTCTGCATTGTCCCACAGAAGTTTCAAAAATATAATTTATGTCAGTAATGACTATATGGAAACCTGGCGCCAAGTTCTAAAATCCTAATTCCTGCACTATCATGTCACCCTGATAATGTATATCTTTAACTTTTAACTTTTCTCAGTTGTATTTTGTGAAGATAAAAGGACCCATGAGGAATGGAATATTAAGGAGATTTCTGCAAAAATTTTACAAAATAAATTTTTTTAAATTGTTTCATTTGTACCTTATAAAACACCAGAATAATAATCTCTATGTTTATATATGAAGTCATTGAAATTCAGAGGAGTAAGCAACTTACCCAAGGTCACAAGTAGCTTGCGAATTGGAAAAGCCAGAATTTAAAGCAAGGGCTACCCAAATGCAAAGGCAAAAGATGCTCAGTAATACTGCAATATATGGTTTTACCTTTGTGCAGGCTCACAAATTCAAATTATAGTGATTCTTGGATTCCTACCAGAGACCCAGCTTCATATCTATCAGCTGAACTGTTTACCTACACATTTCCATACAAATGTGCTTTTAGCCCATTATCCATTCCAGATTCAGCAAATAAAAGGCAGGATGCCCAGTGAAATTTGAATTGTAAATAAATGATAAATGCATTTTAAATATTACCCTTGAAAAATGGTAATAGTGGCCATTCTTAGATTCACCATGAAATATTTGGGACATTTCCTCTGTTATAAAACTATTCATTGTTTATATAAAATAAAAATTCAGTGGATGATATATATTATGTATATGTATATATATCTGTATACATATATATGTGGTTGGACTATTCATTTGCTTTCTAAACATATAATCCTTCCATGTTAAGTATGTAAACACTAAATTCCCTTATCTATAAAAATTACCGTTATCAATTTGCCTAATATGATCGCTATTTCACTTTCTACTTTCTAGGGTTGGGCTGGAGCGATAGCACAGCGGTAGGGAGTTTGCTTTGCATGCAGCCAACCCAGGTTCAATTCCTCTGACCCTCTCAGAGAGCCTGGCAAGGTACAGAGAGTATCTCGCTCACACGGCAGAGTCTGGCAAGCTACCTGTGGTGTATCTGATATGCCAAACACAGTAACAACAAATCTCACTGGTGCCCACTTGAGCAAATCGATGAGCAATGGGATGACAGTGACAGTAACAGTGACTTTCTAGAGTTGCATTATTCTCTATCCTGAAAATGTCTAGCATTTGAGATATATGCTCTTTTTTTTTTTTGAAGGTGGTGTAGAGTGAAGAGATGGGGCAAACCTAGTGATGCTCAGGGGTTACTCCTGGCCTAAAACTCAATAATCAGACCTCATGGTACTTGGGGTACCATACGTGACAGCAGAGATTTAATCTAGATTAGTCAGTTGTAAGGCAACCATCCTATTTGCTCTTCTATTGCTCTGGGCAGGAACACAGATCTTTAAGGGGCAGAGAGGTAGGTAGTACAGCAGGTAGGGTTCTTGCCTTGGATTCAGACACCCACATCATTCCATATTGTCACCTGATTACTAGGAATATTTTCTAGGTGCAGAGCCAGGAGTAAGCCCTGAGCATGACCCAAAACAGACAATAACAAAAAAGATATGTTCTATTAGAATTGAAAAAAGATACAGGAAAGCAGATGTCACAGAGTGAAGAATGATGACATCCCACACAGACTTCCATATTTGAATCACAATCAACTTCATTTGAGATCTAGACATCAGCATGCACAATACCAAAATGTATATTATATAAATAAATTCAAAGTCACTAACTTTTAATGAGAACTATCTGGCTACTTAATTTTATTTGTGAGCACATTTTCTTTAGGTAAAAGTGCATGGGAAATAAAAGCATGTGGTGAAAAGAAAGATATTTCATTTCATTTTGAGCTTTTGCTTCTGAATAAATTTAATAAAGATCAGCCTTGTGAAGTACCCGTAAAGACTTCAGATAGCATATGTTTTATTTAATTAATAAACTGAATATAATATTACGTTTTGTAGGCTGATAGGTAAGAGAAACTTAGTAATTTATATTGGCAGATTAATAAAATTTAAGAAGAGATTGCTTAGCCTGAAGGAGCCCAAGGACATGAAAACCAATCCCTTTGAAATAGAAATCCTGAGCTCTTTGAAGAGAAGAAATTGATCACAACCCAGATGCAGAAATCCAAGGTTCCACCCAGAGAAGAGTGGGTCTCCCCCAAAGAAGGATGTCCAACCCCTTTATAAGAGGGGGATATAGAATAATCTATGAGATTATGAAGTTATCAAGAGATCATCAATAGTACAAGAGATGAGATCATGAGGATATCATCAACAAGGCAAGAGTTTCCCAGGACAACCTAGGTTAGCTTTCATGTATGCAAACTCCAGAAAAAAAGAATTGAAGAATTCTATAAAATTTCCTCCTGAAAGCCATTCTGGGCTGTCTCTCAAGCTCAGTTCTTCCTTGAACATATCTTGTTTGTCTCTGTTTCTTTACTTGCTTAACTTACACTCTGTAGAGACCTGTGTTCTCTCTTGAAAACACACTTTTCCCTCTCTCTCCCCTTATATCTTTCTGAGTAAGTTTCAATTTAAAAAAAAAATCTTGGAGCTGGAGTGATAGCATAGCGGGTAGGACGTTTGCCTTGCACGAGGCCGAACCGGGTTCAAATCCCAGCATCCCATATGGTCCCCTGAACACCACCGGGGGTGATTCCTGAGTGCAGAGCCAGGAGTAACCCCTGTGCATCGCCAGGTGTGACCCCCAAAAAAAACCAAAAAAAAAAAAATCTTGTTTCACCATTTTGTCAGCTCCTGAAATATTTTGTATGAGAAAAAGTTAACAAATCTACAATGCTGAGATTATGAATGACCTGATCTAAACCAGGCATTTCCCTGTTTCCTCTGAGTGATGGGGGCCAAGATGGGTGGAGCAGAGAGATGAAAACACACTTTGCTTGACACTATCTTCTTTGCTTCCGACTTTATTGGGCTTCCAACAATTTGCAGCATTATATAAGGAAAGCCATAACTTAAAAATTAATGAACGCAGAATCTGCCAGTAATTGGATAATCTTATATTGCTAATATTGGTGATTCTAATTCTCTAAAAGAAGAAATAATTTTTGCTTGATAAATTTAATAGTCTTGTTTCTGGGTTAGAAATCTTTCTTAAACAGTGGATACTTAGAAATTAAAAGTCTTACCAGTGTGTTTTTTGCCTTTATTTACCTAACTACTCTTTTCCATATGTCTTCTGTTGCATACCAATTTTTGTTTGCATTGAAAAAATATTTTAAAATAGAAACACGTTAAATCTGTTACAGACATTTGAGTATTTTAACAAATAAAAGTGGATTGTCAACCATTTTTTTATTTAAGCTTATTTCTCATACAGTTTTAGTACTGATTCAGTTTCATGATAATTCAAGTGTATATTTCTGCATATTCAGATAGATATTACTCTAATACTTAAAAAATTGCCCATGTTAATCTGCTGCTTTTCAGTTGTGTTTTTCTAAATTTTATTTTAGACATCCTGATTATAATATTGATAGTTGTAGAGTTTTATGCATAAAACATTCCTTCACCAGGACCCTCCATCAGAGTCAGTTTCCCTTTACCATTCTTATACAAAATACTTAAGCCTTCTTAAGACATTTTACAGATCCTAAAAAATTCAGATGGTATCACTAAAAGAAGAAACCTCAGTTTCCCTTGCCAGAATCTGTGAAGAGTCCCATTTTTAACTGCTCCAGTCTAAATTTTTAACAGGCCTGCAAATTCCTTGGAATCCTTCCGATAAATGAGGTAAATGAGAAGTCAATAATTTTCTAAAAGAATAGGTTCTGCCTCAGACTTAAGGCTCAGAGTCTGAGACAAGTACAAGTAGTTAAGATCAAAGGCCAAATAGATAACCCAAAAGGCCTAAAGCCAAATACATAATACAAAAGACTGGAAGCTAGCTAGACCTCTCAGTATAATCCTTGCAGTTTCCTTTTTTTGTTTTTGTTTTTGTTTTGGGGCCACATCCAGCAGAGCTCAGAGATACTCCAGTCTGCAGTCTTCCATCAATTTTAGTGGTGCTCAGGGACTCAGCAGACAATATGTGGTACAAGGATCAAACTAGCTTTGAGCATGTTCTGCAGAAATCCTACACCCTATACCATTACTCCAGCCCCCAAATCCTTGTACTTTCTGTAAACATGCTTGTCACTTCTTTAGTAACACAAAGGCCCAGTTCCCAGTTTTTCTATACAAACCTAAGTTCCTCCCTGGCTGGGACCATTTCTTTACATTTTTCTTCTATTTTCCAATAAGCCTTTCTATTTTCAACTGTGAGTCTGAGCATCTTCATCATTCGATCTTTTCACTCTTGAAACCTGGAACCTGGCTCAACAGAGACCCACCATCATTTTTACATCATTATGATAATCTGCTCATAGATAAGAATACATTTGTACATAATCCTATATAGCTATCACAAATTAGAACTGTTTAAGGTATGCATTCCTATTTGAGACTAATGTAATACATGCTGTTTTTTATTTTATTTTTTTTTTTAACTTTGGACTGCATCCAGCAATGCTCAAGGGTTACTGCTGACTCTGTACTTACAAATTACTCCTGGGGGTGCTCAGGTGTCTGCTTGGGATGCCAGGGATCCAGCACAGCTTGGTGTCATGAGTGTGATAGAGGCAAGTGGAGTCAGATATGTTTAAACACTTCCAGTTAATTTAATAATTTACGCAAGCAATATCACCATTAAAGTCATAAGCAAATCCAACTAAGAAAATTCATAGAACTAATATAACATTCTAGATCATATCCTCACCTCTAGCTGACTGAAGCCACAACCCCGCTGCTCTTAATATGAAGTGCTTAGGCATCAAGTTAGCTCCGCAGCCCCAGCTCAGTCATTCAGTTCACCTAATGCGAGTTTGGTAGAGGGACGGTAGTCGTCAATGGTGCTGACACTCAGACTGGTTGGAGACAAGTCAGACACAGTCCATCTAGTCTCTGGCACATCGGGGACAAGGCAGAGAGCCAGAGGGTCCTTCTGAGTCTTACAGGGGCTGTCAGAAGACTGTCATTTAAAGGTCCACTGACCGATCATTTTGGAGTGTCATCAATCAAATTGGCCCGTCAGAGTTCAAGGCAGGAAGCATCTGACCAGTACTGTTAACCAGATGTTTCAGTGCAGGGTCAACATGTGGTTATCAGTGACTTTGTAAGCAACTTGATATCTTACTATGCACTGTAGCACTTCACACTGTCGTCCCATTGTTCATCGATTTGCTTGAGTGGGCATCAGTAACATCTCCATTGTGAGATTTGTTGTTACTGTTTTTGGCATATCAAATATGCCACGGGTAGCTTGCCAGGCTCTGCTGTGCAAGCAGGATACTCTCTGTAGCTTTCTGGGCTCTCTGAGTTGGACAGAGGAATTGAACCTGGGTCGGCCACGTGCAAGGCAAATGCCCTATCACCTAGTGATAACATGCTGTGCTATCACTCCAGTCCTTAGCTTACTATATCACACATAAAATAAGTTAGCAAGATGGTGTAACTTTTGTTCACACAAAATGGAATGCCTTCTGTTCAGAATAGTTGGTCACTTGCAAGGCAAGCTGTACTACCCACTGTGCTATTGCTCCAGCCTCATGATATTCTTTATTTCTTTAGGTCTTTTTTTTTTCTCTTTTTTAGATTCTCCCTTTTCAATTGGTGTGTCCATACTCTTGCTGCCTTTATTACTTTTTTACAGGCAGATAAGTACCGGGATCCTAGTAATATATTTTTTGTAAATAATAAAATTTAAGAGAAGATTGAAACAGCCCCACTACATGGAGGCCACAACCCTTTGAGATGCAAATCCTGAGCTCTTTGGAAAGGAGAAACTGAAGTAGCACTAAGAGAAGGGTGGACTCTATTGACAAAGGGAAGCTACAGAAGAATCTATGAGATTGTAAAAAGATCATCAACAGTGCAAAGAATTGGATTACAAAAAAAGTATCAACAGTGCCAAGATTTCCCTTTGACACCATTCAGATTAATTTGAAACCCGTGTTTCCTCTTGAGCATGAATTGCTTGTCTCTGTGTCTCTTGCATTTTTCCCACTCTGGAGAAGCTACTGTTCTTCCTTGAACACATATTCCTCTTTTTCTCCCTATTCATGCCTTTCCAAGTAAACTTCATTCAATAAAACCTATCTTGCTTCACTCTTTCCCTCCTTCCAACATTCTTTTCTGTGAAGAAAGTTGAGAGACACAGAACGCCTGTGCTGAAGTTAGTAGTGACTTTCCTGCCAAGAGCAATCTCTCTCTCCAACATGAGTCCAAGTCTCCTAAGAAAGCAGATAGCAGACATCAGTGCCCCTGTGTTCAGAACAAGTCGACCCCTGGCACAGCTTGGTGCTTCCTCCTGAGCCACGTCCTGTCAGTACTCACAGCTGACTTTGCCAGCCTTGATTCAAGTCAGGTATTTCCCCTAGCACTGGTGGCTGAAGTAGAACAGTGAGGTAGAAACAGTATTTTCTTCAATGTACCTCCCTCACTCTCTACTCAGTCATGGGCAAGACTTTGCAATATTTTCATTGGATTACCTCAAATTTGGCAGTCAAAACAACTAAGATTTATCACTTCTCAATCTGGAGGTCAGAAGTTCATACTAACTATAACTGATTTAATATTATCTTTACAAGGACTTTTCTAATATTTTGAAAACATTTTTTGGGGGAATTCATGAGCCCTCTAACAATCTTCAAAGTCAGCAATCTTCAAAGTCAAAATGTGCCTGTGATTTTCTTCTTCTTCTTCTTCTTTTTTTTTTTATGTCTACATTAAAACACCCTTGTGATTATGTTGAAGCCACCTAGATTGAATAAGGATAGTTTTCCCATTTAACTTGAGCTTGGTTCTTAACATCTTGAAATCCACTCATAAACTAAATTCGATTTAGCCATGAAATCAAACTGATTAACAGGTTTAGGCTCTGTAGGTTGAGAAAAGGTGGGAGGAACGGTATGCACTTCTCTGCCTACCACAGGAAAAACCCTTTGAAGTTTATTATGTGGTTGCAGCTCAGGATTTCTTACAAAGGAGTTTGTCTCTATCATATTGCATCATTCTTAAAGCCCAATCAATGAAGTTAGGTAATGTACCTGCCAAAATAAAGTTACTCTGTTTGTGTCCTATTTGAAATGCTGTGGCAGAGAAGTAAACACAGGTTTACTTCTGTGGTATAGAAGTAAATGTATCAACATTTAAAAAAAAAAGTTTTCATGGAATTTAACTTTCATTTGGAGAAAAATAAAATTAGATAAATGAAATAAAAGATCATTTCTTATGATAGCAAGTGTGCTGGAGAAAACAAAATGTCATAGATAGAGATAGTTGAGAGTGCAATTTTAGCACTGTGTCTCTGAAGATAGAGAGTGTAAAACTTTACCTGAGAAGATGTAACCCTGCCAAGATATAAGAAAAGCATTTAAAGGAAATGATTCAGTGAGAGAGAATCGCAGGATTGTTTTGTAATGGAGGCAGAAAGATGAGTAAAACATCTGACATAGAAAGGATAGAGAAAATAGTGTTTAGAAATTGTTGTGTAGAGGTGAATAGGAAAGATAAATAATGGATTCTTATTTCAGAGATTTCAATTAAGGATTATAATCACATTGCAATAGAAATTTTCTTAATCATCAAAGTAGATTTATTTAAAAAGTCATACTATTTTATTTCTGAAGAAACTAATGTAAAGACATATAGTGTGAGACTTTTCTTCAGGCCAGACAGGGTTCCGATGTCTCCAGTTATTATGTCAACCTTGGGAATATTGAGAATGGCTAGATTTGTTACATATTTGGTAGTAGAAACGAGATGACTTTTTTTTTTTTTGCTTTTTGGGTCACACCCGGCGATGCACAGGGGTTACTCCTGTTTCTACACTCAGGAATTACTCCTGGTAGTGCTCAGGGGACCATATGGGATGCTGGGATTCGAACCCGGGTCGGCCTTGTGCAAGGCAAACGCCCTACCCGCTGTGCTATCGCTCCAGCCCCGAAACGAGATGACATTTAATAAAATGGGATCTGGAGTGATAAGAAATAAAATATTTTAAATAGGTTGGGGAATGCTAGTTCTATTTATCCAAATAAAGATACAGAAAAGAACCTATGGGTGTGGGGCAAGTGTCCCATAAGTAAGTCTTGCATCCTCAAGATAAAGTTTTGTCCTAAGGTTCTTATTAAAGACTAATAAGTCTAATATGTATTTCACTGTATCACTCTATCACTCTCATCCCATTGTTCATTGATTTGCTCAAGCGGGTACTAGTAACGTCTCCATTCGTCCCTGTTGTGTTCTAGTGTAGCCCGATGACATATTGGGAGCACATTATGTCAGGGGAATGAGGACCATCATTGTTAGTGTTTTTGGCATATTGAGTACGCCACGGGTAGCTTACCATGGTCTGTCGTGCGGGCAGGACACTCTCGGTAGCTTGCTGGGCTCTCTGAGAGGGATGGAAGCTTTTGGGGCAGCCTCCAATTGCTTTTACAGGTGTTCCCAGTCTACCGAATGTAAGCATTTGGTCGATTGGCATGTGGTAATGATCTGCACACTGACAAACACTCATCTGCCTGTGTCTATGGGCAGCACCTGGGACATCTGCGGCCTCAGACTGATCTCCTTGAGGTTGATGGAGTGCGTGTACTTATATGTATTTACTTGATCTTAAGTCCAAACCTATTAAGACAATTTAAGGGGGCAAATCCTTAAAAGTGAGCACTTCATGGAGAGAGAGAGAGAGAGAGAGAGAGAGAGAGAGAGAGAGAGAGAGAGAGAGAGAGAGAGTGCAGGAAGTAAGGTTCTTAGCTTTCTTGCTGCAGAGCTGGGTTTTATGCTAGTCATCTTATACTGTTGCTCAGTACTCCACAGATCGAGTAACTGCTGAGGTTATTCACTTAAATAACCCACTTCTTAGTAGCTATTCTCCCTCTCCCCCCATCCATATGCCCAACCCCTCCCAAAAGAAATATTTGTCTTAAAATTCTTTTTTAAGAGGTTCACTCTTGGAAGACTGAACTAAGATATTCTTTATTTACAGCTTCTGCATAGCTAAACAGTTCAACTTTCTACTTTACATTCAGTACCTGATCCATGGTGAGAACTTTAAAAATAATGCTATCAAAACATACCTTAATGATTAGCCTTATAAAATATGATGTTGGTTTTATTTATTCTATTCTACTTCTTTTCTTCTCAAAAGACATCAAGTAATAAAAAGGAAGTATCTTCTAACACCGTTGTAAATATAGCACTTTCAGATACCAGGACTATAGAATGAGCTAGTATAATGCTTTGTGATGTACTACTTTCAGAAAAGAGAATTGGTAGTTTTCTAAACAATTCAAAGTCATCTGTCATTTAAAATACCTATGGTACCTATGGACTTTCTTACATCATCTTTATATTTTATCTTCCTTATGCTTCTAAATTGCCTTGCTAGTTATTTCTTATAGATACAAAAATCTTAGAGAAATGAACTATTTCTTAAGTGTTTAAAACTAAATCTCTATGCCTCACATTTAAATGGAATGCAACTATTATCTTTGAGTTGTGTCAATTCTTTATCTCTTGTCACTGACATACACTATAATTCAATCTGTATGTCCTGTTGCTATTCATAAACCAACAAACTCTGGTGGTTTATGTCATCAGCAGAAAACCTGAAAGTGAATTATAGCCTTGTATTCAATCTTTATGTTCTGTACAGAAATAGCCAGTTTTTCAGAATGTGCAATTTAGAGACTTGGGAGAAAGAGACTTATAAAGTGTGTTTCTTGTAGCCTGTGCCAGAGTCAAAACTATAAGTGTTCAAAATAAAAGATTGATATAAAATTGGTTGAAAATATATCTATAGTGCTATGGGAAACAGAATGTTTTATTAATATTCAGAATACATGAGTCAGGTCTGAATTCTCCTTAATTGACTTTAAGAAATTTTCCAATACAAGAAACACAAATTTGGATTTTAAAAGCATGGAATTGGAAGAATAATTACTTCAACATACTGATTTATGTAGAAAGTTCTTGTACTTTATGGTTTTTGTAATTGATGTGAAAAGGTCAAGTAAATATCATAAAATTAGTTACACATGTAGATAAACAGAAGCAACGCGAAATATAGTCTTAAAATTTTCTTAATTAATGAACTAGTGGGGAGATAGCTCAAGTACAGTTCAAACTTAGCCTATTCAAATCTTAAAACATTTGATATCCAGAATTACATACTTTACACACAGGAGTGGCAGGGCCAGGAAACTATTTTATATGCTATGAATGCTTTAAAAAGTAGTAATAATATATAAAATTAAGACTTTTATCCCCACTAACCTTCTACTATAATGGGAGATGCAATAGTAAAATTAGATGTGATATCCTAATGAACTTAAGTGTAATGAAAAAAAAGGATCTTATGTAATTAAAGGCAAGATATATGACTATCAAGGAAAGTTGATATGTGAACATTGATATAAATAAATTGATGGAATAAACTTCTAGTGTACTGAACAAAGTACATTACAACAAAGGAATAGACAGTTGTGATATTTTTATGTGATGAAATATTTATTGCATTAGAAAAAAGTAAGAAGGTTAGTGTGTCTGGAGCAATATCAATGAAAGGATACTAAAGGATGATATTGGAGAGAAAATCAGGAGAATAAATTCTAAGTGGCATGTAGACTAGAAAATAATTTTTGTATGAATCTACGTAAAACTGGATGTCAATCAAGAAAAATAAAAAGTTCTACAAAACATTTTGCTCTATATTTTGCTGAAAATAGTTTCTGAAAACAAATAGAAGACCACTAGGCAAATGGAAAAAATGTTCATAGTCATTTTCCACTAGGGAAATGCAAGTCAAACTGACAACGGGATGTCATTTTACACCAGTTATAGTAGCATATACCAAAAAGACTAGAACCAATCTGTGTTGGTGGGGATGTGGCGAAAAAAAGCAATCATCGTTCACTGCTGTTGGTAATGTCTGGTTCAGCCACTATGGAAAGCATTATGAATATTTTTAAAGAAAGTTAGAATAGAGCTTGCATATAATCCATTGATTCCACTTTTTGGTATCTACCCTCAAGATATAGAAACATGCAATGTAAAAGACATATTCTCAACTGCGTCCATTCTAATATTGGTATAATAGCTAGGGTATGGAGTAAACCAAAGTGTACAAGGGGTACAGTCAGGGAAATGGCCTTGCATGTGGCTGAACTGGGTTCTGTTTCGGCACTCCAAATGGTCCCCAGAGCGTGCCATAAATGACCCCTGATTGCAGGGCAAAAGTACAAAAACACTGCTGGCCTTGGTCCTAAAACAACAATAAATTGTCTCCAACAACAGACTAACAGTAAGAAATTTCTGGTACACTCACACACACACACACACACACACACACATATATATAAATATATGTATGCAAATAATATGAACAATGGAATCCTGCACATATATACAAAAATATGAATATTCCTGTTTGCTGCAATTTCAATGAAATGTATCATGTTAAGTGAAGTGAGTTAAAAGAAGAATAATTATCAGATGATCTCATTAATCTGTGAATAACATGACATGAGAATGAAAGATAATAAAGGTAAAAGAGGTGGGCAAACCCTTGGACCTAGATTACAGAAATAGAAAGGTTAAGGAAGGAGAGAAAAGAAGTGGGGAAGTAGAAAAAGGCAACCACGGGGTAACATATGTTCAAAGATCTATCAGTTCTGTAGAAGCAAGGTATGTATCTATATATATCTAAAACACTGGAGCAAGAGCTGGAGTGATAGTACAGCAGATAGAGTGTTTGCCTTGCATGCAGCCAACCCAGGTTTGATTCCCAGCACCCCATATGATCCACCAAACACCACCAGGAGTAATTCCTGAGTTTAAAGCCAGGAATAACCCCTGTGCATTGCTGGGTGTGACCCAAAAAGCAAAAATAAATAAATAAATAAATAAATAAATAAATAAGAAGTAAATAAAACACTGGCGCATACACTACTGCAAGAATGGGACTGAAACTACAATAATTAAACTTAATATATGCCTATTGAAGAGATGGACTAGTGTGGCTTATGGTAGAATTTCAGTTTTTACTAGAATTTAAAAGTAGCATCAAAAGAATTATATCATTATATTACTTGTCAAAACTCAAGAGTTTGAAAAGAAAAGCTACTGGCAATTTTTATGACATTTTAGTATCACATAATTTAAATGGAATTAAGTATTAGGAATATTTGCTATATAGAATAATTGTGGGGATATACTTTGCAGTAAAAGTAAATGTAGAATTGTGGGTCTTTTAGAGAAAATTTTCATCCCCAAACGTAAGAGTTGCATAGTCCTTATTTATAAAATTCAGTGGTCCTTGTGATATTCTCACAGATCTAACACACAATTCTTTTTTTGCTAGGACTTCTGATCTTGCAAAAAGATTTTGATAGCTTACAGATTTCAGTTCACTGGGCTTTGCCATCTATCACAATGTTAGAGGCAGATTATGGATACTCATTAAATTTGGCTAAATTGAAATAAATATCTTGCTCTTCTAAAAATTTTGACATTAGAAAAATATATCACAAGTTAGTGGGAAAATGTCCTTGAGTAAGCAGGCTTATTGAAATTTTTCTCCATTTAGTCTCCTTTTTTTGTCTGACGTTCTTCACTACATACATTTTCTTCATTGATTTTTTAGCATACAATCATTTTCTAATCCATTATTATAATAGTCTACTTACACAATTTCTCTATTGAGAGTATAATGTGTCTGGAATTGTCAAAATCTTAGATTTCCTATAGTAAAAATATGGACAAATAGCAGAACCCAAGTTATTGTTGCTTCCCCCCACAAACATAAAAATGGTGATTTTTTACAGAGTTCTTGTATTGGAAAAAAAGCCATAGTAGTGTCTAACACATGGGAGTTAAATAATAAATTAGAAATTTCACAAGGTGTGATTTATGCATTAATTATATAGCTCTGTAGACACATTGAATAGTATTAATTTTAGTACATTCATTGGGAGAAGTAGGAAATAAAGAAAAAAGAGGTCAACTTCCTGCTTTCCTCATCACTTTCTGAATTGTCTGTGAGTATTTTCAGGTGTATTCTAAAATAAGTTGTGATATTGAATTACATGGGGCCGGAGCGATAGCACAGCGGGTAGGGCGTTTGCCTTGCACGCGGCCGACCCGGGTTCGATCCCCGGCATCCCATATGGTCCCCCAAGCACTGCCAGGAGTAATTCTTGAGTGCAAAGCCAGGAGTAACCCCTGGGCATCGCTGGGTGTGACCCAAAAAGCAAAAAAAAAAAAAATAAAATAAAAAAAATAAAATAAGTTGTGATATTGAATTACAGAACTTCCCCCTGTATATAGAATGCCTGAAAATCATTATTCAGGCCATTTTGTGTGGTTAGATAAAGGACTGTAAGTTCAGCAGAAATATTGATTTTGTTAAAATGAGGGAAAATAATCTGTGGTAGGAAAATATTACTTGAGCACTTCTGTATAGAAACTGCTTCATCATTATATATCTAGTTTTAGCCATATCGCTAGAAAATAGAACATTCATTTTTAAATATGGTGTGAAAATTGAATTGATCATGAAATAATGAATAATGTGCACAAAAGTAACACATACCATTATCATAAGTGTTGAAGGTATTTGTCCCTGGAACCTTTTATATCTAATATTAGCTTCTCAGATTAGCAGTCAGAATGTATTTGACATACAATCCTGACAAATAATTTTAATCACTTTTCATATTGACTCAAAGAGGTACAGAGTTCAAAAACAAAAATAATGAACCACTGGCATAGATATGTTCAAGCTAAGAAACACAACGGGACTAGTGTTTAACTTCATTAAAATTTTATTTGCTCAAATGAGATTTTCTTACACTTATAAAACCTGGATTAGACACTCATATTGAAAGGGAAAAAAAAGAGCCACTAAGTAAAAAGTTCATAGAGTTCAAGGCTATGTAAGAACATATGAATGGTATAAAACTTACAGCAAGGTTATCTAAAGCTGAAGGTATAATCTTAGTATGATAATACACTAGGTTGCCAAATACGTTTCGCATGCCTTGAAACTAAATTTAAAAAGTTGAGTCTTAATTTCCTTTGGTTACTATAACATATACCACAAACTGGATGGTTTAAACAACAAACTTGCTTTTCACATTTCTGGAGTCTGTAAATCCAAAAAGGTTCCTGCTGACTGAGGTCCTGGTCAGAACCATCTACCAGTTTCAGAAAGAATGGAATCTGATGTTGTCTTTTAATACGAATTTTAATCCCTTTATGAGAACACTACCTTTCATGATCTCATGGAAATACAGTTGCATACAGAAGGCCTTATCTCTTAATACCATCACATTTGGTGTTTTTCTCCTAATACCACAATATCAGTGCTAGGACTTTAGGGTAGGGGTAAAAACAAGCATCCAGGGCCTGGAGCAATAGCACAGCGGGTAAGGCATTTGCCTTGCACGTGGCCGACCCGGGTTTGATTCCAAGCATCCCATATGGTCCCCTGAGCACCGCCAGGAGTAATTCCTGAACGCAGAGCCAGGAGTAACCCCTGTGCATCGCCGGGTGTGACCCAAAAAAAGAAAAAAACAACAACAAGCATCCAGATTATAATATTTAGAAATTGCTATGCACATTAAATGTTCGAAAATATCCATTCATCATGTATGCCCTACATCAAAATTCACTATTCCACCAATACAGAAAAAAGAGTTGTACATAAAATAGAAAGCAATGATTTTATTGATAATAATACATTACCTAAATTTATAGACAGCAACTGAAAATCTATAACATGATTTACTATAAATCATAACTCTCATTTAAAATAAAAATGTTAATTTCTGAATTCTGACTTTTCTTCTACTTGCTCTAAGTAGTTAGTATAATTTTTCAACTTATATGTCTATGAGCTGGAAGGGTTTGACCATAAACTATGTCCAGGATTTTTGCCTGAGTCTAAGTTTCTGTGAGACATTACATTTACAAATTTGTTTTGAGGGATTTACATATAATAAAATAGGAGAGGAGGCAGAGAGGGACATTCTAAACCATTATACTAGGTAAAGGCCATGGCCAGTAATATTCAAAGGGCAACAACATATTCCTGCCGGTAATAACCTTTACACCTTTTAATTTACTTCCCTATTTGCATTAAAAAAAACATTTTTCATTAGGTGGTTTTGTCCATTCTTCATAATTCAGCTCAAATATCACTCCCTATAAAATCCTCCCCATTACCCAACCTTTGCCTGCTCCCTTAAGGAAAGAAAGTTATAGACTAATCAGTTTCTCTCTGTGATGTTTATTAATACACTTGTATTGATATATTTAATATGTTTTCCATTTATTAAATTATGTTACCTCAAAAAGCATGAGATGTGTTATATTCAGTTTGCTTGCTTTCTCACATAGTTTTCAAGGCAATAGATAGCCCAAAGGAATCATTATTTCAAAGTTATGTATTTGAATAAATACACAAACATGGGACTGGAGCCATAGCACAGTGGGTAGGGCATTTGCCTTGCACATGGCCATCCCGGGTTTGATTCCTCCATCCCTCTCAGAGAGCCTGACAAGCTACTGAGAGTATCCCACCCACACTGCAAAGTCTGTCAAGCTACTCGTGGTGTATTCGATATGCCAAAAACGGAAACAAGTCTCACAATGTAGACTTTACTGGTACCAGCTCAAGCAAATTGATGAACAATGAGACGACAGTGCTACAGTGCTACATAAACATGGTGCTTTTTAGTTGAATGATATTTACAATTTTTGCTACCATTTCTCTTTTGAAGTATAAAGAAAATAGTAAAAGCTAAGATGATAATGTTTAATTATGTAAGCAAGAATTGGGGCTATTATTGTTGTTGTTTAACTTTTATTTTGGTTTGAGAGACACTCCTTACCGTGCTCAAGGCTTAATGCTAGCTCTGTACTCAGGTATCACTTCTGGAAGGACTCAGGGGAACATATCAGGTGCCAGGAATTGTACCTGGATCAGCTGTGTGCAAGACATGTGCCTACCAGTTGTGCCGTTGTTCTGGACATAAGAATAGGATTATTTAAGTAAGTACTTTAAACTCATCTAGAAAACAACTTATTCTTTTTTGAGGGGTCATACCAGGAAATGCTCAGGGGTTACTCCTGGCTCATATACTAAGAAATTCCTCCTGGTGGTGCTCGGGGGATCATATAGGATGCTGGAAATCAAATCTGGGTTGGCTGCATGCAAAGCAAATGCCCTACTCACTTTGTTATCACTCCAGCCCCCCCAAACAACTATTTGTAAACATGGAAACATGGTGAAGAAGTAGAGTATTGCCATTCCCCATTCTCACCTTCCTAGGACAATCAAAGACTTGGATTCTGGACCTCCTGTTAATGATGGTTCATAAACACGAATATAACAGCACTGAAATCTCCAAAAGAAGAAAAAAAAACATTACTTAATGATTTATGCAATAAATTTAGCCGTAGGAAAACTTTAATCTACAGGAATATAAATTATAATTTTTCCTTAATAATAAATTTATTTTGCCCTATGAAAGTCTTATAGTTATGTAGTTATGTCTGGATATTACTAGTAAGAACTATTATCACTTAACACTGAAAAACATATACATTAAAATGAAAGTAAAAGGAGTTACTCCAAAAGTCAAATCACTGTATCAATGTCATCCCCTTGATGGTTGATTTGCTTAAGCAGGTGCCAGTAGCGTATCCATTTGTCCTAGCCCTGAGATTTTAGCAGCCTCTTTACTCGTTCTTCCCAGGGGTGCTGCATTGCAGACTCTTTCAGGGCCAGGGGAATGAGACCCGTTATTGTTACTGTATTTGGCATATCGAACATGCCATGGGGAGCTTGCCAGGCTTTGCCGTGCAGGCAGGATGCTCTCAGTATCTTGCCAGTTTCTCTGAGAGGGAGAACTAGGCTATGAGAGGTAGCATGGATATCTCAGTCCCGGGTCCCACACACCTGGGTTCCTCTGCCAGTTACTTCATGCGTGAGGCTCATCCAAATGTGTGGAGAGGGGCCTTGAGCATGGCTGTGCCTGGGTTCCAGAGGTCTTTGGCTACCAGGGCTCAGCTCAGGGCGCGGAGGGAAACTCAACCCACCCCGCTCCGATGAAGACAGCCAGGCACGTGGGCAAGAGACTAAAATGGATCTCTTAGAAAACATTTTATGTGTGTTTTGACTTTCAGAGTCTCTTGTTCCCAAAAGTCAAAACACACATAAAGTGTTTTCCAAACTATAAGCACAAATATAAACTTTATGATGAAAACTACAATAGTGAAGTCACAGTGAGCTTAATGGAGAGAATGCAATGAACAATTGATAAAAGTTAGATAAAGATTCAAAGCTTATGTTGATTATGACTGAGTATTAGGCATAGTGTTTTCATTATTGAACATATTTCTGCATTTTTCTTCAACAGATACTAAGCTTGTAAAGTGCAAAAACTTCCAGAAACCAAGTCGTTAAGAGAAATAATAATAGCATTTGGAAAATTTATTGAAATGCAAAAGGATCAAAAGTCTTTAAAGGACTAATCTATGTGGTGATCTTGCATTCTCTTTGTAAAACTAAATTGAGTCCAAAGTATTAAACTGCAATTGTGGAACTGTAATTACACAACTAACTAGCCACCTGCAGTTCAGAGTGTGTCAAGTTAACTGGGTCAGACTGGAATAAAGTCAAATATGTAATGAAGAGTAAAACATTTTACTGGCCCTGTGTTGGTCTGTTGTTGTGACTATGAACTGACACTTTGAAAAGCAAAATCTTCAAGGTTTCACACATTTGCTCTATGTTATCTCTATGTTATCATTTTAACATCTTTCAAAATATACACAATGAAAGCACTTAATTACATAGAGAAAAACTCTCAAGATATGAAAATTAAATGAATGACTCCTTTTTTCCCTCATATATCTAAATACGTAAAATTAAAAATTTCCAAGCATTTCTTTATAAGATATCATCACAATGACAAATATAAATTTGTGTATCATAGTATAATCTTGATGAAATAGCTTCTAAAAAATCTGATTTTTCCAAGGGTCTTTAGCTTATAAATGGTAAAAACAGGGGCTGGAGTGATAGCACAGCGGATAGGGCGTTTGCCTTGCACGAGTTCGATTCCCATCATCCCATATTGTCCCCTGAGCAAGGCCAGGGGTAATTCCTGAGTGCAGAGCCAGGAGTGACCCCTGAGCATCACTGGGTGTGACCCAAAAATAAAAAAAATGGTAAAAACAAAGATTTTAATGAAAACGTCTTGACATCAAAAACTTACACTTTAAAAGTACACTTGTATTGATGCATATCTATTATATTAAACATATACAGCTTCTGCCTAAATTCAGCAGTGTTTTCTAAGTACTATATCTACAAACAATTGGATATTACAATGGAAATGAGAGATAAGAAGTGACCAGAAATATGTTTTCATGCTACACACCTGGTGATAATTTCATATATTTACTCCTTAGAGGGTATTACTCAAAGAATAAAACAAAACAGTTTAGTGGAAAAATTCTTAGAGTCAGAAAATAAAGAGGCCATTTGCAAATCAGTCATGTAGCTGTCATCACTTCTAGTAATCATGAAATCACATCACTTCACTTGTATCACTTGTCATCCCGTTGTTCGTTGATTCATTTGGACGGACTCCAGTAAAGTCTCCATTCATCCCTGTCACATGCTAGTGTAGCACAATGGCATCTGCTCACTCCAGGAACACGAAGATCCTCAAACTGTTCATTCAGGGTCTTGACGAAGAAGTCTGATCAGCTTGCAGGTGGCCTGCCAGGCAGTCTTTTGAGGTACCGTGGAATCCAGTCCATAACAGCTCTAGTCCAGAGTTCGTCTGTAAATCGCATTACGTGTCTGGCCCATCTGATTTTCGAAGCCTTGGCAAACAAGATTTTGATTGTTGATGGAGGTTGGAACTCCAGATTCCTTCTCTCACTTGAGTGAAACGTGATACTCCAAGAATAGCTCCTTCGATTCCTCAATACCCAAAGAGGTATCCCAAATAGTGTTCTCATACTGTTATTGCAGGGCCCAGGTCTCTGAGGTATATGTTAGTGCAGGAAGGATGGTAGAGTCGAAAAGATGTGCCCGGAACCCGAGGGTCTTCATCTTCTTAACCACTTCTTTGATGCTCTTGAAGGCATTCCATACTGTTCTCTTCTTCCTGTGCATTTCAGGTGCCAGGTCGTTTGTCATGTTGAGTTCTTGACCTAGGTCCACATAACTGTTGCATTCAGAGATGTTCATTTCATTGAAGGCAAATGGAACACCAGGAACTAGTTCATTTCTCATGAACATTGTCTTCATGAGATTCAACTGCAGTCTGACATTTCCATACTCATGGTTGAAGTTGGCCAGCATTTGTGCTGCTTGGCTGATATTTGGTGTTATGAGAACGATGTCATCAGTGAAGCAGAGGTGGCGTAGTTGCCGACCGTCTATCTTCACTCCCATTCCTTCCCATTCCAGTCGTCGCATGATGTTCTTGAGGATGACACTGAAGAGTCAGTGAAATGGCATCACTCTGCCGAACCACTCTCTTTATGTCAATGATCACTTCCTTGTAGAATGATGAGATACTGGTGTTGAATCCGTAATACAGCTCACAGAGGATCCTGATGTATTGAGTTTGAACACCCTGTTTGATTAGGGCTTCGCTGACCTCTTCAATCTCAACAGAAACAAAGGCCTTCTTTAAATCAATGAACATTAGACAGAGTGGCATCTTGAACTCTCACGAAAATTCAATGACTTTTGTTACTGTGTGGATATGGTCGATCATGCTGAATCCTTTTCGGAACCCGACTTGCTCGCATGGTTATCCTTCATCTAGTGTTCTGCCTATTCTATTCAGGATGACTTGAGTGAGCAACTTGTAAACAACAGACAACATGCAGATTGGGCGAGAGTTGCCAATGTTATGGATGTCTCCCTTCTTGTACAACAGAATGGTCCTGCTGGTTTTCCATTCGGACGGAACCTTGCATTCAGACAGGTAGCGTGTGAAAAGTCTAGCCAGTGCATTGGCGAGTACTGGCGGTAGATTCTTCAGGTGTTCGGGTCTGACCTTGTCTGGACTTGGTGCTGTATGCTTCTTTACCAACAAAATGGTGTATCGAATTTCAGAAGGGAGAACGCTGGGAATGACATATCCATCCTGCAGAATTTGGCATGTGGGCAGGTGGACGTGGCAATCAAAGAGATCAAGTAGAAGTCGTGGATAATCTTTTCCATTGTCTTTCTGGAAGATGTGATAGATCCATCAGGACATTGGAGGGTAGTAATCTTGTCTTATAGTTGGTGAAAGACAGGCGGGTATCCCCTCATGAAATCATGTCCAGAAATTTTACTTATTTGTCTTATGTAAACGTAACTTTCAGAAATATAGATTTGTACTGACATATATAAAAATGTATAGTTTTCTAGTGCTTCTATATATGTAAATTGTACCTTTGCAATAGGTATCAGTTTCCGGACAGATAAAATATATTCCCTGATCAAATTCAATAATGCAATTTGAATGAATTTTTTTGCTGACAGTATGAATGTCTGGAGCACAGTAATTTGTGACAATAGTTGAACACAGATGTTATTAGAGATTCCAGGTATTCTTCCAGACAACATAGAACGTTATGCAGAAGATCAGTGAGATATTATTTACATATTTTCAGTTTAACTATGACATGAAAGGAAAGTTTTGTTTGGTGTCAGGTAGTATGTATTACAACAGAAATGAGTTTATCACAAGTGGCTTGGGACATTTCTATGTGCATGATTCAGGGTTGCGTCTCTCTGTCCTAGAATTCGATGGATTTTTTTTTTTTTTGTCAATGAACAATGCTGACCTACACTTAGAGAAGCCTTTTTGTACTTTGTGGGAGTTTATGTTTTTAGAAAACATTCATCCAATCTTGCTGTTGTAGCTGAATTAGATTCTATCCTGGGAGAAACAAATCTTTGTTTTGCTGCTGCTCTAGGTTTTGTTTTTAACTTAAAAATTAATTTTTAATATGCTGCAACATATTTAAGGTTGGCACAATATGTGTTTCAGACATATGAACCAATTTTACACGCAAGGAGATTAAATAAGGTTTGAGAGAATCTCTGCAAATGCATGTTTGCAAAGGTTGAGCAAGAGGGCATTTGGTTCCATTTGTGTAAATGGTTAAACATAAATAAGAGAAAAGGTCCACAAGGAATACTAAGGCCCACCAGAGACCACAGTTATGTTTCTTGGTTATAAATATTTTAACTTGCTGAAAAATAGCAGTTTAACAAACAGAAACAGCAAATGTTGTCTCAAGAAGTCATATTCTCGGGAAATTACTTGGAATATTAAGCAAATACAAAATACAATTGTACGAGACAATGTAAAAAAATGTGCCTAGGGAGATTCTTATTGTTATATAGGTACTGTAAAATTCAATGCAGAGGATGATATGTAATATAACCAAAAATATTAGTGTGGGTTCTTATGAGGTAAAGATGAAACTGACAATGAAAATAAATAATAAAAAAAAGTTTAGAGAAAAGCAGAACCAATGGATGGATGAGACTTATAAGAAAGATCTAACTATTTTTTTTAATAATCCCAGTCCTAAGGGTTGAAGTAAAATAGAAAGGGAATTAAGATGTTTTAACAAACACAATAAGGAATGGAGATTTATCTATTCACAGTGATATAATTTGTTTTTCTTCAAATTATGTGCCTTTTGAATTTTGAATTCAGAAAACATGTATTTCATTACTTTGCATACAAAGGGTTTTAAGACAAGAAAGCAATTTGGCACTGTTTTCTCATTTTTTAACAGAACATTATGACATTACTAATAATAATAGACCAAGACTTGTCTATGTCTATGTCTATAACTCAAATTTATATCTATACATATAACCATGTGTCAAGGACAATAGTAGACATTTTGTATTTAAAGTGTATTGTTATTATCCTGCTTTAAGGCAGAAATTCTATTCTATTAAATAGATAAAAATTAGCACTGTTAGCACTGTCTTCTCGTTGTTTATCAATTTGCTCAAGCAGCCACCAGTAATGTCTCCATTGTGAGACTTGTTGTTACTGGTTTTGGCAACCAAACAACAACAACAAAATATGTCATATGTCCAGTACTAACTCAAAGAGCTTCTTTTTGTCAACCTCGTCATGATTACTGCATCCTCTAACAAACAGCTCATTATTTTTTATATGGTCATGTATTTTCTATGTCCTTCCAGATCAAAATGCATACATATATATGTGTATAACTCCAGGACTATACCCAATTTACTCAGGGGACCATGAGGTGAGGCTGGAGATTAAGCTGTGTTGACCAATGAAAGGGACACACTTTAATTTCTGTATCATCTCTCTGGCCTCACTATATTCTGTGTCTCTCTCTGTAAAATGAAATAGTTTTATTTAAATAATTTCAGTTATTGAAATATGTGGAGAGAGAGAAAGATGCTCAAGAGACCACAGGGGAAAATGTGCTCACTATAGTCTCTTAACTATGTTTACTTCATAAATCTGATTTGTAGCTTCATCTATTCAAAGCATCTGTGTCAAATCTGAGTATTCAGTAGTATTATGGACTTTATTTTTCTGAAATGCTTATTTTTTTTTTTATTGAATCACCATGTTGGAGGTTACAAAGCTTTCAGGCTTAAGTCTCAGTTATACAATGCTCGAACAACCACCCCTTCAGCAGTCCACATATTACACCACCAAGAATCGCAGTATACCTCTCCCCCACTCCCCAATCCCCACCAGGCCCCCACCGCGCCTGTGTAGCAGGTAAATTTCACTTTACTTTCTCTTTACTCTTATTACATTCAATATTTCAACAAAAAATTCACTATTATTGTTTGAAGTTTCCCCCCAATGTTGAACCTGCTGAAAAGGAAGCATTTGATAATTTGTTTTCCATTGCTGAGAATGAAGGGATATGGGGTTGTGTGGCCACAATAGTGGCTGCGTGGTTTTAGATTTCTGTATGTTAGTATTTTAGTAACTAAGTCCAGAGAAATTTCTGCCAGAAATTGCAACATTGTAAGCTTGTACCTCTCTGCTACTTTATATTCCACACATGAGTGCAATCTTTCTATGTCTGTCTCTTTCTTTCTGACTCATTTCACTCAACATGATACTTTCCATGTTGATTAACTTATATGCAAATTTCATGACTTCATCTTCTCTAACAGCTGCATAGTATTCCATTATGTAGATGTACCAAAGTTTATTTTACCAGTCATCTGTTTTTGGGCACTGGGTTTTTTTCAGATTTTGGTTATTGTAAACAGTGCTGCAATGAACATAGAAATGCAGATGTCATTTCTATTATACCTTTTTGCCTCTCCTGGATATATTCCCAAAAGGTATTGCTGGGTCAAATGGAAGCTCAATTTCTAATTTTTTGAGAATCATCCATATTGTTTTCCAAAAGAGCTAAACAAGTCGGCATTCCCACCAGCAGTGAAGGAGAGTCCCTTTCTCCCCCCATCCATGCCAACACCGGTTTCTTTTGTTTTTTGGGATGTGGGCCAGTCTCTGTGGTGTGAGATGATATCTCATTGTTGTTTTGATCTGTATCTCCTTGATGATTAGTGATTTCGAGCATTTTCTCATGTGCCTCTCAGCCATTTTGATTTCTTCTTTGGGAAAGTTTCTGTTCATTTCATCACCCAATTTTTTTTATCGGGTTGGCAGTTTTCTTCTTGTGTAGTTCAACCAGTGCATTGTATATCCTTGATATCAACCCTTTATCGGATGGGAACTGGGTAAATATACTTTCCCATTTTGTAGACTGTCTTTGTATTTTGGTCACTGTTTCTTTTGAGGTGCAGAAGCTTCTTAGTTTAAGGTAGTTTCATTTATTTATCTCTGTTTTCACTTGCTTGGCCAGTGGCATGTCATCTTTGAAGATACCATTGGCTTAAATGTCATGAAGGGTTTTGCCAGCCTTGTCTTCAATGTACTTTATGCATTCTGGTCTGATGTTGCGGTCTTTAATCCATTTTGATCTGACTTTTGTACATGGTGATAGGTGGAGATCTAAGCCTATTTTTTTGCATGTAGCTGTTCAGTTTTGCCAGCACAATTTGTTAAACATGCTTTCCTTGCTCCACTTCACATTTCTTGCTCCCTTGTAGTAGACTTCCCAGATCATAGTCTTTAAGGAGCAGTGGGGCCGTTTCATGCGTGGCTGCTCTGGATCTCATCTGGGCTGAGAGTGTGCCAGTAACACTCCCATCCCATGATCTCCTGCTTGCCACATTACTGCAAACTCATACCTCTGGGTTGTGAGTTCTAGAAGATGACGGATGCCACGTGGGCACTACTGCTGCTCCTGCTATCACTGCCATCTCCCCCATAGAAAGAAAGGGTTGAGAGAGAAAATCCTTTCCCCTCCCAGAGCGGCATGGTGTTGTACCTCAGTTCACAGTCTAGATGCATTTCTATAAGAAGCCACTGGGTACCAAAATGGATTAATAGACCTCTCAGATCATAGTCTTTAAGGAGCAGCTGAAATGCTTATTTCTATGATAAGCAAAGAGGCAAATGAGATACATAGCATTTCCATTTTTTGGAGGCTATGTTTAAGGGTAAAATAGCCATGGGCAAAAAGTGTGTAGACTCATTTAAGAAGACAGAAATTCAGTTTACACAGAAAACAGGCTTAAGAAAGTAGCTTTAACTTTAAACAGCATAAAGGTTGTCTTCAGGTTCTAGCTATTGCGAGTAAAGCTACAATGAACATAGGCATACAAATAAGTGTCAATTATGATTTGGGGGCTCTTAGTGTAGATGTCCAGTGGAGTCACTGGGTCTTATGGAAGTTCAAAAAACACAAATGCTGAAGAACAGATGACTGGGTAATGAAATTATTACACATACTCACACACACACACACACACACACGGATATTACGCAGCTGTAAGATAAAATCCTGTAGTACGTGACTATGTGGCTGAACTAGAGTGAAACGGAGAATAAATAGTTAATGGGTATTGATAACAGACCATGGGAGTAGACCTACAGAGCTATTATTAGTCAAGTGGGATTGAGTGTAGGGATTTAGAGAAAACAATGGAGAGCATGCTGACCCTGCTGATGGGTGTGGAATAGAACACTGCATCCCCGAAACATTGCAGCAGTATTGTAAATCACAGTGCCTAAATTAAATATATATATATATATATATATATGTAAAAGAGTCAGCAGAGTCCTTTTAAATGTATATGGCCTCCTGAATCTAACCAATGTCTTCTGAATCTAACCAATGTCTTCTTTTGCCCTGTGCTATTTCTTGGCATTTATAATAATTCATAAGCTTGTTGAGAGGTCTATTCTGATGCAATATAAAACTGTAGGAGGTAGTTAGGGTTTTTATATTATTCTTTGGTATGGACAAAAATCACTATGAAACAAGGAATAATAACTCCAAGAAGTGTTTCCATGGTAATGGTAAAGAGAGGATAGAACAAGAGAAGTCCAGTTCACCATTAGGGAGGAAAAGTAAAGATGTCTAAATTGACACTATTGTTAATTTTCTCCCTCTGATTTCTGAGAATATGTGATAGGTGCTCATTAAACATTTATTAAATTGAATTGAAAATAATGTTGTGACTGCCACTGTTTCTTCAGTTATCTGTACAAGAAAACTAAATAGACAACAGGAGCAATAGAAAGCATTTTTACATTTAATATAGTGCTTTTAAATTTAAGCGTCTATTAATAAGTTTAAACCATCTTTTTTAACACTAGAAAGTACACAGTAAATGCTGAGGAATTAAATATCATTAAGTTCAGATGCTAAAACAAATAAATTTATGAAAAAAGAAATATCAGTCAAAAATCATCTTGGAAATGATTTAATGAAATGATTGAGTGAAATTCCTAGAAGTCTTCTTTCTGAAGCACAGGTCATTCCTTACTAGAGTTCTTGGGGTGAGGCGGGGGGAGTTACCTGATTCATATGAGTGTTCATCTTTGATGACATTTTATTTTATAACATTATAGACATAGAATTTACGTTTGAAAAAGCATAAAGTAAATGCTTCTATTCCTAAAAATGTTTACTGATTTTGATCAAAGAAAACAGATATAAAGATATTTAACTTATACCTGTTTCAAAATCTTATTTCCTCAAAAATTAATGAGCTCAATAAAATTGTGGGTGTTCATAATATCAATGTCATGATAACCATGATTTTCTATCTTGAAAATTAAAATTTCTCAGAAAGAAAATACCTTTCTTAGGTATCAGGCACTAAATTCAGCAATGGCATTAATATTTCCTTCTTTTGAATTTTCAAAATCACCTTGCAATAAGGAGGATTGTTATAGAATTCTTGCTGGGGAAGGGAACTGACCATCTCCCAAAGAGTGCTCAGGAGACCTGCGGTCACCTCCCAGTGGTGAATCTTGGTTAATCTCGTTAGCTATTCAGTGTGAGCGTCTGAATATGTCTCACCGCTGAAGCTCTGCAGAGCTGGGGACTAAGTGGGGCAACCCACATGTGCTAAGGATCCTTGAGTGCTATACCTTGGGTTGCTTGGAGAACCATGTAGAGCCAAGAATCAAACTCAGGGCCAAAGCAAGATGGGACACATGCATTGCATGTAACCATAAAATTCTGTGGCATCTTTTCCAGTTCTTTGATACAGTTATTAAATATAAAGTTATTCAGTAACACTAATTATTAAGGAACAAAGGTATGAAAGTGGTTGGGAAAATTGAAAATAATGATGGTAGCAAGGCTCAATGATGGTGTGGTTGGTGTTGGAATATTAAATGTCTGTAACAGGCCATCATGAACAACTTTGGAATAAATAAATAAATAAAATAACCATAAAAAGGAAAAAAAAGAAGTAAGTTCACCACAAAAGGTTTAAAGGAAGCTCATGTAACAATAACATGGAATTTTTGTTTTATGAAGCACATGTGATTTTTAAATGTTTTTGCGTACATATTTTAAGGGGTTATGGCCATACTAGTTGTGCTTTTACTACTAGATCTGTGCTAAGGGATCCCTCCGGGAGGAGATCTGGGGACCATATGGGGTGCAGAGGATTGAACTTGATCAACTCTGTGCAAGGGAAATGCCCTACCCACTCTACTTTTACTGTGGACCCAAACTGTTTATATTTTGATATTAGTTTATAATGTATGATAATCAATATTATAGATACATTTGTCAAGATATATCTGTATGAGAGAATTCATTTTTGCAAACACACTCGATGAAACAGAAAATTTATGTTGAGACAAATTTTGATGTGCAACCGCATTTAAATTGCTCTAAACCTGTTGGGTATGATGCTTGAAAATTTTACTGCTAATCTCTTGAGGTAGAAAAATTTTGATTTAAAATGCACATGTTAAAGGTTCTCTCTGCATTTGGTCCTATAAGCAAATATCTCCTCCTCTCTCACCATTTAAGAATGGTGTCCTTCAGAGAAGGAATCAGACTCTCTAGTGATTCCTGTAGTGTTGAAATCATATACACTGAAACCCTCTTTATCGATATTGTAAATCACAGTTTTTCCATCTACTAACTTAAAAATTCAAAACTAATAAAAACAAAAGTGACCACTTGCTTGATATAGTAAGAGACGTATGAAAGGGACTGCAAGAAATTGGAAACTGCATTTAAAACCTAAACTTTCTAAATTGGAAAACTAAGACAGGGACAAAAAAGAAATAGAAGACCAGATAGTACAGCTGATGGAGAAGCATTCAACTTTCCCTTTTAATATTTTAAAATGGAAATATGAGTGAATATTTTATGTGTCCACAGGATGATATTATAATGCACTAAATGCAGGGAAAAATGAGCTAAATGCAAATGTCTATTGATAATAGCACACATTCCGGCTCAAGTTTGCTTCAACTAGGAATGATAGTCTCACTAGTACTCATCTCTATACCAATTCTTGGTCAGGAGAAATAAGTGTTCAAAATATCTAAATAACTTCAGCATATATAATATATACATATGTATGTATGCATGTATATGTGTGTATGTCTATGTATGTCTGTATATATCAATATGTACATTAAATAAAATTGTGATAGGTAATTCAGTGAATTTGCTTCAGTTTGGGATAATTCAGGATATTAGAATTCTAAAGTTCTATAATTTTTCTTCCATATCATCATTTATAGATATATAGATCTGATTCTATATTATTTCACTTATTGACAATGTCTTTATTTGTTTGGGGGCTATACCAGGGGAGCACAAAGCTAACTGCTGGCTGTGTACTCAGGGATCTCTCATGATGATATTTTGGGAATCTTATGTGGTGCTGGAGAGTTGGAGAGATAACACAGAGGGTAGGCATTTGCCTTGCACCCGGCCATCCCAGGTTCAGTTTCTCCACACCTCTTGGAGAGCCCAGCAAGCTACCAAGAGTATCTCGCCTGCACAGCAGAGCTTGGCAAGGTACCCATGGTGTATTCAATATGCCAAAAATAGTAACAACAAGTCTCACAATGGAGACTTTACTGGTGCCTGCTCAAGTAAATCAATGAGCAACAGGATGACAGTGATACAGTGATACAGTGATGTGGTGCTGGGACAGGTTGACTGTCACAGCAAAGCAAATGCTTTTCATCCTGTACTGCATCTTTGATCCTCAGTTTTTTAATTTCTTTTAGTTGGTTTTCAAAAACCTTAAATTCTAAAATTCAGTGCAAGTAATGATTTATTTGCTTTGTGTATTTAATAAAGAAGTTGTTAAACGAGCCAAGGTTGAATACTGGAATTATGACTCTTGCCTTTCATGTTGCTGACCTTGGTTTGATCTTCCATATTGTAAATGGTCCCCTGAGCACCACCAGGAATTATTTTGAAGTACAAAGTAAGTTCTGAGCAATGTAGGGTGTGGCCTCATACTTCCTTGCCCTCAAAAATGAAAAGAAAAGAAGCTGAGCAATATAGTAACTAGATAAATTAGATTAGTCTGTCTAAACATATCTAGTCAATCAATCAGATGTACGATCACTATCAGTCCTAAACCCACATG
Source organism: Sorex araneus (assembly GCF_027595985.1). Taxonomy (NCBI): domain Eukaryota; kingdom Metazoa; phylum Chordata; class Mammalia; order Eulipotyphla; family Soricidae; genus Sorex; species Sorex araneus. The sequence continues at coordinate 67,826,692 of NC_073306.1, forward strand.
GTGTATTCTTGAAGTCAGTGTCTTTGAAATGTTCTTATAGAAGTCAGTGGTATTTTTTGTCACTATGTACCCATTGAAATGAAGCTTCTACACATGAAAATAAAAAGCAATTATGAAATTAAGGAGCTCGGCATGACCACTTTCTGGGCCAGAACAGTATTATAGCCATTTATTCCATCACCTTAGCTTTTCAACATTTATATTTTGTGAGAGTACTACAAACACAGCACCTTTGTCCTTAACATAGCTATCCTTTAGAAATCTGCTCCATAGGACACAAAATCAGAAAGAAATTTCTCTGTGGGTCGAATTGTTTCATGCAAAAATGTATGCTGAAAAGAACAGCACTTCTTACATGAAACAGTGTAGAGAGAGTGGGACATGTTCAAATAATGAAGGAACTATTTTAAATTGATAAATTTTTCTTTAATTATTTCCTAGATGGATGCTATTTGTACAGTTATATTTCATCAGACTGCAGTAGAGTTTCAGGGTAAGAAGACACATGCCACAGGAAACACCACAATGATTGTTAATATTGCTTTGCCTCTGCACTAGCTAGATGGATACCAGCTATCAATTTTTCCCCTCATGTTCTACTAAACAATGACCTCCATAACCTAAAGAAAATTAGTAGTGTGCAGAAAAAACATTTTTAATGATCTTACAGAAAGGTTAATTACCTTAATAACTAGAACTGCTCATTTCTTCCCCAAACTCTTTTCAAATCCCCTTTGCTGCTGTACCTTATTTGTCAGATATTTACATCTTGAATGATCTATTTTTACTTTAAAATAACTGACCCTTTCTTGCTTTTTGACAACGACGCTATCTTTTTAAAATTTTATCAGACAATTTGTTATCCATACTACTGGCAAAGTATATTGATTATTTTCACACTTGTTTTTTTTTTAAAAAATGAAACATTCTCAGCAATACAAAGACATTTTCTCATATTTCACTTTGAAAAAAAGAGAGTTCAACTGCTAAAAATAATTTGTTATACATATTTTAAGAAAAAAACTAAAATTCATTTTAATTAACCATTTGTTTATGTATCTCTATCTTACCTTTAAAAACTTTTGATTATAATAGAATATTTTTAAAGAGTAAATCACTATAGTAGTATTTTAAGACAAGGAAGCAGCTACATATGAGTACCAACAAAAGTCACTCACTCAAGCATGAAGTAGCTGTTACCAGAGAGCAAAACAAGCCTTCTGGCTTGAAATCTACTGTCTGCCAAAAAATGAACATAACTTTCAGCTTAGAATTAATCTTAACTTAGTTTTCCCCTTCGTTGTAAATTTCTATTAATTCTTCTTTTTGCGGGCATTTTCTATACAAAATGCTTGTTACTAATCGTGCATATATTCTAGCTGATCAAGTTCTTGGACAAAGACTAGTTCTATCTCATATCAGAAGTCAAAACGTGTGAGAGTAGATAGGTGAATAAAGTTCTGTATTCTACTTAATGTCCAATATTTAAGATTCATAGAATCTTCAAGGAAGATCAGATAGCTGGTATTGTAAAGGCAAAATCTCTGGGAAATTGTATCTTTCAGTTTTAGCATCTTTTTCATCGTCAATTAGTCATAATCTGTAGCACTGTAGCACTGTAGTTTCATTTGTTCATCGATTTGCTCAAGCGGGCACCAGTAACGTCTCCATTGTGAAACCTGTTACTGTTTTGGCATATTAAATATGCCACACGTAGCTTGCCAGGCTCTGCCATGTGGGCAGGATACTCTCGGTAGCTTGCCAGGCTTAACGAGAGGGACAGAGAAATCAAACCCAGGTCGGCCGCGTGCAAGGCAAACATCCTACCTGCTTTGCTATCACTCTAGTCATAATTAATTAGTCATAATCATCGGAAAAAATCTAAAGTGCATTGAACACAAATCAGATTATGAAACTGTATCCTGCATTTAAGATATAGTTAACATAAATTTTAAGTAAATAATTAGATACATTTTTTTTTCACTCTTTGGGACACACCTGGCAATGCACAGGGTTTACTCCTGGCACTCAGGAATTACTCCTGGCAGTGCTCAGGGGACCATGTGGGATGCTGGGATTCGAACCTGGGTTGGCTGCGTGCAAGGCAAATACCCCACCCTCTTTGCTATCGCTCCAGCCCCAATTACATACATCTTAACATAAATAAATGTAGCATAACAAATGATGCAGAACAGAGCACTGAATAAGAGCACAGAGGTAACATAATGTATAGACAAATCTCTATGACTCTGTTGTATGTCCATGTAGCCTTATCCCATTTATTCTATATTATTTTTATTAATATTTACTTAATAAGTTACCTTACAATGTAGCTATAACGCGACCTTCAGATCAAGAAGCAATTGCAGGGTGTTTTCTGCCTAGTTTGATAATGGTAATCTTATGCTCCAGTCAAAGAAAAAGCAGATTTGCCCAGAGATATAGTACTGAGGGTAGGAATTTGCCTAGTACACAGCCAATCCGGGTTCAATTCCCAGCAACTACTAGGGTCCCCTGAGTCTCACTAGTAGTGATCCCTAGCTCAGTTAGCACTGCCATATTTGACCCCCAAAACAAAAGATACTGCAAATTTGTTTACAATGTATCATATTAGTTCTCTGATGCAAATGTACTTCATCCAAACCACTTGCCTGCAGTACTTTATGCTATTATGTAGAATTTGAGTAACAAGAGAACTGACAAGTTCTGGTCATTTTCTGTTTTACTTGGGTATAAATCGTGGTGGTGAATCTCTATATTTCATTGATTAAATATTTGCAGATAGCATGTTTTTCCACTGGAAATATTATATTAAATTGAATTATTTCTCCAGATATTTTTCCTCTCATTAGACTCTTGGCTAGCTGAGTTAGATATCAACTTGTTTCAGCACAGGAATGTGTATAGCATGGCTTTGAAATTGCGGCAATTGTACTGAAGAGAGCTGCCTATTAAGTGATTTAATCATGGGAATGCTTATGTTCAATAAAAGTTATCAAAAGGCATTATCATAATGAGGAACTTCAGCACTCCTCAAGTACAGTATCTTATGAATTATGCAGAGTTATTTTTAAACTACAATGCAACACTAAATTAGGTTCTTCTTTCATAAAAATTATTAAAGTATAATCAGTCACTATTCTCTACTTATTTCTAATTTCTACAATGCTGCCTTGATTTTGTAAATCTATAGAAATCATTTCTTTTCTATATTCCTTTTCTTGCTTTAATGTCACCTTTCATCTCTTTCACTCTTCCTCCCCCCGGTCTCGGCTTAAGAAGCCAATTGGCACTGGTAATAACTCTTCACAGTGGAACCCAGAAAATGCTATTGCCGTTTCTCTTAAGCTAGACTGTCTTGCAAACACGCTGCCTGCATTTAGTGAAAATAAAACGGGCAGAACAGAAAAAGGAGATCATGTATATCTTAAAATAACAACAGCCATATGACAGTTTGAGGCCTATGCTTGAAAATTTGCATATATCCCATTAAGTCAGCTTGATCTCCACTTTCAAATTTTGATGTTGCCAGTCAATTTGCAGAGGTCAATCGCATTCTATTCTATATGCAAGCTTTCTTATAATTGTACCTCAATAACTGACAACTAACCCTGATAAAAAGACAAGAGCTTATTGCAGGAAGGCATCAATATACGACATTTTATAGATAGAATTACTCTGGACAGACTTTGCTATTTTTGGACGATTAGCATCAAGTCAAGGTTTCAAATGATAAATTCAATTAGAGCTGGATTGACTAAGTGTTCTAAAATAGTGTGTATTAGAAATAACGTACAAGCATGAGTTCATTAAATGGTGGTATCAATGTGATCACCTTTCAGTAACACAATCAATTTGCTGGTCTTCGAATAGGAGTAGTGGTCAGACTAAATTAAATTTAATGTACATTGACCAAGTGATTTAAAGTATCTAGATTTGCACGAACTCAGATTAAAGAATGATAACTTTCAAGTGTTCCTGAAGCAAAGAGAATAATACATTTAAAATGGGTCAAGTAAGGTGAGGAGACTTGCCCCTTTGTTTGCTTCCAAATTTTACAATAGTTCTTTTTCTGAAGTCTGCAAAAAATGTCAGACTAATCGAAATCCTGTGAACTATGCAGATATTACAATCCTGAATGCTGCATTGGCAAATTGGTATTCCATTTGCATTCACATCAAAGCCTTTAAGGTTTATATTGCTGAATTTCTACTGACAGGTGCTATGCAAGCAGCACTATTATTATACGCTGGAAATACTCATTGTAGCTTAATAAGGAAAGCATGAGAATGCAATGATAGGACAAGCAAAACAGTTTAAATTTATTACAAGTGCATCAGAATTCTTCATTTTCTACTTTTTCCTTAATGTATGATATATGAATAAAAGAAAAATGGTAATGATCTTATCTGAATGGTGGTATATGTGTCATATGCAGATATATATTTTCAATAAAGCAGTTTTTCTTGCAGAGAGCTGTTGTCTTTTAGTGTTAAGATTTGCCAATATTCATCATAGTCCCAGTCTATGTTTCATACTTTCACTCCAACTGTCTGACTCTTTGATGATCTGAGAGGAGGGATTTGAAGATCACAAGAAATCAGTTATATTTATGTCCAATGTGGTCATTAGGACGAATTAGATTTCTATACTTCACCAGCAGTTGGTACAATTTAGAGTCAGAACGTATCATACATCAGAAATTATCAACTGTGTTAAATGAAATATTTGCTACCAAGTTAAACAATTCCTTTGAGAATTCTTTAGAAAACTCTGATATTACTTTTTCTTTCAACTTTGTGGCAGACTTGAATGCTATTTTTTAATTCCATGCTAGGGGGTGCCATAACCTTACAGCTGAATCAAATCTAGAAAACAGAATTAAAACTAGAGGTTTTATCAGTCTCTAATGAGAAAAGGAGAGATTATGACTATGTATGAATGTCTATGTGTGTTGATATATGTATGTGCACATTTTTGTGTCTCTACCTACTTTGGTAAGGTCCAGAAAAAATAAATTTCAGTATGAATACATTTTAATCTGTTAATATTTTTCCATATAATATGTTTATGGTTCAAATAACTCTAATATTTAAAATATGTGACTCATATACATTGAGATATCTATTACAATCACATATATTGAGGTAACTCTTACCACTAATATTTATTAAATTGATTTTTGCATTAACCAAAGGGAATCATATTTTGGAAAGAGCAGTAAAATATGTTACAGCTCTGTCTTATCACACATTTGAAAGTAAATTATTTTGAGGAAAAGATCAAATATTTTCTTAGGCTAGATATTGTAACACATATTGAGTGAGTCACTATTGTTTTTAATCTCTCCAGAGGTATGACTATCCATTTGAAAATTTTATATCTTGATTTTAATAATTATTATTTTTGGAGAGGAGCAGGCCGCATCCAGCAGTGCTCTGGGCTTAGTCCTGACTCTGCCCTCAGGAATCACTCACAGAAGGCTTTGGTGCTTAGGGGTCCAGTTTGGAATGAATCAGGTTGGCTGCATGCAAGGCAAAAGTCTTACCCACTGTACTTTCTCTCTGGCACTAATAACAATTATTTAAAAAGCATTTTCCCCAGATAATGGTCCCCTGAGCCCCATCAATAGTGATCCCTGAGTACAGAGTCCTGAGAACTAAACACTGAACACTGGGAAGTTTGGCCCCTAAAACTTAAAACAAAAAATAAACAAAATCTTTATATCTATTATTACATGGTTGATGATAGAACCACTTAGCATAAAGCATTTTTTAATTTGTATTATTACTTCTAGAAAAATGTTAAATAATGCACCATCACTATGATTATATAAAAATTCAAATAATGTACCATCACTATGACAGTCCCATGGGTATGAAATGAGTGACATTCCCTAATCAAGGGTACTTAGTCTGATCTTTCTTGACTAACAAAGATTCAATGATGATTGAAAATAGCTTTAACTATATAAACCTAAAAAATAGCATTCCCAATCTTATTTTATCAGTTATTATATAAGTTACATAGCTCTAAACTCATATACCATCTAGGAAATATACGATTGACTCCAGTCAGAAAGAATCAGAAAGAATGTATGTTTAGTTCTTTAGAAATTAGTGAAGTTTGTACATGATTTATTATTTTTATTTATGTGAAGAATTACTTAAAGCCCAGAATTTCGATAGTTATGTAATCAATTTTATAAAGAATTCCTGAGAATTTACATCAGTTACCAGACACCAGTTTTAAAGGTAACCTGGTGGCTTTTACAATGGAGTATCCAAATGTTTGAATAAGTGAAAATGCTAAATAGTGTTACAATGCTTCAAAGTATCTGTAAACTAAATTTATTGAAAGTATATGTAACCTATATTTCTTAACATGGAGGCTACAGACAATAAATGTAGTAAGAAGTACAATTAGAAAAATTTAAAATTATCGGCAAACTCCTGACTCAGTTCACAAGTACCATTATTTTTCAGATTCTTTAGGAACTCAGTGATAAAATGTTTTGACTGACCAATTCTAGTTAGGAGCCTTCAGATGAACAATTTTCTCGTCTCTCAAGGCATCAAATTACTGTCATGTAGAACAGAATCAAGCAATATTTTCAGTTTATTACTAAAACTAAAATTATAATACAAAATAATGTTTACTGTTATTGACTTAGAAGTGTTGAACTCCTCAAAAAATAAAATCCTTATGTACGCAGGTCTTCTTAAAACTTACTTTTCCATTCATATATGATGTCTTAAAGCATCTATAGCCTTTGTGCATGGTGTTTATAGGTATGTGTATTAATTGAAGTATGCATGTGTGTGAAAGTGACTTAAAAGGTTAGCAAGGGCACCCTATCTCCGCTTAAATTTTTACAGCCATTTAGTCCTTGCCACTCAGAACATGATGGATGACTTCCGGAATTGAACTCTGACTCTCACTGGGAGAACATGCTTCTTGTCAAAAGTATCTCAAAGGATTCCCATTATTCCTCAATTTGAAAGACTGTTGAACTTGTATTTTTGCTTAAGGTATCAAAAACTTCCTTCTCATCTTATAGTAGATAAATAGCAAAATGATAGGTATTTTAAATAGCTACTAGTGGTATAAAATGAGTATCTAATTTAGATAATATTAATATAATGAAAAGGTATTCATTGTTATAATTTATTATCCAAATAATTTACCAAATTAATTGAAGGGATATAATTTTCTTTGTGATAATGAATCACTTAAAGAAGACAGATTGACTTGTAATTCAACAAAAAACAATTTTTTATTGTTCACCCTGAGTTGTTTTAAAGAATGTACAGAAACAATATGCATAATATATAAACAGTTAAATAATTAGTCACAAATTAACAGATTATCATATATATTAACTGATGCCAAAAGAAAACTGGATATTTGATTATTTAACCCTATGTCAGTGCTGCTTTTTGCTGCATTTTATTATGTTAAAATGACATAAGTTTACATAATGAATTCTAAAGACTCAACTTTAACTTAGATTCCCAAAGGTTCACTTTCTAAGAAAGTTACCTTTATAACAGACACATATAAGTCAAGTGGCCATATTTAATCAATAGAGAAATTATTGAATTTCAGATAGCTATCCTGAAAAATATTGTAAAGCAATGTTTAAGTTGAACCAATTCAGCCTAAGTTGTTCTTTTTCTTAAGTCACATGGATCACTTACACTGAAATTGACACTTTTGTTTAAGGAAATTATATAATGTAATTTATTTTAATTTTAAACTTTTATTATTATTTTTATTCCTGATTGTAATGTAATTAATCCAGAGCCTCACATATACAAGATGAATTCCACTTCTGTGCTATCTCCATAGTCCTTGCAATTAATCTTAAGAACAACACAGCATTGTTTTATCATCCACAGACTTTATCAGATATGTGAATGCTTTTAGCATAATGACTGAGTGACTTAATTATGACAGATTTATTTTTTCTTAAAAATTATTTTGTAAAGACAAATATAAGTCATTTGCAAAGAGATATTCTTTTCTAAATTAAATGTGTGCTATAAGAAAAACCTTGCAAATAAAAACATTTTAATATTTAATATTCATGAAAAGATAGGATTACACCTCTATGTAATCAAAGATAATTTTTTTACAAAAAACTATAAAGTACAAACCCAACTGAAGAATTCAAAGCAATAGAATATCTGTCTTGTAAATATTGTATTATATCATAATTTATATTATTTCAGATGTCTAATTCAATATTTATTTTTTATAATGAGCAAAGTAAAATATTATGATTTATTTTTCTCATGTTTATTAGCATTTCAGGTAAATTAATTATAATCTTTTCTTTCACCCAATAATATTTTCTTTCTTCCTAGGAGGTAGTCATACCTTAATGGTGCCTTGACTTGTCTTTAAAGAATGAACAAAATTCTATTCAATAATGACAGTATAATAGCACTAAAATTTTACATAATATTGGCAGGAATACAGCTTTAGACAGAGGGAGATTCTTGGAGGATCCATGGTCAAATAGAAGAGCTCTGATGAAAGCAATAGATGAGAGTGCTTAGGGGCTAGCAGTTTTTACATAAAGACTGGCTAATGAGTGTGATGGATCAACAAGTTTTCAGTTATTCTTATCCCAAATCCAAGCTCTATGTTGCAAATTATAATAATATTTTTATAATTTTATGTTTGAATAATTTTATTTTATGAATAAAATTATTTCCATCCATATTTATTGGCTAGTGAAAAACATGGCATCTATCTCCTTATATATCATGTAAAATTTATATAATAAGTTATACATGTTTTAACTTATGCAGAAATTATCCTAGATCTTTTTCTAGTTGGCAGATAACTTTTGCATTCTCACAAGCTCAAGATTTTAACATCAAGATTATCTAGCTTCAGTCCTGCCAATTCTATTTGGAAAACAAAAGTAGTAAAGTTGGAGGCAGGAAATCTGTCAGTGAGTAGAGTAAAATAGCTTTGTTGTCATTTCCTTTCATCTTCGATCCTCAGTTGAGAAAAATTTACTCCAGATGTGGAATATCCTCAAGAAGAGCTACTTAATATTCTTTTGTCAAATTAATATAAAAAATAGATAAGCTTTAATTATTCTTTATTTGCTGTCAGATACGTATTTGTATGTGCCTTTCCCTGGAATATCCCTTTTTGGGGGACAAGGACTGGAGGGGTGGTGGTGAGTGCGACACTCCCAGCAGTGGTCAAGACTTATCCTTGCTCTGGACTCATCCTTGCTCTGGACTCAGGGATCACTCCTGAGAGACTCGAGGAAACATTCATGGTGCTATAGATCTAATCCTGGTCAGTTGTGTGGAAGGCAGGCCCCTATCCCTACCCACTGCAATATTGCTCCGACCCTGAAACCGCCTACTTTTAAAATAGGTAACATTCAACACCACTGTGTTCTCTTATTTAGTGTCTCTTTTCGGAGATTTTCCCAAAAACATAGCTTTGCTTTTTTTTTTTTCCACTGTCCTCTCAGACAATACAGAGTCACTGACCTCCAGTCCTGAAGGAAGCAGAAAGCTATTATTGAGTGTCAAAATTAAGCCTGTCTCAAATGAGAAAAAAATGTTAAGTTTGTGTATAACTAACATGTACAATTTTCACCCAAAGTTGAATAATGTCAGAGGTGTAAAACTTTCCATTTTGATGGAATTCACAGAATGAGTATTTATATTTTTCTGTGGAAGCAAAAGCTTTCCTTTATGCATGTATAAGCCAAAATAAAATGGGCTTCGAGTTTCACCTACAATTTTCATAAACGTTTTGAAATTCTTAATAATTTGTTAACAAGAATTCTTGCATTTTCATTTTCTACTGGACCCTGCAATTTATGTAGCTAATTGGCTATGGGTTGTGATGGAAACTCACTCACATGTATTAGTTTGGGTTCTTCAGTGCTTACTAAACAAGAAAATTCCACTATCAGCAAAGAACTAGAATAGAAACAATTACTTTAATAAATTAATATTAATGAAATTATTTTAGAAAAATAGAGATTAAAGAATTATATTGACCATTATCTGCCCCTTCGTCTCCTGATACACTTTTATTTAAAGTGAAATGTTCAAGTTTAAGTCTAGCTTTTTTCATTTTAATCAAGATATAACAAACTTTATCTGGCTGTTCAGTTTTTCTTTTTGTGTATTTTCATTTTAAAAAGCTGATTTTATTAAAGATCAGATTTACTAAATATTCCTCGATCCTTTATTTACTAATTTACCAAATAATATTAATGTATGTGCACTTATACATATTCTTGAGTATTATAGTTTCTTGAATTAAAATATTTTAGTTTAAAACAACCTTGGAGTACTCTAAAAATGTTTAGCAGTGGATATTCGATAATACTTAATAATCTTTATATAGTATTTCTTGTTAGCAAAGTGGTAATATTAATGACAATTGATAGTATATATATATATATATATACATAACATGGTTTTAAGGATGGGATGAGAATGCATGCCAAATGCTTAACAAATTTCTGACACCTACTTAGATATTAATACGTTTTTAAAAGTTTCTGTCTTAAATTTCTGCTTCAAGGCAAGATATTTATTTATGGGCATATTTTATAAAATATCTCTTATCAAAATATTGAATTGATGTTATTAATTAGCATTTTTCAGTTTTACTCTTAGCATTATGTATATTTCACTCAATTTACTTTTTACCTTCTAGTTGAATATTTTGTTTGTTTTTTAACCATATTTGGCTATTGTGAGGCTTACTTCAGGTTTGGTGCTCAGGTTCTGCTTAAAGGACCATATCTGGTACCTGGGACTTGGCATATGAAAGACCATATGCAAGCCAAGCACATTACCTAATGTGCTAAATCTCTGAGCCTCTGTGAATAATTTTAAGAAAACATAAATTTATATAGACAAATATTTTTATATAAACTTATCTTTCTAATATCCTACATTTTCTTATTTTTCAATAAAAATGTAAATTTTTTTTAAAAGAAGTACTTAATGTTTTATATTAGCTTCAAACTCTAGTGTTTGATTTCTTAGTCTAAATCAAATTTATTTCTATGAATCATACAAATAGAATTAAATTAATTTATCCTTAGATCACAAATGAATGACATATTTTTATTACAAAAATAAGATTTACATATACTTCTGGGAGCAAATGAATATGGAAAACAGTGCAGAAAGAGTAATATTGGTAGGGAATCATAGAAGAAATAAGTTATATAGTTTTTCTCAGAGTACCCAGAAGAGAAATGTTAACAAGGAACTATAAGGTAGCAGAGAAATCCTAATGAAGTTCATTTCCTACCAGTCAAAGAGATGAACATTTTAGAAGACAGAGCAATCGATCGTAGGCTTATTAAATATTAACACATCTATCTCACTTTCTTCATTAGAGTTTTTGCAAAGTAACTAATAATGAGATTATGCCAAAGACTTAAATTCTTTCAAAGACTAAGATCGGCATTAGCAGGCATGACTGTTTTATTATAGTATATGAAGCTTTATCTCAGACATACCTACAATGTCACTGGCATAGTGCTCTAAATGATAATTATATTAACCATAACATAACACCCCTTGCTTGTATGGGTGCATATACAAACACACATACACACACATACTCACTCACACACTTTATCATCAAAACAGTTATTAGTCATTATTAAGGAAAACACACTTATCATCTCAGAAACATTATTGATTTAACTCCCAAGAGTCTACCCGTGAGCTATTTCCAAATTTCTTCTTGGACACTTGGCACTTTTATTCTTTCAACAGATGTTGCAAAACTTAGACTGACTTGCCTACTGGAAATCTTAGGCAAATCATTACTCTGACAAATAGTTGTTTGATACTGTTTAAAACAGTACTGTAGTTTTTCTTTAAAGTTTTTGGGCAGAAGCATCTTTCATAAGTATTTTAATGTCAGAATACATATTTTACTTAAAAAAATTCTAAAATTTGGATTTGGATCATATCCTTTAGTGCTCATGATTACTCTTGACTCTGTGATTGAAACTTGCTCTTAGTACTGTTTAGGGCAGTATTCAATCTTTTGGAACTAATCCAAAGCATGCCATGAAAGCTGGACACTTTAACTTTTATACTCTCTCCTTGGCCCTCAAAAATTTTTCAAAATATGGAGTGTCCAATTTATATGATAGACAAGAATACATCAAATAAAATTGTTCATTCTAGAGTCTTAATTCTCTCCTAGGGAATTAATTGCTGCTATTTTAAATAAGTTTGTATTATAAGAACATTGTAAGATGTACAGCTGATATTTTTAAAAATATGTTCATTAATATTATAGGCTATAAATATGAAATAATTAAAAATTGTCTGCTAAAGATTGTACTTTCAAAATAATACTTTGAAAAGAGTTTTTTTAACTCTCATTGAAATAATTTTTATCACTCCATATTTACCCAAGATTACCCCAGACTTCCCAGTAGGGTTTTAAACGTTTATCCATTTTATGATTTGTGTCAGTCAAACTGGTACGCTTAATAGAATGACTACATTTTTACTTCTTTTACCTCTGTCACTTTGTGTATCTTATTTTCCTTGTTTGTACTATCTTTTATAAAATTGTCACCCTTATTTTATCAGTGTTAATGAGAATCTCCTATCTACTATATTTGATGATTTTTATTAGTATACATCAAATAAATTCCTGACATAGGATTAATTTTACTTTTTCTTTTTTGCCTTTTTTGGGGGGTCACACCCAGTGATTCACAGGGGTTACTCCTGACTCATGCACTCAGGAATTACTCCTGGCAGTGCTTAGGGGGCCATATGGGATGCTGGGAATAGAACCGGATCTGCCTCGTGCAAGGCAAACACCCTACCCGCTGTGCTATCACTTCAACCTTCAATAGGTTTAATTTTAAAGCTTAAGAAATTAAGGCACATACATATTACACCTACTTTCCAAATCACAGACTGTGAAAAGGCAAATACACACATACATGTATTTATGTATATATACATATATATGTATATATGAATGTTTATGTATGTACATATGCATGTATTTTAATTTAACATTTGTTTTCAAGCAAACTTAAAATTTGTGTCCTCTATAAACACTTCTCTATCAACTATCAAGTAATTTCCAAACTCTTAAAACAAAATTCTGTATAATTAACAGGCAATTGTAGTCACGTAACATTTTATCATTCTATGACTGACTCTTAAGTGTGTATTTTTTGGAGTCAAAGGCTCTGACTTTATTTAATCCCCTTAATATTTTTCAAAGCTTGTTTAAATAAAATCGTATTAAAGATAAAGCAGTAAATGTTACTGCACCACATTGAAAATTGCAACAATTATTTACACCTCTTTTACAATATAGAATAAGTTTTCCTTTATGTCAGGATGTGCATACATATTCTAAAATATATGCTTGTACAGAATAAAAGATATTGAGCCTACATTTTATTGAGCCTCTGCACACATGTTGGATGAGTTAAGTTAGAATAATCAATTTCATTGTCTAGTGACCTGTGTCTACATAGAAACTGTTAAAATAATTGTAAAGGGTGTGACTATTAGATGGGAGATGCTTAGTATCCAATAGAATGATGGATCTCAAAATCGCTTTGTTTGGATGTAGTAAATTATGACCAGAAGATTACCAAATGTTCTTTCTTTCAAAAGTAATTTCCACTGTGAGTAGAAATTAGAATTTATCAAAGCATTCTGGCCACTGAGAGGACTAGAGACATTCCTCATGAGTTAATTCAAAGAATATCCTCAGACTCCAGTCCAAGATTTTGAGCACCACCTTTTATTTTTAATTTATTTTAAAAATCATTATTGAGGTACCATTGGTCACTGTCATCCCGTTGCTAATCGATTTGTTCGAGCGGGCACCGGTAATGTCTCTCATTGAGAGACTTATTGTTACTGTTTTTGGCATATCCAATACGCACGGGTAGCTTGCCAGGTTCTGCCCTGAGGGCTCCATACTCTCAGTAGCTTGCCAGGCTCTCGAGAGGGGCAGAAAAATCGAACACGTGTTGGCTGTGTGAAAGGCGAAAGCCCAACCCCTGTGCTATCGATCCAGTCCATTGAGGTACCATGATTTGCAAAATTATTCATAGTGGAATTTCAGATTTACAATTGTCCAACATCCATCAGCAGTGTCAACTTCCTGCCAGGGGTGTCTTCAGTTTCCTTCGTACGCTCCACTTCCAACTCAGTTGCCTCTTAAAAATTTAGCGGTTGTAGTTTAGAACACATTTTTCAGAGTTGGTGGCTCTGTGGTTCAGGAATATAGTTATATGATATTTCTATAATGCTCAATGTCCCTGGTCCTTTCTTATTACCTTCTCTCTGACTCTTCCTTCTTCCTTCAGTTTTCTTCCTATCCTAAATTCTACGGAAGTAATCTAGGTATTCCCCTTTGGTACATTGCTTACCATTATCAGGTTATTCTGCATACCACAGAAAGAGATCTTTGGGTAGTTGTCTCTCTTTTTCTGACTTATTCAGAGCAATATGACATTACCCAACTCTGTCCAAGTTGCAGAAAATTGCATTTTTCCGATCTTCCGTGTAGTTTCATAATTATTATTGTGTATGCCATACTTTCATTTTCCAATAATCTGTTGTTGAACACTTAGGTTGTATCATATTTTAGCTACAGTGCTAAGGGCTGCAATGAATAATGGTGTGCATGTGTACTTTTGAATGAATGTTTTTGTGTCTTGTAAATACCAAGTAGTAGGTCATATGGTTTCCCTAATCTAACCCGAGTTTGATTTCTCCATCCCTCTTGGAGAGCCCAGCAAGCTACTGAGAGTTTCCTGCCTGTGGAAAAGGCAGGAAAGTAGAGCCTGGCAAGCTATCAGTGGTGTATTCAATATGTCAAAAACAGTAACAAGTCTCACAATGGAGACCTTACTGGTACCCGCTCGAGCAAATCAATGAACAACATGAGGACAGCGCTACAGTGTTACAAGTGCTACTTTTTCTAAGAAATCTCCATACAATTTTCCACAAGAGTTGAACCAAACAACATTCCCACTGGCATTGAATGAGAGTTCTTTCTTTTGCCACATCCTTCTAGCACAGATGACTTCCAGTATTTTTGATATGTACCATTCTCTCTGGTATGATGTATCTCATTATTTTCTTGAGTTGAATCTTCCTCCCAATAAGTGATGAGCATTTTTTTCATGTGTCTATTAGCCATTCATCATTCTTTTTCAGAGAAGTGTCTGTTCATATCCTCTTCCCATATTTTCACAGGGTTTCAAAATCTGTCATCCCCATCCAAATCAGACAAAAAGGGAAAATAAAACATAGTTAAATATTGTATAAAAAGCAGCCAATAACAAAACCATAAGTCTACCAAGAAGCTATAGTTTGATCATGTTTATTCTTAATTAACCTATAAGCAATGCTTAAAAATTTACATTTTTCATATTGTGGCTTTTTATTTATTTTTGTAAAGAATAATGAAACAAATTAAATGCTAAAGAGTAAATTTCTCATGGATAGTTTTGAAAACTGGAGTAACTGAATTCAGTAAGCAGTTAATGAAAGATAAATTATATATTTTAACTAGGTAAGGCAATAGTGAAAAATTAACACTTAATCCCTTTAAAGCTTTGCTTTTATTTCAGAGATCTCTTATTTTTTACTATAATTTAATTTAATTTATAAATTGGTACTTTCCTATTTGGATATATAGCAGTGAGTAGTTCTGTAAAGGGACTTCTGGTTCCCAAAAAACTCTCAACAACTCAAGAAATTTTCAGACGATCTAAGTGCAATTTTTTTACTAATGAAAAGGATGATTTTGAAACTGAGCTAGAGGACAGAAAAGTGTGTCATGAGAGTTAGAATCACTAGTAAAATAGTTGTGCTTGAGGAATAATTATTTAAGGACATTAACTATTGACATTTCTATAATTATGGCCTCATACTATCTCTTGGGTCCAGAACTATACATTGCTTAGGATAAATGCTAACCAAACTGAACATATTTTTATTAGACATTAAAGCTTTTAATGTTTACATTTGAATTTTATATGCAATAGGTATTAGATATAGTTAATGCTAAGATGCGTATAATAAGACCAAAGCATTTACTATAGGGACCCAACAGGTGAGGGTTATGTTTTGAGAAACTTTGAAATGGTTACTATGGCGGCTGTTATTTTGGGGAAAATAAGCATTGTGTGAGACGCATGATTTGGAATAGTTTTAGATCCAACTGCTGCTATTTTGGGTCATGAAAAACATTAAATTTACGAATTTGAATTTATTACATTTGGATAAAATGATAATATACTGTGAATATGCGGAGTTAATAGAAAGTTCTTTGTAGTGGTGACAGTGCATGAAGGTATGTTATATATCAAATATAATTTATTGTAAACACTACACACTGATGTAGATGATTGAATATCTTTTGTGTCAGGATGTTTCTTTTTAATCCAAAGTAGACTGAAAATGATTCTAAGAGTTGGCAGGACTTAGAGACGTGTTCTTTGCCAAAAGTTCCAAGAGTTTATTAATTTATGCTGCTTTTACTATGTCAAATAACCCTCCCTCATTTTTCACTTGTGGAAATATGTCTCAGTTACAAACAAATTTATTTGGGTAACATAATGTTAATTGTATGTGAAGCTAGAAGTGATTGCTGGCAGACTAATTTCTGATTAGTTTGGTAGTAATGAGTAAAATAGTAAAAACAAACCAATTGTATTTAAAGGTGTAGAGTGTCTTGAAAGAGAACAATAATTATTAAAACCATGAATAATAGCTCTGAATAAATATATAAAACCACTTTTTAAAGCCACTTTTAATAGAGTTAACCTTGTTACGAATGATGTTACAAATTCTTCCTCAGAACATAGGGGAAGTCTGATTTTCTTAGCATATAGGAGTTTAAATATTCTAGGAAACAAAAACTGGAACCTCAAAATACTTCAGCCAAGACAGAAAATATGTGAATGGAGTGACTGAGAAACTCCTCCAGGGTTGAAAAGTTTAAGGAAGCCACTTTTGAGTCTGGTTGAGCAAAGGACAACACAGAAATTGAAGTGTAAACACACCGAGATTTAGAGGAAAACTTTTCCCACTGAGTGATGCGGGTGTCAAGAGTGTATTTAAGATTACCTCAGAGATCAAGGATAGAAATTCTGTCTGGGCCAGTGGAGTCACAAGAAAATCTCAGTATGTGAGGGAAGAGATCAAAGTTAAAACCTCAAAGCTTCCCAGAAAACCACAGACATTTCTAGCTGAGGTATACTTTAATGTAACCTAATGGTGCATTTCCAGAGGCAATACAGAGAGTCGAGGGCGTTATGTGGATACACATTAGAGTATAAACACTATCCTGAATTATTATATTGATTTTGCATAATAAAGGTAGATCCCTGGTTTAAAATGCATTATTTAGGTAGTGTCAACACAAACTATATATATGATTTATTTTTATTTAAATATATTATATGTACACATATATCTATATATCTATATATGTGTATATATGTATGCATGTATATGTATATGTATACATATATGTGTATGTATATGTGTGTGTATATACGTATATATGTATATATATATATATACACTCCACTTTCCTTATATGGGATCTCAGAACATGGGTTAGCTTTCAGGCTACCCCAGCAATACTTGATATCAGTGGTTAAGCTGATGTCATCTTCACACTTGCCTCTATTTGACCCCAAGGTAATTCCTAAGTCATAGAAATATCTTTACCCTCTTTCTTGTTGGGGGTCCCTAATATCAGATCTGCTAGAATTGCCTCCAAATGTATCAGAAACATCAGAGATAGAACTCATGACTTCATTGAACCTGTCAGGAAAGCATTTTAAGGCCGAAGCAGATAGATTACTTTCATGCTGTGAATCTTGGCTTTGATCCCTGCACCCCAAGCTCGTCTGTCATGATCCCTGAGTGCAGAGCCAGGAGAAAGCCCTGAGCACTGTGGGCTGTGGGTCCCCACCTTTAACCCCCCACCACAAAAAAGTGTTTTAAGCCATAGAACCACCCTTTTAATCCACTAGAATTGTATTTACTACACTGGTATTACATAAAAATGTTCAACTTGAGAAACATTTTAAGCAAAATAGATGTTGTAGTAAAGAAAGAAAGTTACTGTGAATGTGTCCACTAAATATGTGTCACTGGCTACACATAAAATCATAGTAAATTTGTGTACATACATATTTGCACTTAAACTGTGACTTCCTTTCTAATGTCAGCACATTTTAAAGTTCATCTAAGCAAAACTCACTTATAGTTTTCAAACTGATCTTAAATTTAACATATGCCACTATGACAATGCTTTTTGCACAGAAATATTAAGTGAAAAAATTTGAATTTTTCATAGAAATCTGGTCTCAAAGAAATAGTTAACATTATGGTTAACATCTGTTTCGCTTTCATGATTTGAAAATATTCTAGTACTAATGCAAATATATAGCATTCGTATATTGATATATGTTTATAATGGGTAATAATAACAGTATCACTTGTATCACTTGTTATCCCATTGCTTGTGGATTTGTTCGAGCAGGTGCCAGTAACGTCCCTGTCCCTTGCTAGTGTAGCTCACTGGCATCTACTCACTCCAGGAATATGAACGGCCTTAAACCGTTCACTCAGGGTATTTACAAAGAAATCTGACCATTTCATAGGTGGGCGGCCACACAGTCTTCTGACTCCTGTGGAATCCAGTTGATAACAGCTCTAGTCCAGCGGTCATCTATAAATCGCATTAAGTGTCCAGCCCATCTGATTTTCGACGCCTTGGCAAACGAGAGAGCGTCCCTAATTCTTGATTGTCGACGGAGGTCAGAACTCTGGATTCCTTCTCTCACTTGAGGGAAACGTGATACTCCAAGCATAGCTCTTATAGCTTTTTCAATTCCTCTTTGGGATACCTGAATAGCGTTCTCATCCTGTTTTCATAGGGCCCAGGTCTCTGAGGCATATGTTAGTGCAGGAGGAACAGTGGAGTCGAAAAGATGTACCCAAAGTGGCAGGTTCTTCATCCTCTTAACCACTTCTTCAATGCTCTTTGACGCTGCTCTCTTCCTCCTGAGCAGTTCAGGTGCCAGTTCGTTCATCATGTTGAGTTCTCGACCTACGTACACATAGCTGCTGCATTCGGAGATGTTCATTCCGTTGAGGGCAAATGGAACATCAGAAACTTGTCCGTTTCTCATGAACATTGTCTTCCTGAGATTCAGCTGTAGTCTGTCCTTTCTACACTCACGGTCAAAGTCAGTCAGGATACGTGCCGCTTGCCTGATATTTAGTGTTTATGAGAATGATGTTATCAGCGAAGTGGAGGTGGTGTAATTACTGACCATCTATCTTCACTCCCATTTCTTCCCATTCCAGTCTTTGCATGATTTTCTTGAGGGTGGCATTGAAGAGTTTCAATGAAATGGTGTCGCTCTTTTCAACCTTTCTCTTTACGTCAATGATCACTTCTTTGTAGAATGGTGAGATCCTGGTGGTGAATCCATAATACAGCTCACGGAGGATCCTGATGTATTAAGTTTGAACTCCCTTTTTGGCTAGGGCTTCAATGACCACTTCAGTCTCAACAGAATCAAATATTAATAGTAATAACCATATAATATATAATCATGCAATCCTAAATTGTACATAAACTTGACAAAATATTTATTAGTTATCTGAAAAAAAAATGATGACATCAAGGAAGACACCAGGGATGCTTATAAGAATAAGCAAACTTGACTCATTGTTTAGTATGCTATACCTAACACACTCCTGTTATTTCTGATATTGTGTTTAATATGTTTGCTATCATATATACAGTAATTTATCTGAATTAAGAGAAAATGTTAAATTTTTCACACAATGCACATTTTGCTTATCCACAAGACTATTCTGTGGGAATTTTTTCTCTATATTTTCCCTCTGTATACTTCAACTGAATTTCTGTCTATAGCACTTGTTCTGTTGAACATCCCCTATTACTTGAAATAGCACTCCGTTTATAACTAGCTACTAAAATTATAAAATTTCTCTAATTGCTCCTGAAAACTAACACTAAGCGATTTTCCTTTTTTGCTATCCATTATTTAAATATAGATATGCTTTGAATTCATGGATTCATTTGTTTCCTTTAATTTATTCTTTTTGGAAAATCCTAGTTTTCTGTCATAGACTTTTACCATTTATAACCTGATAGTTTCTAGTGCTAATTATTTTTTTTACCATGTTGGTAACATTTTTTTCTTAAAAAACATCATTTACTCAGTATTCCATGCTGAAAAACTGATGGAATTCTAGGTTTCCATAACTTATTTCTCATTCCAAACTTCTAAAGAATTTTCAAATATTGTTGATTAATTCTGGGCTTTGATTTTCACTGTCTAGCCACATTGCTCCAATATTTGGAAACTGCAGCCTCAACTTGTTTTGCTGAGGCACTGAGGCATATCATCTCTCAACAAGTATTATTTTTATGCCCTTTAATTTAAACATGAAGCATCCGAAGCAAAGTTCTCTAAAATCCAGTTTTCCTCCAAGTTTTTGTACCTTTATCTTCCACTGCCCCATAAGCAGTAGGCTGCAAACACACTGAATACACCCATTCGCCTATTTTTATCATGCATTTAATCCTTATATTTTTGCCTCATTCACAGAACTATGCTTTTACATGTAGTACTTGCATTTTTCTTCTCAGCTATTTAAAAAAAAGAACAGTCTTCATTATTTCAAATTTCTGCTTTTGTATATAAAAATGCTTTTCTTGGATAAATGAAAATTTATCAAAAATTAATATATGGATATATTAATTTTCTTTCTCTAGAAGACAATATTTTGGCTGTTTTATATTCCCCTTTTTATATCTATTTCTAGCTTGTTACTACTTTATAATTTTACTTCTGTTATAATTGACATATTATTTATTTCAACTATAAATAGTTGGCATATTTAACTATAAATAGTTAAATAGGTGGGGCTGGAGTGATAGCATAGCGGGTAAGGAGTTTGCCTTGCACGCGCCCAACCTGGGTTCAAATCCCAGCATCCCATATGGTCCCCTGAGCACTGCCAGGAGTAATTCCTGAGTGCAGAGCCAGAAATAACCCCTTTTCATCGCCAGGTGTGACCCAATAACCAAAAAAAAAAAAAGTTAAATAGGCAACATCCAGTAGCCTAGTTCTCCCTCTTGGAGAACCTAGCAATCTACCAAGAGTTTACTGCCCACACAGGGAAGAGCCTGGCAAGCTCCCCGTGGCATGTTCATACGCCAAATACAGTAACAATGGTGGTTCTCATTCCCCTGACCCTGAAGAGCCTCTAATGCTGCACCATTGGGAAGAATGAGTAAAGAGAGGCTGCTAAAATCTCAGGGCTAGGATGAATGGAGACGTTACTGGGCCCGCTTGAGCAAATCGATGATCAACAGGATGACAGTGATTTCAACTATGCAAAATATTCATTCAACAAGTGTATATATTGGGAAGTTATCTCAAAATAAATATAGCTAATAAGTCTCTATACATAATTAAATACCATCTTATTGTTAGGAATATTTTTAAGAAATTTTGCTACTTGTTATTTTTGCAATATCCAAATATGCAATTCAACCTCTTACATGTATTAACCATCATATACACTGTGATTCATGACTTGTTTACATTACAGTTGGAATTTGGTACCATTTGACTTCTTTACATAAAGTCCCTTTAGTCCTGAGTGCCCTTTGTAGTTCTTCTTTAATAAGCATCTGCTTACCATTTTAATTATCTACTTTGTGCAGTCAAATAAAAATTTCAAGGATAGTATTATTTCTCTATACTCCTCCATTACTATTTTTTTTCTTGAAGAATTTGTATAACAACACTGTACCTAATTGTACTTAGCTCTCTTTACTTGCTCTGTTATGGAGTATTGAATGGGTTCTCTAAACACCCTAATTAAGTACTTGAGTCAGAGAGATGGTACAGAGGTAAGGTGCTATCTTTGTATTTATCTGAAAAGGTCTAGATCCCCTGTACCCCACATGGACCCCTGAACCCTGCAAGTTGTGGTCCCTGAACCCAGAACCATGTGTAAGCAGGGAATATGCACTGCCAGCTGTGAATCCCTCAAAACCAAATAAAAGCAGTTAAGTGTTTAGACTGAGATATGAATTCTGAAAATCTAATCTTATGTGCACACATTACAATTAAAAATGGGTTATTATCTCTGTTCAGAGTTCTTTTTTTTTAGCTACACAGTTTATTTGCTTGTTTGTTTCATTCTTTGTGCTTGCTCATTCAGAAAACCCAACTTGACTTCTCTACTCACCAGTATTAAGTTCAGTAACTTCACTGCAAAAGTGATACTTTTGCAAGTGAAAGATACCTCAATAAATTAAGTCATTCTTATGTCAGTGCCATCAGATTGCTCATAACTTAAGTTTGTGGTTATAGGGTATGTATATTGATGTTTTATTCATTGTATTTATTGTGGAGTGTTCCCTTTTGGCCAACAATTGGAAACATAGATGAGACATAAAAGTAGCAAATTTTACCTAAAACATCTTCTAAATAATGTATATTATATTCTAATATTATTTAGAAGATTTGAAGTGGAATAAAATTTAGTCATATACACTGTACATGAAATGTTGCATAGTATGCTATATAAATATACAATATGCAATGTAAATGATTTAAGAAATAGAATATATTGAAATATTCCTTTGGAATTCATCAATATGCATGCATAGTTATTGTTTTAATCAATCAAATAATATTTATAATTTTGAGATTTATAAATTTATAAATTTGAGAAGAACTAATGATGATGTATGTTTTTTGTATGTACATGTATATTATGATTTATGTTGATAGGTAAAAATAAATGTATTGAATGAATTTTTTTATTCTTTTACAATGCCTGTCTTTATTTGTTTCCCTTTTTTTATTAATGCAGTATGATTGACAAAGTTATTCATAGATGGGTTTTATATACATAATGTTCCATAACAAATTCTGCCAACAGAGTCAATTTCCCTCCACCAATGTTTCTAGGTAAATTTTACTGACACCATGATTTTTACCCACTGGAAGATGGAAGTAAATTGCAAAATGTATAAAATGACTTTGATTTTAAATTTTAAGTTTTAATTTTTTCATCTCTAATACCTGGGTTTGACATTACTCTATGCAAAAAATTACAATAATTACTAAAACATGGAAGAAAAAATAGACTAAGCTTTGTCTTCTAGAAACTTCTGTGATATTTGAGGAGACCTTTGAGGATTGTGTGTCTTGCTAATCTTGTGATTACAAGAACTGCAAATGCTTTTAGATTTCTTTCAGCATGACATGTAATACATTTTTTTAAGCAACTTTGTCTGTCCACTGAAGTCTAGACTCTCAAATTCTCAACATTCATATTTACTGCCTGAGGAAAAAATGCATGGGTAGAACAAGGAATGAGACTCTGGCATTTAATTATTAAATCAATACAGGTGCCTGACTTTCAGAAGCTAGGTACAATTTAAATCTGGTTAAAGGAAGTCAATCATCCATTTCCAACTCTCTGAAAGCAAACAATCAAGACTTTTTGTTTTAAGGCATTTTGAAGGGTACAGTAGTTTAGTATATAACTAATTAACTAACTAGTAATGAAAATATTTCATTTATGTTAGCACATTACATGACCTTTTACTTTTGAACTTTTCAACAGTGTTGTAGTATGACAGACATTTTCTTTTAATGTAACCACAAAATAGTCTCACATATTTTACACAAATTCATGCAGGATATGAGAAAAGTATTAGTGTTTTTTCTTGCTTTTCAATGTGCAAAGCAGTTGTATATGCTTCTTTTATGTTTTATCTTAAAATATAGTAAATTACTTATTTTTGCCACAGATAACAATAATTAAAAATGTTCTTTTACTATTAAATTTTTACTAGTTTGTTTTGGGGCTCACAACCAGTAGTGCTCAGAACATACTGATAGGTATGCCCTCAGTCATCACTCTGACAGCCTGGGGAACCATATATGGTGCTGGGAATAGAATCTAGGTTAGCTGTATGCAGGGCTAACATCCTTCCTATTATACTATCACTCCACCCCTACAAACAAATTACACTAAGCATTCTCTTGTGTTACACAAATAAATTATTTTATTTAGTATTTAAGTGATGCTAGGATGTATATATTGTTACTGCATTTTTTTCAATGTGAAGAAACTATCAAAATAATTTTCCAGGAGCTGGAGCAATAGCACAGCAGCTAGGGCATTTGTCTTACACGCAGCCAACCCAGGTTCAATTCCCGGCATCCCATATGGTCCTCTGAGCACCGCCGGGAGTGATTCCTGAGTGCAGAGCCAAGAGTGACTCCTGTGCATTGCCGTGTGTGACTCAAAAACCATAAATAAATAAATAAATGAATACATTTCCAGATTTAGTCTATAAATATTGTTGCTAGACAAAGTTCATAAACGAATATTCATAGAAATATTATTCATAATGCCAAAAATTTTACTGAACTCAAAGCTCTTTTGCAAAATTACAGAGTACAGTGTTTTCACTATACATAAAAATATACATGTTTTCTATGGCATGATTTAATGTTTTAATGAAAGGGGAACATGATTTCCAACTGTGATCGGAAAACATGGAAGGGGTCTTCTTAGTACAACAGTACAGTCAATTCAAAAAACGGTATTCTAAGTTAAATCCCCAGCATATTTTCTTTCATTAAATATCACAATTGGTATTTTCATGTACATAACATAATGCCCTTACAATGTTTCTTTCCTGTCCAAGGTTTTAAGAGCTAAAGGTATGCAAAATAGTTGCAGCTATGGTAAAAAACACTATGTATTTATTTATTTTTAAGGGTTCATTTCCTACTCACTAAGTAGATTTGAAAAATCCAGTTGATTTACTAGGTAATACAATAGCATCATTAGAAACATTCATAGAATTTCTATATCCCTTTGGGAAAAGAGAAAGAAATTTCTGAGATGAGAAATTTTCTAAGAACAATTTTGTTTATGAATGAACAATAAATGCATCATTAGGAGGGAATCTTTCTCTTTAAGGCAAAATGCATATAGAGAGTTTGATTTAATGCAATGCAGACAATAAATTGCTCTTATATTCTGAATGGCTTTCTCAGAGAATACCCAAGAGCTTTACAAAAATTAAAAATTCTTAACAGCAACATCAAACATCAGATACTTTGGTTTAGATTTTAGAGCGAAATTGATTTAGCATTTTAGATCCCCATTGGGGATTGTTTCTGCATTCATGAAAGCCGCTGTTAGAGGTAGATATGCCATACAACCAACAGCTGCTGATCTAGGCAAAGACTTTTATAGTTTCCAGGAAATCACAAAGATGCTTCCATAACAACTACAGGCACTGACCATACCAATGTGAGAGTTGAATATGAAAATTTAAATGTATGGTTATTAGTACAGAGAACTATTTTCACAAGTATTCTGGGACTGTCTTTATCTGTTTTCTTTCCTTTTATTGTTGCTGCTTATTTCTATAGAGGTACAAGGACCCAGTATACCTTGAATATAATATGAAAATCAATGAAACAAAATATCTATTGCAAAAATCAAACCCATGTTTATTATTTCAGGTTTCACATATGACCTAATCATCTCATGCTGATAATAAAATCAGATCATAGATATCAATACTAGTGTTCCTAATTTCATTTAAAATACATGAACTTTTAAAAATTATTTTTTGGAGTGATAGTATGGTAGGTAGGGTGATGTAGTCAACCCAGTTTCATCCCTGGGGTTCCCTATGCTCCCCTGCCAGAAAGGATTCCTGAGCACAGAGCCATGAGTAACCCCTGATCATCGCCGGGTATAGCCCCCCCAAAAAATAAACCAAAAATATTGTTTAATTTATTTTTGTAGAATCCAAAATTGTGGGGCACCCTCTCTCCTCATCCCAACCAGGTACATGCCCGCTATTCAGGTCTCATTACAGAGCCGTGCATCTAAGTAGACCCTAGCCCAGCCAGTTTTCATCCCTTGAATTGCGGGGAACGGGAACTGAGGCACACAGTGCACACCCAAAGTTGCAATGTTCTGGACACCCTCTCTCTTCATCCCAACCAGTTTCCTGCCCGCTATTCAGGGTTCCTTCCCAGAGCCATGACCACATTATTTCCCCCCTTCATATCCCATAAGAACCATAAGTTATCCTCTTAGGTGGTGCTTTCACTAGATTATTTTAACCACCAGAAACACATTAGCCAATAATTCATTAACCCCACCTCAATACTGCACCAAAAGCAGAATAGTAACAATGAGCGTGAAGGGCCAAACCACTCAGTTCACAATGGTAAAGCAGTGTAGAAGCCCAACAAGCTTTCGTATTGAAGAAGCTAGCCCTGAAGACCCCAAAAGTAATGAAGTGCTAGATAACCACTCTAACAAGGAATTTAGAAGTGAGCTACTGAGGATGCATAGGAAGCTAAAAGAAGCAATGGAAAGTACTGACAATAAAATACTAGAGGATTTGAAAGTAGAAATACGGAAAATGCAAACAAAATTACAAACAGAAATGGTAGGTCTGAAAAAACTGGTAGGTGAGTTAAAAAACTCACTGGAAGGTCTCGGCAGAAGAGTAACAGCTGCTGAGGAGAGAATCAGTGAGCTAGAAGATGAAGTGTAGAGATACTCCAGAAAATAGCAGAAAATGGAAAAGAGACTCACAATCCATGAACAGATGTCAAGAGAAGATCAGGATGAAGCCAAGAGGAGTAACATAAGAATTATTGGAGTCCCAGAGAGATAAGAAGAAAACCCTGATGATGAAGAAACCATCAAAGACATCATTGCTACGACATTCCCAGAGCTGAAGAAAACATTCTAACACATTCAGGAGGCCCAAAGGGAACCAACTAGAAGAAATCCAGATAAAAATACCCCAAGACAAATCCTGATCAAAATGACCAAAAACTTAGATAGAGACAAAATCCTGAAAGCAGCAAGATCAAAGAAAGAAATTGCCTATAATGGAGCATCCTTAAGATTCACAGCCGACTTATCTGATGAAACCCTCACAGCCCCAAAACAGTGGTGCGATATAGTAAAAAAACTCAATGAAATAAATGCCTCACCAAAAATACTTTCCCCAGCTAGACTTTTATTCATAACAGAAGGAATAACACACAGTTTCACAGATAAGCAACAGCCCAGGAACTTCATAGACTCAAAACCATGGTTACAAGAACATCTAAATGGACTACTTTAAGACAAGACAGACCCCTCAAATGCACCAAATTTCAGCAGATAAATGGGACAAAACCCCATAAAAATAATCTCTCTCAACATCAATGGGCTAAATGCACCAATTAAAAGACACAGAGTGGCAGAATGGATCAGAAAATTAAACCCAATATTCTGCTGCCTGCAAGAAATGCATCTCAACAGTCAGAGCAAATACAGGCTCAAAGTCAAAGGTTGGGAAACAATCCTACAGGCAAACAACTCCCATAATAAAGCTTGAGTAGCCTGGTATAATACCACATTGATATCACACTGAAGAAGGACCCAAGAGACATTGAAGGTCATTTCTTATTTATCAAGGGATCTATACAGCAGGAAGAACTTACAGTACTAAATGTATATGCACCTAATGAGGGACCAGTAAAGTACTTAAAACAACTGCTCACAGACTCTAAGAAAGACAACGGTAGCCACATAATACTAGTGGGAGACTTCAACACTGCTTTATCACCTCTCGATAGATCAACCAGACTCAAGCTTAGCAAGGACATACTTCATCTGAGGGAATTAATGGAAGAAAGGGGCTTAGTAGATATATACAGGATACTTCATCCTCAAAATGCTGAGTAAAGATTCTTCTCAGGTGTGCATGTAACATTCTCCAAGATAGACCACATGCTAAGCCACAAAACATACCTACATAAAATTTAGAAGATATGGATTGTATCAACTATCTTCTCAGACCATGATGAGCTGAAATTAGAAGTAAATCACACACAAACAGAAAACTAAATCAAACACCTGGAAATTAAACAGCTCACTATTGAACAATAAGTAGCTTAGAAAGGAAATCAAAGAGGAAATCAAAAGATTCCTGGATACGGACAAAAATAAGGACACAAGTTACTAAAATGTATAGAACACGTCAAAAGCTGTGTTAAGAGGAATGTTTATAGCTCTATAAGAAATCCTCAAAAAGGAAGAGCGAGCCCACATAAGTAACCTAACCTTACAGCTTAAAAGCTTGGAGAATGACCAACAAAAGGAGCCCAATCCAAAGAGGAGGAAGGAAATAATAAAACTCGAGCAGAAATTAATGAGATGGAAACCCAAAAAGCAATCCAAAAGATCAATGAAACCAATAGCTGTTTCTTCGAGAAAATAAACAAGATCGATAAGCCTCTAGCAAGACTTACAAAGGAAGGGAGAGACAAAACCCTAATAAACTGGATCAGAAATGAAAAGGGGGTCATCACAACAGAAACTACAGAAATTCAAAGGATCCTCAGAGATTACTTTGAGAAGCTTTATGCCACGAAACAAGAAAACCTTGAGGAAATGGATAAATTCCTGGATTCATATAGGCACCCAAGACTGAACCGAGAAGACCTGGAATACCTGACCAGACCTATCACCATCAAGGAAATTGAAATTGCAATAAAAATTCTCTCCAAGCACAAAAGTCCTGGCCCAGATGGATTCACCAGAAAATTCTTTCAAATCTTTAAAGAGGACTTACTCCTAATCTTCTTTAAGCTTTTCTAGGAAATCAAAGTATCACAAACACTTCCAAACAGCTTCTTTGAAGCAAATATCACCCTGATACCAAAAGAAGACAGAGATACCACAAAGAAAGAAAATTACAGACCGATATCACAAATGAATATAGACGCAAAGACCCTCAACAAAATATTACTAAATAGAATCCAACGACTCATCAAAAAGATCATACACCATGACCAGGTAGGATTCATCCCAGGGATACAAGGATGGTTTAACATTTAGAAATCAATCAACATAATCCATCATATCAACAAAAGAAAATATAAGAACCATATGATCATATCAATAGAGGCAGAGAAAGCATTTGACAAGATCCAGCACCCGTTTATGATGAAAGCACTGTAGCGCTGTGGTCTCATTGTTCATCGATTTGCTCGAGCGGGCACCAGTAACATCTCCATTGTGAGACTTGTTGATACTGTTTTTGGCATATTGAATATGCCATGGAAAGCTTCTCAGTCTCTGCCATACAGGCGGAATACTCTCGGTAACTTGCGCGGCTCTCCAAGAAGGACAGAAGAACCAAATCCAGGTCGGCTCCATGCAAGGCAAATTCCCTACCTGCTGTGCTGTCACTCCAATCCATCAAAATGGAAATACTGCCTAAAGCACTATACAAATTTAATGTGATCCTATCAGGATAGCCATAACATTTTTCAAAGAAATAGATAAAACACCCTTGTAATTCATATGGAACAATAAACCCCCACGAATAGCTAAAGCAATCCTTGGAGAAAAGAAAATGGATGGCATCACCTTCCCCAACTTAAAACTCTAATACAAAGCAGTAATAATTAAAATAATATGGTATCGGGCTAGGAACAGAACTACATACCAGTGGAATAGAGTTGAATACTCTGTCACAGACTCCCAAATATATGACCACCTAATCTTTGACAAAGGAGCAAGAAATGTGAAGTGGTACAAGGAAAGCCTCTTCAACAAGTGATGCTGGGAAAACTAGATAGCTACTTGCAAAAAAAAAAAAAAAAACAAACATGATCTCTTACCTCTGTCTTGTGCCACGTACAAAAGTCAGATAAAAGTGGATTAAAGACCTCAATATCAGACATGAATCCATAAAGTACATAGAAGAAAATGTAGGCGGAACCCTCCATGACATCGAAGCTAAATGCATCTTTAAGGATGAAACAGTACTGACCATGCAAGTGGAAGCAAACATAAACAAATGGGACTACATCACACTAAGA
Organism: Sorex araneus; assembly: GCF_027595985.1. Taxonomy (NCBI): domain Eukaryota; kingdom Metazoa; phylum Chordata; class Mammalia; order Eulipotyphla; family Soricidae; genus Sorex; species Sorex araneus. The sequence continues at coordinate 67,856,726 of NC_073306.1, forward strand.
AGCACTTCAAAAGAAACAGTGACCAAAATACAGAGAGAGCCCACAGAATGGGAAAGAATATTTACCCAATACCAATCTGATAAGGGATTAATATTCATTATATAAAAGACACTAGTAGAATTATATAAGAAAAAAACCTCCAACCCCATCATAAAATGGGGAGAGGAAATGAACAAAAGCTTTCTCGGGAAAGAAATACAAATGGCCAATAGGCACATGAAAAAATGCCCCACATCGCTAATCATCAGGGAGATGTAAACAAAACTGTAGCACTGTAGCACTGTTGTCTCATTGTTCATCAATTTGTTCGAGCAGGCACCAGTAACGTCTCCATTGTGAGACTTGTTGTTACTGTTTTTGGCATTTTGAATACGCCATGGGTAACCTGCCAGGCTCTGCCATGAAGGTGGGATACTTTCTGTAGTTTGCCAGGCTCTCCAAGAGGGATGGAGGAATTGAACCCAGGTCAGCCATGTGCAAGGCAAACGCCCTACCTGCTGTGCTATCATTGCAGTCCACAAATCAACACAACAATGAGATATCATCTCATATCACAGAGTTGTCACACATTCAATAGAAAATTTATATTCCTAAATATAAGCAAAATGTCTTCTTATTGACATTGTATGAAGCTATTTTGTTACTATGAAAATTTAAAAAAATTGAATATGGAGAAGAATCATCATAGTATAGTTGAAGACATGGGTGCCTATTTTACATCTTTACAAATATATAGAAACTGATATATATTTAATTATGTTTATATTAATAAATGCATATCATCATATACACAGATGGGTATATTACAAATACTTGATATTTACTACACATGCATATAAATACATTGTCTTTTTGTGTGTTTCTATAGATATCTATATTGTCTTTCTATTTGTATATCCATGTATCTGTCTACTAAGAGAGGAAGGAATAAAAAATAAAGTATTTGTGTCTTATTTATATTTTTATAGAAAATAAGATATATTTATAACTAATACATCATATTAATCATTTGATACAAGTAATCATCAAATTAGCCCTATTTGAAATTATAACCCCTAACCATCATTGATGGGGTTAAGACAGTAGGCAACAAATCATAGAGGGAAATATATATATATACATGCCTGACTGGAAACATCTGTAGAGGTGATTAGAGGCTGCCCCAAAAGCCTCCATCCCTCTCAGAGAGTCTGGCAAGCTACCAAGAGTATCCCTCCACCTCACAGCGGAGCCTGGCAAGCTACCTGTGGCATACTCAATATGCCCAAAACAGTAACAATGATGGTCCTCATTCCCCTGACCCTGAAAGAGCCCCAATGCTCCATTGAGCTACACTAGCTCAAAACAGAGAGTTATGGAAATGTTACTGGTGCCCACTAGAGTCGATGAACAATGGTATAACAGTGATACAGTGAATATTTCATATTGTGTCTATTTAGGTTATATTCTCCTTGAGAGAAACAACTTAAGTAATTTGTAACGTAAATATCAAGATAAAATAGATTAAGATAGACAAGTAATTGTTGAATTAATACAATGCAAAAGTAACTTACTGCATACATTCCTGAAAACATGGCCATCTTTATATTAAGAATTTTTTTTCTTTGTGGGAAGAATAATGTATTCAATATATGGTGCTGGAACTTATATTGTGACTTACTTATTTTTCCACTTACAATTATGATTGGAAGCTTTTATTTCTAACTGCCTGTCCCCCAACTTTGATAGTCACCAGTCTATTCTCCTTATCTATGAGGGTGGTGTGTGTGTGTGTTTGCTTGTTTAAATGATTTGTAACATTTTTGTCCAGCTTACTGTGAGGGAATTGTGATAGCATCTTATCAAGCATAAACTTTTAAAGAGTTATGCATGTTAGTGGACAGAGTGACAGTACAAAGGGTAGGGTGCTTGACTTTCATGTGGCTGATCCAAGTTGGATACTTGGCACACCACAGAGTCCCCCAAACTCTGCCATGAGTGATCACTGAGTGTATAGCTATGACTAAGTCCTGAGCATTGTAGCGTGTACTCAAAAACAAAAAGCAAGACGAAAAAAGCATTTTTTATTCATGTTAAAATATGAATTGATAATTTTTTTCAAAAAAATCATTGTTTATAGCATATGGAAATTATCTAATCATCAGTTGATAGTAAATAGTTGCCTGGTAATTTTTAAATTACAATGAATTCATGTCCAAGCTTTTATATAAACACGTGTTTTAATTACTGTATTACTGTACTGTATTGATACAGTACAAATATCTAACTATAATACTTTAAATGCATGATTCTTGAATTGTATCTCAAGTATACTATTATAGAATAAACAATAAATTAAGTGTTGGAGATAATTTACAGTTTTAATACTCATGTGTGAGAAAAGCAGAGGTAGAGTGTGAATATAATATTCTAGGATTATAAATGTCATTACAAATAAATTACTCTGGGAAAAGTTTGTTTTGATACTTATAAAAAGTGCCTTTAACCTATTCAATTCCTGCTTTTAAGCAGATTTATAATTTGGAAAACAGATTTATACTGGTATTATAAGTACTGGTACTTCACAAATTTCTGATTTACCAGTAAGTTTGTTCAAATTATACAGAGGATTAAAAAAATCTATTACCAGTTGTAGAAAACAAGTCGGAATGTGATGCTCTTTTTACTAGATCAAAGGCATCATTTTAATGTGCAAAAAGCAATATAATGGAAAATCGTATAATTCAGGTTTCAAAAGCAGAAAGAGAAGCAATTCTATGAAGTATAGTATGGTAAAAAATGTATGAATATATAGTAAATACAGAAGCAATAATTATAAAACTTAAGAGTAGCATCCCTTGGACCCCTAAAATTTGTCTTGCTGTTTCTGGCAAACTACAAAATACAATGAAAAAAACACATTTTCTAATATTATATGCATGAAATACAACACCTTCCCATCTGTGGTGTCTTATGTCATATTGCAGTGTGGCAGATATTTAGGATTTGGAGAGGACTTCTTTAGCAGATGTATCTACAACCTGCCCTCCAACACGTTCTCTTGAGTCAGAAGTATGTGAGATCTCAAATCACATTATCTTTCATGTAAAGTCATATACTAAATCATGCATAAAACACTACAATATATGTACTAATAGAGGTAGTTTGGGTGATAAAAGACTATTATAATCACAATGTACATTTATATAATGATAGCTCTTTATATAATTCGGTAGTCTAAAATGTTTCATTCCACCTGACAGTTGTATAGCTTGCACTGTTCAAAGCCTTTTTTACCTCTTGTTATATTTACACTCAGCTGGAGAAATGCTGAGCATTTTACAAGCACAGACAACTGAAGTAGTTGGAGGTCATTGCAATGCCTATAATGCAGAACTAAAATTCTAGTTCTTTTGTTTTCCCTCCTATCATTTTACGTTCTCACAAAATCTTTTCTAATTCATGTATATTCTTATACTAGCACTTAAAGCATAATTTACTCTCTCTCCTATTCATTGTCAAACACTCATCCAATTTATTTAGGACTGGAGGACTGGGGTCCAGACACTTAGATGACAGTATATTAGACGCTGGAAGGGCTGTCTCTCAAACACAGGTGAACAAGATACTGAAACATGAGGAGTATAAAAGCCTAAGGTACCCAGATTCATGAGTACCATCTGAGGATTAGGATTCCATTATATATTACTAATTATTAAATACTATTTAAGTGTATTAAATGATAACCACTACAAATTACTGATATCTCGATAATTTTATTAATATTATTATCTAATAAATGCTATTCATTTATCACAAATAATTACATAATTGTCTTTAATTTAGTTATCCATCTTAAGCATTTTATTAATTATGATTGAAGGTAAAAACATTGCTCAACCATTTAAATTTATATTACTATGAATTAATAATATAATTAATTATAATAGTAATGAATTTATTATTAATTTAATGGGCAGTTAGTATATGGGTTACTGGATCCCAGACCCCCTAAACCACAAGGTGCACAAGAGACCAGGGCACCAGATTCTCAAACTTTATTGCATGAAAGACTGGAGTGCCAAAGTCCTAAACATTCACTGTGGATTGTTCAAATAGACTGTAAATGATGATATGCTATTAATATTATACATTCTATGTCACATAAGATTTTTTTCTCAGATCTTCACTTAAGTAAATTTCATCTTGGTTTTAAAGAAAGTGCAACCAAGTGATTTATTTTTACATTAGATTTAATCTTTATTACATTTGGTTAAATGTGGTTAAGTATTTACATTTAACAAATAAAGGGTAAATACTTAAATAATTAAGTATTAAGTGTTTAACTATTATTTCATAACATATGCACTTCAAACCTTTTGATACACACGAAAAAAGTTCCCAGAAATAAAAGTTCTATGAAGAGAGTAAGATGTCAATTGACTAAGAGTAAAATAATATAAGGAGAGTAATAGAACTCCTAACACATCCCACAATAATAATCATCTCCTTTATGGAAATACAAGTACATATTACTTAGGCCTATTTGGTATGTTGTCCTGATGGAAAGCAATCATGCACAAGGAGATATTTAGAATCTTCTTAACACATATATAAATAAAATATGAGTATCATAAAGTTCATGTAGAATTTCTGAAGGCCAGATATGGTCTTTTTAATTTAGGTTATGATTTTAGGAAATTGTACATCACAAAATTGAGCAAAATTTGCTGTCAATCAGCTTATAATGTCTGTAATTATAATAATTTTAAAGCTTTTGCCATTTACAGAATTGTTTTAATGTTTTCTGTTTAGGAAGGTTTACAGCTAAAGACCTTGACAAATACTCCAGAGTACAAGTTTGCCAGGAAACTAAGGATAAAAATTTTAGAGCTTATTGGAAAACCGTATTCTTTCAATAACCTGTAGCACCTGGTAGATGGCATCTTATTGTGAGTAGACTAAAATCTATACATTCCTCTCCTCCTGACACTATCAGAAATCTGAATATTTATTTGTTTTCAGTCTTTGAGATATACCTGGCTCAGTAGTATTGGGGGCTACTCCTAGCTTGGCACTCTGGTTTCATTCCCAGCAGTGCTCAGGGGACTATTTGTTGCCAGGGAGTAAATCTGGGCCTCTTAATTTCAAAAATGCATTCAGTTGAGCTAATGATTTAACCATAATAATAAACCATAATAATTTTATACTTTATGGCAATGTTTTTTCATTTCCACGAATCCAGGAGAAAAAACATTTTTTTATTTATAATTAATCATTTGGAAATTAGTCATATTACACAGGCTTTGACCGGAATGTCAGCAGACATTCTGCTTCAGGAATTAATATTGACTTTAGAAAGCCAACAGATAAAAAGAGTCTGATGGACTTTAGGAATTCCAGTTTACTGAAATGCTGACAAAAATAGTGATTGGCAGTACCAAGAATCCCAAAGCATTTTAGGAACCTCAAGAACTAAAATATAAATGATGAATACAAGGGTTACAAGTAAATCTTTCTTTGTTTGTTTGTTTCTGCTTTTTATTTTATTTTATTTTATTTATTCTTTTATTGAATCACCATGTGAAAAGTTACAAAGCTTTCAGGTTTAAGTCTCAGTTATACAATGCTCGAACACCCATCCCTTCACCCGTGCACATATTCTACCACCAAGAATCACTGTATACTCCCCCCACCCCCTAGCTCCCCAGCCTCCCACCCCGCCTGTGTAACTGATAAATTTCACTTTACTTTTACTTTACTTTGATTACATTCAATATTCAACAAAAAACTCACTATTATTGTTTGGAGTTTCTCCCCCCAAAGTTGGACCTGCTGAAAAGGAAGCATTTGATAATTTATTTTATTAATGGTAAACAGAATGTATTTTTATAAAGTCCTGACTCCTTCAGAAGTATTCTAACTATCCTATGAGAAAGGCTCCGATCAAAAAAAGGAAATATAGGGGCTGGAGCAATAGCACAGTGGGTAGGGCGTTTGCCTTGCACGCGGCCGACCCGGGTTCGATTCCCAGCATCCCATATGTTCCCCTGAGCACAGCCAGGGGTAATTCCTGAGTGCAGAGCCAGGAGCAACCCCTGTGCATCGCTGGGTGTGACCCAAAAAGAAAAAAAAAGGAAATATAATTAAATAGTTCCATTCTCTTCTAAAAACTTTAACTTTCTGTGGTTAAGAAAAGAGAAACTACATGACTGACCTGAGTTCAGAAAAAAACATGAATCTCAGTAATAAGAGTGAATTTTGTGGAATTTGGCTTGCTCTTATTCAACTCTTCTTTCAGTAGTTTAAAGAAGAAACTATTTGAATTATGCTGTAGCACTGTTGCACTGTCTGTTGTTCATCGATTTGCTCAAGTGGGCACCAGTAACATTCCATTGTGAGACCTGTTACTGTTTTTGGCATATTGAATATGCCACAGGTAGCTTGCCAGGCTCTGCCTTGTGGGTGGGATACTCTCGATAGCTTGCCGGGCTCTCCGAGAAAGATGGAGGAATCAAACCCTGGTTGGCCATGTGCAAGACAGACGCCCTACTCACTATGCTTCACTCTCAAGTCACTAGAAAGAAAATTATTATAAAATTCTACAGACACTACACAAAAGAATATCTACAATGTGGTCTATGTATTAGCTCAATGAATAAATCTATTATCATTTTTTATCTATATTTGACCTAATTTCCCCTGCTGTACGAACATATCTGCATGTGTCACATTTTTAATACAAATTGATAAAACTGCTTAATATTGCTGATACTTTAGTTCAGAATTGGGACCTATAAGACAATGACCAAAGGAGCCTTAGAAATAATCTAAATACATATATTCATTGAATCCATAATTCCAGGCACAAGTGTGGTATGTCTACATGTCTTTCACTCCAAAGAATTCTCAGTAATCCCTAACTATTCTTTCATATCAACCATAGAATTTCATGAGAGCAAGAAGTAAAGGCCATGGCATAATTGTCCATGAAAGCATACACACAGAGAGACTATAATAATCCTTGGAAACACTAGAGGAATTATTGGTTCAAAATATTTGAAGAAAGGTAGAAAAAATCAATCTTTCGAGTAAGTGTGAATAACTAAATGCTTCTTCTCAAATCCCACTTGGAGAAATACTAATCTTCAACATGTGATGTATATAAGGGCAGGTTCTTTAGGAGGACAATGTTTGAAACATGAATAGCAGGCTCCTATTTAATTAAAATGTAATCTAAATATTTTTTCTTTAATTATGCTTTATCTTGACATTGTGTTAGTAATATGGACTTTACATATTTATGTTAAATATGTCTGATGCATTTGTGTATCCATTAAAGTGCATGTGCTACTGCTGTAACAATGTTTTATCTATTATAACACATTAAATATTGTCAACTCAGTGTCCAGAACAAACATTACCCTTTTCTTAACATTACCTTTCACCAAATCATGTAAAATTTAAATAACAGAGTTACTATTTGAGCACCTTGGATGCAATTGTATTGGTATTTGCAATTTTCCTATACCAACTACTAATTATGATTAAAATAAATAATTTTCAGGAATCCCAACTGATACTAATACTAATATTTGATCCTTCTCACAGAAGGTGGTAGCTTTATACTTGAATGATTTCCCACAAACATTTAGAAGCAAATTAGTAGGGGGAGGCTTTCCTCAGTGATGTTTGGGGTGCTGAAGGTCATTTCTTGCAATATTCAATCTATTGGTGTGGGTCTGTTAGTGTGATGCTTAATGGTACTCAGAAGGCAGTAAGGTCACATTCAGTGTTTCTTGGCCATAATGAGGTTATATCTCTTGTTGCTTATGGGGCTGTAATAAGCCAGTGATCGCACTTGGGGCCTCTTCATCATAAGTATCACTCCTATAATATATCTTCTCTGCTCCCAGAAACGAACTTTTAAAATATTTAGAGTAGGTCAGAGCTGTATCTGTGAAGACTTTACCTATCTCTTGAGTGTCTTTCCGTACAGCATCTTGAACTTCAGGAATTCTAGGCAAAGCTAAAAGTTCTAACCCAAAGTTTATTGCTTCAATGTTCTCTGCTGCTGGGTTCTAAATATGTGTTAAATATTACAGTTATTGAGTATGTGGCTGACTGAAGAAACAAAAACTATACAAGGACTGTTGAATTTGAAACTTTTAGAGGGGATAGATTCCTCACAATGCCATGAATTTACTCTAAGAAACTATTCTATTTTCCCCAGATATTTTGTGTTTGCAGCTGTAGCTCTGTAGCACTGTCATCCCTTGTTCATCGATTTTCTCCAGCAGGCACCAGTAATGTCTCCGTTGTGAGACTTATTGTTACTGTTTTTGGCATATCTAATACGCCACAGCAGGCTCTGCCATGTGGGCGGGATACTCTCGGTAGCTTACCAGGCAAGCTATCCATGACATATTCAATATGCCAAAAACAGTTACAACAAGTCTCACAATGGAGACGTTACTGGTTTCCACTCAAGCAAATCTATGAGCAATGGGATGACAGTGATACAGTGACAGTAATTTTGTGTTTGTGATCAGGATCATTTCACTCCTAGGCTTTTATTTAATGTAGTCATAAGCAAGGGGTCCAATACATTTCCAGGAACAATATATCACCCAAGTCCATCAACTACCAGTGCCACCCAAATCATCCACATACAAGTGAAAATATGGGTCTTTTTATACCCTCATAGCTATTATGTTCTTCTCTTGATTGAGGTGCTTGCAGTTTTCCGTGTGCTACTCACCAGGAGTCACACTTTCATTATTTATTCTAATTTTCCAACTTGCTGTTTTTCCTCTACAAAAATTTAATCTAGGATAGCCAATTGTGGTTAATCATCACATCCACCAGTATCCTTTATCTGTATCTATTTCTCAACGTCTTAAAAACTTTCGGAGTTTTGACAACTCTGACATCCAGTCAGATATTCATTTTTAACCCATACATATAATTGAATAATCTTTCAATCACATATTCCTAGGTTTCCTGAAGATGGGCCATTTCCTCTATATTATATGCTTGAGATTTGGAAAATGATTATGATATGTCACGGGTACCATGAACCTTGGTCACTAGTAAAGATAGTGACTGGCAGCTTCCTTGTTTCTCACATTTCTGCGACCAGTTATATATTCTTTTATTCAGCTGTCTCCACATCTATCTCAGATGTAAACCTATGATATAGTTTAATTGATTTCATCTCTTCTATGTGTTTATATATGTATTCATTCATTTTTGGTGGAGCAAGAGAGATTTAATTGAAACTTATTTAGGAAAATGTGAGGGGAGAGCACTGTTGTCCCATTGTTCACTGATTTTGCTTGAGCGGGCACCAGTAATGTCTCCATTATGAGGCTTGTTGTTACTGTTTTTGTCATATTGAACATGCCACAAGTAGCTTGCCATACTCTGCTGTGCAGGAGAGATACTCTTAGTAGCTTGCCAGGCTCTCCTAAAGGAACGGAGCAATCGAACCCAGGTCGGCCGCGTGCAAGGCAAAAATGCCCTACTTGCTGTGCTATCACTCCAGTCCGTGAGGGAAGAGAAAGAGAAAATACAGTCTTCTTCAGAGTGGAAATAGGCAAGCAAAGAAACAGAGACAAATAAGCAAGATACACATTAAAAGGAGAACACGTTCTTGAATAACAAGCTGCTATTCATCTCTAGTGACACTTATTTACTTATGGATTACTTGCCACACATCTGCCAGAAAAATCTGTATCTTCTTATTTAAGTAGTTTTTCATTTATTTGTTCTTATCAATATGATGCTGTGCATTTCTTCTAGAATCAATAATTAAATCTTGTATGCTATATCAAAATAATTCATTTTGTTGCTCAAATCATCCCATTTTGTCCATTTCAAGCACTGTGGAGGTGTCATCCATATGATTATGATTCATTTTTTTGTTTTTATTTTAAATATTTCTTGCCTCTGGTATAATATGTTCTAATCTCTTTTTGTTTGCTTGTTTGGGGTCACACCTGGTTGTCCTTAAGGGCTTACTTCTTACTCTGCACTATCACTACTGACAGAGCTCAGGGGACCATATCCATGACAGAAATAAAATCCAGTTTGGCTAAGTGCAAAGTAAGTGTCCTGCCTGCTGTATTGTCACTCTGGCACCTATAGTTTCATCTTCTATTTTCTACATTCCAGGCTCAAAATCACTTATTTCACATACCATAATATTTCATTAGATCTTATTGCATTTCAAAATTTTGAAGACTCTAGAGGAAGAAGAGAATACCCATGCTAATAGGACTCACAAAAGGCACAGATGACTCCTACCTCCTCAGAAAACAGCTAATATTGTCATAATTTCAGCTGGCTTCAGGTCACAGCTGTGGGATCCTGGGAGGCTTCTCAGTATGGCCCTCTATCACCAGTGGAGCATCTGGTTCTTCCCTGGAATCTGAGCCTAGGAGTAGAAGCAGCAGTAGGGGGAGAAACAAAATATTCCTGTTGGAGTCACATATATTTCGGCTGTGTCATGGTTATGCATGTCTTTTGCTTGCTCTTTCTCCAGCTCTGTACTGTCCCCACACTTTCTATTTCAGACTTTCCTGAAAATCTCTGTGTATGTGTGTCTCTGTCTCTGTCTCTGTCTCTCTCTGTCTCTCTTTCTCTCTCTCTTTCTCTTTCTTTCTGGCCTCGGCAGCTTGCTACTCTACCTCTTAGTTGTAATGCTGCACTCTGCTCTTTTTCTCCGTCTCTGTTTTTCTCTCAGGACAGGGACAGTGGAAATCTCCTCGCCAGGCTTTCTGAGCTCATTCTAGCAGACAGTAGCCTTCTCAGCAGTAGCTGTCCCCAAGCTCACTTTAGTCACTCCAAGCTTGCTTCTAGCAGCTTTCTAATAGTTGTGCCACCTCTCTGTCTTCAGAGAGTTAGAGCTCCTTCTCTCTCCCTGGGCTGTTGGGTTCATCTACAGGGGCAGCAGCTCAAAAGCACCTGCAGTAGCTGCTCTCTTGGTAAGGCAGTGTCCTGCTTTGTCTCTCAGGGAGCTTCTCTCACAGGGAACAGTACAAAGCCGGCTCTTGCCAAGGTCTAGGCGCCAGCACTAGTATTCAGAGTTTCATCACTTTCCCAAGGTCCTGTTTCCAAGGTTCTACTGTTTTGCCAAAATCATAAGCTTCCTATTTGCCTAAGTCAATAACTGATTGCTGTCCTGAGCTCCCAAAACATGCTATCCAGCACAAGACCAGTGCAGCCTAACTATTGTGGGAAAAAAAATCTAATGCTTCTACCCAAAGTCTCACAATCTCTGATCTCTATTATTTTAGCATTGATCATAGTTCATTACAAATGTGCATCCATGCCATCATTGCTAAAGGCTCCCATTCCCAGGCACCACCAATTGTTAAACACTTTTGTTTTTTGCAACTATTGTTCATTTTCAAACAGTTTTCAAACATGAGCAAGCTCTTGTAATAATTCCTGCCGATGGCCCAGAGATGACACCAATGTACAATCACAATTACTAGGTGAATTTCAAATTGATCATGTGGTGATGTCCAAATTGTTGACTAGAGACCTTATTATTTGTCCTGCTCATAGTTTGTAAACTTGTAATATAAATATCAGTAAAATTTCACTTGAAACCATAAATCTTAGCATCACAGAACACAATTCAGAACAATGATTTAGTATTTTTGGTCTAAGATAAAATATATTACTTACTATCAGTTCATGATAGCTTATATATATATTTGGATGTCTTTGTTCTGCCTTTTAGCACCTACTGATACATATTTGTAGCATCCTTGTAACAAATTTCTCTCTTTCCCTCTCCTTTCTTTCTCTCTCCATCCCGTTTTTCCTTTTGTATCTTTTATAGTGTTTGGCTTTCAGTGTATCACTGTCACTGTCATCCCGTTGCTCATCGATTTGTTCGAGCGGGCACCAGTAATGTCTCTCATTGAGAGACTTATTGTTACTGTTTTTGGCACATCCAATAAGCACGGGCAGCTTACCAGGCTCTGCCACTCGGGCTCGATACTCTCAGTAGCTGAGATCTCCGTAAGGGTGGAGGAATCAAACTCGGGTCGGCCGCGTGAAAAACGAACGCCCAACCGCTGTGCTATCGTTCCAGGCTTTCAGTGTATATGAAGAATAAAATTTAAAGTAAGGATTTGCCTCAATTAAAGCCTAACTATAAAAGATATATGAAAGATACTCTAATAGTGAGAAAACTGAAAATAAAACCTTGACAAATTCAGGATCATAATTCAAAATTATGAATTATATTGTGTGGCAAAAAATACAACTACCTCCAAATTCAGATAGGGAATAAATAACGTTTTTAATTGGTGGGATAGTAGTAGATATCTTAATATTTGATAAAAATTTTTATAAGTCAAAACTCTTACCTATATGGGTGATAGGTCAAAGTTTTTTTTATGTGTGCTTTCACTTAGCTAATAAAGTCTTCTATGAAAACATTGTAAAAAGAATCAATTTATGATATATAAATAAAATGCATATAAGATTATTATAATTATTTAATGCATTATTTTATTGCCTTAGTTTTATGTTTACAGAATAGCACTTTAAAATAATAACCCAGTTAAGGTAATTAATGTTGAATTGCAGTGGAAATCCAATTGAATTACTTGTGACATTCACATTAATACTAAATGAGTTCACTGTGATTAATGCTGTTAAATAGATACCAGAGGAATTAATATTGATTAGGCAATTATTTTAAAGTGTTACTGTTTATTGCAATTTATACCAACTTCTTTTTTTGAGTAAAGGTTTTTTTATTGGCAGTGGTGTAATCTCTCAGGGAGCATGAATTGGGAGCACAAAGTAGTTTTGTTTTCTTATGTTTAAAATATAACAGTCTTTTATTCTGTCCTCACTGGTTGTGCCCTACACTTCAAAGTTTCGAGCAAGTTCTGAACCTTTAGACAAGGTTAGATAATTAAGACAAGTTCGAATTTGTCTCAGGTGTTGGATGTTCCTTAAACTGTGTGTTCTTGGTACTACTTTCAGGCCTGTCTCAAACCCTGTCGCCAACATGACTACTTTCTCTAACTGCTCAGCTAATTTTAAAATAGATATAATAACTTGAAAGTAACAGAGCATTCATCTACCATTCGAAGTAGAATACTTCTATGGGATAGAATACTGTTATGACTTTACATTTAAATACATAAATATCTATTATACATAAATATTTTTCTATCTATAATTTTTGCAGGGCAGAGTCTCTTGCCCCCAAGCCTGGTTGTCTTCACCGGGGCTCCTCGGAGGGGGTGGGTTGAGTTTCCCTCCCAACCCTAAGCAGAGCCTCGGTGGCCGAAGACCTCCGGAAGCCAGCCATAGCCATGCTCAGGGCCCTTCTCCACTTCAGAGTAGGGAGGTAGGTGCCATGAGCAAGAGGAGGAGGTTGGGAATAGAGCCAGGGGGCATGCTGAGACAGTGGTGGAGGAAACTGAACACTGGTGGATGGTCTGTTGTTGGAAAAGTGCTTAAAACCTGACCACTGACAGTCTTGTAAAATTGTAGATCATGATGATTAAAGTAAACTTAAAAATTAAAACTAAATTTCTGCTTTGAATGATCATATAGTGCTCTCATTTATGCATTCTTCATATATACTGTCATATCTTTAAAGATCATTAATAATTAAAAATGCATTATATTATCCATTAAAACTATTGTGAGTAAAAGAAAATGTGTTATTAGATGTGTTATCAACTTGATGTGTTGATTACATCATCAGTAATGTTAGTGATAATCAAAAATAGATAGAATGATCAAATGATGAATACATTATCGGGACAAAAGAAAAGAGAGATAGTATAGCAGGTTACATGTCACCTACCGAATTTGATTCCCAGCACTGCATACCGTCCTCTGACCTCCACCACAGGTGATTTCCAAGCACCAGGAGTAAGACCTAAACACAGTCAGGTAAGATCCCAGAACAAAGAGACACAAAAGAATCAAAGACATTCAGAGTAAAATACAAGTTTTTATATCTAAAATATTACCAAAATTAATTTCCCCTTTTATGTTAATATTATGTGTTTCATATTTTTATAATAGATTGAAAGTAGAGCAACTACTTACCAAAACACTTGAGTTAATATTTTATATATAAGTGGATTTATGTTTTTTTCTTGATTCCACTTTATTCCAGCCTTTAATAGATTCATGAAATTAAGTATGTTTCCCAAGTTCAGGGATTTCCTGTAGAAAATTTTGATCTACTCTTATTGTTCTCAAAGGGAAAAATCCAGTCACTCACACAAATGCTCTGTTTGTTTTCATGTAAAATTTCTCAATTTAACGTCAAGATGCTTAATGTATTTCCATAGGTACCATGGTTTATTGCATTTTTCTAGCCAGGAGTATATTTAAGCTGAAAGTAGTTTGTCTTGTTGTCACAGTACAAAACTGTTATTTCCCTTGTCTTTGCACGGTTGTAATGCAGTGGAAAAAAATAAGAAAAAAAAGAGAAAATTATAAGTGGCAAAACCCAAAAGAAAATGCCTCTTGGCCTTTCATAATAATAGAAGTATCCACAGATATAAGCTATTCAAAGATTATTTTCAATTTACAGCTAATCAAAATAATTAACAATAGAAAGTGGCAAAATGTATAAATCATCTTAATATTTGTACTACATATATATCAGTGTAGTCCACAAGAGGAAATATTTACAACCTTTTTTTAGAATAAACTGAGAACTAAAGGATAAACTGAAGAACATTGAAGCAAATGTGCTTCCTTTGAAAGCAGGATTCTTATCTTTAAAGCATAAATGCTTTAGCTACAAATCTTATAATATCTTTCACGGCACATGTGCAAAAACTGATTTTAAAAGATACATAGCATTATATGGCTGAGTATCTCTGGGAAAAATCCAGCTCTTAAAGATAAAATGTACTCTGACGCTTATCAGGTGATATTTATGGCATATCTTGTTACAGGGGAATTATCATTGCTTCTTTTAGTGATTAGTGCTCCAGAAGCTGAACCTTTCATGCTTGAACAAATTCGTCCTGTTATCATCATCTTATTATTATTTTACTTTTTTCCCGTTTATCAGCATTATAAGTATACTTATTGCTTTCCTTTCATCAAATTAATATACTAGTCACTGTTGCTCAAATTTTCCAATTATACTAGAAGTTTTCCTAAAATAGCTTGTTAACTAAGTGGGAAAGAGAGTTTCTTTTCATTCCCTGTTCTCTTTTACTTCTCAGTCATAGGTAGGTATTTGGATGTGTTTGTTTCTTGATTATGTAGACAAAAGTGTGCTTAACCAACATATTATGTTAATAAAAAATAAATGCAATTCTGCTTATGTAACCATTATGTAAGCAAAACGAAAATCATTGAATGGAAGATGTAGATTATGGTGCTCATTTGTGTATGAAGTCAATTCCTGCCATTATACTTTTCAAGTGTTCTCTTATTTACATAGTAAAATTTTATTCTTTAGAGAAATTGGTTTACAATATACCGTGAAGATATTTTTAGTGAAATTTTTTATTATGGTATTAATACTTTTTATTTTTCAACATTTCATTATTAATTATCTCTGTGCTAAGTGATGAGAAATCTTGCCCTGAAAACAACAGTTGCATGAAATATATTATGCTAAATCATTTGATCAGTTGACATCTTTTTCAGTCCATTTTTTTCTTTAAATTGATGTAAGACTTAGATCTTGTTCATTAAATGGATGTCTTTTAAAGTTTCTGTAAAAATATTTGTTTAGATAAGCTCTTTTTCCTACGATCTACAGTTAGTGACATGAATTACCCACATTAATTTCAAGGAAAATTCTGTTCTCAAGAACATTTCATATGAGGTCTATAGTCATTAGGAAACCATGAATCTACTTCAGTCTTTGATTTTAGATTCACTTCAGGTCCTTCACTGTACTCTTGCCTAAGTAACTAGGGTCATTGAATATATCAGAAGTCTAGAGTTCTCGGTTCTTACTGTTTCTAGTATCTGTATATAACATTCTTGCTATTGTTCAATTAATTAAACAATAAGTCCTTTGACAGAGGTGATTCTTATGCCCTGACTGCCCACACAACCAAACAAAATCTTAATCCTGTAACTGCTTTGAGCTTTATATACCAAAATAGGGTCAGGGATGTAGCTCAGCTATAGAATACCTGTCTTGAATGTGTTAGGCCCTTGGTTCAATTCTGGCACTGAAATAAAAAATCACAAGCTAAGGACAATCAATAAAGAGCCCCTGGACTATCCCCAATACAGAAAATATTTAAGAATAGTCAGTTTCCTTGCTTGGTTTCTACCTCTTCTTTATAAATCTTAGAGTTCCTGTGGTTGGAATATCACAAATTTCCATTTGAGTGAATTAACTCTAAATTGTCAATAAACCTCCACTTACCTTTAAACAGGTAAAATATGTGTCTCAGTTTAGAACACCTATAACACTAATTTCCCTCTTGTTTGCCTGTTTCATTCCTTTTATTGCTTAAGTGCCACATAGAACTTCCACAGAAGAGATTCTTTGTTCTACCAAAATTGAGTAAATTTTATCACTTTGATCTTTCCAGGCTAGGTGAAACTCACCTCTGTTATTGCACTTAAGACATGGAATTGAAGTTCCTGATTGTTGAAAGGTTTAATTGCATATAGCATAGAAACACAAACATTGCCTTAGAGATTTTTTCTTTTTTTTTCTTTTTTTTGCTTTTTGGGTCACACTCAGCAAATGCTCAGGAGATACTCCTGGCTTTGAACTCAGGAATCACTCCTGGTGGTGCTCAGGGGACCATGTGGGATGCTGGGAATCAAAACAGGGTCAGTCTCGTGCAAGACAAACGCCCCACCCTCTGTGCTATTGCTCCAGTCACAAGACTTAGAGAATAATTTTTGACTGAAGAAATTATATTTGCTTTGTGATGAAATATGTTGTACTCACAAGTGATACACATATTTTTTCCTATCTTAATATATATATATATATATTAAGTTTCAAGAATATCTTTTATTTACCAACAGACCGCAAGTCCATTTCTAGGTACTTCTTTGTCTTGTATTGCTTCAGCTTAAAAACAGAAACTAATCCTCAGACTCAGATCCATCATCATCTTGACTGATCTGGAAGTAGCGGACTTCGTAGGTTTCCTTGTCAGATGCAACTACACGAAGCCAATCACGGAGAATATTCTTCTTAAGGTATTTCTTGGTAAGATATTTTAAGTATCTTTTAGAGAACTGTTTCTCAGAAACAACAGTGATTTTATTCTTCAGGCATTCAATGTGAACAACATTCCCGAGATTTCCAGTTTTTCCATTCACTTTAACCTTCTCTCGCAGAAACTGTTCAAAATTTCCCGAGTCAAAATTCCCATTTTCTACAGGATGCGTAAGATCCAAATTAAACTTCCAAGTTGCCCTCTTAGGCTTCTTGTCTTTCGGTGCCATATTGGCTGCTCACCACGTGCTCCAAGAGCCTAACTTAATATTTTTTAAAAGTTGCATTCTACTTTGCATTCCGTTCCACCTTTTATTTTGATGTTTTATCTGAAAGTGTCTAGAAACCGTGGCGATGGGAGGTCTCCCCTAGTAAGTGCTGATCACTGATTAAAACCGCACTTAATGAAATGTGTTCAGAAACACATAGTAATATTTTTGGAAATGTTTTTCTCCTGCTCTTTATCCAATTAATGAAGCATTTGTATCCATGGGTACCCCTGCTGTTAAGTGGTTAGCTTTCTCCTTTAGCTTTAATTAAATGTTTTCAGTTAAGGAGACTTTTTTAAAACATATTTAATCACAAACAAGTGAAAAATATCCAGATTCCCTGCGGTATTTTTCCCAGTTTTCCAACTATATTTGAGAAAAGCATGTAGTAAAAGCCTCACCTCACTCTCTCACGTTTATAGATTTGAACTCCTAGAATATTTGCTGGAATATTTGGTCACAGTTTCCAAGCACTACCAGATTGTAAAATAAGCGTCACATCAAGCCATTTACCATATAAAATGAAACTGCTACTCGTTGAATTTAGTTAAAATAACATTAGCAGAACTGAATGTATCAAAGAATCATTTCTAATTTTAAATTGAAAACAATTTTCAATTTATTCCATAAATTATTTTTAGAGTAAATTGTAGTATACATTTTAACTTCATGTGCTTTATATTTTTGTGAAAATAGATATCCTGTTGTTCTTTCTTCCCTAAAAACAAATACTACTGCCATTGCTGTATTATTTATAAACTCTGGAAATTTTTGATACTTCTGAGGAAGTAAAACAATTTTTGATTAGTGAATAATATCAGGTATTAAAATGAACATTATAATCTATTGACTCTGGACACTAATTGACTATTTTTCTATTGACTTTCTCTGTTAATCTATTGACTCTGGACTCTGTTACTAGGGTAACAAGAAAACTTTGATTGCTTCATTTTTAATTTTTTTTTAAATTTTTAATTTAATTTAATTTAATTTATTTATTTTTTGCTCTTTACGTCACACCAGGCAATGCACAGGCATTACTCCTGGCTTTGCACTCAGGAATTACTCCTGGTGGTGCTCAGGGGACCATATGGGATGCTGGGAATCGAACCTGGGTCGGCCGCATGCAAGACAAATGCCCTACCCGCTGTGCTATCGCTCCAGCCCCTGATTGCTACATTTTAAGTTCACCAAATATTATATATGGTATTATATAATAGCAAGATTTGTTGTATACATTGTAGGTTCTTTTGGGAGAGTCACACCCAGCTGTGCTCAAGGCTTATTCCTAGCTCTGCACTCAAGGATCACTCCTGGGAAGGCTCAAGGAAGCCTACAGCAGCTGGAAATCGAACCCAGGTTTGCCTTGTGCAAGGCAAGTACCTTACTATTTCTTCAGTTCCAATAACAACATTAAATATATGTGTATATAGTATCAAATGGAACCATAATCAAGTTTTAATTAAACATTTACCTTCGATGTATCTGATACATTTTCAAATAGTGGAAAACTATACTACAAAAATGTTGAATAATTTGGCTCTCTAGATAAAAATAAGGGCTGGGGAGCTAGCACAGAGGGTATAGCATTTACCTTTCACAAGTCCAACCCACATTCCATTCTTCTGTCCCTCTAGGATAGCCTGGCAAGGTACTGAGTTTATACTGCTCACACGGCAGAGCCTGGCAAGCTACCCATGGCGTATTGGATATGCCAAAAACAGTAACAAGTCTCACAATGGAAACATTACTGGTGCTCACTCAAGCAAATTGATGAACAATGGGACGACAGTGCTACAGTGCTACAGATATAGGTGCACGAAGCTCCCCAAATATAATTTCTAACTGATATAATTTCTAACTAGTCTGTGTTCACTGATCTAGTAGTGCCAATATCTTGCATTAATCTATACATTGATACATTTGGGATCTCTTATCATTTATCTCAGAAAAACTTGTAGCACAGTAACACTGCATCCGTTGTTCATTGATTTGCTCGAGCGGGCACCAGTAAAGTCTCCATTGTGAGACTTGTTGCTGTTTTGGCCACAGGTAGCTTACCAGGTTCTGCTGTGCGGGCAGAAATCTTTCTTTCCATCTTCATTCTCAAAATCAACTAGATGGATGACATGGTCTCTGTTAGTTATTCTCATTTTCTCTTACAGATTTTTAAATTTTCTCTCTGAAACTCTGTTACTGGGATACTCTATCTATTCTCTATGTTTTTATGTACAATATATAACTTTCACACATCTAGCATTTATCAGCGCATCTTTCATTCTGTTACCAAGTGACAGTCACTGTCATCCTGTTGCTCATTGATTTGTTTGAGCAGGCACCAGTAATGTCTATCATTGAGAGACTTACTGTTACTGTTTTGGGCATATCCAATACACAATGGTAGCTTGCCAGGCTCTGCCATACGGGCTCCATACTCTTGGCAGCTTGCCGGGCTTTCCGAGAGGGGCGGAGGAATCGAACTCGGGTCGGCTGCGTGAAAGGCAAACGCCCAACTGCTGTGCTATCACTCCAGCCCGTTACCAAGTACCTTTCAAAATATTGGTCTGCTTGGTCTATATCTATCACCCAAAAGTCACGTACTTGGATATCTGCTACCTTTAGATATCCAAAGTACTTAGGAAAGACTGATGAGATGTTTTCTTGTCTGCCACCCACTGAAGTATGTTATAAGTTAAAATACAATAAATAAAATACAATAAATGTATAAGCTGATAGAAACTTGTTGATGGATACATCAGCCACTATTATTTTTAAATTGTAGTTTTTAATAATTTCAATAATTTTCATTTTTGATATTTACCCATTATTTGTATACTAAAGTTTTATTGCTTTTACAGTATCCGGAAATTTCAATGGAACTTAGCAATTATAAACCACAATTTGAAAGTGTTCAGACTCTCTTATTTATGATAAAACTTTTTGCTGATTATAAAAGCCCTCTACTGAGGAGAGGTTTTCATGCATTCCTAAAATGACTGACGTCCATAAGGCTACAAATTCAATTGAATGCAAGGGCTATTGATTCTTCTAAATTATTACATTAAACTAAACTACCATCCTGACAAAGCAAGTGTAGAAAATCACTTCAGCTCAGCTCAGAGCCTGAAACTGTAAAATTGACCAGATCCCAAACACTGTAAGATTCATCATAGAATTAGAGTGCTAATCATAAACAGATGCAGAATGGGTCACAAAGATCTAACAGAAGCCATAGAACACCTATAATGTTTGATACAAGCAAATATCAGTAACACTAGTTTCGGAGCCCATATTAAAACTGATGTCAAAAGAATGTCAAAACTTTGACTTCCAGAAAAAGTCATTTTTTTTTTGTTACACTTGAATTTTTTTTCAAGAACCTATTATTGTATAAGGTAGTGGTAAAAGATAACTGTCCGTCAAAATACTCGTGAAAAAATAAAATAGCCATTTAAAAAATTTCAGGGATAGAGAGATAGTATAGCAGGTAAGTCTCAGTTTGCGTGGTACTGACACAGATTTGATGCCTATAGTCCCCTGAACCTGCAAGGAGTGATTCCTGAGTGCAGAGCCAGAAGTAAGCCCTAAGAAGAGTTGGGTGGAGCCCCTAAAATGAAATTTAAAAAATCTCTTATTCTTTATTCTGACGTGAATTACCAGTGGTTATCTGCCATAAGTAATATCAGTTGGAGCTACAGTTACCCAGAGATGGGTCAGGGCTGAAATATTCAACATGACTTGCTCTTTTAATTTTGATTGATGCAGCACTCTGTTGGTAGCTTCAGTCAGTCTATCAGTGAGTATGCTCAGCTGCCCTCACACACCCTTTGCACACAGTGAGGTCCTCTCAGAGCATGACAGCTGTTTCCATAGCAAATGTTTTTACGTGCATAAAACAGGGCCCAAAAGACTGAGCAATAATATAGCAGGTAGGCCATTTGCTTTACATGTGATAGACCTGGGTGTATCCCCAGAACCTCATATGGTTCCCTGATCCTAGCAGGATTGATCCCTGAGAGCAGAGCCAGTAGTGAACATTGAGCACGTCCAGCTGTGTACCCCCCCAAACAGAGAAACAAACAAAAAACAAAACAGGGACCAGTGGTTAAGTCAATGGCCTTTCACACAGATGACTCTGGTTTAATCTCAGGCACCACATATGACCTCCTGAATACTTCCATGAGTAAGCCCTGAGCACAGACACAAGAGTAATCTCAGAGTACCACCATGTATGTCCCACTCTACCCACCACTAAAAAGTGCCAAAATAGAAGGTGCAGATCAGTGACTCAAACTCACAGCTGCACAATGTCATTCTTGATTCTTTATCTTAAATCCAAAAAATTAATATGATAAGCCAAGGTTCAAATGTACAAAATAGAGTTTATCACGTAGCGTGGGAAATCACACACAATCATCACTAAATCACATACACACAACTGTCAACTAAAATCATGCCTTCTAAAAATGCACATCATGCACATCTGTTGTCATAAGTAAACAATATTTATTTTTTAGCATATGTTAAATCAATTAAGCTTTTTAATAAAATATTTTTTTACTTTTGCTTTTTGGGTCACACCCAGAGGTGCTCAGGGGTTGCTCCTGGCTCTGCAGGAGGACCATTTGGAATGTTACGGATTGAACCTGGGCTGGCCGAATGCAAGGCAAATACCCTATCCGCTGTATTATCACCCCTGCCACCAATAAAAGCATTTGATATGACTTTTGGTGTGAATAATTATCGTTGACCTCACATATAATTTATTAGATAAATGCAATTCAATAGTGCTTAATATTATAAAGTTACTAATATTTTATGTTATAGAAAGCTTAAATATTTAAAATTTAAATCAACAATGTTTTTCAAAATGTCTAAAAAAATAGAATCTATAATTTAAATGTTCTAGATGATGCCAAATCTTACTATCTTATCAATTATTTAATCTCACATCTAACAAAAATGTTTTGCTTAGGAATCCATCCTGGAGGTTTATATATATATATATACACATATATGTATATATATATGTTTCAAGTATTTTATAAAACATAGTTTTATGGAAGTAGAAAAAGTTGAGGAAGGTATCCTAAGCAGTGCTCAAAGGAATACCCACCCACTCTAGAGAGAATTACCATATGGTTCAATGGTTCAGATCTGGCAATGCAGTAATGTTTGACCGGTGGGCCTGGGAGCTACTAAGATATTCCTTAGCAGTGTTTCTGGAGTTTTTCCAGGCCCATACCTGGAGGTGCTCAGGAGTCCATGTGCTGAGGATTCAATTGAGTACATGATGTTAATTCAAATCATGTGTTCCCGACCACTGAACCATTTACCTAGACACTTGAAGCATTACTGGCTCTGTGCTCAGAAGTGATACCTAGGTTTCTCCAAGGACCATATTTAGTGTTAGGTACCGAATTGGGGTTTGTGTCATGCCATAATTTAAAAAAAAGCATAATGAAGACTTTATATTTAAATAAATAATTCATTCGAAGTAAAAATTTAGATGTGAGTTATCATTCTCTTTCTTAAAAGTTTTCTAATGAAGAAACTGGAATTATGAAAAAGTTGTCAAACTTTGCAGCCTTTCTTAAAATTTTGCCCTGCAGGATAGGTCTAAAGAAGACTTATTTTCACCATGAAGTTCTCTGAACAGGGAGACATCTTTTCTTTCCATATGCTTTCTTCATAAGCCAAACCTAAATGGTTGTTTTAAGTCTAGATTTAAATGAACATGAGAGCTGTGATTTTTTTGTGACACCATTGCTTATTCAATTGCAAGAGATGATAATTTCTAAGTAGTTCAAATATATATTGCTATTTTGGACTTACATAATTAATATTAAAAAGCTGAGGAACTCATGATGAACATCTGTTTTGTTGGGAAGATAGCTCAAAGGGTTCTATGTTCTATCAAATGTCTTGAACAAATAAAGTTCAAAGTTTGATCACTAATTTCCCTTGTACCCACTTTCCTAGGTGAAGTTCAATTAGTACCTGAGTATCTCTGGGAAGTTAATGTCCCACAGCAGCCAATTTGAGTGTGAAGAATCTCCAAACACCAGAGCACAGTTGAGAATAGGACAGAATACACATGTTCTCTAAAATCATGAAATTAATTTTGGGGTAGTTAAAGAATTTTTCCTAGAAAATATTCATTTATATGCATTAATTATTAGGGAAACAACAAAACTAAATTCAAGTGAATTCTAAATGCTAGGAAAAAGTAGCATAGTTTTGCAATATTCTGTAGAAAAGTAAAGTAGCTCTTGTACCCCGCTGCCCTGGGAGAAACAGCCCCCAAGTCAGCACCCTGCTGGCTCTTCAAGACCCCTACCCCCACTTTGCCGTCCCACTGCCAGTCATCTTTAGCGCCGCCCTAATTCACCCCTCCTGCCCAGGTAACCGTGAAGGCCCTCTTGCACCCCGAAGCCCTGGGAGAAACAGCCCCCAAGTCGGCGCCCTGTCGGCTTGGGCTCCTGAAGACTTCGGCTCTGCTTCTCCACTAGGTTGTGGGGATGTGTCCTTATGTCAGGAGGCGTGGTCTCAAAAGGAGCGTGGCCCCTCTCTGAAGCTGCTGCCGCAGTTGTTTCTCCCCTCTCACTGCATTGCTCACTTACGTCACAATCTATGTAACCTACTCCTTTTAAGAACACCCTGGCTTTCTTATCACTATATGCCAATTGTCAACTACCCTATCCCATCCTAACTTTATAAAAACTGTCAGTGAACACAAGAAGCTTCACAAAAAAACCTTTATAAAGAGATTACAAATTCAAGTCTTCAATAGGGGCCCTACATAAGCCAGGAAGAGCGCCTGAGGGTAAGGCCTATAACAACATGAAAAAACAGTGAAAATTCCCACCACCAGGAGAGAATGAAGAAAAACTCACAGAAGCCTCAACAGGAACTACCCACAAATACAACCTCCTCTCAGATAGTGGATTCAGAGAGGAAATCATGAAAATGATTGACAATCTCAAAGCAACTATGGAACAGACATCCAATAAATTCAGGGAGGATATGAACGCAGCATTGGAACAGACCACCGAGATAATACGGGAAGAAATGAGAGCAGAAATCTCAAAGCTACGAACAGAAGTGACTCAATTAGAGGAATCGGTAGATGAAATAAAAAACGCAGTAGGAACCCTCAACAGTAGAATGACTTCAGCCGAAGACAGAATCAGTGAGCTTGAGTATGAGCTACAGAAAGCATATAGGCAACAACAAATAATGGCAAAAGACCTCAAAAATGGCTCTATGGCAAATTAGAGTCCTAGGGGATGACCTCAAGAGGAATAATATAAGAATCATGGGAGTACCAGAAGCACAGGGAACTAATCCCAATGAAAAAAACACAGTCAAAGACATCATTGCTAAGAAATTCCCAGAACTAGGCATTCAGATCCAAGGAGCTCAAAGGGTGCCAGCTAGAAGAGACCACAATAAAAATTCTCCAAGACATATCATAGTCACAATGATGGATGCCATGGATAGAGACACAATACTGCAAGCAGCAAGGTCAAAGAAGGAAATCACATACAAAGGAGCACCCCTTAGATTTACAGCAGACCTATCAGAGGAAACCCTCCAAACCCGAAGACAATGGTGGAATAAGGCCTATAAAAGTGAAAAAACTCAATGAAGTGAATGCCTCACCAAGAATACTTTATTTAAACTTGAAGGAACCATACATTACTTCATGGATAAATAACAGCTCAGGAACTTCATAGACTCAAAACCAAACTTAAAAGAAGGACTAAAGGGGCTACTGTAAGACAAGGAAAAACCCTACAAGAACAACAAACCCTACAGAAAGATGATACAAAATCCCATGACAATAATCTCTCTCAATGTCAATGGCCTAGACGCACCAATTAAATGACACACTGTAGCAAAATGGATTCCGAAACAGAACCCAACATTCTGCTGCGTACAAGAAACACACCTGACCAGTCAGAGCAAACACAGACTCAAAATCAAAGGATGGAAAACAATCCTGCCAGCAAATAATTCCCTCAAACAAGCTGTGGTGGCCATACTAGTATACGACAACATTAGATTTCAGAATGAAAAAGGTTAGAAGGGACAGCAAAGGTCATTTTCTACTCATCAAGGGATATGTACAACAGGAAGAAATCACAATCCTAAATGTATATGCTACCTAATGAGCGACCAGCTAAATACTTAAAACAACTCCTAGCAGAATTTAGTGGGAAAATCACTAGCACCATGATAGTAGTTGGAGACTTCAACACTGCCTTATCACCTCTGGGTAGACAAAAAAGAAAAAACCTCAGCAAGGAAACAAAAGCTCTGAAGGATAGAGGGCTAGTAGACCTATACAGGGCTTTACACCCCAAAAAGAAAGAATACATTTTTTTTCCCAGTGCACAAGGAACATTCTCCAAAATATATCACGTTCTGGGTCACAGATCATACCTCAATAGAATCGGGAAGATAGAAATTATATCAACTATCTTTTCAGACCATGATGCGCTGAAGATAGAAGCTAATCTCACACAGACACGGAGAACCAAATCAAACACCTGGAAGTTAACCAACTCATTGTTCAACAATGAATCGGTCATGAAGAAAATCAAGGAAGAAGTCAAAAGATACCTTGAAACAAATGAGAATGAAGACACAAGTTACCAGAACCTATGGGACACAGATAAAGCTGCATTAAGGGGAAAATTTATAGCCCTACAAGCATTTCTCAGGAGGGAAGAAAGAGCCTACATAAATGACTTGACTTCGCAGCTCAAGATCTCAGAAAAGGACCCAAACCGGAGCGAAGGAAAGAAATAATAAAACTTAGAGCAGAAAGTGACGGCATGGAAACCCAAAAAACAATCTGAAAGATCAATGAAACAAAGAGCTGATTCTTTGAGAAAATAAATAAGATCGATAAACAACTAGCAAGACTCACAAAGAAAGAGAGAGAGAACCCTAATAAATAGAATCAGAAATGAAAAGGGAGACATCACAACAGAAACTAATGAAATTCAAAAGATCATCAGAGACTACTTTGAAAGTCTGTATGCCAAAAAACAAGAGAACCTAGAAGAAATGGATAAATTCCTGGATTCCTACAACCTCCCAAGACTGAGCCAAGAAAACTTGGAATACTTGAACAGACCCATTAATATCAAGGGAATTGAAACTGTAATCAAAAGTCTCCCCCCAAAAAAAAGCTCAGGCCCAGATGGTTTGGCCAGCGAATTCTTCCAAACATTTAAAGAAGACCTGTTGCCAATTCTCTTCAAGCTTTTCCAGGAAATTGAAAAAAACAGGCACTCTCCCAAACAGTTTCTATGAAGCACATATCTCCCAAATACCTAAAGCAAATAAAGACACTGCTAACAAGGAAAACTTCAGGCCAATATCCCTGATGAACACAGATGTGAAGCTCCTCAACAAAATACTAGCAAATAGAATCCAACAACTCATCAAAAAGATTATACATCATGACCAAGTCAGATTCATTCCTGGGATGCAAGGATGGTTTAATATATGTAAATTAATCAACATAATCCATCGCATCAACAAAAGTAAATATAAAAACCATATGATCATTTCAGTAGATGCAGAGAAAGCATTTGACAAGATCCAGCATCAATTTATGATGAAAACTCTCACCAAAATGAGTTTTGGAAGAACTTTCCTCAAGATAGTCAAAGCCATCTATCACAAACCCGTGGCAAGCACTTTCCTCAATGGAGAAAAACTAAGGGCCTTTCCTCTAAGATCAGGGTCAAGATAAGGATGCCCACTCTCACCACTTCTGTTCAACATAGTACTGGAAGTACTTGCGATAGCAATTAGGCAGGAAAAAGACATTAAGGGCATCCAGATAGGAAAGGAAGTAATCAAGCTCTCACTATTCACAGATGACATGATTCTATACCTAGAGAATCCTAAAACCTCCATTAAGAAACTCCTAGAAACAATAGACTTCTACAGTAAAGTTGCAGGCTATAAAATCAATACCCAAATATCCATGGCCTTCCTATATGCAGTGAGATAGAGGAAAATGACATAAAAAAATGCCATTCACAATTGTGCCCCAGAATATCAAGTACCTCGGAATCAGCCTAACTAAAGAGGTTAAGGATCTGTACAAAGAAAACTACAAAACCCTACTCCATGAAGTAAAAGAAGACACGAAGACATGGAAAAATATTCCCTGCTCATGGATAGGAAGACTTAACATTGTCAAAATGGCAATACTCCCTAAAGCACTATATGGATTCAATGTGATTCCCATAAGGATACACATGAAATTCTTCAAAGAAATAGACCAAGCAATCCTGAAATTCATATGGAACAACACATGCCCATGAATAGCTAAAGCAATTCTTGGGAAAAAGACGATGGGAGGCATCACCCTCGCCAACCTTAAGCTCTACTAAAAAGTGGTAACAATTAAAACAGCATGGTATTGGAACAAAAGCAGAGCCACAGACCAATGAAACAGGGTGGAATATCCCTACATACCACCCCAATTGTATGAACACCAAATTTTTGATAAGGGAGCAAGAAATATGAAGTGGAGCAAGGAAAGCCTTTTTAACAAATGGTGCTGGCATAACTGGTCAACCTCATGCAAAAGAATGGGCTTAGACCTTTACCTGACACCATGCACAAAAGCCAGATCAAAATGGATTAAAGACCTCAACATCATACCACAATCCATAAGGTACATTGAAGACAAGGTCGGAAATACTCTCCACGATATTGAAGCCAAAGTATCTTCAAAGATGACATGGAACTAAGCAATCGAGTAGAAACAGAAATAAACTAATGGGACTATATTAAACTAAGAAGCTTCTGCACCGCAAAAGACACAGTGACCCGAATAAAAAGTCAATCTACAGAATGGGAGAGGATATTCACCCAATACCCATCTGATAAGGTGTTGATATCAAGGGTATATGAATATAAGGCACTGGTTGAAATCTACAAGAAGAAAACATCCAACCTCAACAGAAAATGGAGCGAAGAAATGAACAGAAACTTTCTCAAGGAAGAAATATGAATGGCCCAAAGGCACATGAGAAAATGCTCTACATCACTAATCATCAGGGAGATGCAGATCAAAACAACTATGAGATACCACCTGACACCACAGAGACTGGCACATGTCCAAAAGAACAGAAGCAACTGCTGTTGGCATGGATGTGGGGAGAAAGGGATCCTCCTACACTGCTGGTGGGAAAGCCAACTGGCTCAACCCTTCTGGAAAACAATATGGTCACTCCTCAAAAAATTAGAAATCAATCTCCCATTTGACCCAGCAATTCCACTTCTGGGAATATATCCCAAAGAGGCAAATAGATATAGTCAAAATGACATCTGTACCTGTATGTTCATCGCAGCACTGTTTATGATAGCCAAAATCTGGAAAAAACCCAAATTCCCAAGAACAGATGACTGGCTAAAGAAACTTTGGTACATCTACACAATGGAATACTAGGCAGCTGTCAGAAAAGATGAAGTCATGAACTTTGCATACAAGTGGATCCACATGGAAAGTATCATGCTAAGTGAAATGAGTCAGAAAGAGAGAGACAGACATAGAAGAATTTCACTCATCTGCTGAACATAAAACAACATAATGGAGGACTAACACCCAAGAATAACAGAAATAAGTATCATATTTGCTCCATGGCTTGGAGACCAGCCTCACATGCTGGGGGAAAGGGCAACTCAGATAGAGAAGGGAATACCAAGCAAAAATATGGTGGGAGGACCCACTCGGGATGGGAGAGGCGTGCTCAGAGCAGACTATAAATCGAACACATTGGCTACCCAAGACCTCCATTGCTAAGCACAATGCCCAAAGGGAGAGAGGGAACAGAGGGGAATGCTCTGCCAAAGAGGCTGGGTGGAAAGGGGGATGGGGTGAGAGTGGGTGGGAGGGATGATGTGGTCATCAGCGGAGGATGGGCACTTGTGGAGGGACAGATACTCAAGCTGTATATGACAGAAACACAAGCACAAGAATATGTAAACCTGTATCTGTATCCCCAAGGTGATTCAGTAATAAAAAAAATAAATTTAAAAAAAGTAAAGTAGCCCACTCGCAGCGCCCACCGCTCCAGTATGACCGAGGAGGCCAAAAGAGCTACTTTGGACACCAGCAGCCCCCTGAAAAACTTGCAGTATGTGAACTGAGTGGTCCGCCAGGCTGCCCCTGCGGGGGCCCGGCGTTCCTCTCTTTTTTTTTTAATCTCTCTCTCTCTCTCTCAACCCCTCCTGGGCACAGCACAGCCTCCACCCCACTTCTCTGAGCACAACATGGAGACACAGACCCAAATGGGCGGCGCGGCTTGTGGGAGATCGAGGGGCAGGGAAGTACCGGTCTCAGCCCACCGCGGACACTTAAGGACAGTGCAGCCACGTGGGCTTCCCACTCACCGCGCCCGCCGCTCCAGTATGACCGATGAGGCCAAAAGAGCTACTTTGGACACCAGCAGCCCACTGAAAAACTTGCCAGGCTGCCCCTGCGGGGGCCCAGTATCTCTCTAGGTTTTCCCATCTTATGAGCACTATAAAAGGGTAAAAGATTGTAGCGAGAGAATTTCAGGCAGAATTTTCCCTGGACTTTATACAGAAACCCCAAACCGCATGGCTGCTGCCGTCGCCGCACGACCTAATATCATCTAATCATCAGCAATATGAAATGGTTCCTTTTTAACGGGTCAGACTATGGTGGGAAATCCTAAGAATAGTAGTCTTTTGTTGAAATATTGAGGGCAATCAAAGTGGTAGCCATCTCTCTAGATTGAACTAAGCCATATCCCCACGCTGGCTGAGAAGAAATATCCTTCTTTCTCGGGAAGAATCGCGGCGTGGCGTTAACCATAGTATGATGTCCATTAAGTTGACACGGACCTGGTGGCATGGGAATGGGATACAAGGGAATAAAGTATTATGTACATGGAACAGCGGGACACTGGTGAAATCTCGAGCCGGGGCCAATACCAGCGCACTACTTTTGGTTCCAGAAACTGCTGGCAGACTTTCTACCAGACTATCAACTAAGCCAGAGCCCCACGCTGGCTGATGACGGGAAATAACCATCTTTTTTGGGTTTTTTTGCCCTTTGTCAGGCAGCATGGTGATTACTAAACAGGCGTGAACTCTGTGGCGCGGGACGAGGGGGGGAAAAAATAGAAAAGTTATGTAACAAACAGCTGGACTTAATATCTCTACATTCTCAGCAATGGAGAACTACCAAATGCTTCCTTGACAGTAGGACTGTCTTTTTCTTTGTGGGTTATTTCAATAGTGAGTTATGTGTTGAAGCATAGAATGTAACCAAGATAAAGCGTAAACGAAGTGAAACTTATCACTTACAAGGGCGGGGGCTGGGGGGGGCGGGAGGGGGCGGGAGGTATACTGGAGTGGTTGGTGATGGAATAGGGGCACTGGTGAAGGGAAGGGTGTTTGAGTATTGTATAACTGACATAATCTTGAGAACTATGTAATCCTCCACATGGTAATTCAATAAAATTAAAAAAAAAGTAAAGTAACTAAATAACCTGAAACTCAAGTGTACTGTACTCTTACATTATATTATTCTCTTACATTATATTATAATTAAGCAATTCAAATAATTTTTTGTGCTTCTGTATATATGTGTGCATATTTGTATGACTAGCTTTGAAGAGTAATATATATATATATACATATATATATATGCATATATACCCCCTTGATAGTTCTCCGCCTCATCATGGTGAGGGGGTGGCAATGTACCAACCAGTGAAGAGTGAACCAACATGCCACCCACACAGCAGAGTCTGGAAAGCTACCCGGGACATATTCTATATACCAAAAACAGTAACAAAAATGGTCCTCATTCCCCTAACCCTGGAAGAGCCCCCAATATGGCAGCGTTGAGAAGGATGAGCAAGGAGAGGCTGCTAAAATCTCAGGGCCGAACTAGGCTGCCAAAATGAAGAAGGACTAAGACTGTCTACACTTTTGACCCACATATGCTGGCATTGGAAGCATCCATTGAGGACCTGATGGTACAAGCGCAGAAGATCTAGTATGACATCATTGGATTGACCAAGATGAGAAGGCATCGATCACATCACGCCATTTTCGACACTGGAGAAGA
Source organism: Sorex araneus (assembly GCF_027595985.1). Classification (NCBI taxonomy): domain Eukaryota; kingdom Metazoa; phylum Chordata; class Mammalia; order Eulipotyphla; family Soricidae; genus Sorex; species Sorex araneus. Next base: position 67,888,329 of record NC_073306.1, read on the forward strand.
ACTGTTCCTCAAAACATAGTACAGTAGAGGTGTCGGTGGTGTTTGTGTCCTCATCAACACAAACTTGGCCATTGATTCGTTCAAATGCCTAACAATCTGAATCGGATGCTTACGTTTGAATAGATGTGGCTTATTGCTGGCAGTTTCTTGAGAAGTTCCAAATGGAGCTGGTTTTCTATAAACAAGACCACACCTTCTCCAAGGTCATTGTCAGCGATTTTTGAGGCTCTTCACGTTCCCGTAATGAGCAGACGCCACTGGGCTACACTAGCACGTGACAGGGACGAATGGAAACATCACTGGTGCCCGCTCGAGCAAATCGATGAGGAAGAGATGACAAGTGATACAAGTGATATATATAGTTTGGGGCCACATACAGTGATGCTAATGGATTACTTCTGCCCTGAATTAAGACTTACTCCTGGAGGTACTTAGGGGACCATATGGGACGCTGGTGCTGGAGATTGAACCTGGTCAGTTGTTCGAAGGAAAGAACCCTACTTGCTGTCCTATATTTCCAGACCCAAATTTCTATTTTTCCTGTTTTATTTTTTATTTTATTTTTGGTTTTGAGTCACACCTGGAGGTGGTAAGGGCTTGCTTCTGGCTCTATGCTCAGGAAGCATACCTGATGGGGCTCAAAGGAGTGCTGGACTGAACCTGGGTCAGCAACATGCAAAGCAAACACTTTCCCACTATATTATCTCGGTGGTCCTATAAAACATAAATTTAATTAATCTTATAATAATGCAATAACTCTACCTGGGATTGCCTATATGTGTTTCTTGACAAAGCTTTGAGAAAAAACAGGCATGCTACAGAACAATATATGGAATACTCTGTGTTCTATTCACAAGTAGAAGATGCCCCAAACTACAATTTACAAAAAGTTCTAAAATCCTATTATGTTTAATCAAGCATAAAATATCTAAGAATATATTCACATTGTAATTTTTTTCTCATTGCCATATAATCTACTTTTTCAAGATTAACCAACAATATATGTACCTCCCTACTTTCCACTGTAAGGAACGTCATGCATTTCTTTTGTTTTCCACTTATAGAAAAATAATACTCATCTTGTATTGCTTTGAAATCTACAAAATGCAATGGTAGTTCTGAAGTCTACTAATGCACATCATTGATATCTATTTTGGAAATTAGCAAAAATTAATTTTTATTATTTGTGTTAGATTTCTAGATAAATAATAGCATCTAGTTAATTTTATTTTAATATCTAGCTCAACATATGCGAAGAAAATATTCAAATTAGTAATTTCAGTATAAAAATTTAAATACATAAGATATACACAAAATATCTTTTTAAGTAAGCATTTTTCAAGTACTCTAAATTTTTCATCTTTTGTAAAAATTCTTTTAATTTTTTTATTGGGGCATACCTTTTAGATTGATGTTTTGAAGTTAGTTCTATTTATCTTTGATAACTAAAGTTTAACACAAATGCGGCACATGTTTCTAGTCCTTTGACTTAGTAATATCTGTATCACTTTTAATGACAGAACTGACAGAATAAAGGAATCATATCTACATATTTCCATTGAATAAAACTTTTTGGCTACTTCTAGACTTATACACAGTTCAGTAGCCTCAATAGAAGCATATTAAAAGCACCTGAGATAATTTCTGACTTGTGTTTCAAAAACCCGTATGATTTTGTTACCATATCACCTGGCTTTAACTGTGCTTGTGCAGACCTAGAGAACTGCTTGGCTCATTTCACAAATACATTTTGCAAATAAGAAATTTTCAATATATTTTAGTATTAAAATATTACTTAAGTATAATTTTTTAGACCTTAAGCAGTTACAAACATTCTTTTCCTAAACCTAATTTTGAGTTGATCCACAAATCTCAGCTAATCTTTGTGAAGCTGAGTTGAATCAAACTAAATTTTTTGTATAGGTAGTTTCCATAGGTAAGTTAGGAATGACTAAACTTAACATTAAATCAAATAATTGTCCATATAGTGGGTGTTTAGCCTTCAGTTACCTAAGAATTGGAGCTGAGAATGCATGAGAATGCACCATCAAGAAAAAAGCAATGCTACTGTAAGCTTTAAATATTCCATGACAAAAAGTACATGAGACTCTTAGACCAAGTTTTGAGAATACCACCATCAAGTTAGAAAACATAGCTTGAATTAAAATAGATTAGTCATAGAAAAGCTAGTACTTTCACTTTTATACAAGATCCTTCTAGAGGTGAAAGAGCTGAAGTAGTGAAAGAAAAAAAGCATTTTAGTCCTTTATACAAATAACAATAAAAACAATTTTGACTATCTGATATTGTTTATAAACTTCACAGACTCTTTTTCCTCTCTCTGATAACAAGAATTTCTTACTGTCTTCTGAAGAAATATTTCTGAAATACTTCAGAAGAAAGTAAGAAATTCTTGTTACCAGAGACAGGAAAAAGGGAAGTCGCCTTTTAGACAGGTTACAGGGAAGTCACCATCCACATGGAGTTTTATCTCTCGTTTTCAGGAAAAAAAGATTGGTCAAAGTATCTGTGCTTCTCATTTAATATAAGATTTCACAGGAAAATGCAATCCCAACTTCTCCATGATCCTCTGTAAAGAGAGTTCTGGAATGTGTAGTTAACTTCAAAGAATTATCTGTTTGGTACAGAAGTAACTTGTCCAGAAAAAAAAAGCATCTCAAAGTATCAGTTTCCCACAAAATATGCTGGATTAAGGGCCCATCTCTCTTACCTGGATGGAGAGCAAACTGCAATGTAATTGATGTCCCAGAGCTCTCTACACCTGCAGTTTCAACTTTCTTGGTTTCTTGTTCGTAATTGATGCAGCTTTTTCTACTATTGCTCTGATATTTCCTGAGAAACTTATACACAGATTTTAATTTCAACTTGTATCTTGTAGCAAAGACAATCTAAATCACCTGGTAAATATGCAAAAATATATCAATAATTAACTTTGAATCAGTACCATAATCCAAAGAGACTTGGTTAATACTCACTGTGCAAATGATACTCAAATATGCAGTATAGCTTCCCTTAGTATGACTAAAGATTTCACAACATACAATCTAGAATCACCAGCATCAGAATCATTTTCAGTGTTCATTAATTTATAGTCTTTAGGCCCTGCCACATTTTTATCGAATCAGTCACTGAGGTTGGGACAAGGAAGTAGCTATCTTTAAGAAAGCATCTAGGAGATGTTTATGCACATGTAAATTTAAGAAACTCTTATCTCAGTCATGTATAAAAAGCAGGTTTATTTCTTAGCTCCCACATGGTGTGACTGCTATTTGCAGCATAGTCTAGGCTAGCTATAGCAGAGAACCAGACAGATTTGACGCTATCTGAAAGAATACACACTGTCTGCCAGGAATGAGTCAATTTCTTAGAGATAATAAACTTAAACTCCTTTTAAGATGATGAACCCAAGGTTAAGTGATTTGCCCAGTAGATGAAAAGCCTGGTTTTAGATGGAATGAAGATTAAGATATCCTAATTCTTAATTCTTAAGCTTTTTTCTCTTCTCTTCTCTTCTCTTCTCTTCTCTTCTCTTCTCTTCTCTTCTCTTCTCTTCTCTTCTCTTCTCTTCTCTTCTCTTCTCTTCTCTTCTCTTCTCTTCTCTTCTCTTCTCTTCTCTTCTCTTCTCTTCTCTTCTCTTCTTTTCATTTCTCTTCTCTTCTTTTCTTTTCTTTTTCTTTTCATTCCTTTTCTTTTCTTACTTCTGTGATTATTCATATTACTGCTTTTTAATTAATGTATAACAAAAACAACTGTAGATATAGTGCATCAGGTAAGATACTTGCCATACATGCAGCTAACCCAGGTTCTATCCTGTAACCACATATGATTACAACAAGTACCTCTAGAAGTAATTTAAAACATTGTTTCCCAGTCTCTGCATTCATAAGCATACCCCTTATGGTGTTTAAAGTCATTCAGTGACTAATGCTTTGGGCTGGTGTTGTAGCTCAGTGGTAGAGTACTTGCATTGCAAGTGTAAGACCCCAATTCAATCCCTGTCGTGGCAATTAATAACTGCTAGTAACATAGAAATGTTTTGAAGTAAAAATAACTGAATGCCGATAACTGCTAGTTTTAATATATTTAGGAATTTTCTAAATATTTCAATAAAAATATCACTAAAATTTAGCCCATTTTAACATGAAATCTGTTTTTTTGATGAAATGCCTTCAGCATTATGACAAAGGTGTGTGGAAAGATAGTTTTATCAATTCTGCTTTACTTAGAGAATGATAAGTGATTAGTATAAAGTCTGCCATGAACAGGTTTTTACAATGATCGCTGTCCAATTAAACTCTATCCTCAGAGACAAGATAACACAATCTCTAGTAATTAATTGTAAGAACTTAGTGGAACTAGGTTTTTCTGCATTTTGATTTTCTTGCTATGTTTCTTATAATTTTTATCTGATTTTTATATTAGATATTAGGCAGAGTTATGATTTTAAGTTAAAAATGTAATAAGCAATCTGATAGAACTTACTAATAAGATCGTGAAAATTGTATAACCTTTCAAGAATTATGTACATCTTTTTGCTTGGAATGTTAATGATCTTGAATAAGTATGCAAAATTCTAGCTTTTAAGTGCTACCACTTCTTCATGAATAACATCACTCAAATATAAAATAAATGATGTCTTTTTAAAATATTTTATTATGCAAATATTTTTATAATAAAGCTTTGAAAAGTTCAAATTTTTGTTTATCTGTAGAAATTTTATACAAGTAATTTTTATTATCAGAATCCTGTTCTAGTCTTGAAACCTCCCAAAATTATATATATACATATATACACATATATGTATATATACACATAAGATCTCTGAAGTCAGAATCATAACAGTTTTGCTTAGAATTATAACTCCAGCTCTTGTCAGACAGATAAGCTCACATGATAGCTTCAATAAACACTTAAGTGTAGGATAATATTGGATTGTCCTTCTTCCTTGCTACAGGGAGCTTAGATTTATCGGGTTATACACATCAGAGTGCTCCTGAGTCACTCCCATTCCTCTGTGCTTATCTGTAACTCCTCTGTGCTCTCTTCCCCAACCAGTCCATCACCTTTTTCCCCTAATCAGACTCTGTTAACTTGTAAGGTCAGATCCTTCTAAGGACACTTGACTTGTATTCGTAAGTGAAATATTGCCTTTCTCTTCTCCTTAGGTCTTTTTAATAGTTTACTTTAAAGCAATACATTTTTGTATGGACACAGAAAGACAGTTAATATTGCGCTTTTGTACCTTGGGAGTTAATTGACTCCAAATAATATTCACTCACATGTATCTGCTTTCTCGATTTAAGCCTCAGTTGCCTTTAGTCCCTAGCACTGAAAAAGCAGGGTCCCGACAAGGAACTGTATGAACTCAGGGCAAGCAGTGAGCTACGCTGGCATCGAAAAGGGCCAGGCCAAAGCGCCACAATACTTGTAAGTTAAGAGCATAGTCATGGACAAATTCTGTCATGATCCAAAAAGTAATGATGAGATTAGGACCCTGCTAGGGTTAGGAAAGACTAACCTGGCTTGAACGCTGTAGTCAGAGATCTTTAGTGAGATGACCCCAGGAGAGCAATCCTATAAGCTTAATGTATCTCTTATTGTGTCCATACAAAAGGATTAATATTATGAATGTTCCATTCATTCATTTCTAGAAAGAGGACCACACCTTCTACAAGATCATTGTCAGTGATTTTAATGCCACGATAGGACCAAGAAGGTCGCCCGAAGAACTCCACTTTGGGACCCATGGCCTACAATGGAACGAACAGGGTGAGAGACTGAGTTCATCATGTCGAGCAAGACCAACTATGGTAACTCACAGTTCCAGAAGGCCGAATCTAAACATTGGACATGGGAGTCTCCCAGTGTACAGTTCCACAATGAAATTGACCTTATCCTATTTAATCAAAGGATTTGCCTGACCAATACCGCTGTTGTCCCAAAATTCCAAATGGGATCAGACCACTGTCTCCTTCATGCAAAAGTCTACTTCACAGAGCGGGGAAGAAGGACTGCAAAGTTTATGCTTAAGAAGAGAGCTCCCAGAACAACCACCAACTGGAGCTCTTTGGCACTATTGCAGCAATGTAGGAAGATGCTGTCGTTGACAACATTAACGAGGAATAAGATTGACTGGTTCAGCACCTCCATGACTGCATGGGGAATGCCAAGAGTGAGAAAGCCACTAACACATGCCTGACCTTGGAAACTCTCGAGTTCATTCACCAATGTGGTTTGGCACGAGCCTCAGGCAATCACAAGCTAACGTCTGAACTCCCAAAGCTGTGCAGAGAAGTGATAAAGGTAGACCTCAAAGAAAGAAGAAGAGCAGTGTTGGCCTATGCGGCAGTAGTTGGGAAAAGCATACACAGAGCCTGCCTGTCCTTCGCCAACTATAAGACCAAGATGAATGCCCTCCAACTTCCCAATGGATCTATCACATCTTCCAGAAAGACAATGGAGAGGATTATTCACAACTTCCACTTGGATCTCTTAGACAGTCATGTCCACCTGCCCACATACCAAATTCTGCAGGATGGATAAATCGTTCCCAACATCCGCCCTTCTGAAATACGACACGCCATTTCATCAGTGAAGATGCGGACCAGCACCTGGTTCAGACAAAGTCAAAACTGAATACCTGAAGAATCTGCCGCCAGTACTCGTTAACACACTGACTCGGCTCTTCACACTCTACCTGTCTGTATGCAAGGCTCCGTCCCAATGGAAAACTAGCAGGACTATTATGTTTTACAGGAAGGGAGACATCCACGACATTGGCAACTATCACCCAATCTGCCTGTTGTCCATTGTCTACAAGTTATTCATTCGAGTCTTCCTGAATAGAATTGGCAGAACACTAGACGAAGGACAACCATGCAAGCAAGCTGGGTTCTGAAAAAGATTCAGCACATTCGACCATATCCACACAGTGACCAAGCTCATTGAAGTTTCTCAAGAGCTCAAGACGATGCTCTAACGTTCATCGATTTAAAGAAGGCCTTTGTTTCTGTTGAGACTTAAGTGGTCATCGAAGCCATAGCCAAACAGGGCATTCAAACTCAATACATCAAGATCCTCCTCGAGCTTATTATAGATTCACCTCTAGGATCTCACCATTACATAAGGAAGTGATCATTGATGTAAAGAGAAGGGTTTGGTAGGGTGATGCCATTTCACTGAAATTCTTCAGTGCCACCATCGAGAATGTCATGCCACGACTAGAATGGGAAGAAATGGGAGTGAAGATAAACGGTTGGCAACTACACCGCTTTGCTGATAACACCAAACTTTCTGATAACACCAAACATCAGCCAAGCAGCACAAATGGTGGCCGACTTCGACCACCAGTGTGGAAAGATCAGATTGCAGCTGAATCTCAGTAAAACAATGTTCATGTAAAACGAACTAGTCCCTGACGTTCCAGTTGCTCTCAAGAAATGAGCATCTCTGAATGCAGCAGCTATGTGTACCTGGGTCTTGAACTCAACATGAGGAAGAACTTGGCACCAGAACTGCACAGGAGGAAGAGAGCAGCGTGGAATGCCTTCAGGAGTGTCAAAGAACTGATTAAGAGGACAAAGAATCTTCAGCTCTGGGCACATCTTTTTGACGCCACCTTTCTTCCTGCACTAACATATGCCTCAGAGACCTAGGCCCCATGAAAACAGGATGAGAATGCTATTCGGGTATCCGAAAGAGGAATCGAAAGAGCTATGCTTGGAGTATCACATTTCACTCAAGTGAGTGAAGGAATTCGGAGTTTCAACCTCAGTTGAAGAATCAGAGTTTCAACCTCAGCTCAAGAATCAGGGATGCTGTCTCGTTTGCCAAGGTATCGAAAATCAGATGGGCCAGATGACACGTAATGTGATTTAGAGATGATCACTGGACTAGCGCTGTTACTGACTGGATTCCACACAATGTCAAAAGACCATATGGCCACTCCGTTATGAGATGGTCAGACTTCTTCGTCAACACCATGAATGAACCGTTTGAGGCTCTTCCTATTCCTGGAGCGTGCAGATACCATTGGGCTAAACTAGCACTCCACAGGGACAAATGGAGACATTATTGGCAACCACTCAAGCAAATCAAAGATCAACAGGATGACAAGTGATACAAATGATTATGGATGTTTATGTTTCTTGGACAAGAGAGGAGAAAAATACCCATGGGATTCTGCTCTTGGGTGGGTTGTCCTGCTGAATGAGAATCAGCCTAGAAGATGCTTCCACTGAGGGAAGGACTTTATCTTTGCTGATTGTGGCCACATCTATGTGCAAGCCCCAACCCCTCATGTTTTGGAATTTAACTAGGCTGTAAGAGTGGGCTGGGGGATCCAGAGGGAGTATGAAGTAGAAGGGGAGGCAGAAGCAGGAAGGAGAAATATGAAGGAGCAGGATCCAAGAGGAAGATGAAGAGGAGCGAGAGAAAAAGCAGAAGGAGAATAAGAGGAGAATTGAGAGGAGATTGGAATAAACTGTAATTGATTCTAACCTGCCTGACCCTTGTTCCGTCCTTTACTTGTTCATCTCCATTGGCCTCCCTAGAGTGGGGGAAGCAGCGGAGACCACCGAAAGCAAGTGGTGGAAAAGAGAGCCACCACATGGTCCTTTAGTATTTTATTTTTTGAATACACTTTGAGGAATAAAAAATAACAATACATAGCAATTGTATACATGGCACACACACTTTTACTTTAAATTTTAAGTATAAGATCAACATCTTAAAAATGAAATAATTTAACTCATAGATATATTTAAAAGTTTTGAAGGAAAGATAAATGAATAAACACTCAGCCACTTATTCCAATGTTCAACAGTAGCAAAATCAAATTGAAAACACTATATTTTCTTTGTTTCACGTGGATGACAGTATTGGCAATTTACTAGTAGATGTGTATGTTGTGAAAGAAGACTCTTTTTCTCCTGGATTAATGAAGAGTGCAGTGTTTATTATCTAGGGGTAATTGAGAAAATAATTTTGCAAACAAAGTTTTAAAATGTGGAGAATTTATGAAGTCATTGACTTTTAGAATCATTCACCAATGACATCTAAAGTGAATGTACATAAATCATTTTGTTTTCAGTTGTTTGAATAGAAACTCTCAAATAGATGACATTTCTGTGCTCATGTCACCTCTGAATGATTGAAAATATTATTATTTTTCAGTCATAGAAATTAGGAAAAATAAGCTATTATTATTGATTCTAAACTGAGTTCTACAGAAATAAAAAACATATTTTGAACTAGAGAATCAGTGTAAAATAAAATTGGTTTCAATGATCAGAAGTGGTAGACATTATTGATTCATTTTACAAATTGGATTTTAAATTGGATATGGTGCTTGGTACTCTATAATATTATAACTCAACATATTTATAAGAATATTGTTAAGAAAACGTTTCTTGATTTTGAAATTCTTAACTTCCAAGCATATTGATAGTGTTATTATGTGTAACTTCTTAAATTTCAGATCATTTTGTAGATAATAAATTTAAAAAAATGAGTTTCTAAAGTGAACAGCACATTAATAGAAGTGTATTCTTCCATAGATAACAAATTATCAACAATGAAATCTATTTCTTTATACAATCTCCCATCAATTTCTGAAGGTAAATGTTTTAGTTTATAGATTTTCCTTTTACTTAAAGTAATCTAAATAGTAAATTTTAAAATTCTAAAATTTTATTGTATTATAGTTGATGAGGTAAAGAATATTAAAATAAAAAATTATTGGATGGATTTTAGTAATATCAAGAACACCATAACTTATCTGACGAACCTAAAATACTTTCAAGTCTTCCTGATTAATGATAAAGATTTGCAACTCTATTTAGTGAGCTATATGTAATTAAAAGTACAAATCTAAAGTCATGATAAAAATATTAAAAGGTTGAAATTATTAAATATAGATGATTAAGTCTCCTTAATTTTTACTTGATCTTTTATTTAAACATATTTTGTCTGTAGTACATCCTAAGATTTTGTTTGCAGAAGACTCACTCTACTATTAATTGGTTTAAATAGTTACACAATGATTATGATCATTGATTTATATTCATGTATTAATTTATCTAAATTTTGGTTTTGTGTGTGTTGAGTGTGGCACACAAGGCTCACTCCTGGCTCTGTGCTCAGGGATCACGCCTAGCAGCGTCAGGAGACCATATGTGTACAGAAATCCTGGGTTGTTTGCTTTCAAGGAAAACACCCTATCTGCTGTACTGTGGCTCAGACATCTTATACATTGAATTTATCAACTGTTTTTTATGGAATTTATAATAATTAACCTGCAGTTGGACAAAAGTGGAGGCAATTGGCTATTGCTCTTACATTCAAACAATATGTATGGAATTACAGAACACAAAATTAGTGTTCATGTTTTCTGGGCAGAACTTGATCTTGGAAAGTTATTTGATATCCTGTGTATGTCAGAAGAAAGGAAGAGAACAAGTGAAAGCAAACAAACGGCTAATGCCTGACTATATTTACAAAATGTATTAAAATACTGCGACTGGAGTGATTGCACAGCGGGTAGGGTGTTTGCCTTGCATGCGGCCGACCTGGGTTCGATTCCTCCACCCCTCTCAGGGAGCCTAGCAAGCTACGGAGAGTATCCCGCCCACACTGTAGAGTCTGGCAAACTACCTGTGGTGTATTCGATATTCCAAAAACAGTAACAACAAGTCTCACAATGGAGATGTTACTGGTACCTGCTTGAGCAAATCAATGAACAATGGGATGACTGTGCTACAGTAAACTAAAGTATTGCATTATTGACTTAAAAAAATTCTGCTATTAAGATAGCGGCAGTAGGAGTTTTCCAAATCAGCTGTTTTCTTTTCTTTTTTTTTTAAGTTTTATTGAATCACCATGAGATAGTTACAAGCTTTCATGTTTGGGTTACAATCTCACAATGATCAAACACGCATCCCTCCACCAGTGCACATTCCCCACCACCAATATCCCGGGTATACCCCCCTTTCCCACCCTCCCACTGCCTCTATGCAGTCAATATTCCCCATACTCTATCTCTACTTTTGGGCATTATAGCTTACAACATAGACACCGAGAAGTCATCAAGTTTGGTCCATTAACTTATTTTGGCATGCATCTCCCATCCCAACTGGTTCCTCCGGCCATCATTTTCTTAGTGATCCCTTCTCTATTCCATCTGCCTTCTCCCTTCTGCTCATGAAGCAGTCTTCCAGCTATGGGGCAATTCCTCTGGTCTTCATATCTACTGTCCTTGGGTGTCAGCTTCATGTGATGTTATTTTATACTCCACAAATGAGTGCAGTCCTTCTATGTCTGTCTCTATCTTTCTGACTCATTTCACTTAGCATGATACTCTCCATGTTTATCCATTCATAAGCAAATTTCATGACTTCATCTCTCCTAACAGCTGCATAGTATTCCATTGTGTAGATGTACCAAAGATTCTTTAACCAGTCATCTGTTTTAGGGCACTCAGGTTGTTTCCATATTTTGACTATTATGAACAGTGTTGCAATGAATATATAGGTACAGATGTCATTTCTACTGTGCTTTTTTGCATCCTTGGGATATATTCCCAGAAGTGGTATTGTGGAGTCATATGGAAGCTCAATTTCTAGTTTTTAAGGACTGTCCATAATTTTTTTTTTTCCAGAAAGGCTGGACTAGTCGGCATTCCCACCAACAGTGAAGGAGCGTCTGTTTTTCCCCACATCCACGCCAGTACTGGTTGCTTTTGTTCTTTTGAATGTGTGCCAGTCTCTGTGGTGTGATATTATATCTCATTGTTGTTTTGATTTGCATCTCCCTGATGATTAGTGATGTGGAGCATTTTTTATGTGCCTTTTAGCCATTTGTATTTCTTTTTTGAGGAAACTTCTGTTCATTTCTTCTCCCCATTTTTTGATGGGGTTGGAGGTTTTTTTCTTATACAATTCTACTAGTGTCTTGTATATCCTGGATATTAATCCCTTATCAGATGGGTATTGGGTAAATATTCTTTCCCATTCTGTGGGATCTTTCTGTATTTTAGTCACTGTTTCTTTTGAAGTGCAGAAGCTTCTTAGTTTGATGTAGTCCCATTTGTTTATGTTTGCTTCCACTTGCATGGTCAGTGTTGTTACAACCTTAAAGATGCTTTTACCAGCTGTTTTCTTTAGGAAATACCTAGACTGGTCTTTCCCAAACCTCCAAACCTCCCCTTTTCCTTGAAGCATGTGAAAAAAGACACAAAATCTCAGATGTTACCAATGTCTAACTAAACTGGCTTTTATAATTTTAGTGTTGCTCTGGGTCATCTTAAAGGGCTACAGAGGCATGTATTTCACATGGTCATATGGACTTCTTTACAACCCAGCTCAGTTCATCAGGTTTGAAAATTATTTAGGGCCAAATGCATAGAAGTAAAGTAATTATTTCTCTGAATATGAACTTTATTTCTCTGCATATGAACTTTGTAGACTCTTTAGAAACAGTATTATCAACTACTTATGAATTTTAGGTTCTTTGTCTTTTTGTTGGCATATGAATAATTTATTTCACAAATATCTTTGTTTTCTTAAAATAGATTAACATATATATGTATAACAAAATGCTAAATAGTGAGAAAGGCATATTTTCCTTTTAAAATACACACAGTAAAACTACTCTCTTTAGATTGATTGTGATATTAGGAGAAGTCAAACAAAGATTATTACGTTTATTCCAATTTAAGCTTTTTATTCATTTTCCAATAATTGCACTAGAAGCCTCAAAGATATGCTCTCAAATTTTAAGAACCTTGGGGAAATTAGCCAGTTTTGTACTAATAAATTAATGATAATGTTGAAATAACCTTTTTTCAAGGTAACATAAAAGGCTGTGGCAATGTTCTACTTTCTTAGTCATATTATAAGTTTTCAGTTGACCTGGAGTAAAACTCATATATTTTCCTTTACAGAAAAACAATGTCAGTTTAAATTCTTACTTTTCTATACATAATAGTAAAGATCTTGGTATGGCTTTCGCAGTTTAAATTACTTCTCAAATTAAACAGGGAAACTACCTTATTGATTAAGCTATTTTTAATTATTCTTTGGCAGCTTGTATATATAAAAAATGGGTGGTATAATGGTATACATAGAACCATCAAATACAGTATTTCTCCCTTATATACAAGAAATGAAGATTCTTATAAAGTTGGCTTAAATTAAGTTACATATTTATATTCCATCTCCACCAATTTATTCTTGAAGGAACTTGGAAAAGTCACTATAATAGTATGCTACATAGGTCAGAACTAAGAACCATAAGGTGATATTCAAACACAGAAATAAATTTGATTACATTCCTAAATGTGATCAAGATGAGACTATATTAATTTCTCCAATCTTGATTTTACATAGTTATCATCTTTCATTATTCTGATTTAAATTTTCACAGCAACTTTTCATTGTGTATAGTTTCTAATCTCCTCTTCTTATAAGTACAACATATACTTAATTTTAAAGCTCCACCCATGAGGTTTTTTGAAAACTTAAATCTTAAAAGGTCATATCCCCGATGCTGCCAACAGGTCAACCTGTGGGCGAATGTATCAACAGCCTGATCGTTCCTTCAGGCTTCCTGACACCCCAAAATTGCCACTGTGCCTTTGACCAGACCCCAACAACTTGGGACTAAATTTATCAAGAAATTCAATGGCCAAAAATTAGGTATATGGGAGCCAGGACCACAAACCACCTCGGCTCAGCTATACAAGCTCATTTATTGGCCTGATCTCAGAAACCCATAGATAAATCTTGAAAGAGACCAAAAGCAACAGTTAATCTCAGATCCACGCATGGCTGAACAGACTGGTGTAAATCAGAGGGGGGCAGGTTGTCCTGTGCCTGCCCAAGCAGAGCCCTTAGCAGCCACTTGCTTCCACAATCCAAAATCGCTGCCATACTCCCGTCGTGACTCCACCGTCTCAGGACAGACCTCACCATGACACAATTTGCTGAAAATTCAGTTATGTGGGTTTTGTGACTGAAATGGCCAGTCTTTCACAGAGTTGGGGTGAACTACTTCCCCCCACATCCCAGTACTCATGGAAACACTGGCAGTCACTCCCCACAAACCAACTCCCACTTTCCAATACACATGGAAGCACGGTCCACCCCACAAACCAAATCCAGTGTCTCCCTGTAAACTTTATTACTGGCCTTGCTTCAGAGACCCATAAATAAATCTCGAAAGAGATCAAAAGCCAGAGATTAAAATGCAGTGAGTCCCAGAAGACACTATAGTGTTGGAGATGAATCCGGGGCCCATATCGAGCCAATTTCACCGGGGCACTCACCCCAGATGGACCAGATGCAGTCTCCCAACCTACTCCAGATGGAATCACATAGACCAAGAGCTTCCACAAGCAAGGCCCAGGTATGCGGGATGCAAGATTAAATCTCCATGCCATGGCGCTGGGCTGTCCCTCTCCAGCTCCCCATCCATCTGTTGGCCTGGCTGTCAGCCCACAATGTGCCTCCAGATGCCACCTTAGCACACCAACATGCCATGTCCTGAGATACAGCAGTGAGTCCCAGAAGACACCACAGAGCTGGAGATCTCTCCAGGCCCCATATTGAGCCAATTTCACTGGGGCATCTCAGATGGAACAGGTGCAGTTTCCCCTCCCACTCCAGATGGAATCCCAGTGACCAAGAGCTTTCACAAGCAAGGCCCAGCTATGCAGGTTTCAGGACTAAATCTCTATGCCGCATGTTGGGAGAGGTGCCAGGCTGTCCTCCCAGGCTTTCTGCCCGCTTGTTGTCCTGGCTGTCACACCCACAATATGCCTTTGGGCACCATCTCAGCACACCAACAGCCCTGGTCCAGAGATGCCCAATTGAATCCAAAAGTGGATTATTGCCCTACATAAATGTCTCTGTAATCCAACCATTTACAATCTAGGATTCCAGATGCACATAGCTGTGGCACCCAAGATATTCAAAGTGAGAAATGGACAATAAATGATCTAGCATCTGTCCCTGGCAGGCAGGTTTGAATGGTGGTGGGAAAATTCAAGTAAAACATAATGCCCAAAAGTAGAGTGAGAGTATTTTGGAAATTGCCTGCCATTGAGGCAGGGTGAGGACTGGGATGGGGGCGGGGGGAATATTCTGGGAACATGGTGGTGGAGAGTGTGCACTGGTAGAGGGATGGGTGTTCGATCATTGTACGGCTGAATCTTGAACATGAAAGCTTTGTTAACTGTATGTCATGGTGATTCAATTGAAAAGCAATGTGGAGTTCATGCCTAATTCAAACAGCTTAACCAAAGGCTGAATAGCAGTAATCCTACATTTAAAAAAAGAGGTCACATCCCCAAACAGAGTCACATTCTGATTTCCTAGGGATTAGAGCTTCACCACATGAAAAGACTTAGGCTTTTTGTTTCCATCAAGACAAACTTGGGTTTTAAGAATATCAATAGTTATGATGATTAAATAATTCTTCAGACACTTAGAATCATGTGTCCTAACTAGATACACTTATTATTGTCCTTCTTATTGTTAATAGTCTATGCATTTCAATAAAATTTGCATTTGCTTTAGTAATAAAACAAAAACAAGAACAAAAATAACCTGAATATACAGTACTTCTAAGAAGGCATATAATCGGCCCATAAACATATTTTTTAAAAGCTCAAGATCATGTATTATTAGACAAATGAAATAAAAATGGCACATTAGCAAGGATGACCTATATACTATTGTAAATAGCAATATTGGAAAGAGTTGGAGAAAAAGGCACTTGGTACACTATTGGTGGGAATTAAATTAAATCATATAGATAATTTTTCAAGGTTGTGAAGGTTACTGTTGTTTGTAGCATATTAAGGCAATATAATTATCTTTACTGCATAATCATAATGCAGTCTTAAAGGTGAAAATTGATGGAAAAGGGGGTAGAGTTTTACTATATCTATAAATTATTATATGGTGCCCTGGTTATGGTTGATTTTGTTTACTGCTGTAACAAATGTATGTATAAATATATGTTCATTTATACAAGACATGAACTTTGGCACTAAGTCACATATTCACTGAAAGTTTTGCTGATTGGATAAAGGTTACTTAATATTTCCATACCAAAACTGCCCTTGGTATTATCACCTTATGAAATTGTCAATAACTCAGAGTCATTGCTAGTTCTTGAACAGAGAAAAAAAAGAATTAAATAGGAGTGTAGAAATAATCACCAGGTTAATTTTCCAAGTCTTTGCTAGAAATGATACTTTCTAAAAAAATAAGCAAAATTTTTTGATTTATTTCTCTTTAGTTAACGCATGAATGTCACTTAAACTATCAGTTAAATTCCATGCATGCTCACTTTGAAGGAGTACTGTGTTGTTATATTTTTAGAAATTGCTATCTTGATACTATGACTATTTTCACCTTTTATTATTGAGTTGCTTGTGAGATTTCCTCAAGCCTGCAAGGAATTGCTTAACCAATTTTGATCACCTTTCATTCAATACATATATGTTAATAGGTTATGTAAGTCTTTTTATTGTATCTCCTTTGATCATTACATAATGTCTGTTACTGTCTTATACTGATTTCTTAGATTGAAGTCTACTTTGTCTGTTATAAGTAGCACCCTCCCTATCTTTGTTCTCTGTATGTTTGTCTTTATAATTATTTCCCAAACTTTTGCTTGAAGTCTGTGTCTATCATAACAGATCAAGTGTGTCTTTTATTGGCAGCAGAAAATTGGGTTCAGTTTTCTTGTCTAACAGTCATTCTGTTCTTTTTGATTGGTAATTTCAGACAGTTGATCCTAAAGGGAATTATTTAAATGAGGTAGTTTAATGCCAACTTTTTGTATGAGTTCCTTATATTTCTATAATTAGTCTTTGTTTCTTTGGTGTTTTATATGAGACTGTTTAGTATATCTTTACCGGTTTAATGACCAAAAACTTCTTTAGCTCTTGTCAGTGAAATCTTGTATTGCACCATAAAATTTGAATGATAATCTAGCTGGATGAAGTATTCTTATGTGAATGCCTATTTTATTTAGTGAGTTGGATATACTACACAAGTACTTTTTAGCCTGTAGGCTTTCATTAAAAGGATCTTTTGTAATTTTTATAGAAGCTTCCTTATAGGTATTTCTGGGTTTGTTCTAACTGCACTCAGAATAGTATATATCTCTTTCCCTTTTGCCAGTTTAATTACCATATGTTTTGGTATTTTTTGTTTGGACTTATTCTACTAAAACCTAAAAATGTACTGAAAAACAAGTAAAGCTAAAAATGATGACATTCCATTGGGAGAATCACACATTAGACAAAGAACTAATATCCCAGATACATAACGTATTTTAAAGTCTTAAGGTTGTGAAGGTTACTGTTGTTCATAGCATATTAAGGCAATATAATTATCTTGACTGCATAATCATAATGCAGTCTTAAAGGTGATTTTTTTTCTTAATGGGCAATTTTTTTCTTAATGGGCAGAAGATTTATAGATAATTCCACAAAGAAGATATCAAGATGGCAAACAGACATATATAACAAAATTCTCAGTATCACTGATAATCCAGAAAATGAAAATCAAAATGCAGGGAGATATCATATCACACAAATCAGAATGGTCTATATCAAAAAGTTTTAAACATGAGTATTGACAAGGAAATGGCAATAATAGAAGCCCTCATTCACTACTGGTAGATTTGCTGCTTGTTTCAACCTATTTGAAAATGGTTTGGAGACTTAAAAGAATTGAAAACATGTATTGCATAAAAACCTGCAATTCCTATCTGGGATTCCACCACAAGAGCATAAAAACTTGGATACAAAATGACATATGTACGTCTCTGCTTATTGCAATATTACTTACAATAGCCAAATCTTGAAACAACTGAAGTATCCAACAACAGATGATGAATGATGAATAGAGAAGTTGTTTTATATATGTATACATATGTATATATGCATATATATTCACAGTAATCCCATTGATCATCGATTTTCTTTAGCAGACACCAGTAATGTCTCCATTCAACCTTGCCCTGAGATTTTAATAGGCTCTCTTTACTCATTCTTCCCAGCGGTGTCGCATTGGATGCTCTTTTAGGGTAAGGGGAATGAAACACATCATTGTTACTGTATTTGGCATATCAAATACACCACAGAGAGCTTGCCAAGCTCTGTCTTACAAGCAGGATGCTCTTGGTACCCTGCCAGGTTCTCTGAAAGGGAGAACTAGGCTATTAGAGGTCTCTCGGCTGTGAATGCCTTGGATGGGATTACAGGGCACCAGGGGAAGTTTGTGGGTGTGGCTTTCAAGCTACTAGAAAATGGGAGGTCTAGATAGAAGAGGCTCAGTTCCTATCCGAGCAGGCTTAGAGATCTCAGCCCCAGGTTCCACACACCTGGGTTCCTCTGCCGTTTCCTTCATTTGTGAGGCTCATCCGGACGTGTGGAGAGGAGCTTAAGCATGGCTGTGGCTGTGGCTGTGTACCGGAGGTCTTCGGCTGCCAAGGCTCTGCTCAGGGCAGGGAGGGAAACTCAACCCACTCTGCTCCAAGGGGCCAGGCACGAGGGCAAGAGATTCTGTGTGTGTATATATATATATATATATATATATATAAATATACATATATATATATATACAGTGGGATACTACTATGTTGTAAGAAAAGGTGAAATTATGGAATCTGCTCAAACTTGTATACAATTACAGGACGTTACATGTAGCATAATGAGTCATATGGAAAATATGCAATCCTCAGATAATATCCCTTAGAAAAGAAAAATAAAAAATTAGGGCGACTGCCTTGCAGACTGGCCAACCCAGTTCAATTCTTCCACCCCTCTCTGAGAGCCCGGCAAGCTACCGAGAGTATCTCACCCACACGGCAGAACCTGGCAAGCTACCTGTGGTGTATTCAATATGCCAAAAAAAGTAACAATAAGTCTCAAAATGGAGGTGTTACTGGTGCCCGTTCGAGCAAATTGATGAGCAACAAGATGACAGTGGCAGTGAGAGTGAAGCAAGACATATACAGTTCTCAATGGAAACCTGAGAGATATTTAAGAACTGTAATCTGAGCTTTCTTGAGTGTGAGGGGGCAAAATTAAGATAATGGTGGAGGAATCCTGGGATTCTGGTAGTAGGAATGATATAACAGAAGTGAAAGTATAAAATAATAATATTGGTGATACAAAATTATTATAAATAGTAATATCAACTCTAGAAAACAATAGAAAATTTTACCATTAGATACTCAAATCTCAATTTGGTGGGGAAGAATCTCCATATTGTTTTCCATAGAGGCTAAATCAACAACATTCCTACAAATATTGTGAGAGAGCCCTTCTCAATAGCTTCAAAAGGCAAGATATGGAACCAACCCAAGTTCCCCAAGCAGGTGGGTAGATAAAACATTTCAGATTAGACCACCATAAAAATAAACCATCCAGCTATAAAAAAAAACGGTGGAGGTATGTTGTCATTATGGTGGTAGGTATAGTGTTAGAACACCATAGGCTTGAAGCATGGCTATTAGCAGTTAAGTCCCATGTCCAAATAAAAATTGGAAGATAAAAACAAAATCAATTTATATAAGAACCAACAAATATTTTTGAACCGGGGCCGGAGCGATAGCACAGCGGGTAGGGCGTTTGCCTTGCATGCGGCCGACCTGGGTTCGATCCCTGGCATCCCATAAGGTCCCCCAAGCACCGCCAGGAGTAATTCCTGAGTGCAGAGCCAGGAGTAGCCCCTGAGCATCGCTGGGTGTGACCCAAAAAGCAAAAAAAAAAAAAAAAAATTTTTTTGAACCAAAAGAAAATAGAATTCAATTATTCCATGAATTCTCAGAAGCTTTTGGAACTTTAATTTGCTGGAAGTAAATTTTAATTAAAATCTGACTTTGGAACTTCTCAATTTCTTCTTCGTCATAGTTGGATGTTGGTGCGTAGATGATGAAGAATAAACTGCCAACAATGAGCTACATCTATTCAAGCATCAGCATCCGATTTGGGTTGTTAGGCATTCCAAAAAATTGATACTCATGGCCAAGTTCATGTTGATGAGGACACTGACACCACTGATAGCTCTACTGTCACATGTTCTGAGAAACAGTTCTCCAGTGTCGAAAATGGCGTGATGTGATTGAAGCTTTCTAGTCTCAGTCAGACCAATGATGTCGTACTTGATCTGCACTTGCATCATCAGGTTCTCGATGGATGCTTCTGATGCCAGTGTAAGAGTGTTGAAAGTATAAACAGTTATTTTAGTCCTTCTTTATTTTGGCAGCCTAGTTTCGCCCTGAGATTTTATCAACCTCTCCTTATTTGTTTTTCCCAATGCTGCCATATTGGGAGCTCTTTCAGGGTCAGGGGAATGAAGCCCATTATTGTTATTGTTTTTGGCATATCTAATACTCCACAGGTAGCTTGCCAAGCTCTGCTGTGCCGGCGGGACACCCTCGATAGCTTGCCGGGCTCTCTGAGAGGGACAGAGGCTTTGGGGGCAGACTCTGATCGCTCTTAGAGTTGCTCCCAGTCAAACTAATGCAAGCTTTTGCTCGACTGGCATGTTGTAACAACCTGCACACTGACAAACACACACCAGCCCGCGTCTCCGGGCAGCACTTGTTGGTTCACTCTTCACCAGTTGGCACTGTTGCCACCCGCCCCCACCCACAATGTGTCAGAGAATTGAGAAGTTCTAAATGGAGCTGGAGAAATTCTATAAAGAAGACCACACTTTCTACAAGGTTATTTTCGGTGATTTTAATATCAAGATAGGAGGACCAAGAAGGTCACCCAAAGAACTCCATATCGGGACCCACGGCCTAGAACAGAACGAACAGGGTGAGAGACTGTATTCATCATGTCGACCAAGACCATCCATGGTAACTCGCAGTGCCAGAAGGCCGAATCTAAATGTTGGACATGGGAGTCTCCCAGTGGACAGTTTCACAACAAAATTGAACACATCATATTCAGTCAACGGTTTTGCCTGATCGATGTCACTGTTGTCCCCAAATTCCAAACGGGATAAGATCACCCTCTCGTTAGTGTTAAATTCTACTTCATGGAGTTGGGAGAAAGGGCTGAAAAGTTTAAGAGAACTCCCAGAATGACCATCAACTGGGAGCTCTTTGACACTATTGCGGCAATATGGGAAGATGCCATCGTTGACAGCAATGATGAGGAATACAATGACTGGTTCAGCACCTCCATGACTATGTGAGGAATGCCAAGAGTGAAAAAGCCACAATAAGATGCCTGTATTCAGAAACTCTCGAGCTCAATTGCCAACAAGTTCCAACCTCTGTCTCATTTGCCAAGCCATTGAAAATTAGATGGGCGGAACACGTAATGCAATTTGGAGATGAACGCTAGACTAGAGCCATTACCAACTGAATTCCACTGGACGTCAAAAGAATGCCTTGCCACCTACCTAGGAGATGGTCGGACTTCTTTATCAATACCTGAATGAATGGTTTGAGGCTCTTCATGTTCCTGGAATGAGCAGATGCCACTGGGCCACACTAACACAAGACAGGGACGAATAGAGAAGTTACTGGCGCCTGCTTGAGCAAATCAACAAGCAATGGAATGACAAGTGATACAAGTGATAACTTTGGAAAAGGACAAGAAATAAACAGATAGCTACATACATATATGCTGTTAGATATAACAGTACCTACTATATATGTTTGTGGTGTTATGTATGTTATATTTACACATAACAATTCGTCTATTTATTTACTTTTCTATCCTCAAGTCCCATATATGCTTAATAAGTTATCACAGATTATTTGGCTCAAAACAGTAGAAGTTAATTCTTCTACAGTTCTAGAGGCCAAAAATTCAAAGCCAAAGCTACTGATAAGAAATCAAGGCATTGAACAGTATCATCCCTCAACTTTTTAGTTTCTGATGTTTTAAAATATTGTGATCTTTGATCCCATCACTCTCAAGCTTATCATTAGTTTTGTGTTGTTAGTTATTTTAGTTATGTTATATAATGATTTTATATTTATATATAATATACAATATATTATATCATGTTAAATATATTATATATAGTTATGTTAATTATGTTATATTATATTATATATGTTATATCAAGTTATATATGTAGTTATATATGTTATATCAAAGTTATATATCAAGTTATATATGTTATATCAAGTTATATATTATATCATATATTATATATCAGATATTATATATATATTATACCATATGGCTTATGGTTAGTTTTATGTGTCAACTTGATTGGGTCATAGGATGCCTAATTGTCTTTCTATCTTTAAGAGTTTTTATAGGGTGTTCCTTGATGAGATTAGTGGTTGTATAATATATTAACAAGTTTTCAATGCTATCAGGCATCATTCTATCCTTTAGTATCTAAGGCAAAAATAGAGGAAGGGAGAATTGTTTTCTTCCTTCCTTTCTTTCTTTCTTTCTTCCTTCCTTTCTTTCTTCCTTCCTTCCTTCCTTCCTTCCTTCCTTCCTTCCTTCCTTCCTCCCTCCCTCCCTCCCTCCCTCTCTCTCTCTCTCTCTCTTTCTCTCTTTCTTTCTTTCTTTCTTTCTTTCTTTCTTTCTTTCTTTCTTTCTTTCTTTCTTTCTTTCTTTCTTTCTTTCTTTCTTTCTTTCTTTCTTTCTTTCTTTCTTTTTCTCTTGAGTTAGTACATTAGTTTCTCCCATACTTGGATTGCTATGATACCATTGGCTTCCCTACTTTGAAGGCTGTTGGACTCAAATAGTTTTTCAGTCCAGTAGCTTTCCTGAGTCTCCAAACAGCAATAAGCAAATCACGGGCCTTCTTATTCTCTATATTCATTTAAATGCTGATTTTTTAAATAAAATAATTATCAATTATTTAACAGCATGGAATCTATTTCCCTAGAATAGTTGTCTACTATTTCTTCCT
The DNA here is from genome assembly GCF_027595985.1 of Sorex araneus. NCBI lineage: Eukaryota > Metazoa > Chordata > Mammalia > Eulipotyphla > Soricidae > Sorex > Sorex araneus. Next base: position 67,911,272 of record NC_073306.1, read on the forward strand.
TACTCTATATTTTTTTCTGTCTTCTTCAAATTATCTTATTCATTACATGTGTCAGATTTCCCTGATTTCTATGTGACTTTATTTAGGACCCTCTTTCATAATTTTACACTTGAATATACTTACTTTGTCATATCTACAGAGTCTTTTCACATAAGATGGCATTAACAGGCTTAAGGGTGAAAGGACCTAATGTATTTGGGAGAAGAGTTTTCAGTCCTAATTATAAGTATATAACCTCAAATCTCCTAGAGAAAATAATGACTATTTATCTTTATTTCTACTTTCCCACCTGTCCTAGCTAGATGATGATTTCATGAGTGAAAAAGATTTGAGAATATACTGTTTATTTTTATTCCATTTGAAAGTTATGTAATCTGAGATACATTAAGGTCTTCTTTCTGTTTCTTTTCTTTGTAAAAATATCTTCAAAGTATAATGAGAATTGTAACTCATCAAAGATACTTGAACCAAAGTTCTAAAATGATGCATAATAAATTAAAAGGAAGTTTGAGTTTACTACTGGGTAAATAAAGACTTGGAGAATATATCTTGACTGTGATGAAAATGTATATTTTCAGGTTAGAACTAGAATAGGACTAGAAATATAAAAATAAATAATTTGTAAGTTACATATATGTGTATATACGTGTGTATATGCATCTAAATAGTTATTAAAAACTGAAGTGGTAACATTAAAAATTAAACATACAATTGATATTTATATAAATAGCAATAATGTTTATGTTTATAAAAATAGCAATTACATAAAAGTGTGTGCTAATTTTACAAAGAACATCATATTCTTTTTGAGTCAAAATATATTTGTAAAACAAACAGTTCAAGGAAAACAATATATATTTTATTGTATTTTAATTAAAATATTTTATTATATTTTATTGAATACATCATTTAGCATATTTTACATAAGCTAAGTATAAATAAAATGAAAAACATCATTATTTTTATATATTGCAATTTTCCATGAAAACTCCTGTTTGGCATTTTTTAAAACTTTGTGTAGTAGAATTAAAATTAGAATACCTATTTTATCATTTCAACATTTGATCTCACAAATAGGAAAGCTGGTGCATCACATATAACAATGGAACACCCATACAAATATCATCTTAGACAGGTACTGTAATTGTATAAGAAACATGAACAAAAGAAAATAATGTTAGAGAAATTGAGGCTTTCAAAGCATATATTGTTCTTACTAATCAAATTTTGAAACAGCAGACTTTAAAAGAATAATAGTCAATCCTAAAACTAAAATGTTTTGCATTTGTAGAAGGTGAAATTTTAAACAAAAGCTTGTTGACGTTCTCTTAATAACCTGTCAACCATTTATATCATTTGAAGACAAAAGATTTTTGAGAATTATCAAGTGATGAATCCTAAATCTAGAATTTCTCTTATAAAAAGTGTTCCTGAAATATAGTTTTCTGATTTAAAATATTTTTTTCACATCAAAAGTTCTTAGATGTGCCATCCAAAAACAAAAGCATATTTAATACTGTAATGAAAGCTATCCTGGAGGAAATTAACAGCTGACAATACTGAGAAGTATTTTTGTCTACACTGTATTTTAATACTAAGAAGTATTTTTTCTATACTGCACTTTCAAACTTTTAAACTTAGCAGATGCAATATTATTTTATTTTGGGGGTGGCAAACCCAATAGTGCTCAGGTTGATGCTTGAATCTGCACTCAGGGATCAGTCCAGGCAGGGTTCAAGGGACAATATGTGGCGCTTGTGATAGAACCTGGGTTGGTCACATGCAAGACAAGTATCCTATCTGTTGTACCATCTCCACAGCTCAAGCAAATATGATTTTAAATGAAATAGGATTGATAAATTTTAAATAATATATTATTTATTCTTTTTTCTTTCCCTCTTTCTTTTCCTTTTTTATTTATTTTATTACTTTTTAATTTTTTTATTTTAATGAATCACCGTGAGATAGTTAAAGTTTACAGACTTTTGTGATTACACTTCAATCAATGTTCGAGTGCCCATCCCTCCACCAGTGCCCATTCTCCACCACCAATATCCCTCCCGCCACACCCATCGCTTCCCACCCCCGTCTCTGTGGCAGGCACATTCCCTATTACTCACTCTCTCCTTTTGGGTGTTATGGTTTGCAATATAGGTACTAAGCGCCCATCATGTTTGGTCCATAGTCTATTTTCAGCACACATCTACCATCTCGAGCAATACCTCCTACCATCCTTTACTTAGTGGTCTCTTCTTCATCCTATCTGCCTTTTTCCCCAGCACATGAGACCAGCTTCCAAGCCATGGAGCAATCCTCCTGGCCCCTATTTCTACTATCCTTAAGTGTTTTTCTCCTAATATGTTACTTTATATTCCACAAATGAGTGTGGTCATTCTGCATTACTTATTCATAATTCATATATGTACGTCTAGATTGAGATAAAATTTTCATGTGCTCAACAACTAACTCATTTATAGCTTATTTCAAAGTCACATCATGAGAGTTAAGGAGATAATTAAAGGGTTACGGGTTTATGCTTCTTATGTGGAAGGACCCAAGCTCATTTTTCAGTATCTCAATGTCCCCTCAGCACCATCTGATATAGAACTGGTGTTCCTAAGCATTCTGGGCAAAGAAGCACCTATCACTGGAGCCTAGCAGTGAACCTACATGGCTCTACTTATGGAGAATTACCACCTTGCCTTCTAGGTTCCTAGAACACTGCTTGTTATGGCCACCACACAAAATCTCATAGCAATATCTCAAGTGTCTATGGATTATTTATCAACCATCTCACCTACCATTCTGTTTTATTCATTGGAAAATTTTTTCTTACAGTTGAATGAATAACACTGATTATCAAGTTAACAATGTCTGTCTTACCAAGGGCAAAGCTAAAATTTCTGTCTTACCTTCACTAAACTACCAGTACATAACTCAGTTGACTTAAAGTTTCTTAATTTTGTTTAAATTTCAATGTGGTCCTTGATCTACCTGTACTTCCCCTGAACTTCTTTCATAGACGGAAAGGAAGGAAAGCACAGTCTGTTTTGCCAGCTAAAATCTATTTTGTTAGCTCCTTTTAATTTTTTAGCCAAAATTTAAAAAACTGTCCTCCAGAATTCTGTCCTCACATGCCTCCTTTTGCTTATAATCTTTTTTCTAGATATTAGCCAGTCCCATGAAGTTAACTACTAGACAGTGATGACCAGTTGTCACAATCTCTCCTCCCCAATCTAGAAAACTCAAAGATCTGCTTATTTAGTAAATTATTTGGATGCCTAATAATCTATTCACAATGTACATTTTAAGAAAGATTGTTCATTATTTCTACTGTTTGTCTGGGCTCTCAGCCTCCCATTTCAGTACATAACATTGGTATCAACACTTGCTGAGTTAAGAATTTAGGAATGTTTCTTAAATATTTTCTTCCTTCTCATGTATGTACACTAAATCAGTGATTTATGTCAGTCCTAATATGCTTTCCTTTTCCCTAATTTCAAAAGGCGTTATTAATAGATATAATTTTTAATTAACATTTAATAACTTTGAATTAATCCTAAAATAATTTGTCCTATCACTATATACATATATATGATGAAAGTTCTCTCTCTCTATATTCTAACTACATATTTCTCAGTTGGACGACTAGAATAGTTTGCTAGTTGTTTTGTACTCCATTATTAACTCAGTGTCCAAAGTAGTTATTTTAGGAAACAAATTTTAAAAAGCATATACTGAAAAGATTCATGTGGGACAATTTTATTTCAGTAGTAGAACAATTTATGAGATTGGAATGGGTAACTAAAAAACAACCAATGAGGGACATTAAAAAGTCAGTTACTTCTGTGACTTATTAATGCTTAATCTCCCAGTCTGCCTATAATGGTTTCCGAGAGTTATCCAACTAAAAGGCAAAGGACTGGGTGAATTTATATATAGCAGTCATTGCTTGGGGGGCTGTATTTGTAGGGTGAATTTATAGGAAATTCTCTTCCTTTTTGAGAGCAGATCTGTCTTCCAAAGTTTTAGAGAAAGCCCTATGTAAAGGTGTATAGATAGGTAGTTAGAAATCAGTTGAAGAATATTAAGTAGTCTCCCACAGAAAGTGAAATTTTCCTTCATAAGATCCTACTGACATCTTATTTGACTTAAGAAAAAGTCATCATTTTCTTCACTCTAAGAAATTTTAGACTTGCGGGACCCTCTGCGCCTAAAGACTTTGATTCCAAAGATGTAAGACATTCGGGCATCCAGCGCAGCATCCGATAGTGATGCACTGGGACACCGAACTGGGCTACAACTCTGTGCTGCCGGGGGTGGATTTTTTTTCCTCCCCACCCTGTCTTCCTGCACGGAAAGCGGTGGACTGGCGGCACCCATGTGGCAGGCGCCATCTTCTGTGACTCCAAACCCACAGGTATTTGGTTTTTACTTTTGGGGCTCCCAGGAATTCATGGGAAGGGGGCGTAACCGGCACACCCTCAGCCCAGATAAATCCGGAGCCACTGAGCGCGAATCGGACACTCTGCGCCTAAAGACTTTGAATTCAGACACTTCTTACAGCAATGCACTGGGACTGTGAGCTGGGCTATGTAATTTCTGGCAGAATTTTCCCTGGACTTTATACAGAAATCCAAAACCGCGCGGACGCGGCATTAACATTTATAATTGTCAGCAATGTGAAACAGTTCCATTTGAACAGGTCTGACTTGGGGGGGAAACTCCAAATAATAACAGTAAGTTTTTGTTGAAATATTGAAGGTTTTTAATGTAGCAGCCACCTCTGGACTGTGAACTAAGCAAAAGCCCCATGCTAGCCGACGCGGCGGCATGGCATACACAATACTATGAGGCACAGGAAGGGGGATGAGGGGGAAAAAGAAAAAAAAAGGGAAAAGGAAAAAGAAAAAGAGAGAGAGAGAGAGAGAGAGAGTGTTATGTACTTGTAGCAGTGGGGCTACATATCTCTTCATTTCCAGCAATGAAAAACTAATTATCAAATGTAGTAGGTCTGTCTCTCTTGGTTGGAAACTCCAACAACTATAGTGAGTTTTGTGTTGAATTATGGAATGTAATCAAGGTAAAGAAAAAATGAAGTGAAATTCATTAGTTATACAGTAGGGGGTAGGGGTGGGGGCGGGGGGTATACTGGGGTTTCTGGTGGTGGAATATGGGCACTGGTGAAGGGATGGGTGTTTGAATATTGTATAACTGACATATAAACCTGAGAACTTTGTAACTTTCCACATGGTGATTTAATAAAAATTTAAAAAAAAAAGAAATTTTAGACTTGCTAGTTCTTCAATAAACCAAGATCAACCACTATGGTGTGTGACTGGAACAGGTTTTCTTTACTCACTGGTCTAAAATTTACATCTCCCTCTTCATTTCCCTCACTCACTCTTTTTAATCTCCTCTCCCTCTCATCATATTCCTCTAAATAAAGCTATTTAATTTTAGTAAACTATTAAGGAAAAAGAAGAAAAGATAGTGTTCATGAGAAAAAATAAAGTTTCAGCACTATATTCTGTATCATTTTGAATAATGCCTGGCACATACAAGATGCTCTTAAAAATTACGGGAAACATTTGGCTATTGTAAATAGTGCTGCAAGGAACATAGGAAACAGACAAAATGTCCCAGAATAGATGAAAATAATCTCTGGTACTTTACACAATTGAATAATACTCAGCCATAAAATAGATAGTCATGATACTCTACAGGTTTCTGCAACATGGAGAAACCTGGAGAGTACCATGCTGAATGCAGTTAGTCAGAGGAAGAGAGACTGGCACAGAATGATCTTTCTCATATGCAAGACATAAAGGAACATAATAGTGGAATAAAGGATACGCAAAACAATGGGAAAAAAGAACATGAGAACTATTATTCAGTGGGAAATTTGTCACTTGGAAGGGCTGGGGGAAAGGATAGACAGGGGGCAACTTCTATGATGGAAGGATGCACTTAACCAGAAGCAGGAGGTGGTGCTGAAAGATGGTCAAGTGTTGTGTGTGAATATCTATCAGCAACAACAACATTTCAATGTGATTACATTGAAAAAAAGGTATTTTCTTTTAAAATGCCTCTTATAAAAGCCTAGTGGGAAGAAAACGCTGTCCCGAAGTCCCCACACCAATGGTGAAGGGCAGTAGACACTGGTTAAGGCATTGGTGTTGAAACATCGCATGCCTGAAATCCAACCATTAATATTTTTATAATTTCACAGTGACTAAATAGAAAAAAAGTTAATTATGGAAAAGTTGGACTGGAGGGATAGCACAGCGGATAGGGCGTTTGCCTTGCATGCGGCCGATCCGGGTTCAATTTCTCCGTCCTTCTGGGAGAGCCAGGCAAGCTACCAAGAGTATCTCGCCCACTGGCAGAACCTAGCAAGCTATCCGTGGCATATTCAATATGTCAAAAATAGCAACAACAAGTCTCACAATGTAGACATTAGTGATGCCCACTCAAGCAAATTGATGAGCAACAGGATGACAGCAATACAGTAATACAGTGATAGAAAAGTTATTTTGGTTGTTGAACTCAATATGACTTTACATTTTGTTTTTGTTTCTTGGAACATAATTTGTTTGGAATTTTGAAACACAAAATCTGCATTCAAATAATAGCTTCAGTGTTTACTAAATGTGGATTTGAACAAGTTACTTGACCTGTTTTTTATGCTATCACTTTAAAATGTTGTATATTAAATTACAAAGGATTTATGTTAGTAAGTAGTATAGCAGTCCTCATGAAAGCTATTGATTTTCAATAAATACTAGCAAGATTTACTTTTAATTTTTCAGCTTAAGAATTGAATTAAACTAGGGGGCTGGAGCGATAGCACATAGGGTAGGGTGTTTGCCTTGCATGCAGCCAATCCAGGTTCGATTCCCAGCATCCCATATGGACCCCTGAGTACTGCCAGGGGTAATTCCTGAGTGTAGAGCCTGGAATAACCCCTGAGCATCACTGGGTATGACCCAAAAAGAAAAAAAAGGGTAGAATTAAACTAGCTTTTTATTTTTGTAGTGTAAAGAATATATTATAATTTTGAAATCAAAATCAGATTTTTCTATTTAATATTTTGTTATTTAATTGCTTATTTATAGGTATATCATTTCTTATTTAAATTGGGATAATAATTCACAGCATTTAGAATTTCTTGATGTCTGTTAAAGTTTGAAATATATGTTTCCTTTCAAGTTTTATATACTTCATATCCCTACTGTCATCACTTGTGTGAGTTAAAGAAATCATCTACCTGAAGAGCATATAAAATAATTAGTGATTGTCAATGCATCATGGGAAAATAACTCCTCAAAAATTTAATATCTTTTTAATGAAAAAATGGGAATAATAGGCCTCATAGTGTAGAAAATATTTTTTTGTTCTTCATACCTGAAAATTCCCAATGCACAATTATGCATTATAATCTTTTACAAGTCTTTCAGTGAAGAAAACCAATTAACTCTTCTGAGAATATCTTTACCCAGCATTATTTCACAATTATTAACTTTTCTCATACAATATACATTAAGATCTTCTGAGGCATTAGAATATTCTACAGAACAATATCTAAAACCCTTTTCGTTTTTTAGTTTGTTTGATTTATACCCTACCATCTTATATCTTTCCCCTATTTCATTCTCCTCTGGTAACTTCAGTTATATTATCAATGCCCACTTGTTTACTTGTTTAGAATTTTTATCTTAATTTTTCAGTTTATCCATTTTACATGCTTATATTGCTCCCATAGGCAAAATTATTCAAGATTTTTCATTTTCCTTCTGACTTTGCATAATTCTTTTAACATACTTATGCATTACTGCAATGTCAAAATCCCTTCTTTTAAAAATAGCTGACTAGTATTCTGTTATATGAATGTACCACATTTTCTTTATCTAGTTATCTATTACTAGTAGGCACTTTAATAGCTTCTACATCTGAGCTAGTGTAAATAATTTAATAATAAACCTAGATTACATGTAGCTTTCTCTGATAATTTTTTCCTATTCTTTCATGGATATGCAAAAGTGATATTGCTGCATTATATAATAACTTTACCTTTTGCTTCTTGAGGAAGTCCCATAGCATTTTGTTACAGTATTTGACAATTCACATTCCCAGCAATGGTTCACAAAAGTTGCTTTTTCTACACATTCTCTTTAATACCTGTTATCGAAGCAATACTGCTTTAATTCTTGAAATTCTATGAAGTTAGCTCTTCTCTTAACACTGATTTCCATATGACTTCCATTTGCTTTAACTCAATGATTTCTTCACTTTTGATCTGATTAATTTTAGCTACTTTCTTTTCTAACAACTGCCATAGTTTTTCTTTCCTTATCACTTTGCACCTTCATTTCACCTTTTTAAACACTGTTATACTGAGTCACAGTACTCTGCTTCCAAATAATATGATTTAGACATCGCACAGGTAAATATATTTAGAGAATATGGAAATCTTATAATTTATATCCAAAAGAAAGGGAAGCAACTTTTTCTTGAGCACTTCATAGTAGCATAAAAGAGTTACAAAAATAAGTTTTAAGTTGTCAAATAAGGCAAAGCTTTTCTTCAGCTCTTCTTATAAATTATTTTCTGCTTGTTACCAGCATAATAGGGGCATGCAAGCCATTTTATGTTATATTAAGATCTACTCAATCTGGTAATTAATGCCAAAGCTTGCTGTGGTTGATTTTATATTAAAATATTATAATTAAGCACCTCTTTCAATGTGAAAAATTTCTTACTACCAGCACACCGAGAAATCACTGTCACTGTTAACCCGTTGCTCATCGATTTGCTTGAGCGGGCACCAGTAACGTCTCCATTGTGAGACTTGTTGTTACTGTTTTTGGCATATCAAATATGCCTCGGGTAGCTTGCCAAGCTCTGCTATGCGGGCTAGATACTCTCAGTAGCTTCCTGGCCACTCCAAGAGGGATGGAGGAATTGAACCCGGGTTGGCCGCATGCAAGGCAAGCGCCCTACCTGCTGTGCTATCACTCCAGCCCACACTGAGAAATATTGAAAAACAATATTTTGACAGAAATATGTATATGTATATAAATTGGTACGAAAGAATATTGAAGTTTATTTTATTTTTATACTACTTTTTCTTTGTTTGGGGTGTCCGCACCTGGCCGTGCTCAGAGCGTCCTCCCAGCTCTGCACTTATGGATCAATCCTGAAGGGCTTGGGACCACATTCTTGTGCCAGCCTTCAAAACAGGCACGGTACCTTGTAGAGAAAATGCTCTACCTGCTATACTGTCACTCTGGCGCCAGCAATATAGGATTTTTAATGCATAAAATAATTCAAAATGCTAAAATAAATATTGAATGATAAATCTAACATGCAAATTCTCACTAAATCTCTTCTGCTGTATAAATGTACATTTTTTAAATTATCCTAAAACTCACTACTATTAAAACTTTTCTTATAAGCTAAGGAGAGGGCCAGATACACTGAGAGAAAAATAAGAAATGATAAGATGCTATTTGTGGTCACTTTAATTCCTTGTGACCTCTCTCAAAAGATACTTAGAATTTCTTATTCCAAAGGCTAATCTCATGTTAATTTCCATGACCTGATTCTTTCTTATCTTTAATCTTTATCAATTATTCCCTTTCTTTTATACTTTCAATCTTTTTATTTCAATGAAACACGTGCATATTATTAAATCATTCACAACTTTAAATTATTTTTACTTCATTTAAAGTGTGGTTGTTAATTCAAATCTTTAAGACAAGATATATCCACTCTTTCTTTTAAATATAATACTTCTATTTAATATGGATATATCTAAATACATATCTCCAAAGTAGTATAATGTTAATTTATGTAAATAACATCATATTTTTATATAATTTATGTTATTATAATCATATATAAATAATATTACAATATACTGTGTGCTTTTTTTAGAACATTTCATAATTGTTTATAGTTATTTCTCATTATTTTTGTAGCTTCACAGTATTCAGTTCTGGCATTTTTTTAACTAGGTGGATTTTGAATGATTTCCCAAATCTGTTATCCAAATAGTCTTTTTTTTTTTCAAGATAGTCTTCTAGAAATAAATTTGCTCACTTAAAGGTATAGAATTACAGGTAATTTTATTAGACATCAACAAATTGTCCTTCATAGAAGCTATAGCATTTTCTTCAATCCCATCATCAAACTATGCTCACAATTATTTCCCATTCAAATATTAATAGAATATGATGTCTAACTAATGCTTTTGTCCAACAAAATTGAACAGAATCATTTTAAAAAACAGAACTGAAAATGAGAAAAAATTAAAATCTGATGAATAATATATAGTTCACAATGAAAATAGTATTTTATCACATTAGAAAAATTTAAAATTCTCATGAGAATAATTATAATAAAATTATCCAGTCAAATTTTCTTGCTGCTCTATTTGTAGAAATTTCTGTTCATTTAGAGAACTGCCAGTAATCTGTAGTTAAGTAAAAAGATATTCTTGTTTTAAACTTAGCATTTTAATTTTTAGGTTCATATCTTAAGAAAATTATTTTTATCTAGCAGGAGGCATATCTAAGAAAGTTTGTTGCATCATTGTTTGCAATAGCAAGAATTGTTGACAATTAAAATATTTAGTGGTGAATACGTATAGAATTATATCATTAAATAACACATAGAGAAGTAAATGAGCTACTTTTCAGAATCAAATGGATAGCCATAGATGATAATAATTTATGATAAAGTCATGTTTTTTAAAAAGATGAGTTGTAGATTAACATTAACATTATTCTAGTTTTATAATATAAGCACACATATTCTATATTTGGAGTACATAGGCTATCCATGATAATGTGTGTATGTATATATTTTCATATATGTCCATGAGGAAAGAAAGAATTTGTGAAATTATATTATCAAGAATTATATAGAGAACTGTAAAATACATATGTCAAATGCTAAAAGTGGGAAAGCTCATATAATAACTATCTTTAAATGGGCAATGATTAATAGTAAATTTAGGATAAACATCAGTATTGAAGTAATACTATCTTTAAAAGCTTTTATATCTTGGGCCAGAGAGATAGTACAGTGGGTAGGGCACTTGCATTGCATGCAGCTGATCTGAGTTTAATACTAATTGCTCCAGGATTGCAGAGACAAGAATTTACTTGAGCATTGCCTGAAAGACAGAGCAGGCACACACACACACACACACACACACACACACACACACACACACACGCACACACACACACATACAGTCTACACATTACCCAATTTCTGAGTTCCAAAAATCTGCAGCTCTTGGATTAGTCATACTATGCTCCAAAGTGAACCCCATAGGAGACACAAGCTTGACCATTATGAAATCATCGTGTTCTGTTCCCTCTGACCTTGAAGACAGCCACGAAGAAGAAAGAAGACAATAGCACACTAGCGTTCACTGAGAATATCAAGGCCAACAGAGCCCTAGCCTAACTAGGCTGTGAAGAAACATCATCATCATCATCATCATCATCATCATCGTGATCATCATCATCATCATCGTCGTCGTCATCATCATCATCGCATTGATTGCCGAATTTCTCAAGCAGTCTCAGTATTGTCCCAGCCCTAAGATTTTAGAAGCCTCTCTTTATTTGTCCTTCCCAATGGTGCCACATTGGCGGCTCTTTCAGGGTCAGGGAAATGAGACCAATCATTGTTACTGGTTTTGGCATATGAATACACCACAGGGAGTTTTCAAGGCTCTCCCATGGGGGCAGGAAACTCTCAGTAGCTTGCCAGGTTCTCCCAGAGGGAGAACTAGGCTATAAGATAGTTGGGAGCTTCCGGGAGCTTGGTTCTAGAGTCTATGGTGGGATTACATGTCACCGGGATCAGTCCATGGGTGTGACCGCCTAGCTACTGGACAATGGGAAATCTGGGTGGAAGAGGCCCAGTCCTGATCTGAGCAGGCTTGGAGATAACAGTCCCAGATCCCACACACCTGGGTTCCTCTGCTGGTTCTTTCATGTGTGAGACTCGTCCGAATGTGTGGAGAGGGGCCTTGAGCATGGCTGTGGCTAGGTTCCGGAAGTCTTTGGCCACAGGGGCTCTGCTCGGGGCGGGGAGAAAAACTGAAACCCATGCCCTCCAAGGGTCCCTGTGAAGACAGCCAGGTGCAGGGGGACAAGAGACTCTCTTGCAGTCAACTCGATTGACTGCAAGAAGAAGCATCATGACACTAATATGACCGAAGTCAGCACCCTGATCAGACCTGTTGGAGGGACGAAGACATGTTTAGGTAACTCCTATGATGTCTTTGAAGTCAACAAAAATTGGGATAATCAAGGACCTGGAGAAATAGTATAGCATTTAAGGTTCTTACCTCACATGTCACTGAGCTTGATTTGATTTTCAGTGTTACATTGTCCCCTCAGCACTGCTTCTCAGCAACCTCACAGCACTGTAAGTTGTGGCCCAAAATCTCAAACATTCATCAACTTGTACACCACAAAGAAATTTTGATCATCTAAACTGAATCCATAAACTAGCCAGCTTGAAATACACATCTTTATATTTATAGTTTTTTAAAAATTATAATGCAGGAGAATATAAAATTTTGTTATGCAAAATATTGCAGTGTTTTCTATAATATTTATAATTTTGTGTATACTTGAAATTTTCCCTGATTATACAAATAAATCTACATGCAGGTGCAAATACGTAATTATATACTCATTAGGTGGATGTTTAGATTGTTCAAGAATCCTTTCTTCAGATTGAAAAATAAGGAACGAATTTACAAAATTCAAGGAAGAGCTTCTTAAATTCAGATTTTGATTTCATCAAACTCTCAACTAGAATAATGCTGTTTGACTTGTCTTACACTTTATAAAGGTGTATAATAGAGGATAAGGTGTTTGTCTATGTGTCTTCATGTTTTTATATTTCATGAACATTTTAAGTTTATTACTCGGTGCTGGAGTAAGACATATATGTGTTAGTCTTTATATCTACCTCTCCAGAAAAAAAAGATATTATTGAGATTTTTAGTTTCAGAATGAGAAACGTCCAGGCATTACCAGATTCCCAATTATCAGAGAGATTCAATTATCTTTACCTGTGTTTTGCTTATTAAAGTAATAAGTAGACTAATTCATTTGAGAAAGAGAGTAATTTGACAACATTTTAAAGAAGTATAAAGTACTTTGTAAGTGTAATTATTAGAAGATGCAATTAACCAGAACAAATTCTGGTTAATCAGGTGTTACTATAAGAGTGTTACATTCCATTATGCCTAAATTCATTATAAAATGTAACTTTCAAAATGAGGACTATTGGTTTGAGTTAAAATTTCTTACATAGTAACATAGAGATGGGTAATAAGAATGAGCATATGCTTGAATTGCACAATTGTATATTGCCTGATTATACAAATATATACCAAGATATTTGAAAAAAAGTGTAGATTTGTGATAATTCAAACAATGAGAACTTTTTAATAAGGAAACAAATTATTTTGATTAAAAGAGCTTTTTTTTTGTTTTTTGCTTTTTGGGTCAGACCCAGTGATGCTCAGGGGTCACTCCTGGCTCTGCACTCAGGAATTACCCCTGTCTGTGCTCAGGGGATCATATGGGATGCTGGGAATCGAACCCGGGTCGACTGCGTGCAAGGCAAACGCCCTACCCGCTGTGCTATCACTCCAGTCCCTAGAAGGGCTTTTTAAGAATAAATTTATTTTCAAATCCTAGTGTGGATAAGAACTACCTTAAAATTGATTTTTGATGTGTTTGTCAGCGTGCACATCTTTACAACATGCCAGTTGACCAAAAGCTTGCATTCGGTAGACTGGGAGCCCCTGTAAGGGTGATTAGAGGCCACCCCAAAAGCTTCTGTCCCTCTCAGAGAGCCCAGCAAGCTACCTGTGGTGTATTAGATATGCTAAAAACAGTAACAATTAATGGGTCTCATTCCACTGATCCTGAAAGAGCCCCTAATTGGGCACCATTGGGAAGAATGAGTAAGGACAGGTTGATGAAAGCAAGTAACAGGGACAAATGGTGACGTTACTAATACTGCTCAAGCACATGATCAACAGAACAAGTGTTACAGATGATATGTAAAATGCAAATTTCAGATGACTTCTTTCTATTGTAGATTTTGATTCTTCAAATCAAAAATGAGCATAAGAGGTTTTATCTGGTTAATTCTTTAATGTGTTTTCTTTTTCAAAGTTATCACTGTTGTCTACTGGACATTAATGAGTCTAGAATTTCAGTCTCTCGTTAGTTATCCTCAGAATCAATTTCTGCCTTATATTCATACCTTCTAAATTAGTCCAAGTAAATTGGGGGTTTTACTAACCCTAGATTTTAGACAAATTCTTATATTCATTGCAGCTGAATTTATTTTTAAATAACAAAAATATTGAAATTTATTATGTGAAACTTTCTATTCACACAATGTTCATTATGAGTATGAATATATGAATATGTGATGATAAATGTGAGAAATAATTTAAAGATAATTAGAGGCTAGTGATAATACAAGAATTAATAAGGTGGTTTTATGCATATGACCAAGATCACTTTGATCCCTAGCATCACAAATTGCTTAGGATTTTGTGAGGTTTCACTTTTTCTTTTTATGTAGAGAAATTCACTTCATAATTTTTTGCAGAGCATGTTTGATAATTCTTTTTTTTTTTTTTGCTTTTTGGGTCACACCCGGCGATGCACAGGAGTTACTCCTGGTTCTACACTCAGGAATTACTCCTGGCGGTGCTCAGGGGACCATATGGGATGCTGGGATTCGAACCCGGGTCAGCCGCGTGCAAGGCAAACGCCCTACCCGCTGTGCTATCACTCCAGTCCCAGAGCATGTTTGATAATTTTTAACTCAATTGCTTTGTTTGTCTAAAAGACAACTTCATTTCTCCATCATATTTAGTTGAGTATTGTGCAGAATAAAATATTCTTGGCTGGCAGTTTCTACTTTTCAGTAAAGTATATGTGCTGTTCAATTAGCCTCAAATCTGTAAAGTTTTTGCTGAGAAAAAATTTTAGATGAGAGTCTGATAGAGGTCTAGTTGAAAGTTAATTATTTTTCCCTAACAAAATTTAGTACTTTTTCTTTATTTTTGGTACTTTTGACTTCTGACACAGTTTTCACAATTTCTGTATAATTTCCAAATTTTCATTTATGAATCTATGTGCCATTTCTTTTCCTGAATATCTAAGATTAATTTTTGCCTAGAATTGGTAAGTTCTCAAATATAATTTGATTGAAATATTCTCCGTTATCTTCTCTTCTTTTTCACTTTTGAAATACCAATTATATCAATATTTACTTTCTATGGTGTTTAAGCTATTGGTAGATTTTTTTATCCTAACATGCTTATTTTTCTGCTCCTAATTTTATATAATTGCATTTATTTTTATATTCTTTCTTCTGCATGATTTACATCTATTAGTTATGATTTTCTTGAAACACCAGATTTCATTCTACATGCTTTTTTCCCCCAATCTCTATCTTTTGTGAACTCTTTGTCTCTATAATTCTTTTTATGTCATGTATTTGCTTCTTTATTTATTTTATATTCTCTAACTTTGTTATCTGTTTGTTTTATAATAATATAATTCTCAATTCCTCCGTCCCTCTCGGAGAGCCCAGCAAGCTACCGAGAGTATCCTTCCCATATAGGAGAGCCTGGCAAGCTACTGGTGGCATATTCGATATGCCAAAAACAGTAACAACAAGTCTCACAGTGGAGACATTACTGGTGCCTGCTCGAGCAAATCAATGAACAACAGGATGACAGTGATTTTTCAATTATTTCTCCATTACCTCCCCTAAATCTGACTTGTTTGTCATGTAGAGACCTGTAATTTTCTTTTTAGAGTTATTAGTTATTTTATTTCCTCTTTTTCTTTTTATTGGACTGGAGTGATACCACAGTGGGTAGGGTGTTTGACTTGCATGGGGCCAATCTGGGTTCAATTCCTCCGTCCCTCTCGGAGATCCCAGCAAGCTACTGAAAGTATCCTGCCCAAACAGCAGAGCCTGGCAAGGTCCCCGTGGGATATTCAATATGCCAAAAACCAGTAAAATCTCACAATGGAGACGTTACTGGTGCCCACTCGAACAAATCAGTGAACAATAGGATAACAGTGCTACTGTGCTCTTCTTTTTATTATCATAGGTGTACAATGTTATAGTATTAGAATTTCATAAGAATAGCTCAAAGCCTTTCTATGTGTATTGAACTGCCCATACTCACCACAAAATTTTCAGTAACATCCTTTCACAGGCACTTATAACCAATTCTAACCACTTCCTCTTTGGAAATCATTTTAATTCAAATCTAGAAGTTAGTTTTGTTGGTTTTGATTATGTCTTATTATCATCAATTTTACTATTATAGTTTTTTCCAAAGTCTTTGTTACTTACTCCAATAATATATCTCCTAACTTTGTCTCTTGAAGCCTTGCCATTCTTTTTTAGACTAATTCCATCTTTACTTGTAATTACCTCCAGATTCTTTTATGCTTATGTATCTTCTGATCTTCTGATGAGCTACATTTTTTTTAAAGGTGAGGCTTTGCTGTTAAATTTTTTTGGTTTTCTGACTTTGACAAAGAATGGTCAATGATATTTAAAAAAAGAAAAAGAACTGTTATTGGTCACTATGTTGCTAGGCAGGTGGTTGAAAGGGAAGTGTTTAGAGAGGAGTTTCATGCTACTCTTTTTAATTCTGGGACTTCTACTTTTTATACTAAAAGTTTATGTAACAGTTTATGTAACAGATTCCCAAAGTTACTTGAACTAATACCCTATTTCCAGAGGGGGTGGGGTAAATTATTCAATAGCAACTTTGGAAATCTTCTTGCTTCAAGGGAACAAATGGAATGTACTTACCAACTGTACCAGAGATTACTGAATGCCTCCTGCATTATTTCAGCACCCCTTCAGGGGGCAGCCTCCGCCACTCTGGGAAACTGCTCTAGAACTTACATTCTTAAACTGTGGGCCATGAACCAAAATGAAATCAATGTAGTGTAAGTCGTTAAACATGTATTCATTATCTTAAAGTAAAATTTTGTGATTTATCAGCAGTAAATGTTTGATCTGTGCACCTTTTTAAATATATATTTATGCACCTGGGGTCATGTTAAAAGTTCTCAAGTCAAAAGGGATAATGAGTAGTGAAATATTCCTGGAAGAGGGGTGAGTGACAATCACTTGATTGTACGGTCACTAGATCTATAAAAAAAATTGCATATTTTTCATCCAGGTGTATACATAATTTTGTTTCTGGTCTATAATTCAATTTCAGTCAACAATACACATTTTTGTCTTGCTTGCTCTGGAAAGTCGATGATTCTGGGTAATATTATTTCCAGTTTTGATCCTCTTCCAATAGGCTCAGGTCTGCCAGTCGCAATGGCAGCCAGTGTACAACTGACCGTTAAGTGGTTCCCTTCAATGAACCAGCCTCTTTTCTTCCAGTTTCGCGATGTGTGGTTATTCACTTTCAGAAATATAAATACATATGTCTCACTAGTAAAAATGGAAGAAAGCTAGTAAGATCTTCTATGATATACAGTTTTTCTCTGTGTACTTTAGCTAGGAGCTTTGCTTATTGGCATTTATTACAACATTTTCCTGGCACTATCTCTCACTCTGTGTGTGTGTTAATTTCATTGTGAATAAACTTTTTAGTTTATTATAATTTTATTTGCTTAATTTTGCTTCTATTTTTCTGTTCTTGGAGTCAAATTCCTAAAGATATTACTAAAGTTGGTATCATGGAGTGTTCTGTTGGTATTTACTCTAGTTTGGGAGCTTTTTATTTGTATGTTTCTGATCTGATATTAAAGTTTTTAAATCAGCTTGAGTTTTAATACATGGTGTGAGATACTGATATAGTTTCATTGTTTTGTGTAAACATGTCTTTTTTATATTAATTTATACTCACTTGACATATAACTTTAAGGTTTCCCTAATAACATTCAGTTTGGAAATATAGTTTTAAAAAGCAATTTCTTTCTTGCGGATTGGGGTATGGCCACACCCAGAAGTGCTCTTAGCTTCCTCCTGTCTTTGTGCTCAGGGTCTACTCTTGACAATAATCAGGGAAACCTATGATGTGCCAGAGATAGAAGCAGGATTGCCTTATGCAACCAAATTGTTGTAACATATATAGCACTGATAAAGAAAATAAATATTACAAAGAATAAGAAATAACAAGAAAAAATATGCATCCATTCATGCATTACAAATTTAAGAAATTGCCATTTACCAGAATCTAAAGATGTTATATTGATTTCCTTAAACTGAGAAAAATAATTTATCCTTAAAATTACTTGAGATTCAGAACAAATAGAAAGTTTATGCGCATTCCCCCGGAGATCTCTCCGGCCCATGGAGAGACAACAGTGGAAAGCGCTCCTAATTGGGTGGGTTCTGTGAGCGGTCCCGATCTGAAATAAAACTAGTGAGGATAATAAATAGGGGGCCCAAGACGACACATGCCGATAAAGGGCAACTTTATTAACTGCCATGCTGGTTTTATACTTTTCTTAGCAGGGGGTTGGTACATAAGTTGTCAATCATCAGGGAAGTGTCTTCTCAGACCAAATAAGGAAAGGTTCGGGGTGTATTAGGTGGGCTTACGACATTCTTCAAGAGTAGATTGAGAAATAGTGGGGAGAGGAAGGCAAGGGTTTATCTGGCAGGAGCATTCTACTTTAGGGCTTTATGGCGTCTTAGTTAACTGCCGCGGGCTACTCTTACCTCTTAGGTTTAGCTATTTCCTTTGTCACAAGGGCACCTTTACCTCAGGTCATGCAAACTTGGTAATGGAATTTTCTGGTTTGTCCAGGGTAAAGGTTTCGGGGTCCTCTTTTGTTCAGGGTCCTGAGCAGTCCCCAACAAGTTTAAACTAAAATAACAAATTATTCATTGATAAGTAAGTCTTAGTAATATAAAAGAGCTGTATTTTGAGCACATAAGTCTAGGCTTGTATTATTAGAATGAATGAAGTTTGACTGATAGACAAAAGCCAAACACTGAAGTTATGTTAGTGTAATATGTGATATCTCAAAGTAAAATGGAAAAAAAATTAGGCTCTTGCCTTTGATCTTTAATTAAGCATTTGGTTATTTTTCTTCTTAAGATAGTGAATATTCTATTGGCAAGGGGGAATTAACCTTTCATCAAATTAGAGTGAATATGTCTGTCTTAAATCATTCTAAAATTTTAACAAAATAACTAAAAGATTCAAAATAATTTGAGTAGTATTTGAATTATTTTGAATACCATTGAATAGTACTTAATAGTATTTGACTTGATCTGAATAGTATTTAATTATTGACATTTTAACAATAAACTGTAAGAAGGTATCTAAAAAAATTAACATAGCATACCACCAAAATATCTCCTATTTAAAAAATACAGTGCATAAGATTTAGCCTCTTCCCTATTAACATGTTTGCACAAATTTATGATTCCAACATTCCTGCCCCTTTCCTCACTTCCTGTTTAGAAACTTATCTGCCTTTACAGTCCACTTGAGGGCAAACTTGTTCCTTTGTCTTATCTTTCCACACTAAAATATTTATATGTTTGAGTTAGCTCGTCATTGAAAGGCACGCATAATCTTTTGATGTGAATTAATCTCAATAAATGAGCACATATCTTTCAGAACCAGGTATAGGTTGGTATCTATTAATTTGGATGTATTACTTATTTACTTATATCAATCTCCCATCAATATCAAGGTTCTACCTTTATTCTCCAGGATTTGATCAAATATATCATTAAAATATATTTATATTAAATAATGCAAAATATACAATAAATAGTTTTTCAACAAAGTAAATTTCAAATTGAAAATATTTAACATTTTTGTACTTCAATTTACCTCATTTAAGGAAAGTATATTAGTCCATCAGCAGTCAACTAGTGTTTTATTATTATATTATTAATATTATATTATTTATATACAAAGAAGAAAGAGAAAATGTATTATTTTCTGAAAAATTACAAAAGTCACAGCTCAGTTTGACATAGAACAGCAATTCAAATACTTCATAATTTAAGATATATATACACACATATATGCATATACATATACACATATACACAAGAACACATGAACAATACTAGGGAAATTGTTGCACTTTGGTTGTTTTTGCAAATTAGAATAATTTGCTTTCTGTTTGCTTTCTGTGTGCGCTCTGTAGAGATTCGACCCGGGTGGCCACATGTTTGTTTGTGCTGCCGCTCTGGTGCTGATGACCACAATCCCGAGGCCAGCTAGACTACTTTTGGTACCAGCAACTGCTTCCACCAATGTCTCTAGACTGTGATCTAAGCCAGAGCCTCATGCTGGCTGAGAAGGAGAAAGATCTTTCTCAGTTTGCTTTCCCCTGCTGGGGGAAAGCGGTGTGGTGTCCGCCATATTATGAGGACTTTTAAGCAGGTATGAACTTGGTGGTGCAGGAAGGAAAAATAAATAAATAAATAAAAACTAAAAAATATAAACTTGTTTCTTACCATCTTATAATAAATGTACAACAATAAACAAAATACAGACAGAGAGACCAATTAATAAAATTCTGCTGAAAAGTTTAGATTACATGAACCAAAGTTTGGTCTGCTAAATGTCCTATATACTATAATCTAAGTTTTGCAATTTTGACAAGTTTTCAAGATTTATATTCATGACCTCATTTTGATTTCTTTTCATTTTATTTTTAATATTTAGTAATTTTTTGCAATAAAATCACTGTATCACTGTCTTACCGAGCTTCTTTTTTTTTTTTTTTTTTGCTTTTTGGGTCACATCTGGCAGTGCACAGGAGTCACTCCTGGCTCTGCACTCAGGAATTACCCCTGGCGGTGCTCAGGGGACCATATGAGATGCTGGGAATCGAACCCGGGTTGGCCATGTGCAAGGCAAACGCCCTACCCACTGTACTATTACTCCTGCCCCTTACTGAAACTCCATACTGAGTTTCTTGAGCTGGCACCATTAACGTCTCTATTCCTCCTAGCCCTGAGATTTTAGCAGCCTCTGTTTACTTGTTCTTCCCAGCAGTGTCGCATTGAGGTTCTTTCATGGTAAGGGGAGTGAGACCCATCATTGTCACTGTATTTAGCATATTGAATACACCATGCAGAGCTTGCCAAGCTCTGCCGGGTGGGCTGGATGCTTTCGGTACCTTGTCAGGTTCTCTGAGAGGGAGAACTAGGCTATCAGAGGTTCCAATATTAGTGGGGCAAATATCTAGATCAAACTCTCAAAACCCGGGGCTGGTTCGATAGCACAATGGGTAGGGTGGGTAGGGTATTTGCCTTGCATGCATCCAACCTGGGTTCGATTTTCAGCATCCCATACTCTTCTCAAGAATTTCACCATCACCATAAATCTTAGATGCCTGTGATAATAGCCACACCACACAAGCTCAGGGATAACTACAATCAAAAACACCTGTTTATGGAGACTTTGAGAGACTTTTCTCAAGAAAGAGGAAGCTATTTTTTTTTATAAAAGTCACAACAGCCTAGGAGCCAGGAGAGAGGACAGCGCAACATGCACCTGTGTTGTTGACCCAGCTTCAGTTCTCAGCATCACACGATCTCATTGCTGAATACAGTCTTGCGGTACTAGCATGAGATACTTTGGTTGAACTGGTAGTGGTGGAGGCTTTCAAGGGATGGACCTTCCTGGATATGGTCACCGGCCTGGATATGATTTGCACTGCCCTATAAAATCTGAGTCCCACTAGATGTGATTCCTGAGCACAAAGCCATGAATAATCCCTGAGCTCTATCAGGGGTTACCAAAAACAAAGCAAAAACCAACACAAACAAAACACAAATATGAGTATTTTTTGAGTATTGTATGAGTTCAGTTCAAATATGAAATGAACCTAGCGCTAACAAGTAGTCTGAAAAATACTCTATGTGGCTCAAAAATGGGCTATTGCAGGTATTTGCTAGAGCTGTCAGATTATCAGTTTGTAAAAGTAAAGGCACACTTAAAACGCAAATCTAGTTTGCTTCACTAAATTACATTTAAAAGCTCTTTTGACATACTGGTCTCTTCTCTATCTCACCTACCCTTAACCCATATATATATATATATATATATATATGTATATACATATATATATATTATATACCACAAATGCATGCAGTCATTCTATATCTGTCCTATATCTGTTCCTTTCTTTCTGACTCATTTCACTCAGCCTGATACTCTCCATGTCCATCCATTTATAGGCAAATTTCATGACTTCATTTTTCCTAACAGCTGCATAGTATTCCATTTGTCTATTCTTGAGCACTCAGGTTGGTTCCAGATCTGTATCAGTGTTGCAAACCTGCAAACCACGATGTTCAAAAGGAGTGGGAAGGGGAAGAGAGAGAGGGAGAGAGAGAGAAAGAAAGGGAGGGAGGGAGGGAGGGAGGGAGGGAGGGAGGGAGAGAGGGAGGGAGGGAGGGAGAGAGGGAGAGAGATAGAACGAGGGAGAGAGAGAAGCGTCTGACATAGAGGCAGGCAAGGGAATGATGGGAGGGAACCTGGAGACACGGGTGCTGAGAAATGTACAACGGTAGAGGGATGAGTGTTGAAATACTGTTTGACTGAAATCCAATCACGAATAGCTTTCTAGGATCTATCGTACACTGATTCAATTCAGAAGTTAAAAAATAAATAATTAAATTAAAAAGCTCTTTAGATTCCCCCCACCCCACCCCTGGTGGGGGTGCTCCTAATAAGAGCTCAGGAATCCTGGCACCCAACCAATGATCCTCAGTCACTGTGGGGCAGAGGTTCCATGCCCGAATTCCAGGTTGAGGTGCTGCTCAAACTCTGCGGTACTACCATGAGATACTTTGGTCAAACTGGTAGTGGTGGAGGCTTTCAAGCTCTCAGAGAGAGACATTTTTGTATGTTTACTCCCTCCTTTTCTCCAGTGGAAGTCTTTTTGGCTCTGTATTTTTCACTCTAAATTTATATCTGTATCACCCTGTCAGGATTTTCTCACTGAGAATTCTGAAACTCAAGAATACTTGGGGCTGGAGCCATAGTACAGCGGGTAGGGTGTTTGCTTTGCACGCAGCCAACCCAAGTTCGAGTCCCAGTATCCCATATGGTCTTTCGAGCACCACCAGGAATAATTCCTGAGTGCAGAGCCAGGAATAACCCCTGAGCATCTCTGGGTGTGACCCAAAAAGAAAAAAAAGAAAATAATACTTTCCTCTGGTTCTCAATTGTTCACCATTCCTTTCTGTCTCTGTTTCTGTCTGTGTCTCATTTTTTCCATGGTAAATTTTTATATGATATATTTTTACATAACCCCTGATATAGTTTTTAAACTTTTAAGGTTTATTTCTAATTTCCATATTCTTTATATATATTTTGATTATATTTTGAGGTCAAAACTTTTTTCACTTTGTCCTTTCTCTTTTTCTGTGAAAACTTGAATTCTCTGAAGGTAGAGAAAAACCAGACAATTTGGACCAAGACAGAATCTAAAGAACACCTTTGTACTGGTAAAGAAGTCTATATCCCTAAGATGCAAAAAAAGTATAGTAGAAATGACAACTGCACTTGTATGTTCATTGCAGCACTGCTTCCAATAGCCAGAATCTGGAAAAAACCTGAGTGCCTGAGAAAAAATGAATGGCTAAAGAAACTGTGGTACATCTATACAATGGAATACTATGCAGCTGTTAGAAAAGACGAAGTCATGAAATTTGCATATAGATGGATCACCACAGCTTATAATCTGGCATCACATCACATACTGGGGCGAAAGGCAGCTCAGATAGAGAAGGGATTACCAAGTAAATGGTGCTAGAAGGATCCACTCAGGATGGGAGACGCACCCTGAGAGTAGACTATAGACTGAACATGATGGCCACTTAATACCTCTATTGCAAACCACAATACCCAAAAGGAGAGAGAGAGCAAAAGGGAATGCCCTGCCACAGAAGCAGGATGGGGGAGGGAGAATGGGGTCGGGATGGTGTGAGGGATGCTGGGACTATTGGTGGTGGAAAATGGGCATTGGTGGAGGGATGGATACTTGACCATTGTATGACTGAAATGTAAGCTTGTAAGTAACTTACAAATGGAAGTTTGTAAGTCTGTAACTGTACCTTACGGTGATTCACTAATTAAAAAAATTGAAGTCTAAGAATCTGTTCTCACACTACCAGTCAGTGAAGAGACCATGGTGACCTTTACCAAACAAAAAAGAACTTAAAAAATACCTTTTCTTCACACATACTAAAATGGTGACATTTCCCCACCATCTTCTGTATATGCAACATTCGTCCATTGAATGTTCTTGAGCTATGTATGTTAACTGTTTCTCTCATAAATAAACTTAAGCTTCCTGGATAAACAACTGAAATTAATATATATGAATGTTTGTGTTGTCTTAGCTCTGCTAGGCATAAAGCCAGACCCCATACTTCCTATCCTACAAACTTGTTATCCAATCTCTGCTGTTTAGATAATTTTCTCAATTTAACTTGTTTGCACAGCAAAATCCCACTTTCTATTCAGATGTCCTTAAGCTTTTTCAGATAAAAGAGGAAAGATCTGTTTATATTTCCTCTTATTTTGACTTAATCCTCAGAGAAATTACATATTGATATTCTTAACCTTTTCATGCATGCTTTATTTATTACCATTTTGTTTAGAGATGTAAATAACTGTCTTTTTAGGCATCTAAAAATAAATAATGGGTTTCTATAATAAATACCTTGAGATGCCTTTACACATTTTTAAGTTGAAAAATAAAGTATGGAATTGCTGGATAACATTGGGTTGTCCTTGCTCCTCCTACAGGGAACTTAGATTTATTGAGCTACTCCCACAACAGTGCCCCTGAAGCACACCCAATTCCATCAAGCGCTAATAGTCCTATATTGCTTTTCTTTTTCCTCTATGTCATTTGCATGTTTTAGCAATGTCCTTTTTGTATATACACATGAAGACAATTCATTCTTTGCTCTGTAACATGGAAGTTAATTGACTCCAAAATAATATTTACTCCCAGGTATCCATATTTACTTGACTTAAACCTCAGTTGCCCTTAGTTTCTAGCATTCTAAAAGCAGGGTCACAACATAGGGACTGGATGGACGCAGGGTAAGCTGTAAGCTAGTCTGGCATAGAAAGGGGACAGGCTAAGCACCATAAATATAATAAGTTAATAGAATAGCCATGGGACAAACTCATCATGACCCCAAAAGAAATAACTGTATAAGGATCCTGCTGGGGTAAGGAAAGACTAACCTGACCTGAGGACTGTATAGCATATACATATAGCAATGTCTCCAGGACATATAGCAATGTCTCCAGGAAGAGCCACCCTTTCAGTTTAATATATCTCTTACCATGTTCATACAAAATGACTAGAAATATTATATGAAGTAAATTTACTATGATTGGTTCAATGGATTATTGGCTGAGGAAAGGAGAAAACAATACACCCTGGATGAAATCCTATCATTGAGCAGGTCTCCTATTAATCTGGAGTGCTGAGCCATCAGGTGAGATTTTGTCCTTGAGTTAATCTCCTAGAACTTCCTCTAAATGAGTGGCTCTACCTGTTTGTTGTTATGACATGTCCAACTCCACCTATGCATACCCCTATCCTTCACAATTTCTATGTAACTATCCTGTAAGGGGAGAAAGAGAACTAGAAGGCAAGGACTAGTAGAGGCTTTTGAGGTCTATGAGGAAACTAGGATGATGAAACTATAATGACTGAGACAAGCAACCTAGGACCAAAAGTTCAGCTACGATTGTGCTGTAAAGGGAGAGATCAGACTATGCTGAGGAGGAGAGAGAAATCAACTGAGTACCAACCAGTCTGGGGCCCTGTTTCTCCGTTTCCCCAGTCCTTGTTCAGTCTGTCACCATGGGCTGGCCAGGGGAACAGTTCTCAGCCACTTAACACTTGAGTCCCTTGCATGCCTGCGGTTTTCTTTGGAACTTGTACAGAACTATGAGTTCTGTATTTTATACTTTGTATTTTATACAAAGATGGTAAATAGAGTTAACATTTGTGGATGGTTGGTATAGTTCACAACATATTAAAATCCCATTAGCATATAAATAGACATAGTGATAAATTGCTAATAAATAAATTTTTCTTGGACATCTTGATTTTAGGAATTATCAAACATTATCTTAAATTATATTAGGATAGTTATTCTGAATTGCAAATAATTATGGAATTTATTAAGTATATGTAATCTGCACTATTAAGAGTTATTTAGGTATCTCCTTAAGTTCCTCTTAAAGCTCCTTCACTTAAACTAATTTATACTTCCAGAAAATTCCAAATACTGAATTCTAAAATTATGCCTTCAACTCTGAAGTGTACCATCTGAATGTTACCATCTGAACTGTACTATTATCTGAAATATAACGTCACATACCAATATACTGAGTATTTACCCCAGAAATTCTCTATTTTCCTACCCATTTTTGTCATCATCTTGGAATTTCTTGTGCATTTCTGTTTGTGTGTGTGTGTGTGTGTGTGTGTGTGTATGTGTACTACTTTTGATTTTGGGTCATACCTGTTGATACTCAGATTATTACTGGCTCTACACAACTGGCAGTAATCTGGGGACCATAAGAGAAGCTGAAATTATACACAAATTGGAATGTGAAAGGCCATGCCAACTGTACTATAATTCTAGTACTCTCTTTACTGTTGTAATATGTCTCCAGTCCCTTATCCTAGAAATTTTAGCCTAATACCTATCCATACTGTTAACTCCCCGAAATTGATTCCATTAAAAACGTATAGTAAGCAAATTATACCTCCTAACTTTTTATATATTACTGATTGCATAATTAAGCTTTCTAGAAAGAGAAAAAAATAAACTTTACAAAAGTCAAAGAAAAAAGGGAAAACAAAGTCAAACACACCTCAAAGGAAATAAATATAGGGAAAAAAATCACAAGGCCTAATTTGAAGATTTCCTAGTGACAATTGATAGAGTAAATTCATAAAATCATGAGGAGGGATGGTCCTACTAGAGAGGCGTGGGTGAGAATGGGTGGCAGAAATGAAAGAAACAGGATAACCGTTAAGAAGAGGTCTATCATATTAAATAGTTATCAACATTTTAATGAAGGAAATTTTAAACTGGGAATCAAAAGAAACAATTATAGTAGAAAGTAATCTGGAATCTGCTATAGAAATAAAAATAAGTGACACTCAAACACAAAATACAATTTTCATAAAAATAAATAAGAATCTTACTAGAATTGTAAAATCTTACTAAATGACACAAGCTATGTATCAATACATTAGTCCTTTTATTCATCCAATAGGCATAGATGGAATATGTTAACATAAATATGTCTAAAATTGTTGTCCATTGAATTCACATGTACATTATAGAAGACAAATATATAAGCAGTGAAAATATGCTAGCACGTCATAAACAAAGTATATTGAAGAAAAGTTCTATGCATGTGTGATGATTTGTAAAGATTAGGTATAGTGATACAAAAATAAACAAACCTAATTGGGATGTGGAGAAAGGTTTGGTCAGCTAGAAGGATAAGGAATGATGTAAAGAGAAGCATGGCAGAAATAAAATTCTTAATCAATTCTCTTTGGAATTGCTTTTAATTATGTTGGTGGCAAAAGAGTTGAAATATTACTATCACATTATAAACTTTCACAATGCAATTTGATGTTTGATTGTTTTTTGTATAGAGGAGAGTGAATGTGCTGTGCCGAACTGTGCTCACTGGGCCTTATTCCTGGCTCTGTGTTCAAGATTATTCGTGACCAGTGCTTGGGGGACCATTTATGGTGTGCAGATTGAACTCAGATCAACCCCATGCAGGATAAGCACCTTAATCTCAGTATTATCTCTCCAGTCCTTTAATGTTTGATTTCTACCCATCCACTTCCCCCTGTTTATACTGAGTGACAAACTATAAAAGTTTGTATAAACACTTATTATGATTACATTATTATAACTCTGCTTTATACTTTCAGCTTACTAATATATTTGATATTTTAAATCTTATTATGCAGATAACTAGAAGATACTTATCTTTTTTATAAATTTTATTTTATTTTAACAAAGTTGTTCACAATAATTCATTACATTTAATATTCAAACACCAATCCCACCACCGTTGTACCTTCCCACCACCATATTTCAAAAGTTTCCACCCCAAATTCCAAATCCTGCTCCCCACAGCTTGGTACATCAGTGGTACAGCATATGAGAGGTCACCCCAGGAATTCTAAAGTTTAGAACACAATAATACAGCAGATTCACTCCTGGGTGAGGCGTATTTTGCATTCTTCTGAGAGCTTTATTTCTGAGTCTCATGTCCATTGATGAGATTATAGGGTATCAGGGGCAGTTTTGTGGGTGTGACTGCCAAGCTACTGGAAAATTTGGGAGATGGAAGGAGGAGGCACACTTCTGTTCCAAGTCAGCTGGGAGATTTCAGTCCCAGGCCCCTGCATAACTGGGGTTTTCTGCTGATTCACTAGTGGGCGAGACTTGTCCAAGCCTGTGGATGAGCGGCCGTGAGCATGGTGGTGTTTGGGTTCTGGATTTTGGCTGCTTGGGTTCTGTTGGGGAGCGGAGGGAAACTCAACCCTGCTCCCTCCATGTTGCCCTGATGAGGACAGCCTGGCACTGGGTCTTGATATTCTATGTTGCTCTCTTCTGGGAGCTTTATTTCTGAGTCTCTGGATCATGGCAAAGTACCTATCTTGATTTAAAGATGAAAGAACGGCCACTAAAAGATTTTATGCAAGTGTTCTAAAACATTAAACAATTGGCAAACTGAGATTAAGAAATCAGTTTGCCAGTTAAGAATCTTGACTCAATTAATAAAATTACATATTCTGATTCCTGTCAATACCAAGAAAATTTACATCCGAGGAAAAAGTTCAGAAAAAAATATCTCAAACCTATATTTTGTATTCTATAAGGAATTATAAGTATTTCTTCTTTTATTGTATTTTTGGATTTTTAATGTAATATGTGCTAGTAAAATTTAAAATAATGCACTAAGAATAAAATATGCATTTTACAAATATGGGTGTAGTGTATGTGATTGCAAATATGTTATATATCTAGGTCCTGTTAAAGAACATTCAACTAATGAGTATGGGCCTTAAATATTTTAATGGTTTTGAAGTTTTAATCTTAAATTCATGCACATATGCTGATAACATAATAATTAGAAGCAATTTTTTGCACTCTTTAGGATTAAAAACAAAAGTTTTTTTAGCAACATAAAGGCGATCTAGGAAATTCAGTTAAATCTCAGAGGAAATTTTTAAAAAATTATTTATATTCCTATGCAGCTATAATTACATGCTTAGCATGTTAAAAACTTAAACCAGATCAGGGAAGCAGCAAAATGACCTGTTACAACAATGAATCTCAGAATTCTGGGCTGACTAGAGCAACTCAAGTCTAAGAACTGTATTCAGTCTCTCTCTAGTGCAACACCATTAAATTTAATTACAAAGAGAAACTTATTTTTTGTTATACAAATAATATCCCCACATAGCCTAATTTAAACTAATTGCCTACACAGTTTTCATTCCAAAGGGAAAACAAAACTAAAATAAGTGCTGACTTAATCAAAATGTGTTTAATTATATTATCACATTGAATTCTACTTGACCCTTCTTCAAAAGTTACATTAAAAATGAGAATGTTCTTGCAAAGCGTGGTATACCTGCAATTTATATAGCTTCATTTCTGCATGACCTATTTTACTAGTCACTTTTTTCCCTCTTTTTTCTTTTTTAACTTTTTCTCCCTATAAAACTGTGTCCAAAAGCAGTCATTCAGACTTGCAATATTTTCCTTGTTTTAATATTGTTTTATCTGTTAGATTGAGAAAGAGAGGGGGAAAGCCTACAAATAGAGAAGTGAGATAGTTGATATGTCATTTTTGAGAGATTGTGTGATTTTTGCATAAGAAGCCTCCCTAGCCATCAAGGAATACCAAATGAACTTTCCCAAAATCTAAGGTGTAGCAGCACTTGAACAAAAGCCTGTTGTTCTTGATTTCTTTCATGGCATGGAAGAAATGTGATTTTTAGTTTATTCAATGATGTCCCTGACAGAATTATGTCGCCAGAGTATCAGTCAAGTGTCTGGAGGGCATCTTTACCCATCATAATTATTTGACTATGATCAAATATTGATAAATGAGTAAAGAAAGAGAGAGACACCGACTATAAAAGAAAGCAGCACTGCCTGCATAATCAGTCATAACGTCAGCCATTTCATTGTCTTCCTTTTCCATTCCTTTCCATTCCCTTACAGTTCAGATTGTGAGGAAAAGATCCCAAATATCCTCATTCCTGATATGGATAAAGGAAACACTGCTTCTTTAAAAATTAGTTACTTAAAACATATAATAATCTAATATACAATAGAATTTTTCTAGATTTTCAGAAGTGTAACCTCTCAGATTTCAGAACCTGTTTTCTAGCTCAAGGATAGGCAAATACAACAGGATAGATATTTTAGGAACCCCTGAAGACCACTTTATTAGTATTTGTGACTCTCCTCTATAATAGGTTTCACATTTTTTAAATAATAGGTGAATGGGGCTAGAGAGATAGTACAGGAGGTAAGGCATTTTTTTCACAGAGCAGCCAACCCAGATTTTAATCACCAGCACCACATATGGTCCCCTTGAGATACACCTGGGGTCACTCTTGAGCTCAGTGCCAAGAATAGCTACTGAACACTACTGGATATAGCTCCTAAATCAAAAAACAAATAGAAAAAAAAATACATTTTAGGTGATTATAAAATCAATGAGACACCAAAAGTTTAAGAATTATCTAAGATTGTGTCTTTTTAAGTTTCTCCTTATAATAAGCTTTCTGGATGACCAAAATTTTGTGAAGATATAATAAACTCAACATCAGCAATATTGGCACTGTGAATATGAAAGTCTCTGGTGTAGATTTTAAAAGAAAATTTAAACTATTTTATTTTTCTCAGACTGTTTTTATGTCCTGAGGTGCAATGATATCACACCCCACACACTATCAAAGTGCTAGTACCCCAAAATAATTCTGCTACAGTTGTTGGATGCCTCCTCCCATTTTTTACTGCCTCTTTTGAAAAACTTAGGTCATGTTACCAGAGTCAAAGGTTATATTTTTTAAATTTTTTTTATTTATGCTTGTTTATCTTCAGTCTACAAGTCTATAAGTTAATGTATCTGATATTTGTCTTTCTCCTTACCTATTCTAGCTGACATAGCCCCCAATTCTATCTGTGTTGTTGCCAAATGCAAGAAGATAAATTTTCTTATAGCTGAGTGTTACTCAATTGTGCACATACACTACAGATTTTTTCCATTCCTCAGTCATTAAGCACTTGTGTTGCTTTGAAATAGCAACAAATTTAATTGTTATATAGTTGTATACAGTTATATACCCATATATAGTTATATGGCTATAACTGTAATAGCTATATTGTGCACATTTTTCTTATAATATTAATTATTACTAGACACTATCACTGTTAACACTTACATTCAATAGGAATGTAATATAAATTTTTCAGTTGACTAGTCTGATCTGTGACTTTTCTGAGTCCTGGGTATGTTTTCTTCTATAAGAAATAGATGCAACAGTCACATCCACGTCTCACTGCTGCAATCATGTAAGTTCATCTACCAGCCCTATTCCAGAATCATAAATAAATTTTGAAAAAGATAAACTAGCTGCAAAAATTTCTTGGATACCCAATAGCAGCTGAGACCTCTGTGGTGATCTCAGGAGTGGAGAGAATCCAGTTCCTGCTATACCAAAGCCTCAGCAGCCACATTTACACCCCAACAGCTGCCAACATGCCTCTGGCCAGAGTGTCCAGTTAAATATTCTGGATTTTCTGAAGAATGTGGCCACATTTGTGGCCTTGTGAAACCTCCAAACTCAACAATACTAATATTCCAGTAGTAGCACACCAGAATAGATGGGAATATAATGTAGAAGCCACCTAATCTCAACTAACAAAAAAAAAGTAACGAAGAAGGTTTAACTTGCAACAATAACTTAGTAAACTCTGATACAAGAACTTAATGTGCCAACACAACAATTTCCACTAATTTTCTTTTAATGATATATTTCTTGATCATTTCTTTAGCAATTTAGTGGTAACAATTTAAAAAAAATATTGTGGGCAATTTAAAATAAATTACTATAGAACCAGTCTTGAAGGGTATTTGGGAAAATGAAAACAATGGTAGAGGGAAGGTAACAGTGGTGGTGGGATTGGTGTTGAAATATTAAAAGCCTATGACAAAAAATTATGAAAAACTTTATAAACCTTGATTTTTAAATAGTTGAAAAATAGATATCAAAACATTTTAAAGCAGGACTTAATTCTATATTTAAAGCTGTGAATTGGTTAATTTTGCAACCACTTTTACTTAAGATGTGCATGGTGGACTCATGTAATTGTTATTATATAAGCAATTTTACATGATTATATAATTTTTAATGAAACTAAACATTTCAATGGAATTTTAAAAGAATAATGAGTTCTAGTCACTGTATCTTCTGCTTATAATATGTAAGTCAATTTTACAGATAACTCTTAGATTCTTTCATATTTGTTAAATGAAATTATCATATGTAAAACTAACTCCAAAGTGACTATCAAACTTTAAAATGTATAATAGTTTAACTAGAAAAGCATTAAAATATTTCTCAGTCTCATCATACTAAATGATTCAGTAGGTCTGCGTAGAGCAGATAAATTTGCTTTCATGTCTTCTTTCATTTTGAGCTTTTTAAAATGTATTTATTTGTTGTATTGTATTTATTTATTTATATTGAATTACCATGAAATACAAAGTTGCAAAGCTTTCTTTATCAAATTTAAGTCACACAATGTTCCAAAAATCCATTCTCCCCAACAGTGCATATTTTCTCAATATCCCCCATATGCCTGCCGTCAACCCCTCCCCAGCCTGCCTCTTTGTCTCCCTCTACTTTCAGGCATTGTAGTTTTCAATACAGATACTGAGATGTTCTTTATCCACTTTCATCACACATCACCCATTTAGAGCAATCCCTTCTAACCATCACTGTCATTGTGGTCCTTTCTATATCCCAACTGCCCTCTGACCCAGCTCTTGAGGCAGGCTTCCAACTGTAGAACAATACTCATGGCCCTTGTTTCTACTCTCCTTGGGTGTTATGTTTTTGTTTTATATCCCACAAATGAGTGCACCCATTCTATGTTTGTCCCTCTCGTTAGCATGATACTCTCCTTGTCCATGCATGTATATGTGAATTTCATGACTTCATTTTTCTAACAACTGTATAGATATAGATTGTGTAGATGTACCATAGTTTCTTTAACCAGTTGTCTGATCTTGATACTTGGGCTGTTTCCAGATTCTGGCTGTTGAGAACAGTGCTGCAACGAACATGCAAGTGAAGATGTCATTTCTACTTTTTTTTTAATTATTATTTTAAACCCCAGGGTATATTCCCAGAAGTGGTATTGCTTCAATATATGGAAGATCAGTTTCTAAATTTTTTTAAAAATGCCTATATTGTTTTCTAAAAAGGCTGGACCAGTCTGCATTCCAACCAACAATGAATGAGTGTCCTTTCTCCCTGCATCCATGCCAGCACTGGTTGTTCTTATTCTTTTTATGTTTGCCAGTGGTGTGAGATGATATCTCATTTTTTGACTTAATCTTCTTGATGATTAGCGATGTGCAGCATTTTTTCATGTGCCTTTTGGTCATTTGTATTTATTTTTGAAGAAGTTTCTGTTCATTTCTTCTCCCCATTATTTGTTGGAGTTGGAGGTTATTTTCTTGTAAAGTACTACCACTGTCACTGTATCACTATCATCCCGTTGTTCGTTGATTTACTCAAGCGGGCACCCATAATGTCTCTATTACACTCATCCCTGAGACTTTAGCAGCCTCCCTTACTCGTATTTCCCAACAGTTGGAGGCTCTCTGAGGGTCAGGAGAATGAGACCTATCGTTACTGCTTTTGGCATATGGAATACGCTATGGATAGTTTTCCAGGCTCTCCTGTGTGGTCGGGATACTCTCAGTAGTTTACTGGGCTCTCTGAGAGGTATGTATATATCTTTTACTGTATTTGTGATATGAATACACCACAGGGAACATGCCAGTCTCTCCTGTGCGAGCAATAGACTCTCGGTAGCTTGCCAGGTTCTCTGAGAGGGAGAACTAGGCTATACGCTCCTTCTAGCAGCTTGGTTTTATGGTCTCTGGATGTCGCCCATTGATGGGATTACAAGGCGCCAGGGGCAGTTTCTAGGTGTGACTGTCCAGCTACTACGAAATGGGGGATCTGGGTGGAAGTGGCCCAGTCCTGATCCCCGAGTCCCACACACCTGGGTTCCTCTGCCAGTTCCTTCAGGTGAAGGGCTTGTCCAAAATTGTAGAGAGTGGCTTGAGCATGGCTGTGGCTGGGTTCCAGAGGCCTTCAACTGTCAAGGCTCTGCTCAGGGCAGAGTACTACCAATGCCTTATATATCCTGTATAATAAGCCCCTATTTGATGGATATTGGGTAAATCATTTTTCCCATTCTGTAGTCTGTCTCTGTATTTTGATGACCATTTATTTTGATATGTAGAAATAAAAGGGATTGTATTTAGTTTAATGTAGTCAAATTTGTGGTTTATATTTGCTTCCCACCTTCTTTGTTAGTGGTGCTTCATCTTTAAAGATGACTTTAGCTTTTGTCATTGAAGTTTCTGCCTATGTTTTCTCCATGTACCTTATGAACTCATGTCTGATATTAAGGTTTTTAATCCATTTTGATCTCACTTTTGTTCCTGGCATAAGATAGAGGTCTGAGTTCATTCTTTTGAATGTAGATCTCCAGTTTTCCCAGCACCACTTGTTGAAGAGGCTTTCCTTACTCCACTTCACATTTCTTGCTCCTTTATCAAAGATTAAATAATTATATTTTATGTTTGAATGCCTTTTTCAGGATATTCAACTCTATTCCATTGATTTGTGGATCTGTCTCTATTCTAATGCAATGCTATTTTAATTAGTACTGCTTTATTGTACAGTTTGAAATTTAGGAAGGTGATGTTTCCCATTCTCCACCCCCACCCTTAAGAATTGTTTTGTTAGGGGAGAGACTCTCCAAACAATAATAGTGAGTTTTGTTGAAATATTGTATGCAATCAAAGTGAAATCAAAGTGAAATTTATTAGTTACACAGGCGGGGGAGGGCTTAGCGGGGGGCCTAGGGGCGTGGGGGGGTTGGGGTGTAAGGGGGCGGGGTGGAGCTATACTGGGATTCTTGGTGGTGGAATATGAGCACTGGTGAAGGGATGGGTATTCGAGCATTGTATAACTGAGATTTAAACCTGAAAACTTTGTAACTTTCCACATGGTGACTCAATAAAAAATTAAAAAAAAAAAAAGAATTGTTTTGCTGTTTGTGGGGGTGGGGTTATTGTTCCATTTGAATATCAGGAGTCCTTGGTGTGTTTCTTTGAAAAATGTCATAGCTATCTTCATAGGGACCACATTGAATCTTTACAATGCATTCCGGAGTATTTCCATTTTTATGGTGTTAATCTTGCCGATCCATGAGCAGAGGATGCATCTCATTTAGTTGTGTCCTCTTCTATTTCTTGAAGTATTGTTTTGTAGTTTTCTTTGTATAAGTCCTTCTCTTCTTATTTAAGCTGATTCTGAGGCACTTGATTTTCTGAGGCATAGTTGTAAATGGGATTGTTTATTTAAGATCTCTTCCTTCACTTTCACTATTTGTATATAGGAAAGCACAGAGTTTTGGATATTGATTTCATAACCTGCCACTTTACCACACAAACCTATTGTTTCTAGGAGCTTTTTGGTAATCCTTAGGATTTTCTAAGTATAGTATCACATAATCTGCAAATAGTGATAGCTTGACTTCTTCCTTTCCTATCTGGATACCCTTGACATCTTTTTTATTGCCTAACTGCTATGGAAAGTATTTGCAGTGCTGTATTGAATAAAAGTGGTGAGAGTGGGCAACCTTGTCTTGTCTCTGATCTTAGAGGGAAGGCTTTTAGTTTTTCCCCACTGAGAATAATGCTTGCTGTGGGCCTGTGGTAGATGACTTTGACTATACTGAGGAAAGTTTATTCATCTTCATTTTGTTGAGAATTTTTATCATAACTGGGTGCTGGATCTTGTCAAATGCTTTATTTGCCTCTATTGATATGATCATAGGTTTTATTTTTTCTCTTATTGATATGGTGTTTAATGTTGATTGATTTGCAATTATTAAACTATCCTTGCATACCTGGAATGAATCCGACTTGATCGTGGTGTATGATCTTTTTGATAATTCATTGGATTCTATTTGTTAGTATTTTGAAGAGAATCTTTGCATCTGAATAGGGCAATCTGCCTGTACTTGCTTTTTTTTTATGCTTTTTGGGGTCACAACTGGCAATGCACAGGGGTTACTCCTGGTTCTGCACTCAGGAATTGCCCTGGAAGTGCTCAGGGGACCATATGGGATGCTGGGAATTGAACCCGGGTCGGCCACGTCCAAGGCATATGCCCTACCTGCTGTGGGCAAACGCCCTACCCACTGTGCTATTGCTCCAGCCCCTGTAATTTGCTTTTTGATGGTGTCTCTGTGTGCTTTTGGTAACAGAATGATATTTGTCTCATAGAAACTGTTCAAGAGTGTTTCTGTTTCTTCAATTTCCTGGAAAAGCTTGAAAAGGGTTGGAAGTAGGTCTTATTTAAAAGTCTCGAAGAATTCAATAGTGAGTCCATCTGGACCAGAGCTTTTGTTTTGGGGGTAGACTTTTGATTGTCAATTTAATTTCCTTGATAGTGGTAGGTTTATTCAGGTATTCCAGATCTTCTTGGTTCAGCTTTGGGAGGTTATAGGAATTTAGAAATTTATCAATTTCCTCATTTCCTTTTCTTTTTTCGTGGCATAAAGATTTTCAAAGTAATTTCTTATGATGATCTGAATTTCTGTGGTTTGGTTTCTGTTGTGAATCCTTTTTCATTTTTTATTGTTTATAAGGGTTCTCTCTCTGTCTTTGTCTCTCTCTCTGTCTCTGTTTCCTTCTCTCTGTCTCTCTGTCTCTCTCTCTCTTTCTCTCTTTCTCTTTGTAGTTTTGCTAGTGGTTTACCAATCTTGTTTATTTTTCTCAAAGAAACAGCTATTGATTTTGTTGATCTTTCCAATTTTGGGGGGGCTTCCAGATCATTAATTTCTTATTTATTTATTTAAATTTATTTTTTTCCTTCCTTCTACTTGATTTGGGCACCTTCTGTTGGTCGTTTTCCAACGATCTTAAGTTGTAAGGTTGAATTATTTTTGTGGGCCTTTCCCCCTCCCCTTCCTGATGAATGCTTAAAAAGCTATAAACTTTCCTCTTAGCAATGCTTTTGTTGTGTCCCATAAGTTCTGGTAGCTGGTGTCTTTATTCTGGTGTTTCCAGGAATCTTTTTAGTTCTTCTCTGATTTTCTCTCTAACCCACTGGTTGTTCAGTAGCAAACTGTATAATTTCCAGGTGTTTGATTTGATTATCCATTTCTGGCTTCCATTTACTTCTAATTTCCATGCATAGTGGTCTGAAAAGATAGTTGAAAAAATTTCTATTCTCTTAATTTTATGGAGGTATGTTTTGTAACCCAGCATATGATCTTTCTGGAGAAGAATGTGTATTCATCTTATGGGAGATGAAAAGTTATATATATATGTATGTATATATATGTATATATATAAAACCACACACACACATATATATATATATAGATACATACTAATCCCCTCTTTCATTTATTCCCACAAAGTATTTCCTTGCTGAGCTTTAGTCCAATTGATCTATTGAGAAGTGATAAAGGAGTTTTGAAGTCTCCAAATATTATTGTGTTGTTATCAATGTATTTCCTGAATCTATGAGTAATTGTTTTTGGTAATTTGCTGGTCCCATATACAGTGTATATGCATTAGAAGTGTCAGTTCTTCCCAGTGTATAGATTCCTTGATCATTAAGAAATGACCTTGACTGTTTCTTACAACCTTCTTCAGTTTAAAGTCTGCATATTCTGATACTAGAATGACCACCCCAGCTTTTTTGAAGGGTTTATTTGCTTGTAGAATTGTTTTGTTATCAATGTATTTCCGGTCTTTGACTTTGAGTCTGTGTTTGCTCTGACTGTTCAGATGTGTTTGTTGAAGGCAGCAGAATGTTAGGTTCAATTTTCTAATGCATCCTGCCATTCTGTGTCTTTTAATTGGTGCATTTAGCCCATTGATCCTCAGAGACATTATTATTACGAAGTTTTGTTTCATATTTCTGAAGGAGTTTGGTGTGTTTAATGGACTTGTCTTTTTTTAAAGTAGCCCTTTTAATTTTTCTTAAAACCATGGTTTTGAGTCTGTGAAGGTCCTGAATTGTTGGTTGTCTGTGAAGCTGTGTGTTGTTACTTCAAGTGTGATGAGAGTCCAGCTGTATAAATTATTTGTGAGGCATTTATATCATAATATTTTTCACTATATCCCACCACTATCTTTAAACCTGGGGGGGTCTTGTCAGATAAGTCTGCTGTAAACCTTAAGGATGCTCCTATATAAACAATTTTCTTCTTCAATCTTGCTGCTTTCTATATTCTATCTCTATCTGTAGCATTTGTAATTCTGATTAGGATATTTCTTGGAGTATTTTTATTTGAATTTCTTTTAGCTGGTAACCCCTGGGCATCCTCTATCTGCATGTATGCATTCTTCAGCTCTGGAAAATTCTTAACAATTATGGTTTTGACAGTTGCTTCTTCATCAGGGTTTTCTTCCTCTCCCTCTGGTTCCCCAATGATTCTTATATTATTTTTGAGTTTAACCAAAAGTTTACTTGTCATCTGTTGATTTATTTTGAGATACTTTTCCATCCTCTGCTGTTGTCTGGAGACTCTCTGCATCTCATCTTGAAGCTCACTGATTTTGTCCTCAGCAGCTGTTACTCTGCTACTGAGGCCTTCCAGTAAGTTTTTTTCATTTCACCACCAGTTTTTTTTTCAGGAATGACATTTCTGTTTGTATTTTAGCTTGCATTTTTCATATTTCTGTTATCATATCCACTTGTATTTTGTTGGTGGTATGTTCCGTTGTTTCTTTGAGCTCCTTATGCACCCTTAAGAGCTCTATTCTAAATTCCTTCTCGGAGAGGTTATATAGTTCATTATTACTGGTGGGTGTCGTCTGGGCTAGCATCTTCTTTCACTAAACCTGGTGGTTTTCTGTGTTGCTCTAACATTGTGACCTTTGCAATTTGGAATCTTGCACTCAACCGTTGCTTTTGTGTTTTTTGATGTAGTAGGAGCTAATGGACAACTGGCCTAATATAGTTGGGATGCCAGGCTGCCTAAACTAATTTGTAGTTCTTATGGGATATGTTATGGGAGATAAACTCAAAACCACATTAGCTTGGAAACTACTCCCATCAATCCTCTGACCTATGATTGCAACTATTAGGTTCTTGCAGCCTGTGGTGCTAGGTCAGAACCCCCTCCAGCCTGGGCCCTTCCATTCCACACAACTCTCTCTTTCAGTCCTGGACTAACCCATGCACAGTCCATTTCACCTTTATTTTTAAGTATGTTAACTTATGAAGACAATATTATCTGGCTATAATAGAATGAACAGTAAAATAACACCAGAAAAATATTGAGAAATGATCAAACTCTTAGAATTTAAGCAGTATATTTCTGTTCAGTGGGTAAAATGCAGAAGAGAGGGGAGATTCTCTATAAGAATTATAAATCACTTTGAATTATTTTGAACTAAGATTTCCTTGCTTTGGATTAAATCCGGTGGAGGAAATTCATATAATGCTGAGAGTATGCATGACATGCCCTTCAGTCTTGAACCTTCTCCATAATTTTGATTGTTTTAAAAATCAATTAATAGTATTATATGTTAGAGTCTAGATACTAAAGAATGCCTGTATTTTATAACATATGGGAGAGCCCGGCAAGCTACCTAGAGTATCTCGCCCACACGGCAGAGCCTAGCAAGCTACCCATGGCGTATTCGATATGCCAAAAACAGTAACAAAAGGTCTCACAATGGAGACGTTACCAGTGCCCGCTCGAGCCAATCTATGAGCAATGAGATGATAGTGACAGTGACAGTGGCTGTATAATTACTACAATTTTATGCCAAATTTCTGACAGAACAGTGAGTTTAGACAATGTATGTTGATTATACTTAAAAACAGGGTACAACAATAATGGGCCTTGGCAATTATTTGCTGAAATACGCTACTTTCATATGAAGAATCTAGGTTTACAACTCAAGAGTTAAGGGAAGGAAGGGCATAAAAACAAATATGATTAAAACTGAGGAATGAAATAAAATATTTAATATCAGAAATCAACTTGAACAACAAAAATTAAATCAAAAGATTTTCAAAATATCTACAAAACTAATTACCTTCTAGGATTTGATTAGTAGTTCAAAGTGATTGATCATTTACACTGATTTGTAAATGTCTTTCTGATTACAATTTGTTGTCTTCACCATTGGGGTTTCTTTCCCTTCTCCCTTCCTCATTCCCTCCCTTGTTCTCTTTCTTCCTCCGTCCCTTCCTTCCTTCCTTCCTTCCTTCCTTCCTTCCTTCCTTCCTTCCTTCCTTCCTTCCTTCCTTCCTTCCTTCCTTCCTTCCTTCATCTTTCTCTTTTTTTATGCTTTCTTTGATTGGAGGCTACGCCCACAGTGCTCAGGCTTATTCCCCACTTTGTGTTTAGAGATCACTCGTGCAGTGCTTAGGGGAAAATATACCGGGCTAGGGATGAAACTGACACGGGCCACAGATAGATAATTGTTTTACCCTTGTGTAGGATAACATAGCTTCAGGTAGTTTAGGTTTATTGGGTTACTCTGTTACAGTGCTCCTATTCCTCTTTGTTTATTTGTAGCTTCTTTCTTAGTGTTCTGTTGACTTGTAAATAATGTTTTTCTCTTCTCTTTGAGTCCTTTGCATAGTTTATCCAGAGCAAGTCCTTTTTGTATGGACACGAGAAGACTTAACAAATGTTATGCTTTTGTAACCTGGAAGTCATTTGACTCTACATGATATTTTCCTCCAGGGCATCTGTTCTCTTGACCTAAGCCTCAGCTTCCCTTACTTCCTAGCATCCCCAAAGCAGGGTCCCAACGACGTGGGAGGAGAAGGACCCAGGGCAAGCGGTGAGTTGTGTGCTACCCTGGCATCGAGATGGGCCTGGCCAAAGTGCCTAATGCTTAACTATAAGTTAAGAGCTTGATCATGGACAAATGCTGTCATGATCCAAACAGTGATAACTAGATTTGGACCCTGCTAGGGTGAAGAATGATTAATCTGGCCTGAGTGCTGTGGTCTGAGCCTGTGGCAAGATGTTGCCAGGAGAGCTGCCTTGCAAGCCTCAATGTATCCCTTGCTATGTCCATACAAAAATAACTAGTATTAAGATGTTAATAAGTTCCTGGACTAAGGAAAAGAAAAAAACCTTAAGAGTGAGGGAGGGCTTTGGAATGCCCTGCCCTCAGGAAGGGCTTTCTTATGTTGATTTTGCTACCTGGCTGGGTGTAGCCTAGAATGCAAGGTGGGAGAGAGAAGGAGGAGGAGACAGAGAAGCCAGGGAAAGGCAGCAGTTGATCCAGAGAGAGGCCGGAGCTGGGAGTGCGGGAGATGAGAAAGATGGAAGATTGAATAAATGGCAACTAATCAGCAACTAGCTTGGTCCTTGTTCTTCCTTCGCCTTTCCTTGACCACCGGCTTTCCCGATCCAATCCACACACTGCGGTTCCAGGGCACTGAACGAGGGCGGTGAGACAGAGCCGCCCGGAGAGCCCGCGAGTGCACTCGCCCCTCGGCGAGCTTTAGTTTTTTACACCCTTGTATAGCACTCTGCTCTGGGTTGCTTTGTCAGTGGTGGCTCTGTCTCTAATCTATCTGGGTGTTTTATTTTCCTTACTGGAAAAGCCTTGTTCATCGTGGTTCTAATGTAGATTAATCTACATTTTTGTTGTAGATGTGTTATGATCACAGGAAGAACTGAACACAGATTCTCTCCATTTAGCCATCTCAGTCCCTTTTTTTTTTTTTTTTTGCTTTTTGGGTCACACCCGGCAATGCTCAGGGGTTACTCCTGGCTCTGCACTCAGGAATTACTCCTGGTGGTGCTCAGGGGACCATATGGGATGCTGGGATTCGAACCTGGGTCGGCCGCATGCAAGGCAAACGTCCTACCCGCTGTGCTATCACTCCAGCCCCCTCAGTCCCTTTCTGCAACATTTTGCCATTTTATTTTCATCTTACAGGATTTTGTTTATATAATTTTGATAAGAAAAGTCATAAACATATTTTTTACATGGCAATCTGTCCAAGGCCTAATTTTTCTATGATCCTGATATTGAGATAGTAAGTACTGAGAGTAACCTCATTATGAATTTGGTCTAATAAAAATTGATCATGCGGGGCCGGAGCGATACACAGCGGGTAGGGCGTTTGCCTTGCACGCGGCCGACCCGGGTTCAATCCCCGGCATCCCATATGGTCTGCCATGTGGGCGGGATACTCAGCAGCTTGCTGAGCAATCCGAGAAGGATTTGGTTTATTATACTCCTAAATTTTAATTTTCCAAAATATTTCACAGGTACATATGATCCCGTGGTGCTAAACTTTGCTCAGTTTTTATTAAGATCGTTTACGTGACTTTTCAAAAATTTGATAATAAAAATTCTGTTACTGTTTTATTGGAATTGAGAGAATAACTGTGTTCACAGATTTTCTTCTATCTCTCCAGAATTATGATATCCAACTTTTACCAGAGGAGCTTAAGAGAGCCGAATTTAGAGGAACCTTTTCCTTAAGTTTATTTGTGAATTCTGTTTCAGACAAAAAATCTACAATATTTAGGTATGCAGATACATCTGAGTCATTGTAACTATTACTAAAAACCATAATAGCTAAGATGTTGTTTGTTGTGCAGTGATACTTTTTTGTGTTTGATCTTGTGATTTTGTGTTTGATCTATACAGAGAATATAATGGCTGATAATTATCTATTTGTCTGTCTATCTACCTCTCTATCTACTTCTCAAAATTAGCAATGTATATTGTATTATTTACTAACATCTACACTGAATATAATGCTCACAATGTAGAGGACAAAATTGAGTCATAGAATAGTTGGTTTTGTTGCTGAAGTATTCACAGGTAATACTAAGACTAAGACAACATACCTAGGTTTTCCTCACTCCAAACCATGTTGCCAGCCATAGATTTCATAAGCACTGTAGCACTGTAGCATTGTCTTCCCGTTGTTCATCGATTTTGCTCAAGGGGGCACCAGTAACATCTCCATTGTGAGACTTGTTGTTACTGTTTTTGGCATATCAAATATGCCACGGGGAGTTTGCCAGGCTCTCTGAGAGGGACAAAGGAATCAAACCCGGGTCGACCGCATGCAAGGCAAATGCCCTACTGACTGTGCCTTTGCTCCAGCATAGCTTTCATAGACAAAACAATTTCAGTAGATGGTGCCCTCCATTTATCATTTCTAAATTAGCTGTAGTCTTGCTCCATTTGTCCATCTATGTTTGAGACAGAAACTTAAATATGGACATTCTTATTACCTGTACAGTGAATATAGTTGCCATAAGTACTTAGAAAGCTTTTAGTGACACTGACTGACCCAAGCAAAGATACCTTTTAAACCTGAGGATAATTTTAAAATTGTGCGTAAATTCACATCACGTTTTAAAGACCACCAAATGTTTTGTCTTAGTGGACTTTGACTATAATGATATTCTGCTAAAAGCAAGATTTGGCACTTTTAAGAAGTCAGAATGAAGCAAACCTGGTGTATAACTCTTCTGGTTTTCATTAGCAAAGGAAAGAAGAGACTTTCATGGATTTGCTAGCCCAAGTCATTTTCTGTCATATTTCTTCAAGAATATTATTTATATATTTTTATTAATATATAGAACTGTAGCACTGTGGTCCCGTTGTTCATCAATTTGCTGAAGTGGGCCCTAGTAATGTCTCTATTGTGAGACATGTTAGTTTTGGGCATATCAAATATGACAAGGGTAGCTTGTCAGGCTCTGCCACGTGGGCAGTATACTCTAGGGAGCTTGTGTGCTCTCAGAGAGCGACAGAGGAATCGAACCTTGGTCGGCTGTGTGCAAGGTAAAATGCCCTACCTGCTGCGCTATCACTCCAGTCCAATAACATATATAAGAGTTCATATAAAATATTTAAGAATTTTATAGGGTAATTACATTTTGATAGGGTAATTGCAAAGCACTTATCATTAACTTAGTTTGTCTTTCTTACCTTCACTTCTAGATACTGTTGAGAAAGAATATATTTCAGATTTTAATTTATATGCTACAGGCCATGTATTGCTATTGCTATCAATTGTTGTGAAGACTTTTGCAAGAGCTAAGGTCTTCATACTTTTATACCTTGATCATCGGTGATATATTTAAACCCAGCAGCCAAAACTATAACCATTTATACAAAATCAAAGAACATAAATTCTTTGTTCAAAGTCTCTTGTAGGATATCATTGGTTTGTTCTTTCTCCCTTGCCACAGAGTTTGGGCTTATCTGGTAATAATCTCTAAACAATTCTAGACTACATTGGTACGTCCTGCTCTCCTTGCCACTAGGAGCTAAGGTATATCAGTCACACCCATCAAAGTGCTCCCAAGTCA
Organism: Sorex araneus; assembly: GCF_027595985.1. Classification (NCBI taxonomy): domain Eukaryota; kingdom Metazoa; phylum Chordata; class Mammalia; order Eulipotyphla; family Soricidae; genus Sorex; species Sorex araneus. The sequence goes on from NC_073306.1 coordinate 67,956,068, forward strand.
CTTCCATTCCTTTGTTTATCTGTAAACACTTCTACCAGTTTATCAGCTTTTCCCCTAATCAGACTCTGTTAATTTGTAAGGTCAGACCTTGCTAGGACAGTGAACTTGTATTGTAAGTTAATATTGCATTGCTCCTCTCCTCGTGTCTTTTGAATAGCTTACTTTAAAACAATGTCCTTTTTGTATGGACAAAGAAAGACAGTTGTTAATATGCTTTGTAACATGGGATTTAATTGGCTCCAAATATTATTCGCTCCGGTGCATCTACTTTCTTGACTTAAACCTCAGCTACCCTTACTCCTAGCACCCCCAAAAGCAGGGTTCCTACGAGGGATGGGATAGACCCGGGGCAAGCGGTGAGTTATGTGCTACCCTGGCATCAAGATGGGCCTGGCCAAAGTGCCTAATACTTAACTATAAGTTAAGAGCTTGATCATGGACATGTCATGTCATGATCCAAAAGCAACGACAAGACTAGGACCCTGTTAGGGATAGGAAAGACTAATTCGGCCTGAGCTCTATAGTCTGAGATCGAGATGACTCCAGGAGAGCAATTCTATAAGCTTAATGTATCTCTTGCTATGTCTATACAAAGTGATTAATATTATGAATACTTATATGTTAGTTGGACAAGGAGAAGAGAAACACACCCATGGGATTCTGCTCTTGGGTGGGTGTCCTGCTGAAAAAGAATCTGTCCTAGAAGAAGCATGCCCTGAGGAAAAGAACTTTACCCCTATTGATTGTGACCACGCCTATGTGTAAGCCCCAACCCCTCATGCTGTGGGATTTAACTAGGCTGAAAGAGTGGGCTGGGGGGCCAGTACTAGGCCAGTTCCAGTGCCAGATCTGGAGAAGCTAGATCCAGATCCATATCCAGAGTGAGGAGAATGAAGTAGCATGGGGGAAGAAGAAACAGGAGGAGAATCAGAGGAGAATGGAGATGGGAATGGAATAAACTGCAACTAAAACCAACCAGCCTGGCTCTGTTCCTTCCTTTGCCTGCCTCATCATCGCCATCAACCTCCCCGGGGTGGGGGAAGCGACTGGAGACTACAGAACATGGGCGGCGGGAGAGACAGAGTGCCGCTGCCCTGTGCTGCATGCCCGGTGCGGTGCCCGGTCCCTTTTCTTTTTTGTGTTTTTACACAGTCTCTGAATTGCTGTTGCTTTCCTGAGAACATGTTATTATAATTTTCCAAATTACAAATTGTTTTGGAATGTCACTTTCTCAGTTCGACCCACTTGCAGTCCTACTATAGTTGTAACCCAAGCATTGAGTTAAGGCAATCCCCCTTACTCATTGGTTTTTCTCTATTGTTTGTTTTTAATTTTTGATTTTGGTCAGCACCTAGCTGTGCCCAGTACTTACTCCTGGCTCTGCTCAGGGACATCTCTTGGTGGGGCTTCAGAGATCATATATGGTGTGTGGGGACTGAATTGGATCAGTTGCAAAGTAAGCATCCTATCACTGTACTGTCTCTCCAGTTGTCATTAGTATTCCTGCTATCTCAACCAGTCCTAAATTTCCTTTCATAAGGATCTAGCATTCTAACTTATATCACCTTATCATATCATATAAAAATTGAACTGATCTGTAGTGTGTGTGGGGGGGGAGAGGAAGGGTTGTTTTTCATTTTTATTGACCACTTCTCCTTCGAGCTAAGGTTAAAATGAAAACTCAAAAATTAGTTTTCATAATAGAACAGGGTGAAGATTAGAGGTTATATGGTGTTTCTGAACTAACAATATATTTTAATAACAATATGGTAGTTCTCTCTCAAAAAAAGAACACACAGTTCCCTAGCTCCTACTATCACATAAAAACTCAGTAAAAATATGGCTATCTACGGGAATGTGAGATCTTACTAGGATTAAATCTGGCAGTTTCTCAATCTTGCCTTTCAAGTTTTTAAAACTATGAGGAATGAATGCTGTTTGTAAAAATACTCTGAGATATTTTTGTCAGAGCCACCTGAAGAAGAACATTTACAATCACTCTCCAAATAGTAAACTATTAGGTTCTTAGAGAAAGATCCCTATGGCATCACTGATGTTCCCTAAAGGCTACTGCTATTGATTATTTTCTATTTACTGAGAGTATATTCAATTTTCTTGGAATATTAGTTTCATTAATTTGATATGTAAAATGGGGAAAATGTTCATTAAGGTATTGATGGGTTGAGAACTATTTTTTTAATCCTATTTATCTCTTTAAAATCTTTGTTCTATTCAAATACTCAGGCATTAACAGACACGTACACATGCAAACCAATGAATTAATGTATGTCTATTGCTGTGAGAGTTTTTCTTTTTTAATTTATATAGCTAAATGAAATTGAAGCAACCATTCCAAATACAGAAATAGTGTGCCTGGCATAATAACTAGCTTTGACACTCTTGCAATGAGATTAAATCATTGTCAGGGGAAGATAATGGACACAGCATGGCTCTACACAATCTTTGCCAAATAAACTGGACACAGTCCAACTAACTGATGAAATAATACTGCCAAGGAAATGAGTAAAAACTTCCAGCAGGCACAAGTCAGACCATTGGCTAATCACAGCCACTTAGGGGATCAAGACCCTGGCCCTGAATACTGTGACCCAAAATCTGAAAATTGTGTTAATGATTAACATAAATTATTCCTTTTTAAGGATTTCAGGCTTCAATTCAGTGCATTTAGAATTATCAGAAACCCCTGGTTATTGCTATTTCTATATCAATATAGATGCCTTTCCCCTCAATATGGTTATGGTGTTGTTAAAAATAAAGAATTTTGGTACTATTAGTATTGTTTAGTTTATTGCATTATATAAAAAATAATGCATTCTACCTGTCTATAAATATCTAGGATCAAATAATAATTTCAGGTAAATGATTCAAATGAATGTTACTAAATTAAGGACTAAGCGAATAGTTTTTCTTTACTTGAAGGACTGTATCAAGTAGAAAAGTTAGGTGTATATGATTAACCTTCAGAACCTCAAGGGCCCAAATAGCAATTATATGGGTTATTGGATACACATTCTGTGTCATGATGATGAAAAACACTAGTTTCCAAAGCATCCCATGAGGAATTCATGTCATTTTAATGGCTAATTTGTTTGTTTTAAAGAATCTGATTATGTGTACTGTTAAAATAGAAATAAAGCCGAACAGTGTATATTTGTTAGACAAATAATTAGATTGTAATAAAAGGTGACCACATAAAATCCTTCAAATTAAAATTTTTCTAATTTAAAGTACTACTAAATATGAATCACTCTATCACTGTCATGCCAATGATCGTTGATTTGCTCGAGTGGGTGCCAATAACGTCTCCATTCATCATAGCCCTGAGATTTTAGCTGCCTCTCTTTACTCGCTCTTCCCAGCAGTGCTTCATTGGAGGCTCTTTTAAGGGTAAGTGGAATTAGACCCATTATTGTTATTGTATTTGGCATATCGAATAGGCCACAGAGAGCTTGCCAGGTTCTGTGTTGTGAACATGATGCTCTCGGTACCTTACCAGGTTCTCCTAGAGGGAGAACTAGGTTACAAGAGATCGCTTTCGTGGGCTGTGTTTTATAGTTATTGTATTATTATTAAATATATGATATATTATTATTATATTATTAAATATGAATAATGGTAAAAAATAAAACTATATTCCAGTTTTTTAAATTTATTCTAATGATAGCCTTTTACCTTCTGCCAAACTCCCAAGCAAAACTACAAAATGTTCAATGAAGTCATAATACACAGCTCACACTCTGAAATTTTGACCTGTATCTCCATTAAGGCTTTTTAAGCAAGGTCTACTACAGGCTACTAATTGACAAATCTTTTTTCATCTCTTCCAATACTTGACCTTTCATTCATGTTTAAAGTTATTGGTCCTTCTTTTTGTTAGGAAGTATGGCATCTCTTGAATTTCTTGGCACTAACCATTTTTCATTTGCTTAGTACTATTTCTTGCTTATATTTGTCTCCACGTTCTCCACCTAACCACACTTGGGTGTCCCAGTTACTATTCTGGACCTTGGTTTACTTTCTGTGCAATCCATATTAGATTTATGACATAAACTCCATTTATATAATGTTTTTTATGGTTTTCTAGCATATATCATTGATTGGGTATAGGGTACTAATAAGTTTGTCCACTAACACTATACTTATAATTAGATTCATATTTAAAAAATAATCAGTTTCACCTGAATGTTTCAAATGCTATTCTATTTCACATTATGATAATAATAATAATGAAAAAATACTATTCACCTAGCTCTGTAAATTGAAAATTTATATTTTGGTCTTCTAATCTCTGTTTATTTATGTTTTATTTTTTATTTTATGGTCCTACCCAATATTGCTTCTTATTTATGTTTAAGCAGCCCCTATTATGCAGATTCTGTTTCATTTATTTGTTTATTTTTATTGATTTGTTTTGTTTTGTCTTGTTTGAGGGCTGCAAGGGTTTGGGAAACGATATGGGGTTCTGGGGAATCAAACCCGGGTTCAAGACAAGCATTATACCTGCTGTACTATTGCCCAAGCCCTAATTGAAAAATTCCCCGAAATAAAAATATTACTAATTACAGCTAATGGAATCACAAATAAGATTAAAATTTAAGACATATTTTAAAATTTTATTTATTTCTTAAGAGCTATACTAAACATAGGACACATGTTTTGCTTTTGAAAAATAGCATTTATATTTTTAAAAGTACTGTCATAATGATATTTTGTACTGCCAGATATGCTAGATCTGTATTATCATGAAAAAGAAATGTTCTTGATTTTATCAGTCAATCAAGAACACAATTACATCAGATTTTTTAAAAAACAATTGCAAAAGCTCAACAACAAAACACATTTTTTTTTTTTAGCTATGCTCAAGTGTCTACAAGTGTCCTGAGCATCAGCCAATCAACCCTGTTGATCTCTACAAAATTTTCTTTTACACTGAGAGTTGGCTGATCTTGACTGGACAGTACAGTTGCAAATTGGCTCTTCTCTGAAATTCACTCATCTACCTCCTGGGCCCATCATTTCAAACTCAATTATGCAAGTCTTCATCAACCTTCATCTTGTATTAAGTGTGCTTAGTTACTTTGGCAAAAAGAAAAAAAAATCATGAATAGAAAATAGAAAACCTTGACATATTCAGATGATAGTACATAGGGCGTAGTAACATATTGCAAGAGGAATTCTAATTATAATCCAACCTACCACAAAATATTTTAGCAATATCTAACAAAGCAAATATTTAAAAAAATCATAACTATATATAATTCTATGGTTTTATAAAGTATTTAGTTCACAGGCAAGGTAAAAATTTAAAGATAATTTCCACAAATGGTATCTGTTTTTAATGAAAAAAAGTAATTTTGATTAATATGGATGGAAAAATAAAGTCACAGGGTTTGCTTAGATTAATCTGTTTTGGTAATACAGACTAATGAAAGAGAAAACTATTACTATCTATATTAGTCCTGTCTACAAACATTAAGGCATGTGCTGTCTTAAATTAGGGCCATATACTTTTAAAATGTAAAATAGTGGGTAAAATTAATTTTGATAACATATTCTCAAAATATGTACATAGATTATCATCATCATCATCATCTCGTTGATCGTCAATTTTCTCGAGCGGTCTCAGTAACATCTTCATTTGTCCTAGCTCTGATATTTTAGAAGATTTCCCAACAGTGTTGCATTGGAGGCTCTTTCAGAGTCAGGGGAATGAGACCCATCATTGATACTGTTTTTGTTTTTTTTTTAAATTTTTTATTAGAGAATCACTGTGATATACAGTTACAAACTTATGAACTTTTGTGTTTGCATTTCACTCATACAGTGATCGTTTACCCATCCCTCCACCAAGTGCCCATTCTCCTCCACCAATGATCCCAGTATTCCTCTCACCACCTCCACCCCATACACCACACCACCCTGCCTCTAAGGCAGGGCATTCCCTTTTGTTTTCTCTCCTTTTGGGTACTGTAGCCTGCAATAGATGTATTGAGTGGTCTTCATGTTCGATCTATAGTCTACTTTCAGCTCGTATTTTCCAAACCGAGTGGTTCCTCCCAACATCCTCTACTTGGTGTTTCCTTCTCTATCTGAGCTGCCTTTTACCCCAGTATGTGAGGCCAGTTTCCAAGCAGTAGGGCAGACCTCCTGGTCCTTCTCTACTACTCTTGGGAGTTGGTTTTGCACTCTGTTATTTTATATTCCACAGATGAGTGTGATCTTTCTATGTATCTCTCTCTCTTTCTGACTCATTTCACTTAACATGATACTTTACATGTTGATTCACTTATATGCAAATTTTATGACTTCATCTTTTCTAACAGCTTTATAGTATTCCATTGGGTAGATGTATTAAAGTTTCTTTAGCCAGTCATCTGTTTTTTCCAGATTTTGGCTATCATAAACAATGCTGCGATGAATATACAGGTGCAGATGTCATTTTGACTATATCTATTTGCCTCTTTGGGATATATTCCCAGAAGTGGAATTGCTGGGTCAAATGGGAGCTCAATTTCTAATTTTTTGAGAATCGCCCATATTATTTTCCAAGAGAGCTGAAACAGTAGACATTCCCACCAGAAGTGAAGGAGAGTCTCTTTCTCCCCACATCTGCGCCAACACCAGTTGCTTTTGTTCTTTTGGATAGGGGCCAGTATCTGTGGTGTGAAATGATATCTCATTGTTGTTTTAATCTGCATCTCCTTGATGATTAGTGATATAGAGCATTTTCTCATGTGTATTTTAGCCATTCAAATTTCTTCCTTGAGAAAATTTCTGTTAGTTTCCATCCCCCATTTTTTGATGGGGTTGGATGTTTTCTTTTTGTAGAGTTCAACTAGTGCCTTGTATATCCTTGATATCAACCGCTTATCAGATGTATATTGGGTGAATATCCTTTCCCATTCTGTAGACTGTCTTTATATTTTGGTCACTGTTTCTTTTGAGGTGCAGAAGCTTCTTAGTTTAAGATAGTCCCATTTGTTTATCTCTGTTTTCACTTGCTTGGCCAGTGGCATGTCATCTCTGAAAATACTTCAGCTTCATTGTTACTGGTTTTGGCATATGAATACGCTACAGTGAGTTTACCAGGCTCTCCCTTGTGAGCAGGAAACTCTCGGTAGCTTGCCAGGTTCTCCAAGAGAGAGAACTAGGCTATACGCTCCTTCAAGAAGCTTGGTTTTATAGTCTCTGGATGTTGGCCATTGATGGGATTACATGGCACCGGGGGCAGTTTCTGATTGTGACCGCCTAGCTACTGGAAAATGGGGAATGTGGGTGGAAGAGGCTGTCTCCATCCCAGCAGGCTTGGAGATTTCACCCCTGGGTCTTGCACACCTGAGTTCCTCTGCTGGTTCCTTCATGCGTGAAGCCCATCCAAACCTGTGGAGAGGGGCCTTGAACATGGTTGTGGAGAGGGGCCTTGAGCATGGTTGTGGCTGGGTTCCTGAGGTTTTTGGCTGCTGGGGCTCTACTAGGGGCGGGGAGGGAAACTCAACCCACCCCCTCCAAGGATCCCCAGTGAAGATAGCTAGGATCGGGGGCAAGAGACTCTGTTATAGAGAGAGATAGAGAGAGTGAATGATCATTATAGAATGTCTTTTTAAAACTCTTGTTTTATACTGTATTATTGTTATTTTTAATGTCAGAGATCAAACTCAGGATTTAGTACATGCATTGCATTCAATGTATCAGTGACCTGCTTCACCTAGCTACACTATGTTTTTTTTTTTTATGAGGCTAGAGACATAACCAATTGGTAAAAGTGGGTAAATAATTAGTGTCATTCACACTATTGTAGCCATGTTTTTTAAACTACAATAAAATTTTTAAAAGAATTAAGTCACCAGCATATAATCTAGAACGTTTTAATAAAGAAAACAATTTGAGTCAAAACAGTTGATGTTCATTTTCATTTTACATTAGAAAATCACTGCACATTTTTTTTCCACTGAAAAACTGACAGGAGAAGAGAAGTAAAGTCACTGGGCCTTCAAAGACTCAGAATTTTTTTTATATTTAATAAAAAGGAAAATTGTTAAAACTCAAGGAAATAAAGAATTCGTAAATAGACACTGATATATCCTCTGGTTTAATTACACTGTTTGATACTAGACTGTACCAAGAGGACAACAAGGCTTATAATATCTGCTAAGAGAATAATAAGCTTCCTCTAATCAAAAAGAGGTAGAAAATGCAGAAACCTTTAAGATAAAGTTAGTTGTATATTAAGTTATTTATCATGAGGGGAATTTCTTTCCCTTCCTCTTCTACTTTCCAATAAACTTTTCTACTTTCTAAGAAATAAAAAAAGTAAAGATTAAAAATGTAATGAAAATTGTTAATCATTTGGTAAAATTTATGAGGCTAAATGAAAAATGAAAAGAAACAGAAGGTGAGAAGAGAATTTTTTTTTAAAAGTGTTCTGTTGAAGGAATGAAGCAGTGAGAAAGGAATTTAGGAGAAATAGATGACCAAGGATGCTTGTCTTACATGTCTTTGTGAAAATTTCTCCCTGTTCCCTATGCTATCTACCCTTCATATTCAGAATGTTCATCATAATGTAATATTTTTTAAATAATTCTTTTCAGTTATTACAGTTATTTTTATTACTTTAAACTTTTGGAGAATTCTGTCTCATCTTTAATTTCCCAAGTATCTACATAGTGCCTGCGATATAAAAGTTCAGTGCTCGTTTTAAGATTGAATTTTTCTCTTGACTATGTGTATGGATGTAGAGGATGGGATCACTGCAAGAGTTGCAAAGATAAGCTGAGAGCATTGTCTCAATTCCCACCTTTCTAAAGTGAGTTTATCCAGAGTGACCTCTTTGGTTCTCTGCAGCAGTAGATTTTATGACTTCAAAATGACTAATCTCTGTTTTGTTCAAATGTTTCACTGATGGTTTGTTTCCACTTTTTCTCTTAAGATACCTAAGTTAGCTGTGAGAATGTTTGACACTGACCTCTATTTTGGGAGCCTTCCAAGTCAAGTACCTTATTACCTACTCCTTTTTTTTTAAAGTTACTGAAGTGCAAAGTTAACTTTTATACCAACCACTTAGAAGGATAAATAAAAGACTTTCAGTTATCCACCCAATTCTAAATAACAAGCAGATGCTATGTTTACTATAGCTAAACTCATTTAGTAGTGGAGTTAACTTATTTGAGTTACTGAAAAGAACTTTGAAATGTTGTCTTTTATAAGTAAATTGGCACTTAAAGACCTAAAATAAAAGATAAAATAACATTTGTTAATCTCTTGGGAGTAAATTTAAAAACAAACTCCAATACACATGCTTTTGAAATACTTCAAAATTCAGAAAAGTAGTTTATTCTGAGTTTTCACATGAAACCAATACACACACATTACATTCAAGAATTATATTAAATGCATTATTATCTACAGGGAAAATTTGGAGGGTAAATAATTAATGGCATCCCTTTTTAATCAAATTAAATTTTTGGCTAATTTTTTCTTTCTTCTTGATCCCTGAAAGTTTGAACTGTCTTTCACCATGAAGAATAAATAACAGCATTTGAAATATTTGCCTTATGTATTTGGTATGTAGTTCATAGTTGATAAATATTACTTGAAATGTTTAGCAATGTTTAGCAATGGTCGATACTAAAGTATTCTATCAGTAAATGTAATTATTTATAAAATCAGGATAAAGAGTTTTAAGAATATGGAACAGTAAACTATAAAAGATAATTTAACTTCTGTTTAAATGTTACAAAGAACTAAATTCTGTTTGCACAGAATAAACAACCCCAGAACAAGTGTTTATGTTTACAAGGTGGTAGCAAACGATTAGTACAGCTAAGTACAATTTTTTCTTTATTCTTGAAGTTCAAGAATTCTGTCATTCCTTTTGACTCACAATTTTGCTTCTCTGCCAAATAGTTATCTTCCTAATTTATCTTTACATTTTTTTGCAACTTATAAAAGCAACTATAGAAATAAGGGATGGGAATAGGGGGTAATGCAATTAAAAAAATATTTTTACTTTCCAATTTCTTAATAAACACTGCTTACAAAGCATGGTTCCTTGGACACTACAGAAGGGATAATTATTGAAATATCAAAGAGATAAGTTAATTTTATGGCCATGTTATAATGAGAAAAGCTGATTTAATACTCCTTTGCTAGTTATGGAAACCAACTACATCATTTGTATAAACAAGTATGAAAGAAAAACAAGGATGAAAGTTTTTTGTACACCTAAAGGTAATTTTTCTGATGAACTTAGACATATTATGGTTAACATGGGATAATATATGGGATGAAATAATTTGAATCTCAATTTATTGGCATATTGCTAATTACCAAAGAGCAGCTAAGACAGGCAAATCCTTTGGTATGCTATACATTATAGGAAGTATAGAAGTTGAAATCATAAGTTTGATTAACTTCTTACTGAGTGTCATTGTAGATGGTCTTTAGCATATCATGTCAAGATTTCAGTCATCATTTTAATGACATATTTTTATCAAATCTCTATCTGGTAAGTGTAATGCCAAAGATTGCTGTTAAACATACCACAAATATAAGGACTCAAAGCAATTATATTTTTCAAAACCAAAGAATTACCAGCACCATTCTGTTGCCAAAGACTGTATCAAAGAATCTGCTCCTGTGTCCTTCATTAATGATGATTTTATATATTTTTGAGTTTATGTTGACATCAATCCACTCTGCCTTCATGGTCACATCTCATCTTCTTTTCTGTATCTTTCTTATAAATTATACAGAAAATAGGGATTATTTGGATAATTTTCTTTTTAAACAGTAATTCATATTGAAATCATTTTAAAATACCAAGAATTAAGATTTTAAGAAAACTTTTAGGCCACGAGTCACTGCTATTCCATTAACAGACATAAGAGACTTTGTCTTTAACATAACATAAGCTAATTTAAAGATAATAAACAATACAAGAGAAGCTAAGCAATAAGAATACACACAAGAATATTGGTATGTTAAATAAATATTGGTGTAAATTAAAATATTTTTCCAACCTAGACTAGTCTAGTCTCAGGTTTATATGCCATGACTGAATCGCACTGATGTAAAATACATATATCCGAGTAAATGCTTAGATGATTAATAGGCTTAATATTCCCAGCTATGTCAGTATTTGGTTTCTCTATCTCTCTCTCACTTTTGTATCCTACTCACAATAGAAAAAAAAAATCTGTTGATCAATTTCCCAGAAAAGTCAGGACTTAGCCAGAAATTGCTTTATCCTTGAACTTATAAAATTCACTTCTGTCAAAATGTAGGAGGAATAGGCTGCACATATGAAAATGATGACTTCTTGTCACGTCTCACTTTTCTTTTAGAAGGATTCACAAACCACCATTTTGCCCTAGGGAGAAATGTTGCCATTTTCACAGCAAAATGTTTTTTTGTACAGCGAAATGACAGTTTTCTTCAACAGTAAAACCGAATTAACTTCTGAGGAAAAATGCAGTAAAAATGTCAACCTCATAAAATATATCATGTTTTGAACATCAGCACATGTTTTTGACTGACCTGACCAAGAAGGAAAATGTCCTCCAGGTGCTAGTGAATCAGGGCGTTGGTGGTTGAAGGGCAGGTGGTTTTGAGGATGCAGAATTTGAGAATGGGGAAGAAATGCACCGGTCAGAGGGAGAATTATATATTAGGTTGCAGGTATAGACTCAAAATAATAAAGATTTTTTTTTGGATAATAGTAATGAGTACAGTTCTTATTTGTGCACTATACATATTACAGGTGTAAAATGTAAACAGCCTGAAAAGTACTTTGCAAATCTACAATTGAATGCAGGTCTTTAGAAAGCCTTAAATGTTTCTTGGAAACACCCTTCTTTTTTTTCTTTCTTCCCTCTTCCTTCCTTTGTCCCTTATTTCCATGGTTTAGACTGGTCTATTCTGTGCTCCTAAAGATTACTTTTTTTAAAAAAAGCGTTTTCTCTTGATTCTGACTTTAAAAATTATTAATTGAATAATGACTAAATCTTCTCTCAGAGAAATGATTTGAATTAGTGAAAGCAGTGTTGACTCATTGCCATTAAATGCAGGGCAGTAAGTAAAATAACCCACAAGAGCCAGACAGTATGGCTCTTAATATTGTTAAAAGAAAATTTCAAACCACAAAAGAGACATCTTAATTTTACAATAGTTAATCCATTATTTCCCTTACTGATAAGTGGAAGCAAATTAGAAAAATTCCACGCCCTGTCTCATCATGCATGGCACATGGGAATAGGTGACAAAAATGGTATTATTATGGTATTATTAGCAATAATAATTTAACTGTGTAATTATTTACAATTTATAAAACATGTGCTAATTTAGTTTTGTCAGAATTATAAGCCTTAGAGTAAATAAGAGGAATATACTTTTAATAATTTAGAGATAAGACATTTTGTTTGTTTTGCTTTTTTCTGCAGGGAGGAGATGCAGTATCTGGGAGTGCTCAGGACTTATTCCTGAGTCTGCTAAGGGAACATTTCTGTTAATTCTTAGAGGTCTATTTACTGTGCCAGGGGTTGAGCCAGATTTGGCCATGTACAATGCAAGTGCCTTAACTCTTCTTCTCCAAGATAAAACATTTGCACATAGTACATTTTATAAGGATTATATGTCTAACATGACCAAGACATGTTATCTGTTGGTACAAAATATGAGTCACCTATAGATGAGTTAGTGTGAATAATTGTGGTTTCATATAGGAAAGGAAATCTTTGAGAATATTTTGACTGACATCACTTCTTATGTTTTTCCTTAGGACACCATCACATTATTCGTATATTAAAGAGGATGTAATCATTTATCAGATTCTTTCCAGCTCAGAAAAACTCAAGTTCCAGCAACTCTTCTCAGCAAGAGTGATGCATGGTGCCCTTTGTGCAGAGGGAAATTTTATACCTTTAAATGTCTGTCACTCTGGCTAATGAAAGTCGGCTTCATTTTTGTGACAAGATTTGGTTCATTCTTTTGTCAGTTCGATCGTAATTGTTGAAATTAAAGGGCAGCTATAGATCTCCGAGTTACCTTCATTTTTAATTTAGTGGCTTATAAGATATTACTCTAACCTCTTACATTCATTCCCTTTATGCCATCCACATTCTGCTAAATGCAATACCTTGTTTTACTTACCTAAGTGGTATATCTTATTATAGCAGCTAATTTATCAGATGAATACATTTAGTTTTCAACCATGACTAATGCTCGTGACATAACTGAAATTTCTCAAGGATATGTGAAAAACATACAGACTTCAATTGCAGCTATAATTATATTATTAACCTTGAAAAATGCTGGTTATGTGTAAATTCTGTTTCAGTTAATGAAGAGTCCAATAGGTAGTGACTTGCATATAGCAGCAACTTCTGCAAATATGTAAGATAAACACCCTATAAAATCATCTGCTAGGAAATTTTTGATTGAGTTATTAATTATTATTTATTTAAAGAATGTTTTATAGCAAACATAATTTCAGAAATGAAGTAAAGTTTAAGTCAAAAATAGCAATTTATTCATTTAAATCAGTACACTGGATACTAATTCTTTAAGAATATTTTAGTTGTTTGACAAAAAGGTGGTTGAAGATTGTTAGTATAGGAAGGTGATTTCCTTTCTTAAAAATATACATTTATTTTGAGTGTACATCTTCAATCCATACATTCAAACCTTTTTCACATATTAACCTTCAATTCTTTCAACCACTCCAAGTGAAAAAAGTTGTGTAAATATTTTTTTTAAAAAAATCAAGTAAATTTACGTCTTATTTAGAAGTAGATGTTTAAAGTAGTTAAGTAGATCTCCTAAGTTATTCTTGAGTATTCCTCTGTCTCTGTCTATAGCCACAATGTGGTCCCCAGATATCTTTCAATTTTATTTCATTCTAGTCTATTATCAAACATTTTCATTTGTTTTGATAGGCTTGGGTTCAATTTAGGAGTTTTTCAAACCATGATGTCATTTTTAGGAAAAGTGGCAAAAGCTAGACCAGCGACATCAGTTAGATTGTTCATTTTTCTGTTTAATTTTATTCTAATTAGAATGCATTTAGTTGGAGCCAGAGAGATAGCACAGGGATTATGGATCTTGCCTTGCATAAATCTTACCCCGGTCCAATGTTTGTTGACAAGATTTGGTTCATTATGCAACAGTATTTTTTGAAATTAAGGAACAGCTATAGGCTTCTGAGTTACCTTCATTTTTAATTTTTAATTTATGGTCCCCTATCACAGCTGGAGTGTCAAGGGTAATTCCAGCATTGCATAACCTGACCTACAAACATGCTTGTTCCTGAGAATCACCTGAATGGGCCCCAAGGCCACTTGAGCTTCACTTCATTAACCAGCTCCTAACACACAAATACATACACAAACACAGAACAAAATAGCTTTGTTTCCGTGAATATAGATTTACTAGGGATAAATTGTTTGTCAGTGATCCTTGTTATTGTGAGTTAACATAACACTGTCCACCAGTAAGATCCTTTTTTCCCCTAATGTCGATTATCCTTGATTTGCAACACTCTTCAGATCTGCTTCCCTCTCTTCTCTGTCATCTCTGTTTCATAGAGCTAAGTATATCATGAAAACTTAATAAAGCACAATGCCCATATTCTTTGCAGTTTTTCCAGCTGGGTTCAGTCAAGGAAAGACAAAGAAAGAGTAGGGAGGAAAGAAAGAGAAATAACTTACGACTAGTTATTTCCTCTCATTCAGTGTGTCATCAAAACAAGATGATAGCTGTAATGATTTTTAGAGGTATCCTTCCTCCTGATATGCAAATTTCTTCTTGCCATATGATCTTGACTAATAACCACAACCTCTACTCCTAATAATGTGATGTTAACAGTTTGTTAGGTATCTTAGTTCAGTTCTGGGGATTGGGTTCTCAGAGAAGTATTTCTGTGGAGGATTTTACTGTGCTATATTTTCAGAAATATCTCCAAAGAGTGTGGGGAAAAAAAGCAGGATTGGAGAGAAACTTTGTCCTCTGATGCAGTGGCAGTAGAGAGTTTATATGTGATACTGAGTTGACTCAGATGAGAAATTTGATTCTCATGGTCAGCTAGCTGGTGCCTTGCATTCCCAGAGAACCTGTATATGGATATCAGATGTGTAGGTGTGAGAAATGATCTTGGATGAGGTAGCCCCTTTGACAGTAGTCAGTTTCTGTGAACTGTTATCACAACATATTTCATAATGGAGGAAGGACTAAATCAACAGAATCAAGAGCTAGTCAGAACACTAGTGTTTACTATCTAGTCCCTTTAACCCCCCAAAATTATCTGCAAGTAACCTTTTATTGCATTCTTTTTGGTAAAGTTTTTTGGAAAGCCTTTGTTTCAGTCCAAATTCCTAACTGATAAAACATAAAGTATAAGAACATAAAGTAAATGTGTTACTTACCAACAGTTTGCATTATTTATTGAAAGTTAAAACCTCTATCTATGCTTTTCCATTTTCCTCTTTGCTACCTATATTTATCATCTGCATCCTCTGACTGTTCTACAGGACTCATTTAATATCTAATTCATTTTGCCTAGATATAACTAAATGCAATACCTTACCCCCACTGCACATTTGTAGAATGCTTTAATATTGATATGCACTTTGAAAATTTTATATGACTTTCTCAATCACCACCTTTGGTTGGGCAATTTAAATACCCCCCAAATCATCACAGTTTAACATAGAGGAGCAGAACAATGCCCCCTGCAGAGTGAACTCTTACTACCTAGAGGTAGAACCATAATTGTATAAACTTATAAGGTCAACCATATGTTTTTACTCCACAGACTTTTCATTCTAAAGTTTATAGATTAAAATTTTGCTTCTAACACTTACCTCTCATTTATTGGGGATTATTGGTAGATTGGAGCGATAGCCCAGCAGGTAGGCCATTTGCCTTACATGTGGCTGACCGGGTTCGATTCCGCCGTCTCTCTCAGAGAAACTGGCAAGCTGCCTAGAGTATTCCTCCAGCACAACAGAGCCTGGCAAGCTACCCGTGGCATATTCGATATGACAAAAACAGTAACAACAAGTCTCACAATGGAGACATTACTGGTGCCCATTTGAACAAATTGATGAACAATGTGATAACAGTGCTACAGTGCTATTGGTAGACTATTTAATATATATGTTCTTTTATTTCTGTCTCTGTAGAATGAAGACAGCAATAGCAGCTATCACATAAGATTATAATAAGTATTACAATATAATAATCAAGCAATTACAGATGTACCTTGAGGCTAGAGCAATAGAACAGCAGTAGAGTGTTTTCCTTGCATGCGGCCAACCCAGGTTCGATTCCCAGCTTCCCATATGATCCCCTGAGCACTGCCAAAAACTGAAAATTAGGTTCCACTTAGCATGAACTAAGAAATAGGAATAATGTCATGACTTGAGAGTAATATTGACTATAAATTAGGTTAGAATATAGAAGACTCTTGTTCTCAAATAACCATCATTTTTTTAGGGTCACAGGTTGTTTGTTTTTTAATAGAAATAGAGAACAGGGGCACATTTTTACAAAGAATAGAATCTAGAGCAGTGAGTCCCAGAATTTACACTAAAGTCTTCAATTGTGCTGTCCCATGATCTGCGTACATCATCTAATTACAAACCTAAAAAACAATAAGGTTAAGCCTTTGGGAGAAAGGAAAATGGAAAAAAAAATTATCTCCTTAGGCTTTGGGACAATGACAACTGAAATTATCTAATTTCTTCCACTGTTTTTCTGTCTTCTTTTTTTTCTGGACCACACCCAGTAGTGTTCAGCGCTTACTTCTTACTCTGAACTTAGGGATCATTTTTGGCTGTGCTCAGGGGACCATATATGGTATTGGGGATTGAACCAATTTAAGCTTTCTGCAAGTAAGGCAGGCATCTTATCACTTTACTGCCTCCTGGTACTTGCTTGTTTAATTATTGATCTTTGGACCTATTTTAGTTTCACAAATGGGAAAAAATCCAATCATACTTTTTCTCTGTGTAAATCTCAAATTTTCTAAATACAAGAAGAGATATTTTTCACGTATGTGCCAAATAATTACTCTCATTAGGCTTAATGGTAACAGAGTACATTATGCTTAGACACTGGAAAGATAAAAGGATATTCATGTGAAAAAAGATTTTAGACCTATTAAAATTAACTTGATGCACAGGAGTTATACATAACATATAATGCCTACTTTGAAAGTTGAGTAGATCACAAAGCATTCAAAATGATGTCAAATTTATTTATATAATTGAAGGTCAACTCAACAGATGCATATAAAGAAAATTTTTGATAAAGAAATTAAGCTATAACTTTATGTCTTACTTTTTGTAACTACACAAGTACATATTTTATTTTCATCATATATATGCCTTATGAATTATTTATTATTCTAATAAAATAACATAATTTTACAATTAAAAAATCAGAGACAATTTTACAGAATTAAGATGTTGCTCTTTAGATTGCATTTGGTTTTCATGAGCATTCTGATTTTGATTTGAATATTAGCTAGCCAACCAGGGTCCTGAAAAAATACTGAAATATATTTAGTTCATGATTTAATGTGGTTATTGAAAGTTTGGGCTATGTGTCAGTATACTTCTGAATTAGAAGTTTTAACTGAAAGAATGATAAATATGGCAAAGTTCTTTTAAAAACAGTGGTTGATTTGTATCTGGCAAGTACACACACACACACACACACACACACTCACACACTTTTGTAATCTAAGTAAAAGAGAGAACAGCCGGAAGTCTCCCTGCTACCCTGTAGTTTCAGATAATCTAAACCTCAGATAGCTTCTTAAGAGTATCTCATAGTGTGACTGAAATGATATGCCAATATCACTGCTGGTTATCACACTTTGTAAGAAGTTGTATCTTCCTCTGCTAATAATTCTTTCACTCAATATGCTTATATCTTTTAAAAGTATATATTTTTTAAAAAATTGGTTACTCTGCTTTTCTAATATAGAACTTTCTCTTGTCTATGTCTTTAGTTTTGGGGTGAGAGAGAAAATTTAAAAGCTAAGATTTTTATTAGTTCTAAAAACATGCACTTATTTGAATGAAATAACTCACATAGATTAATGATGTGTATGCATTTTAAATTTGTAAGTGGTAAAAAGCATAAATGTAATTTTTGTATTAGAAGTATTTTGATAGTGATTAAAGAATAATAGATCGATCAAATGTTATCTCTCTGATCTCAGCTCTTTGTCCTTATCATTGACCGCTGATATAGGCTATTGGAGGCAGTGAACTATAAAATACACAAATACATTTGGTAAAACATATGAACTAAATAAGAATTAAATGTAACACTGTCATCCCATCTCGTTCATCGATTTGCTCAAGCGGGCAGCAGTAACGTCTGCATTGTGAGACTTGTTGTTACTGATTTTGGTATATGGAATACTCCAGAGGTAGCTTGCCAGGCTCTGCCATTGCAGGTGGGATACTCTCGGTAGCTTGCCAGGCTCTCTGAGAGGGATGGAGGAATCGAACTCAAGTAAGCCACATGCAA
Organism: Sorex araneus; assembly: GCF_027595985.1. Lineage (NCBI taxonomy): Eukaryota > Metazoa > Chordata > Mammalia > Eulipotyphla > Soricidae > Sorex > Sorex araneus. The sequence goes on from NC_073306.1 coordinate 67,974,626, forward strand.
GGCAAATTAAATGAGTCTAATTTATTATTTATTATAAATCTAAAGAATACTTGATATAAAAACAGGTGCTATATCTCTGATATGTATTATTCACAATATATTTAATGCCATTTAGATATATACAATACTGTATTTATATGTATTTATATTTTCTTTTATAATGTTATGACATCTTATAAGATATTAACATATTTATAAGTTTAGTAGTCAATTAGCCAACCAAATGTGGTCAGGCTGATCTATAAAATTCAAGAAAAACTCATCTATTCTAAAATTATTTAATTTTCTTATTCTCCAGCTTATACTTCTATCTCTTCTATTTCTGAGTATATAGTGAAAGGAACGTATTGATCTATTGAACCTAAAAACCTATGAACTAAAGCTTTAAAGTGACAGCTTTACAAGTCCAATGTACTGCACCATACCTATTACTCAAACAATATACATATTATTCTAAAAATGTACCTATTAGTCCAAATAATATTTTTTTATTTTTATTATTATTATTATTATTATTTTATTTTTTAAAAAAAATTATCACCAAGTGGAAAGTTACAGAGTTCTCAGGTTTATGTCTCAGTTATACCGTATTCAAACACCATCCCTTCACCAGTGCCCATATTCCACCACCAAAATCCCCGGTATACCCCCCGCCCCCCACCCCAACTGTATAACTGATGAACCTCACTTTATTTTCTCTTCACCTTGATTACGTTCCATATTTCAACACAAAACTCACTATTGTTGTGGGAGTTATATCCCCAAACAAGATAACCCTAATAAGGAGGCATTTGATAATTAGTTTTCCATTCAAAGATTGTATGTTTTCAGGTTTTAGAAAAGGTCGCGAGGCCGCGTTAGCGGCCTCGCGGCTCGGATCTGTCCCAGTCCCGAATCCTGGAGCCGTGTTAGTTGCTCAGTGTCGCCAGGGTTCCATCTGGAGAAGGTGTGCTGGCGGCACCTCCTCCCTCCGGCCCCCTAGTGTTGCTGGCCCCGATTCGGGTCCGGAGCATTGTCCGGACCGCGTTGCTCACCAGAATGCCTGCCGCTTCTCTGTGGATTGTGGCATCAAGATGGCGCCGAGGGTGGGTCGAGGGCGTGACTTCCGGCGGCCGGGACCACTCAGAGTTTTGGGCTGGCGCTGCCCCACTCCAGTGGCCCCCGCGGCTCGGATCTGTCCCAGTCCCGACCAAATAATATTTAATATGAAAAGTTACATAACCTGTTCTGATTTGTCTATACACTTTCCAACTAGAACAACAATAGTGATTAGTTGCAGTGAGAAACACATAGCCCTCAGATCAAAAAATATTCTAAGACTGTACCATTGTAAAAAGACTTACTAGTTCCTGTTACAGAAGGTTATTGCTTCCATGTTGAGGAAACCCATTTATCATATTTTAATATTTTTTAATGTTGCAGAAGTATCTTGATTTCTCTGTAAATAGACTTGATACTTTATCTGGTAAGACTTTAGTCAAGAATATTAGACCCTCTGCTCCTAACAACTATGATCTGAGAGGTCTTCTAACCCATTTTGGCACCCAGAGTGGCTTCTTACAGAAATGCATCTAGACTGTGAGCTGTGCTATAACTATGTGCCTCCTGGGGAGGGATTTTTCCCTCTTCACCCTGTTTTTCTGTGCAGAAAATGGTGGTGGCAGCATCATCCACGTGGCAAGAGCCACCCCCTAAGACTTCCACCAGGAGATACAAAGTTTGCAATGTTGCGGCTCATAGGCGATCATGGGAAGGGGGCGGTACCAGCACACCCTCAGCCCAGATAAGATCTGGAGCTGCTGCTAGCGAAACAGACCCTCTGCTCCTAAAGACTATGATCCAAGAGGTCTTCTAACCCATTTTGGCACCCAGAGTGGCTTCTTACAGAAATGCATCTAGACTGTGAACTGAGCTAAAATATCAGAAATCCAAACCCGCGTGGACACAACAGCGACCACACAAATTAATAGAATTTTCATTCTCAGCAATGAAAAGAAATTATTAAATGATGCCTTTTCAGCAGGCCTGATTGTTGGGGGAAAATTCCAACCAATAATAGTGAGTTCTCTATTGAAATATTGAATGTATACAAAGTATAGAGAGAATAAAGTGAAGATCATTAGCTACTTTAGGTGGGGCTGGGTGGGAGGGGGTGTATTGGGGTTCTTGGTGGTGGAACATGTGCACTGGTGAAGGGATGGGGGTTCAATCATTATATGACTGAGACTTAAACCTGAAAGCTTTGTATTTTTTTTCACGGTGATTCAATATAATAAAATAAAATTTTAAAAAATATTTATATTTTAAAAATCTATTCAATGTGTTAAGACAAACCACACACACTATATGACACACTATATGTGTATATTAAATATCGACAATGGGGTTACATTAACTTTCTTTCTCTTTAAAAATGTATTTTTAATATTTTTAACCAATCATATGTGACTGATTTATAACAACATATAACAAATAATGACTAAGTATTTTTCATGTAAGATATTTACAATAAAATTGTAGTATATAATTATGCCATTTTTTAAAAGTTCAAATAGAGGTTGGAGAAGGCTGAATCGTCAGCATCAGTCCTGAGCACAAAGCCAAAAGTCCGTAAGTGTGTGGGCCTGGTTCAAAAAAACAAGAGAACTAAAGTTCCAACAAAACTAGTGACATTGGGAAGAGTATAATTTTCTTGACAACAAAATATATTCAAAATTCGATTTCTTGTTCTTTTATCTATGCTCTTTTAATAATTAGTCTAGATTTAGTTAAAATGCTTCCAGAAGTATAATTTCATAACGATGTATGTGTAAAATTGACCACATATGGAGCCAGAAAGACAGTACACAGGTAAGGCCCTGATCGGTGGCCAATCCCAATTTAATCTCTAGCATCACATAGGATCTCCCGGGCATGAACAATAGTGAACTCTGTGCATAGCCCAAGAACTCACATCCTCAAGAAAAAAATAGAATAATCACATCTACTACCAAAGTTCTACGGTTGTCAACCTATGAATATGGCCACTACCCCCATCACTCACTTCATATTCCCCTTTCCCTTCACCAGTCTTCAGAGCTTTCGATGAGTCTAATAATTAGTTTTGATTTTATATTCCCTAGTTTATTTGATTTTTTACATTAAAAATGTGAATATAACAGGGGACCGAGTGAAATTGCATCAGGTGGGGCATTAACCTTGTATGCAGCCAGTTCGAGTTTGATGCCAGCATCGAGTATGGTCCCCAGTGTACCGCCAAGAGTAATTCCTGAGTACAGAGCCAAGAGTAACCACTGAGCATCCCAGGTGTGGCTTCAAAAGAACAACAATCAAAAAATAGTGTATATATAAAACAGAAGCTTGTGTCTCATTAGTGGAGCAAGCAGTTGCTTTGCATTTTTCAGGTCCATGGTTCAATTCCTGGTACTGCCAAATATGAATAAATTTATCTACTAGTTTTCTTTTATTTCCTTATTTCAGTAACGTAATCACCTCAAACTTCATACATCTTACCTAAAAAAGATACATATATCTTTTAAATAACAAAGGAGTCATTTGTATGAAATGCAGTATTAAGTATATGTTTCATAGTTATATCTAGTCATATATCAATGGAAATTTATGTTTATTTCATTTTTTGTTTAGTATTCTTGCTGTATATAGAATGGTGCTACTCTAAACATGAATATACAAATATATTTTAAAAGTAGAATTTTGATATTTTTGAGTTGAATGATTTAAGTGGATTCCTAGATCATATGATGTAGGATAACATTGGTTTGTCCTTTCTGCCTTGCTGTAAGGAGCTTAGGCTTATTGGGTTACTCCCATCATAGTGCTCCCATTCCTCTGTGTTTATTTACAATTTCTTTCTTTGTGCTCTGTTGACTTATAAATATTGTTTTTCTCTTCTTCTTAAGTCCTTTGCATTGTTAATTCAGAGCAATGTCCTTCTTGTATGAACACAAGAAGACAGTAAATGCTATGCTTTTATAACTTGGGAGTTAATGGACTCTCAATGATATATTTACCTCCTGGGCAACTGTTCTCTCGACTTAAGCCTCAGTTTCCCTAGCTTCATATCACCCCCAAAGCAGGGTCCTGATGAGGGACTGAATGGACCCAGGGCAAGCGGTGAGCTATGTGCTAACCTGGCATGGAGATGCTTAAATATAAGTTAAGAGCTTGGTCATGGACAAATGTTGTCATGATCCAAAAAAGCAAAAACTTGATTCGGACCCTGCTAGGGTTAAGAATGATTAATCTGGGGGCTGGAGTGATAGCACAGTGCGGAGGGCATTTGCCTTGCACGTGCCCGACCTGGGTTCAATCCCCAGCATCCCATATGGTCCCAAGCAACGCCAGGAGTGATTCCTGAGTGCAGACCCAGGAATAACCCCTGAGCATTGCCGGGTGTGACCCAAAAATAAAAAAAAAAGGAATGATTAATCTGGCCTGAGCACTGTAGTCTGAGTCTGTGTTCCCAGAAGAGCTGCTCTACAAGCCTCGATGTATCTTTTACTGTGTCTACACAAAAATAACTAATATTAAGATGTTAATTAAGTTATTAAATTAAGGAAAGGAGAAAAACACCTTAAGTGGTATTTTACCCATGAGCAAAGGAAGGGCTTTCTTAAGTTGATTTTGCTACTGGACTGGGTGTAGCCTCTACCTCCAATGCTGGGTGTGGAGAGAGAAGAGAGTTGGAGTTGTTGGGAAAGAGAGCAATGCAGCAAGATGGAGCTCGGAGAGATGAGCTGGAGAGACAGGAGGAGACGGGAATGAGGGCCAGTGTGAGACTAGAATGGGGGGCTCAGAGAGACTCGAACTGGCGCCTAGGGAGAATGGAATAAATGGCATCTGATCAACCAACTGGCTTGGCCCTCGTTTCCTCTTCCATCTGCCCTATGACACATGCCATCCCAGTTGCGCAAGTGGCCCGAGACCACCAACCAGAGCGTAGAGGGGAGAGCTCTCGGGGCCTCCCCCAGCCACCTGGAGATTATACAATATGATACATCCATTTCTATCTGGTTGGGTTCTGGGGCCACCCAATGGTGCTCAGGTCTTCTTCTGTCTCTTGGCTAAGTGATCACTCCTAGTGATACTCAGGAGACAATATGCAGTGTAAGAAATTGAACCAAGTGCCTTATCTCATACTATCTCTCAGATCCCCTCTGTATTTTTTAAAAAGGAATCTCCATAGCATTTTTCATTCGGTTTGCACAAATCATTTTACCATTGCTTCAGGTCTTTTTCTCCATATTATTGTCATACTTTTTTAAAAAAAAATACAGGCCATTCTAATCAGTTAAAGGTAATATATAATTATGGCTTTGAATTTCATTTTCTCACCAATAAATCACACTGAATATTAGTTTATGAGTTTATAGTCTGTCTGTATATTATCTTCTATAAATTCTACTTGAGTGAGTTGTTACTTTTCTTTCTTGTGATTGAGTTGCAGACATTATTTATTTTACATATTAACCCCTTATCAAATGTAGCACTGTAGCACTGATCTTTCATTATTCATAAATTTGCACAAGCCCACACCAGTAATGTCTCCATTGTGAGACTTTTTTTTTTTGCTTTTGCTTTGTGGGTCACACCCAGCGATGATCAGGGGTCATTCCTGGCTCTGCACTCAGGAATTACCCCTGGCCGTGCTCAGAGGACCATATGGGATGCTGGGAATCGAATCCAGGTCGGCCTCGTGCAAGGCAAAAGCCCTACCCGCAGTGCTATCACTCCAGCCTCCAGACTTGTTGTTACTATATTTGGCATATCGAATACACCACGGGTAGTTTGCCAGGCTCTGCCGTGCGGACGGGATACTCTTATTAGTTTGACAGGCTCTCCGAGAGGGACAGAGGAATCGAACCCAGGTCAGCCATGCTCAAGGCAAATGCCCTACTTGCTGTGCATTCTCCAGTCCATAAGATGTACAATGTACAATGTGCAAATATTTTTTTCTCCCAAATGCTAGGTTACCTCTCTATTTCTTTAATTGTAAAAGCACAATTTTTATAACTAAAAAAAGTACTTTTACAATTAAAGAAATAAAGACCTATATATTTCCTTATATATACTACAATTAAATAAATAGAGACCTATATATAAATATATATGTATATTTAATGCAGTTCTGTTTTGTTTTTTTCCTTACCAGTGAATTTGAGTCTCTATTTTTCTTTTGCTTTGTTTTAGGGCCACATCCAGTGATGTGCAGGGGTTACTATTGCTCTGCTCAGGAATAGGTCCTCTGAGGTTGTGCTCAGGGGACCAGAAGGGATGCTGGGAATAAAACCTACATAGGTTGCATGCAAGGTCAGCGCCTTGCCCCCTGTACTATCGATCTAGCCCTCAGATTTGAGTTTCTGAAATATTTGAGGGAGAGATTCTAGAGTTCACTTTCTGGTCTCTCCTATATGTACTGTTTTAGTATGTAAGTTTTTAATTCATTCTACATATATTTGTTTATATTATGTTAGTCACTAGACATTTATTTATTCAAAGTAACGGTGTACATTTCCTTGCATAACATGCTGAAGAAACTAACTTTTTTATGGTATGGAACTAATATTTATCTATCGTGGTTTTGGGGTAAGCAACTTATAATAGTTCACTTAAAAACAAATATAAAAACACAAAAATATACAAAAATCATAATCTTGAACCAAGCCAGCAGAATTTAGAGGTTTCTCGATATTTATGTACAAATCAAAACTGATTGGTACAACATGCAAAATTCTCATAGCCAGATTTGTTTAAGAAAAATTTAAAGTTTGTGCATGCAAATTCTATTTGTAAAGCAAACCCTACTGTTGTTACCTAATTCAAATGCCCTAAGAGAATGTGGGACACAGAAATTATTTTCTCTAATGTTTTCACTTTCCTTTTTCTTAATCTGTTAACTCAATTTTCTTTATCCAATTTTCTTCCTACATGTGGTATACCGTTTTTCTCTAAATAAGAGATATTTATCTTTAATAAATTATTTGTTATGCACAAAGTAAAATTTTTGAGATATACACACAACCGTCAGATTCAGTAACTACATTGTTAAATAAAATAGATACAGTTTCTGACTGTAAATCCGGTTGTCATCATAAAGAACAGTCAGGCACCTCAGGGCAAACAACATCTAGAGTAGCACATAATGTGTGTGATGTGGCAGTGAATGGATATGTCCAATTTCTCTTAAACATCTACTACATGGGAATGACCATTAATCATTTATATCCCTCCTTCACTACTTGGTTGCTATCCTTTAGGGCATTTGTAGTATTTAGGGATTTGAAATTGGAGTTTTCACAGAGCTGCAAATTACTTTGTAAATATCTTATAGGCAGGAGGCCCATCAATATTGATTGAGTAGAAACTGCACACAATACAATTCTAGAGGGTCCAGAGCACTTAAAAAATCTAAATTTATAGCTGCTACCCTAGAGGAGATTACAATCTAACTTGTGCTATGGACAAAAAAAAAACCCCTAAGTTTGAGAAAAATTTAAAAAAATAACAAATGTATTCTTGTGAAAATTTTGTAATTACTTTGTAGACCTCAAACTTTTTACATTAGAAACAATTAATGCATCAATTAAAAATAGAATTCTATAAACAAGTAGTACCCTTTGTCAGTACGGATTTTTATCTCTATCACTGTTAATTTAGAATTTCACAAATTGAAACTGGCAACAAGTTTCACTGTCATCCTGTTGCTCATTAATTAGCTCAAATGGGCACCAGTAACATCTCCATTGTGAGTCTTGTTGTTACTGTTTTTGGCATATCAAATACGCCATGGGTAACTTTCCAGGCTCTGCCCATGGAGGCAAGATACTCTCAGTAGCTTTCCAGGCTCTCTGAGAGGGGCGGGCGGAGGAATCAAACCCAGGTCAGCTGCGTGCAAGGCCTGTCACTGTCACTATCATCCCATTGCTCATTGATTTGTTCGAGCAGGCACCAGTAACGTCTCGCATTGAGAGACTTATTGTTACTGTTTTTGGCATATCCAATATGCCCGGGTAGCTTGCCAGGCTCTGCTGCACGGGCTCGATACTCTCGGTAGCTTACTGGGCTCTCCGAGAGGACCGGAACAATAGAACTCGGGTCGGCCGCGTGAAAGGCGAATGCCCAACCACTGTGCTATCGCTCCAGCCCTGAAATTTATATATTTAAAATAATTAACATAAGATGAAAATTTTTGACACTCAATATAATTTCCTGGAATATTTTGATATCAAAACAAACATATTTAGGCATAGTTTATTATATATAAATTATACTGATATGACAATCCAGTGTGTCTGTCTTGCACACTGCTGACCCAGGTTCGAGTCCTCCATCCCTCTTAGAGATTCTGGCAAGCTACTGAGAGTATCCCGCCCGAATGGCAGAGTCTGGCAAGCTACCTGTGGCACATTCAATACGCCAAAAAACAGTAACAAGTCGCACAATGGAGATATTACTGGTGCCCGCTTGAGCAAATTGATGAACAAAGGGATGACAGTGCTACAGTGATAGTTCTACTTATTACATAAACTAAGCAGTTTAAAATGCATCAAATTGTTATTTAATATTGCAATTTGACAAACGTAAATTTTGTCCTTGAAACAAGAACAAGTAATACAATTATTATTGATTGCGTTCAGGCAATAAAATTGTTGTGTAACTAAAAAAATGCAACACATATTTTTCTCACCACCTAGTCAACAGTGGGCATTTTATATTTGCAGAGAGCAGGTATTGAGAGACTTGGGGTGACAACTGGTGGTACTTAGGGTTTGCTTCTGATTCTGTACAGAGGGATTACTGCTGGCAGAGTTCTAGGGAACCTCTGCAATGCTTGGGATGGAGCTGGGGGTTGGACACTCATGCAAGAAAATGACTATCCTTCCATACTGTGATCTAACTGTTGGGGTAAGAAAAAGATATTTAAACTTGCAGACATTGGATTACTAGTGAACTTCAACATCCTTTTATTTATGCTACTTATAAAATAAAAGCCCCAATTTTTGTGCTTCTGAACTGCAGAATCAGCATTACCTGGAAAATGCTTTTATAAAATCAAATTTAATAAATCTACTAAATTAAAAATGTTTGTGTTGAAAATCAGCAATCTGTTTGAACTGGTTCTCCAAGTAACTGATGCACACTCGAGCTTGAGAGCAGTAAGCTACATTTTTGGCTAAGGGATACTGTTAATAAGTAAAAATGGGATATAATCTCTTTCAATCTAAACAGCAGGTACTCAAAACCAGTATACAGCCCTCTAGCAGAGCACCTCTCTTTTCAAATGACCCTCCCGAAACTTCAGAAATACTTATGTTTCTAATGCAGCATCACTGTGCTTCACACTATAGTTAAGGGAAATTAAAAGCATCCAGGCTTCACTATCCTTTCTTATTCTTAAATCCTATTACTTTAAGTCTTGGATAATTGTTATTCCTTGATGGGGAAAGCTCTTTTCACTTGAAGTGAATCATTCACTGCTAATTCTTCTTCAATACACTCTTTGCTGAATTTTATTTCTCTGGTCTTGATAAATATTTCCAGATTTCTAGGAAATTTACTGAAACCTTTATCAAAATGTAAATTTGCTAGAAGCAGCATAGAGGGAAACATGGAAACTTGGGGTATAGCATTAAACTCTTGCTTTGAAAATTTCTAGTATCTCCCCCAAAATTATGTAAACTTCTGCATATTATACATTATAAAATTGTTCTATTCCCATTAGTCATCTCTAAAACCTACTTGGATCTTAAAACAAAGTTCATGTGATTTCAGTATTTGGGCTTGTGAAATTTTCAAAGTAGAATAATTTATACTTTCTCTAATATTAGTTTAAGCTCTTCACAGAACTAAAAATTAAATAAAATCTAAAGTTGACAACAGAGCAATCATGTATTTTTTTGTGATGAGTATGGTTTAGTTACTTGAGTTTTGTTAATACTGTAGAGCACATCTTGTAAATAATTAAATTTCCTGAATTTAAAGCATTTGTTTATATTTTTAAATGTCTGGCCATCATTAAACATTCTCATTTATCTATAAATGAACACTATAAATTTATAGTAATGTATTTGAAAACATTTAAGTTAGCAATATCTCATTATATATAGATATTGTATATCTCACTGAAATATTTTATTTTATTTATTTATTTGGAGGGGGGGCACACCTAGCAATGCTCAGGGCTTACTCCTGGCTCTGTACTCAGAAATTACCCCCGTGGTGCTCAGTGGACCATCTGGGATGCTGGGATGGAACTCCGGTTGGCTGCTTGCAAAGCAAAATCCTACCCACTGTATTAACACTCCTGCCCCTGGAATATTTTAGTCCTTTTATGCAAGGAGACTTTAATAAAACAGTTTAATTATATTATTTCAGCTACAAAAGAAAATGTATTAAAATTGTCAATAGCTTTATAACAAATAGGTTTGTGTGTGTGTGTGTGTGTGTGTGTGTGTGTGTGCTTTTTTGGGTCACACCCGTCGATGCATAGGGGTTACTCCTGACTCATGCACATAGGAATTACTCCTGGCGGTGCTGGGGGGACCGTATGGGATGCTGGCAATCGAACCTAGATTGGCCGCATGCAAAGCAAATGCCCTACTCGCTGTGCTATTGCTCCAGCCCCAACAAATAGTTTTAGTCACAAAAATATTTGGATTTGTATATTAAGCCAATTTATTTATTATTTAAATTTTGGTGCCAAATTCACTTGTGCTCAAGACTTGCTTCTGGCTCTCTGTGCAGTGATCACTCCTGGCCAGGTTAAAGGACCCCTAGGCAATGTGGGGGATTGATCCTGGGTCGGTCATGTGCAAACAAAATGTCCTACCTTCTGTACTATATCTATGATCCCTACTAACTCAATTTTCTCATAAAGTATAAGCCTTGCATATCTGAATAATTTTAACTTTTGTTTATTCTGTATTAATAGGATACTTCCAGATTGGAGTGATAGCACAGTGGGTAGAGCATTTGCCTTGCACAAGGCAGACCAGGGTTTAATTCCTCCATCCCTCTCAGAGAGCCTGGCAAGCTACTGAGAGTATCCTGCCCACACAGCAGAGCCTGACAAGCTATCCCTGGTGTATTTGATATGCCAAAAACAGTAACAACAAGTCTCACAATGGAGACGTTACTGGTGCCCACTAGAGCAAATGGATTAACGGGATGACAGTGCTACAGTGCAGTGCAGTGCTAGGATACTTCTATAAAGAGTTCTTAAAATTTCATATTTAAATGCTTTTGCAGTGTGTTATATAAGATAGCTTTAAATGAAAATTTATAACAAAAGATTTTTGCAGATTCAAAATAATATGAATATGACTTGATGTCAATGCCCCATTTTATCTGTTTGACTATTCATAAATATTCTAAGTTAAGTATTAAAAATAAATTTTAGAACTTCAATTTTGTATAACTAAAATATATAATAGTAAAAATGAAATTATTACGAGTATGAATCTTTATGTTATTTGTGCTTTTGATATTAATAACTTTCAGTGTCCTCTTTATTTCATTCATTCCTAAATAATAAATTTGGATATATAAATATATTCTAAAGGATAGATGTAATGCATAAGACTATTACATAATGTATGTTACATAATCATCGTCGTATTATTAATAACACGTAATTTTCAAATTTGCCTTGAATCATAATATTTGTTTTGCCTCTTACAGAAGTGGGCTGGAGCAATAGCACAGCAGGTAGGGAGTTTGCGTTGCACGCAGTTGACTTGGGTTCAATTCCTCCACCCCTCTCAGAGAACCCCGCAAGCTACCCATAGTATCTCGTCCACACGGCAGAGCCTGGCAAGCTACCCGTGGCGGATTCAATATGCAAAAAACAATTACAAGTCTCACAATGGAAACATTACTGGTGCCCACTCTAGCAAATTAATGAGCAACAGGATGACAGTGACAGTGACAGTGCCTCTTATAGAAGTAGTATTGAGTTAAAGGTCATATTGAAACTAACTCAGTAATTTTAGTTTTATACATATGTATTTCAATATGACATATGTATATAACACACAGACACACACACACACACACACACACACATATATATATATATATATACATATATATGTGTGTTTTTTTTTTTTTGCTTTTTTGGGAGGGAGCCACACCCGGCAATGCACAGGGGTTACTCCTGTTCTGCATTCAGGAATCTCCTGGCATTGCTCAGGGGACCATATGGGATGTTGGGAATCGAACCCGGGTTGGCCCCTGTCTATTGCTTCAGCCCCTATATATATATATTTTTTTTAATTCCCTAATTTTTAAACTTAAACTTTGAGCTCTATCAAAGTACAATTTTCAAAAATTGAAAATGAGTCATGACTATGGTTCAAGTGGCACAGGACTTTTCTATGAGAGGCCCAAGGTTTAAACACCAGCAACCTGTGACTTTCTGAGCACCACTCGAAGACATAATTCTCCCTGTGCACAACCTGTGTGATCCTGATGACCTGGTCCTCAAACCTGGTCAATCATGGCCCCTAAAAAATAAAACCTAATAAAACATCTGTAAAACATAATTCCAACAAGAAATATATAGTAGGTGCATATCAGAAATTTGTTATTAACATGAGTTCAAGAACAATGGAAAAGCACCTTTAAGAAATATTTGGGGAAAAAAAAAGAATCACCAGGAGAGTTGATGTAAGAGCTCACATATTAAAATATTTTTTAAAACTATTTTTAAGAGATAATGTTTAATTGATAAATTAATTTTTCTTTTCAAGAGAAAATTTTAAGTCTGAGGATCAAGGGGCTAAAGTATGTGTAAGTGTGTGTATCTAAAATTACTGAGTTCTTTCTAATATTACTTTAAAAGTCTTAGGTTTTCTCTAAGAAGCAAAACATTACAATTCATGGCGATTTTGAAAATTACAAATATTTCATTTTTAATAAAAATAACAATAGTTGATATTTCGATCTCGTCATTCACTTCTTTTTCCAATTGGTCTTGGGCAAGCACCTTTTCTCATGAGTCAGATTTTTCTCAAAAAGAGAAGCAAAAATCCTGATTCAGTTCCTGATATAATCTTATCAGTTTGCTAAGCAATGACAATTTAAAGGTCCATTAATCTTTTCTTTGATGTAACAATAGTTAAGAGTACCAGGCACAGCTTTTTTTTCACAAGGAGTTAAGAGTGTCCTCTTTTGTTGAAAAGTATAAAATCTGCATTTTGCAACTTAAGCTTCAGTCAATAATGATCAGGAAGGCAGAAGAAACTTATTACACATAAGCCCAAACAGGTTATTATCTCATTTATCTCATTATAGCAATCAACACTATTAAAATATACATGAGGATTTGTGTGTGTGTGTGTGTGTGTGTGTGTGTGTGTGTGTGTAAAATAAATGATCCCTTCATAAGAAACTGACCAACGTTTTTCAGGGAAATTTCATATGTATTACAAAGAATAGGATCTTTAAAACATTTTATATTAAATCTTTTTTGTGTTTGTTTTGGGGCCACATGGTTTTCCTTAGAGATTTCTCATGATTCTTTACTCAGCGATTACTTATGGCAGGCTCAGTGGATAAGATAGGCTCCCAGAGTTTGAACCCACATCAGCCATGAGCACAGCAAGCACCTTACCCATTAATATTTAATATTTTCTAATTATATGGAATTAACAAGAAATAAACACTAACTTCACTTTTCTTCTGAGACTTTTCCCCTTGTAGCTTTTACAAGGCAAACTAGAAATAAAACATATTAAGAAGTAAAAAGAGAATTTTTACTATCTCAATTTTGATGAGAGAAAAATTAGTAACAGAGTTATAAACAGTCATTTGGTAAGCAAAAAGAACATTTTTAGATGTAAAGGGGGGGAAATTTAGGATAATAATTGTGGTATTTATGGTATTTGTTTAAGAAATGAGTATGGATGCTTAAAAATTAATATTTTTAACTTAACTACCTATCAGTCACAAATACAGCAAAACAAGGTTTATTTATTTTTATTTACTTATTTATTTACTTTGGGATAATACCTGGAAGTGCGATTGAAGGATTATGTTTTGCTGAGAATGAATCTGTTGTTCCCATGAGCAGTGCACTTACTCCAGTCCTTTGAAGCATCTTTCTGGCCTAATTTTTTTCATTTGTTTTGTTTTGTTTCAGGGCCACACTTGGCTATACCCAGGGCTTATTCCTGGCATTTTGATCAAGGATCAATCATAGTGAGCTGTCGGGAACCATATAGGAGCTGGGTATTATAACCAGGTGGGCCATGTACAAGTCAAGTGCCTTACCTTCTCCAGACTTCCCTGGCTCTATTTTAAAAGAAATATAAAATAACACAAGATTTTTCTTTTCTTTTGCCAGAAATGAAACCAAAGTCAGCTACTGCCAAGACAAGCACTCTACCTGCTGTACTATTTCTCTAGCCCTTCATGACACTTTTTATTAATGCTTGTGTTATACTTTTTCAATAAAAGTAAATTTAGAACCTTTAACTTAAGAGAAATGATATGTAATTTATATATACTTATAAAGTGCATCAACATTTAAAACTTTTACGGAAGTGACAGAATATTCTTATTTATAGATAGTAACACAGAGAATAATTGCTTCAAGTCTGAACTTGTAACCAAGTTCAAATCTCAACCAAAAAACACACTGATTCAGATCTCAAATGTATTTCCCCTTTCTGGTTAGCATAAAGTATTTTAGTTATTTAAGTACTATACTAGGGGAAAACAAAGAAAAAGGCCTTCAAATCTAGAGGGATTCTCCTAATTTCAGTAGATATCACCAAATCGGCAGACCAAAAAAGGTAATTTTCAACCACTGCTGTTCCCTATGTATTAGCATAAATCAATCTGAACAAAAATCATACTTTGTCAGGAACCTGAAGCAAAACCATACACACACATATCATATTTTATATATTATAAAATATTATATATATTAATGTTTATGCTCTATTTTTCAATGAAAGTAAATTCAGAACATTCACCTTAAGAGAAATTATATATAATTATTATGCATAATTATATTATATAATATATTATACCTGTGTGTATGTGTGTATACTTACAAATACTGATGCAAAGACAGAAATAGAGGTAAAGACAGAGGCAGAGACAAACTACAGAAACTCAGTAAATGTATTAACTAAAATTCTATTGCAATTTAGGAATTAATAAGGAGCCCAAAGTGGTGAAAAATGTACTATAGATCTTCAAACAATAAGTTGTCTATCTTTATCAATTCCACTTAGTTGCCTAAACGAAAATCTATTTAAAAATTTGTTAGGATCATGAATGCTGTTAACATCAATATCATGTGTCCCATACATATTTATTCTAACAATGCATCAAAGGTGCATTTTATTTAGTCGTATGATGAAATTGATTGAGAGCAGTCTGGAGAATAAATTACTACTAATTGTGTAATAATTTTCTATCTTATTTTCTTGTTTGGATTATTTTTCTTAGAAGCAGTCATGACAGCTCTTTTCTATTAATTGAAATGAGATAAATCAAATTTGAGATCTTTCAGTAAGAGAATAAAAAAGTTTTAGATATTGATAAGGAGATTATATTACATTGTAACATTACTGTGAATGATTGATAGTGTTTTATATCTTTATTTGAGCATTTAGTTTTTTTTTTTTGCTGGTTTGCATATTACATAACAGTTGATTGTGCATTTAGGCATTATTCCAAAACTCTAAAAATATTTAAAATGTTAATATTATTTTATAAAAAAATCTTATTTTAATATATACCTTCAAACGTATTTTTTACAATAAGCACTGTGGAGTATAGTATAAATATTTAAGTTCTTGTATTATGCCTTAATTGTGAATATATGCTTAAAGAATAATTTAAAAAAATACAGAGCAAATGGCAGAAATAAATCTTTTACTTTATTTTTTTTTACTTTATGTTTTTTATTTATTTATTTATTTATGGTGCTTTAATTCTAGTAGGGTTTTGTAAATAGGTCTTCACCTTTTTTTTCCACTTTTTTTTTTTTTTAAGTGGGGGATTCACTCAGACAGTGCTTGGGAACTATGGGAGCCATTTCTGATGATATTTGCAAAATGATCACTGTCAAATCCTCCAATCTGTTTCTGTTTCTAACTGCATCCTTTCCATAAATATTTAAGAGCCAGAGTGTTTTTAAAAATACTACCAATATCAAATAAAATTACAAATGTGTCTCAAAAAAGACCTAGTATATACTACAAAGTAAAAACTAACTTGAATTTTGCCTGATGGTTTCATCTCTTTCTACTTCTCACATTCTCCTATTCTGTAATACACATGACTTTAGTTCACACATGCATCTAGCCTTCTGAACTTGATATTCCTTTACAAATTCTCTCCCCTCATTCCCTGACATATCTTCTTGGCAGACTCCTCATTTCTCATCTTCAAATTAAAAGGCTCACTTGATCACACTAATATATCTCTCAACTTCCATCAATCTTTAGCCAATTGGATTAGTTTATTTCCCTCAAGTAGTGACAGTGTCCATTATAATATATTATATATATACATATATGTATTTCAAGTACCTATAATATTAGAATTTGAGATATAGTGGCAAAAAAGGAAAAAAATCCAAATTGTTGTCTTTATTAAATGTACCCTTTAATTGGAGGAGGTCAATAAATAAATAAAATAAATGGCATGCAATGATGCTAAATAATATATAGTGACAGAGGTAAAGAAAATATGTACAGAGTGCTGGGCAATAAAAACAATCTTGCCATTTTAATCATATACTCAAGCAAAACTTCTTACAGAAGAGAAAACTTGAACCAAACTTTGAAGACACAATACATATGAACTTCTTTTCTCTGATACAAGAAAATTTTAGTAGTATACTTAACATTTCTGAATGACACATACTAGAACAAATATTTCTCTTAGAACCTCTTTCCATAAAATCAGAGAATGTGACATTTTATTCTTATAACCTAGAACAGTGCCTCACACATTTGGCAAAATTTACGTTCTAACACCTTTCTTCTGTTTATATTTAGTGCATTTTTTTTCAGTGACTAAATGTTTGAATTATATTTTTACATAGAGAATATTGGATTACAGACATCAGGGAAATGATACCAAAATACTTTTTTTTCACCTAAGTAACATCTTACAAAGGCATTTTCAATATACTTTGCTCTGATATTGTTTTACAGTTGAATGCATTCAAATTTCTCTATTATTTTCTCTTCATCCATATAGTTTCAAAATATTTCTAACTTACAGCCATTAGTTTGATATTTTGTTACCTGTTCAGAAAAGTTTAGTAGCAGTATGAAAATTATGATCATACTATTTATATCCTTTTGGTGCCATTTATGAGGATATTAAGTGTGCCTAGACTCACACAACTGTCTCCACCCTGAGGCCCATGTATCACTAGTTATATTCCTGTTTTGTTTTAGTCTCTAGATAATGCATTTTTTTCAATGAAAATTTAATAGTTGTCCTCTCCTGGTTTCATCAGTTTATTTTTTTGTTCTAATACTATTGTTGTTTGTATGAAACTTTGTCAAACTATTATTGTGCTTCACTTCTTTCTTTCCCTTTAACTCTTTTGCATCTACTATTCTATTTTATTTCAATTTTTAATAAGTATCACATGTTTAACAAACTCTTACATCTTTGTAGTCTCTCATTTATATTTTACCCTTACTGAGATTGTTCTTATACCAAGATGTGTTGTTTTTCCAGGAAATAGCAAAGGTGAGCCACAGAGCAGAAGAGATCCACAATTATGCTATTGTTACTTATTAGCTGGCTGTGGGTGTGAAGCCATGAGCCTTGTACAGAACATTAACATAAAAATACTTCAGTTGTTTATGAAGTCATATATTTAGTACCTTTAAGGGGGTAGTTTTGGATTCCCCATGCCCAGTGTCCATGCCTTATACTTGTTGCCAAGCCTCAAA
Source organism: Sorex araneus (assembly GCF_027595985.1). Taxonomy (NCBI): domain Eukaryota; kingdom Metazoa; phylum Chordata; class Mammalia; order Eulipotyphla; family Soricidae; genus Sorex; species Sorex araneus. The sequence continues at coordinate 67,992,580 of NC_073306.1, forward strand.
TTGGACAAAGACATCATCAATTCAGGATGGTTTCTTGATGGTTTTGCTTTTTGATGTTTTTCAAAACCCACACACCCTCTCTCCTCTCCTGGGTTGTTTCTCACTGTCCATGTGGTCCATCACTGATGCTCTGTAGTCCATCTCTGCCTGCTGGTGTTGGCAGCTATTTGTTGTTTTGTTCTAGTTGAGAACTGCTACATTTCCTGCTGCCTGGGCTGCCACAGCTGAAGGCCCAAAGAGGATGGTGCTGTCATGTGTTCCCTTTCATAAGTTTACTATCCCCCTCTCTGAGGCACTTCCATGATCTACATTACTGGATACCCTCTTATTGGAGAGATTTTTTTGTGGTGGGTGGCAGTGGGGAGGGGTGGGGTGGATTGGGTTGGGAGTGTGGAACATCCATATCTGGCTGTGGTCAGAGCTTAGCCCTGGCAGTACTCAGGGACCAAATAAAATATCTGCAATCAAAATCAGTGAGCCATTAATAAGGAAATTGCCCTACCCATGGAACTATTGCTTCACTTTGACAAACGTCTCACTCCCCCACTCCCATTGGAGAAATTGGTAGTATTTGTCTTAAGTAGATTACCAGTACCCAAATCTTCACCATTCCACCTGCACCACATCACCGTTTGACTCCTATCTGGTCTTCATAATTTTCTAGTGAGTAAGTGCTGGAGAGATCAGGACCTGGGAAAGTCTGCAGAAACTCGAGCTCACCATGAAATCTGCAGTCCTTCTGCCTTCATTAATATAGCTGTCAAGCTGTGTCTACGGTCCACTTGATCTGTGTGGGACCTAGCTCTCACCACTTAAATTTTTGAGGAGCTGGGATTCCCAGATTGGGGCAAGGTTTTCACTCCTTCAGAAAATAATCCAGTACCAATTCTGACCCATAATCCTAGGTCTGTTTACTGTCTCATAGAAAGGAGTTTTGGAAGAAGAATAGTAAATTAGAAGTGTCTTATGAAGCAGAAATGAGAAGCAAGAAAAATTGTACAGGGGTTAAAGCAGTTGCCTTTGACATTGATGTCTCTGGTTCTATACCAGAAACCATATATAGTCCCCTGAGTTCAATAATGAGTGATTCCTGAACAGAAAATTAGAATAAGCCCTGAGAATCACTGGGTGCAGCCACTCTGCACCACAAACAACACCCTAAATAAAGAAATAACTAATTTTAAAAAATGGCCAAGAAAGTATGTGGGTTTTTCTAGAGAGAAAAGAGCCCCACAAAATACAGAAAATGTGTAAGTCAATAATAGAGATGGGGCAACTTCAGAATGGAGATCCTCATAAAGTGATAGTTAGAGAAAGGGAATGGAGTGTTCAGAATATAGTGCCCAGTTGCCTCTGGAAACTAATTATATAGTTTTTTTCCAAGTATTTTAGCCTGGAGCTCTCTGCAAATAAAAGTCCTAGCTGGGAATCAGGAATAGCCCTTAAGCACTGTAAGGGATCTGGTGTGACCTTAAGGAAACAAAAAGAAAAAAAAAATAGTCATACAAACAAAACAGGATTATTGTGTGGGCATTGTTAAGGAAAAGGACTTTGTATTCTGGTGGTTTTCTTTATTCAGGGTCTTATCAGGGTCTTCATTCCCTTTGAAAAAGAGATCTTAATTGGTTCAGATTTGGGAGTTTGAGCAAGGCTGCAGCTTTTTCAGAGATGGTTGTAGGCAGGATAAATTTGAGAAATCTCTTAGATTAAGCCTTCTAAAGTACTTGTTTACTTTATCATGAATATAGCACTGTAGAACTATTGCCCATTGTTCATCAATTTGCTCAAGTGAGCACCAGTAACATTTCCATTGTGAGACGTTATATAGCTAGATTAAAATCTGAATTACATAAAAGTCAAGTGCAAAAAAAGTATTTCTGCATTTATATGGTAAAGCCTTTAATTCTGACTAGAGAACCTAAACATTCTGAAGAGTGGAATAACCTCCAGAAGTGGTGGAAATAGTTGATGTGCTAGGCATTTCCTAAATGCTGAGTTTGACCCCTGACATTTGAGTGACCCCTAAGCAACATTGAATGTGTTCTCACTTCTCCTGGCTCTTCCCTCTACCCTGTTTGTGACCTCTAAAAAGAGGGAAGGGGACAAAAAAGAAGGAGGGAGAAAGAGAAAGAGTGAACGAGAGATAGAACAAAAGAAGAGAGATATTCTGAATAATTCTGTCAGATTTCTTCTTTTTGATTTTTTAAAAATTATTTATTTTATTGAATCACCATGTGGAAAGTTACAAAGTTCTCAGGTTTATGTCTCAGTTATACATTGCTCGACAACCTGTCCCTTCACCAGTGCCCATATTCCACCACCAAAAACCCCAATATACCTCCCACCTTCTCACCCCCCACCCCCTCACCCCCGCCTGCGTAGCTGATAAATTTCACTTCATTTTCTCTTTACCTTGATTACATTCCATATTTCAACACAAAACTCACTATTTTTATTGAAGTTTCACCCCAAAAAAGAACAGCCATACTGACAAGGAAGCATTTGATAATTACTTTTCCATTGCTGAGAATGAAGAGATAGGAATGTTTACGATTTCTGTATTTTAGTAATTAAGTCCATAGAGATTTATGTTAGAAATCACATCATTTCCCTTCCTGGAGCAGCATGGGACAATGGCTTAATTCACAGTCTAGAGACATGGCTGCAAGCAGTTGCTGGGACCAAAAGTAGTGTAGCTGGCCTCCTGATCATGGTCAATCAGCAGCAGAGCAGCAGAACAAAAGTGTGGCCACCTGGGTCGAATCTCCACTCGGAGTGCACACCAGTATTGCCCTTGGCCTGAAACTGCCCATCTGTCCTGCTGTTTCAAATTCATAACTCTTTTTTTTTTTCTCCTTCCCATGCCACCAAGTTCGTACCTGCTTAATAGTCCTCATAATATGGCGGATGCCAAGACACTTCTCCCCAAAAAAGGAAAAAAAAAAAACAAGAAAGAGGGATTTTTCCCCTCCTCAGCCAGCGTGGGGCTATGGCTTAGTTCACAGTCTAGAGACATGGCTGCAAGCAGTTGCTGAGATCAAAAGTAGTGTAGCTGGCCTCCGGATCGTGGTCGAGCATCAGAAGAGTGGCTGCACAAAAGTGTGGCCACCCAGGTCAAATCTCTGTGAAGCCTCTTCTTTTTGATTTTTTAATCTCTGTAATCTCATTCTTTAAATATTGCCTTCTTATAATGAAATTCTTTTTTGTTGTTGTTCTGAAATTCAGTAATATCCTTAATTAAGAAGCTATTTGTCTTTGCTGAATCTAAGTATACTTCTGTTAAAAAAAAAACTAGTAAAGAAGAAAAAAATAAAAATGAAAAAACAGAAAAAGAAACTGACAACTTTATCCATAGTTTTACATAACTCTGAGAGGGTGACAAATTTCCCATATTTTGCACTGGGTGAGGAACTCTGTCTTGCTCGCAGAGATTGAGCAGAGATACAGCAAGTAGCTGGCAGATATTATTTTCTGTTGGGTGTCTTTACCTACAGAGCAAGTAGTGTGGATCACATTCTCAGGCTCATGTACATATTTTACAGATGCTGTTTCATGAGCTTCCTGGAGTCTTCAAGGGTATTTGATATTCAGAGCTTGGCAAAGAATGCTCATCTGATGCTTTCCTATTTAATCTTGCCGAAGGGGGTGATTCTTTGAAAGTGTGAAAATACCTTACCAAGCTACATCAACAGATGTATAGTAACTGAAACTCATTTTAAATACCTAAGGGAATTCTTTCTCCTGACATACATTTAACTCCCATTATGATTAATGGAAGCATTACTTGATTTACAACATGCTCCTATCTTTAGATGGGTAATGTTTAGAGGGAAGAACCATCAGCAAAATTATTAACTCTATTTATGGTTCTGCTGTTGCAGAATAATTTAGCTTCTATGAGACCCCAGTCTTGATTATAAGTATTACTATAACCACCCATATTGACAGGACCTCAGGTTTTATAATGCAACAATTTTTTTTAAAGAGAACATCACATAATTAGGAATTTTCAGCACAAGATTATTCACTGTCAAGTACTAATGACTGTGATAAAGTCAGAAATTTTTAACTTAAATCAAATAATTGGACTCAGCAGCACAAATTAATGGCTTGACTAATTTGTATTCTTTTCTTCTATGTTAACGTTTGAAATTATGTAGCTATATAATTTTGTATATTAATAACAGAAATTATTATCAAATATTTATTGAAAGAATGCATATAAATTTTTCAGCACAGATAACTGATTTTGGAAATTCCTATTATTATTATAAAGATATCTTGAAATTAATTTTTATAACTTATGCAAATTGCAGCTTTAAGTAGCAAACTATCTAAACTTTGTAATGTCTATTTACATTGCTAACTTGGAAATTTATAAGAACAAATTTAATCAAAGTTTCAAAGTGAACTTTAAGTTTTATTTGATGTTTAAGATTTTAATGAAGTAATTACAGACATTTTTTAGTGTAGATAAGATGTGCTGTAAATATCCTAACTTCTTCCCCCATGTAAATATATTTCTAAGTATTAATGGCCACAAACCAATAAAAAAAATATGAGTGTTACACTTGGAACTTAAAGGATAGGACTTAAGCTTAAAGATCAGTTCGCAGTTTGTGTTGCTTTAAGTACTTGTTTTTCTTTTTTCTTTCATATTTTACTTCATATATCACATGAGAAGATAAGATGATTCTGTACCTGACTTCCCCCCGCTTATGATTAAATTTAGTCAGCATAATATTCTCTTTCCAATCAGTTTTATTTCAATTTCTTGATATCATTATTTAATAAACTTGCAGTGAAGACAGGGTTTTTAAAAAGTTATTATTTATCAATACTTCAGATTATAGTGCCATTGGTTTAAGTATATATGCACAAAATAAATATTTATCTAATACATACTATAAGTACTAGTCTTATTATGGGTTCAGAGTAATCTAAAAAGGACAAAAATTCCTTTGGATTTTACATTCAAAATATTTAAAACATTTCATTATAGTAACAGATTTGTTATAATCAGCGAAGATAACTGTGCTTATTTAGTATTGCACATCTAATGTGTAGCATTTTTTCGGTTCTAGAGGTTAATGGGTTCTGAACTCATTAGTTATCTCCAACACTTAGCTATCTCTCCTCCTCTCTCTTCTAGTCCTTAGACTGTTTTAGCTGAGACAGTTCATTTAGACCTCCAATGTTCTGCCCACATTACAAGATCTTACCTGGTGTAGAATGTAGCTATCTTTCTTGCCTTAAATACAAATTTGGGGGAAGCAAAATATGATAAATTCCTTTCTGGCAATTATCATGTTAAACTTCTATCATTGTTGTCAAGATAATAGAATAAATTCTATGATAAGAGCAATCTAAATTCACCTCTCTATAGACACTATGAATTTGAAATATTTCCAAAGTAATTGAATATGATATCAGTAAGAACACTTGGGTTGGAATTTTTCTTGCAATAGGAGGCTGATATATCAGAAGACTCACCAACATCAGACAATGGGTGATTCAACAACAACAAAAAAAGGATAGAAGATTGAATCGACTCTTTTATTTGTGTTACTTCCTTGTGAAATCAACTTTGGTTGAGCACCAGGAGGAAAAAGTAAGTTAACTAAAAAGAGTGAAGAATACAGAAATATAAATAACACTTCTTCACTATTTTGAAGTTTAATAAGAACAGAAGAATGGGCAGTAATTGGTAGCCTAAGTGTGTCATACATGGAAGTCATCTTTATCCCCTCCTTTGTGGAAAAGAAAAGAAAAAAGAACAGAATAGATATATCTATGTTTGAAAGAAAAATTTCAAGTAAGGAAAAGTCAGGATGTACTTAATAAAACAAAATTTGTGAGACAAGAATGAGTAGTGTATTTCACACTTGGTTGAAGAGATTAAAGCTAGGTAAGAAAGATGCCTCATAATGAGCCTACAGATAGAAGTCAAATCGAGATGATATTAATTCAACTAGAAATTGAATTTAAATGTTTATCACACTGAATTGGTTTTTCAGTTTTTAGTTAAAGATAATTTTGATGAATTTGGAAGTGGTGCTGGATGCATAAATCTAATTTTTGAATGAATCAGTTACTACTACTCAACTAGTCTTTAGATAAGACATTAGCAGAAAGGTGAATTTAAATCAAACTATAATTGTGTGATGTTGAGATAAAGGCAATTTAAAATAGGAGAGGAAATGAAGAAATATGCAAAATAGAATGCTTTTGCTTTTGTGAGAGAGAGAGAAAGAGAAAGAGAGGGAGAGAGGAGAGGAGAAGGAGGAGGAGGAGAAAGAGAAGGAGGAGAAGGAGGAGGAGGTAGAGAAGAAGAAGAAGAAGAAGAAGAAGAAGAAGAAGAAGAAGAAGAAGAAGAAGAAGAAGAAGAAGAAGAAGAAGAAGAAGAAGAAGAAGAAGGAGAAGAAGGAGAAGAAGAGGAAAAGAAGAAGAGGAAAAGAAGAGTAAGAGAAGGAAGAGGAAGAAAAGAAAGAGAGAGAGAAAGAGAGAAAGAGAGAAAGAAAGAAAGAAAGAAAGAAAGAAAGAAAAAAAGAAAGAAAGAAAGAAAGAAAGAAAGAAAGAAAGAAAGAAAGAAAGAAAGAAAGAAAGAAAGAAAGAAAGAAGGAAAGGAAGGAAGGAAGAAAGAAAGAAATGAAAGAAATGAAAGAAAGAAAGAAAGAAAGAAAGAAAGAAAGAAAGAAAGAAAGAAAGAAAGAAAGAAAGAAAGAAAGAAAGAAAGAAAGAAAGAAAGAAAGAAAGAAAGAAAGAAGGAAGGAAGGAAAGCACTAAGTTATTAAGAGTGCTTGCCGTAGTGGCAGGTGGTAAGATGTTTTGGGGGAACAGGAGGGAGATTGGGACTATTGATGGTGTGAAAATTACACAGGTGAAGGGATGGGTGTTAGAACATTATATGAATGAAATCCAATCATGAACAACTTCGCATATGTGTATGTCACTATGATTCAATTAAAAAAACTAAATAAATAAGAAAAAAATTCTTTTGTATAAATCTGAAGATGCACAACTGGGAACAACTTATTTTAAGAGAATGAACTAAAGAAATGTAAAGGCTGTTAGCTCTTAATAATATTTTATATCTTTTATAACTTTCACTTGTCTTTGTCAACAATATTCTACATTTGCAGATTCTCTTGCCTCTATGCCTGACTGTCTTCACCAGTGCCCCTCAGAGGGAGTGAATTGAGTTTCCTTACCCACCCTGAGCAGAGCCCTGGCAGCCAAAGACCTCTGAAGCCCAGCCACAGCTATGCTCAAGGCCCCTCTCCACATGTTCGGACCAGCCTCACATGTGAGGGAACCTGCAGAGGAACCCAGGTGTGGGGGACCCCAGGCTGAGATCTCCAAGCCTGCTGGGATTGGGACTGGGCCTCTTCCACTCAGATTCCCCATTTTCCAGTAGCTAGGTGGTCACACCCAGAAACTGTCCCCCTGTGGCCATGTAATCCCATGAATGGCCAACATCATAGACTATAAAACCAAGCTCCCAAAGCACTTGGCTGCTACTCAGCGGAGCGACATAATGTAGTCTATTTCTCCCTCTCCGAGAACCTGGCAAGCTACTGAGAGTTTTCCTGCCTGCACAGGAGGGCCTCACAAGCTCCCCATGGCGTATTAATATGCCGAATACAGTAACAATGATGGGTCTCATTCTCCTGACCCTGACAGAGCCTCTAATGGGGCACGGTTGGGAAGGACAATAAAGAGAGGCTGGTAAAATCTCAGGACTAGGATGAATGGAGACATCACTGAGCCTACTCGAGCAAATTGAGTGTCAATGGATGATAGTGATAGTGATTCTATGTTTGCATTTTAGAACACACAATCTAAAATACTATTTCAATGACTGTGACACTGTGACACCCAAAGTACATTGTCCTGTGTTCTTATAATAATATCATGGGAGCATAAAAGAGATATGTGCTCATTCTAGTCCTCTGACAACTACTGTAAAAGTCACAGATTATTACTGGGCCTTGAGGAAGCCACATAGAAGAGTATAGCTGCATGGAAAACTTGTTCTCTATCACCAAATAGAAGTAGCGAAATACCAGTTGTATTGACAGACCAGGGAGATGACCACAGAGACCTAAATACCTTGTCAAATGGGCTTAGAGGGTCACTATGTCATGATAAAAAAGAGAACTACCTGCCTGAGTTGCAAAAATACCAAACTCATTAAATACATGTATATTTATTTATATATATGCCAATTTAAATATATACGCCAATTAAATAATATACATGTCTATTTAGTGCAAATCTTTAATCTCTCAGGAATAATTTACAAGGGGATGTTTATATTAGAATGAAAAATTTAAAGCTGAAAATAAATCAGGAAACAGTAGGAAAAATATTTTAGTAATTCTAGATCTATTCTAGTGATGGTATTTTTATGACTACTATCATTTTAGTCTTGTACAGATGTTTCATGTTCAGAATATAATAGCTCATTTCAGTAAGTGAAAAAAAGTTCTATGTTTTTTATTTTTATTTTGAGGTTAACCCAACAGTGCAGTCAGGGCTTTCTCCTGGTTCTGCATTTCAGGGATCACTTCTGACAGGGCTCAGGGGATCATAAATCTAGTAGTCTCTCCTGCCACTACCTCTGTAACATTTACGCTGTCAAAACATTATGCAACTTCTTGCTTGTCCAGGAGGAAAAATATGTTTGTCCTAATAAAGTCCTACTCAGTGCAAAGAGAGAATGAGAGAGAATAAAAGCTGAAGCAAAACATAGTGCTAGTAATAATGACTCTAACTAGCATTTGGGAGTTGCTTACACTGTAGTTATAGACACTTACAGGGGTGAATTAGGATGTTGACAGCATGAATCTGAAAAGAATGAGCTAGATTAGGTGTTTTGAGTAAATTAAGGGAAAATTCTTTCTAGATGAACACCACATTAAGTTACTGAGATTGTGACTTCAGTATCTGTCCAATTGCACACATATGATAAGTGATTCTCACAAGGACAAATGTTCCTATAAGACCAGAATCCCAAACATTCTGGCTCTTCGGCTTCTTCCATATCATTGAATGTGGTGAAATTACAAAATTATGATGTCTCTTAACTTTTCAGTAAAGCCTACAACCCCCTAATGCATCAAGGAAGAAAATTTAAGTACCACAGGAAATTCTATTATTTTATACCCTCAGCTTATAGGGCAAATGACTGGAGAAACAAAATCAAACCTAAACAGAATGGCAAGGCAAAAAAAAAAAACAAACACCTGGCTTTATCATTTATATGGAATCTACCAATTCCAATATTATGCGCTATTTGGATATTTGTCTATTTCTTTTATTTCATTTTTTAACTTTTTCCCCTGCACCTGTCTTCACTGGGGACCCCTGGAGGGGGTGGGTTGACTATCCCTCCCTGCCCTGAGTAGAGCCCCGGCAGCCGAAGACCTTCGGAACCTAGCCACAGCTATGCTCAAGGTGCCGCTCCACACGTTCGGACAAGCCTCATGCGTGAAGGAACCGGCAGAGGAACCCAGGTGTGGAGAACCCCAGGCTGATATCTCCAAGTCTACTCGGATCGGGACTGGGCCTCTTCCATCCAGATCCCCCATTTTTGAATAACTAGGCAGTCATACCCAGAAACTGCCCCTCCCCCCATCATGTAATCCCATCAATGGCCAACATGCATAGACTATAAAACCAAGTTCCCAAAGTATGCTGCCACTTTGTGGCCGTATGACATCTTATAGCCTAGTCCTCCCTGTCAAAGAATCTGGCAAGCTACCAAGAGTTTCCTGCCCACATGGGAGAGCCTGGAAAACTCCCCATGGCATATTCATATGCCAAAACCAGTAACAATGATGGGTTTCATTCCCCTTATCCTGAAAGAACCTCCAATGTGGCACCCTTGGAAAGGACGAGTAAAGAGAGACTTCTAAAATCTCAGGGCTAGGACGAATGGAGACGTTACTTAGACCACTTGAGAAAATCCACCATCAACGGGATGATGATGATGGTGATGATGATGGTGATGATGATGATGATGACGATGATGATGATATTTTACTCAGTGTGGGACTAGATAGGGTCAATTATTTGACTTTTCTCACATTTGTTTTTTATCTTTTTCTTTTGGGAGGCTTTGGGCACACCTGGCAGTCAGGGATTACTTCTATCTTTGTGTTCAAGAATCCTTCCTGGCAGGCTCTGGGGATCATATGGAGTGCCAGGCATTAGCTCAATGTTGGCTCCATGAAAGGCAAGCACCTTGACTGCTATAGTATCTCTCTGGCCCCAATTGTTTCTTAATAAATTGAACTGTTATATATGTATATATATGATTCCATTATATGTTATATATCAATAATTACAATTCATATTACAATTAAATCTATTTTACTTTTGTGCAAGACATGTAATGGCATAGATAATTGAACCAATCCCTAAATAGACTAAATTTAAGTATGGTTCAATCAAGTCATTCTCAATGACATGAAGATATTTGGATTGTTTCTATGTGATCTTCTATGCACTGATTAAATTATCTGTTGTATGTGTAAGGTGACTCTATGTAATCAAGAAAATAAATGCAGCATCTCATTATCAAATCAACACATTGAATTTGTGTTGAAGACACAAATGAAGACAACTTACTTTTGCTGAGGTTTACCGAAGTTATGTGATGATTCTTTTTCAAAGCTTACTAGATCTTAACCTATCCCTTTAGATGACCACTTGCATAGAACAGATTTTATTGAATATCATTATCAATTTTCTCTTTTCATCATTGTGTAAGATCTGGCTTCCCTTTCCTGTCGTCAAAGTAGAAGATGGATAGCTAACTGAAAGGAAAACTGTCAATTTTGGTTTTTGCTGGGGATTTTGGGCCACACCCAACGATGCTCCAGGTTTACTTCTGGATCTTTATACAGGAATTACTCCTGGCAGTGCTTGAGGGACCATATAGGATGCAGATGATCAAACTTGGGTTGGGAATATGCAAAGTAATTGTCCTACCCACTAATATCACTCCAGCTCCTGTTTTGTTTTTCTTGAGAGTCATTTTTATTACTATTTTATGTGGTTTCTTTGGTTTTGGCCCATACCTGGTGGAACAAAAGTGTCACTTCTGTCTCTGTATTTGGAAGTATTCCCAGTGGTATTGAGTGGACCACATGGGGGTGGTTATTAAATCCAGACCTTTGGTATGCAAGGCATGTGGTCAGCCTGTTGAGCTCTCTCTGGCACCAAACATTTAATTTAAATGCTGTTCACCTTTTGTTAACTTTTGAGCTCAGGGAAATAACACAAGGCTCAAGGGTCATGTCTTAGATGCACAAGGCTCTGAATTTGATTCTCAGCATGGCCAGCCCCACTGGGCATTGCCATGGTGGTCCTTGTGACGCTTAGCACTGATAGACCTGAGCTATGCCCTCATATCTGGGCCCTAGCATTGAATAGTCAGAACAGAAGTTCTGTGTCATAGGAGTGGCCCATACACCATGAGCATTGCTTGGGAGGCCTGACCTATTGAAAAATAAAGAGTTCACTTATGTTCAATTTACTTCCTACATAGACTATCTATACTAACTGGTCAAATAAAAAACCAATTATATTATACTTATATTTTTAATCTTCACACACAATCTTCCAGCAATACACATTATAAATATTTCCTCTTCAAAAATTATGTAGGGCTGTAAATATAGTCTAATGAGCTTTTTTTTTTTCACTTTTCTTTGCATGCAGTCTACAAGGTTTGATCTTTGGCTCTGAATATAGTCATTCAAGCCTTGTCAGGAATGTTCCCTGAGCACAGAGTCAGAAGTAAGCCCTTAGCACTTCTAGTTTGTCACCCCTTCGAAAAAGGTATTTATTTATTTTTATTTCTTTCCATTTCTTTTTGTATTTAAGAAATTTGTTATTTTAGGGTTTCTTTACGTTAATCAAAATTGTCCATTCTTGTGCCCTGCATTTTCTACAACCATTAATTCTGCTGTTTTGAGGATAACTGGCCAAATTTCATCACTGACCCCAAACCTGCGAGGTTAAAATTTAAGTAGTTATGATGTGGTGCTAATGGAGCTTGTGAATATTTATTATTGAAAGATCCAAGGTTGCGTGGCCACATGGAACATATTGTTTCTCTGCTACTATGTACCATATGGAGGGTTCACATTTGCATTTTAACCTAATCAAATATCAAATATTAATATAATCAGAAGGAGTCTAAATATTTTGAGAGCACTGAGATTCTTTAAATTATAAATATGAATAATGGAGTTGGCTAAGTTACAAAACTTAAATGCAATCATAGCTTTGGGCTTCTTCTGGTTTCTATAAAAACCTTCCCTTGTGTCTGTCCTGAATGTAATTAATATATGTTTCTAATCACAATGTGCATAAAATAAGCAAAGAAAAATAGTCCCAGGTTACTAGCTTTTATTAAAATCATTGCCCCTTGTATATCGAAAGGTGAAATAACAATTTGTCTCAAAATGCCATTCTTCATTAAAATTTTTAATTATATATCTAGTAATATATAAGCAAGCTACTATTGATTTCTATTTGATGTATTAATGCAGTTGACATTGATGTAGTCTTACTATATATATATATACATATATATGTAATTTAAATATATCAGCCCATATGAGAGAACTATTATAAAGGATTATTTCCTTTTAATGTTGGGTTACTATATATAATACCTCAGTCATAGCATTCCATTTATAGACAGAATGTATATTAAAGCAATTGATAAACAGTGTGTCTTATTAAGGGGCTCTACATTCCTCTTGTAGCAGTTATTCCTTGAAGACTGATATTGATCACTGCTTGACAGAGTTTAAAGGTCATCTTTAAGTCGCTGAGAAAATATCAAGGAAGCAATGACACATAACATAAAGACCCTGCTGCATATAGTGAAGAAATAGAGTAAAAATGGCAGACTGTGTTAGTGTAAGATAACACTGTAGCACTGTCATCTCATTGTTCATCGATTTGCTCGAGCGGGCACCAGTAACATCTCCATTGTGAGATTTGTTGTTACTGTTTTTGGCATATCAAATTAGCCATGAATAGTTTTCCAGACTCTGCTGTGAGAGCAGGATACTCTTGATATCTTGCTGGGCTCTCCGAGAGGGATGGAGGAATCAAAGTGCAAGCAAAATTGATCTTATATCTTTATATGTTGTACTTTTGCCTTGTGTAACCAAGGTGAAGATATTGAGGAAAAATAGCTAAGTGGATAACCGGTTTAGTTTGAGTATAATGCAATACTTTGATTATAACTAAGGCAAAACATTTATTACAATTGACATCACAAAAATAATCATCTATTTTTTATTCACTTTGCATATATTAATAAAACCCAACATCACAGACAATTACTTCAGCTATAAGTTGGATATTCTTTTGGGTAACAATTTTCTACATTGTCAATAATATTAGAATATGGTATTACAATGTAAAGAAAACACTTTCTACTTTGGCCAGATCAGTAATAATTCTGCTGGTTTCTAGGATTTAATATTTGAATACACATACACTTTTGTCAAATAATGTTGGTGTGTTAAAAAAATTGACTAGGAACAAATTCACATAACCTTAGTAAGTATGTCATGGACTTATTTTTTTTTAGTCATGGTAGAAATCCATGGCCTCATAAGTGTACAGTGTGTGCTCTGCCACTATCCATATCCCTAACCTGATAATGGATTGAAGTTAAACTATTTGACTACTTAACTTTAATCAAACGATTACATAAATTTTACTTCACTTCATGCACCTCAGTTTCCCATTCAGAAAATAAATGTATGGTACCAGAAACTTCAAAGGGTTATACACAAAATACTCAACAAGCTTTAGCCAGTATTTGTGTCCATGGAAATAAAAAGAAAATATCAACTTTTAGCAATGTTTGTGAATCATTTACATTGGGCTTTAATTTTCTATGCTTTTTTTACAAATATTCAAAGCTGAAAGGAAACATAGTTTTTTAAATTATTTTTTCCACAAAAATCTCTTTTATTTTAGTATGAAAATTATTTGCACAATTACAAAAATAGGTAGTCAAATACAAAATAATATATTGAACAAGTGCATTGTCACTGTCACTGTCATCCCGCTGCTCATCGATTTGCTTGACAATGCCTATATTTTTCTAAATAAGATGAGAAAACTCTCCTATGCTTATTATCAATTAATTCCCCAAATATTATGCAATGTATGCTTAAAATCATATTACTATAAAACTAGTTATTTTTGAACAATCTTTTCCTCAGAGACGGTGTTCAACTTCCCTGCTATTATAAAATTATATAAGTAATGACAGGATAACAGCTTGATTTTTATATCAAATGTTATTTTTGAAAAGCCAAGTAATTTTCTTTCAAGATGCATAATTAGGTCCAAGAGATGTGAAGACACTAATCTCTTTAATATTGCAAGATTACTATACATATGCATTGCATCAATATGCAAGAAAATGTGTTGTAGATTTAGAAAATAGGTTCAGAATAAATTTAATACTAAAAAATTTAGGGTAAGTTAAGAATTTCAGTAATTATTGAAAACAATTTTTATTTTTCATAAGAGTTTCTTACTTTCAATAATAACTTTCAAGTGTAAAATTTTCCAAAACAACATTGATTTTGAAATATCCATCCCTGTTCTTCTACAGCAATACTACAATGATGAGGTATTGTTCACTTGAAAGAGTTCATATCATGCTAATGTTGAGAAATAGTGTGCAATTTTGTTACATTGATTTTTGGGCCATACCAGGTAGTGTGTAGGATTCTACTGGTTTAGTGCAGAGAGGCTGCACAGAGATTGAGTGTCTGTGTGGTTCCTCAATTGCACCCAGGACCTCACACATATAAGGCAAGTGCTCTACACTTGAGTAGTAGCTACAACATGGTTCTTATAATTGTATTCATATTAATTATTGCAGAGTATTTTAATATACAAATTTCTCCTAAATGTATGTACAATAAAATTTGCCTTAAAAATGGAAATACTAAAATAGGTGGAAACTGATTAAAAATCTCATTAGAAGCAAAATTGTTATTTATTACATTAATATTTTTTGTGAGCTAGTTTGAGTAAGTTTTCTTCAGTTCATAGCCCTGGCTTGTGCTTAGGGACAATTCCTGGTGGTCTTGGGACAATATGAATCACCAGGGACCAAACCTGGGTCAGATACATGCAAGACAAGCTCCTAGCTGCTATACTATCTCTCCAGCCCATGTCATTTATTTTTAGTCCAAGATTAGGTATATTTAAAATTTAACATGTTAACAGTTAGAAAATGTTTTCTTCTGAAACTATGTCATGTATATTTTTAATTAAAAATAGTAGAGGTGGGCTACAGCAAGAAATTTGTCTTGAATTCCACCAACCAGGATGCCATCCCTGACACCACAGATACTAGTCCCCCAAGCCCACCAGGAGTAATCCCTGAATTCAGAGACAGGAATAAGCAATGAATACTCCTGGGTGTGATCTAAAGACAAACAAAGAAACCAAACAAACAGAAGAGGCATTATAGATACATTTTGATTAGATAGTTTATTAAGAAAGTGTGAATATTTAAAAAATTAAGTATGAGATTGATTTTTATTATTTTATTATAATACAACAAATTTCCCCTTCTTATTTAACTCAGAAAGTGTTTTAATGTGTATGCAATTAATACTATTAGAAATTCATTTTTAAAAATAAACAGAAGAAAATGAGTTCATTAACCTTAGCAGCTTCTTGTAGTATTGAAATGAACTTGACTGAACAAAGATCTATCATTAAAAACTGTCAAATTATTATAGTTTGGTGGAATAAACTGAGACTAGACATAAAGATGAATAAGTTAGATAAAATTTTGAACAAGTAATATAACTGAAATATACTTTATGCTTATCTGGAAAGCAAGATTAATTTTTCTAACCTAACTTCACAGAGCTGCAATAAATATGAAAATCAGCAAAGTTGTTTGAAATCACATGTAATGACAATATAAAAATGTATTTGACTGTGATTGACCACTTTCAGTTTGCATATTGGTACAAAATAGAAAGCCTTCTATTATACTTTAGATTCTTATGACTATTCTCATTGGCATCGTGAGTTAACTTACTGAATTAAGGACTTTCTAATACAGTTACTACTTCTAAAGTCTATTATTTCCCCTCTCTACCATATTCAGCCTGAATTCATTTCAGTTTATGTTGAAGTTTTGTTCTCAATTGCTTTCAGATGCAAGGCAACTCAAACTTATGTAGCAGAAAACCTAAGGGCAATTCAGTATAGCTACATTCTTGGCAAGTTGTAGGCCATATCTAATTTTAAATTTCTGCCATATTTAAGAAAACATGGTGTACAGTACCCAATTTATCAAAAGAAGAGTCTATGATAATAGTATTTTGATGCTTCATTTACTAAGTATGCTTTTTCTTACTGTTTAGGATGCCACTTTACTTCTTTAAATTTCAAAGTATAAATATAAGTTCAAAATATGTGACATGCTGGATGTTAAAGTTCGAATCACAGTGGACTTAGCCCAGAACATCTGCTCTTTCTACCAATATCCCAGTAGACATACCCTTTAGTCCTTTGTTTTCAGATGGTAATATATCGTAGATGAATGATAATGACATTTCTAAGTTAATAAAGCCACTCTCGTGGAAAATTTGGAACACTCATTTTCTTTCCACTATCTAAATTAATTAAATTAAATGTATTTATCAAGGTAATATTATGAATTGAGTAGTTTTCTTCAAGACACTCAAGGTATTCTCATTTCTGTATTTAGAAAATGGTTCT
Source organism: Sorex araneus (assembly GCF_027595985.1). Classification (NCBI taxonomy): domain Eukaryota; kingdom Metazoa; phylum Chordata; class Mammalia; order Eulipotyphla; family Soricidae; genus Sorex; species Sorex araneus. Next base: position 68,009,383 of record NC_073306.1, read on the forward strand.
TTGATCATATCTCCCAATACAGATATCTGAAATTTTAAGTAGTGTAAATATAAACATTCGACCAAAAAATGTTATTTTGCATTTCACAATTTGCATGGTTGTTGAAAATATCTAGCCAAATCCAAATTGAACAGGTTATGACCTCTTTGGTTATGTTAAATTAAATATTGATTGTGATTACAAGTAAAATGCATTATAAATATTTTGATGAAAAGGCTTGTGTTATTAAGATTCATTGATTGCCAAACTAACAATATTCTTATGTTATTCATATACTATTCAAGCTAATTTATATCATTCCCTGTTTTGACTCAGTATTTACATGGTTTATGTCTTAATTATGCTTTGGTCAGAGCTTTCCATGTAGTATTTCTAAAAATAACTGATACATATGCATATATTTCTTTTATTGTATATACTTTTGAGTCTAGTCTGGCAATCTTTTTCTTTTTTTTTTTTTTTGCTTTTTGGGTCACACCCGGCAATGCACAGGGGTTACTCTTGGCTCATGCACTCAGAAATTACTCCTGGTGGTGCTCGGAGGAGCATATGAAATGCTGGGAATCGAACCCAGGTCAGCCATGTGCAAGGCAAATGCCGTACTCGTTGTGCTATTGTCCCAGCCCCAAATCTAGTCTGGCAGATTCTTAATTGAACTTTAAGAAAAACAAAGCTTCTTTAGCACCTTTGGTAAATTAGCAACTTACAAAAATTTACATGTAAAGTATAGTGGGAAATAAATTAATTTACTTGGATAAATGGGTCCTCAAACTCTATTATATCAATGAATATTAAGATATATCAGGTAATGCCAGCCCAGCCTCCAAGTGGTCCCAGCCGCTGGAAGTCACGCCCTCGGCCCACCCTCGGCGCCATCTTGCCACCTTCAACAGAGAAGCAGCCAGGCGTTCTGGTGAGCAATGCAACCCAGAGAATGCTCCAGACCTGAAACGGGGCCTCCAGACAGAGGAGGAACAGCCAGCACACCTTTTCCAGATGGAGCCCCGGCAACACTGAGCAGCAACTAACACAGCTCCTGGATGCGGGACTGGGACACATCTGAACCTTTTCTAAAAACTGAAAACATACAATCTTTTAATGGAAAACTATAATTATCAAATGCTTCCTTAGTAGGGCTATCTTTCTTGGGAGGAAACTCCTACAACAATAGTGAGTTTTGTGTTGAAATATGGAACATAATCAAGGTAAAGAGAAAATGAAGTGAAATTCATCAGCTATACAGTTGGGGGTGGGGGGCGGGGGCGCGGGGTATACTGGGGATTTTGGTGGTGGAATATGGACACTGGTGAAGGGATGGTGTTTGAATATTGTATAACTGAGACATAAACCTGAGAACTTTGTTGTGTTTTTTTTTTAATTTTATTTTATTGAATCACTATGTGGAAAATTGCAATGCTTTCAGGCTTAAGTCTTAGTCAAAAAATGCTGAAACAACCATCCCTTCACCAGTGCCCATATCCCACTACCAAAGACAAAAAAAAAAAAACACAGTACACCTCTCATCCCGCCCACCCCCGCACCCCACCCTGCCTTGTAACTGATAAATTTCACTTTACTTTCTATTTACTTTGGTTAAATTCAATATTTCAACACAAACATCACTATTATTATTAGGAGCACCCCACTAGAGTCAGACCTGTTGTGAAGAGAAATAAAGTCATGTGGCAGCGCTACTGTGGCCACACGATTTTGTATTTCTGTACTTTAACAACTAAGTCCAGGGAGATTTCTTCCAGATCATTGCAAGCTGGTAAACCCCATCTGTGGTCGTCATAATATGGCGGTCCCCATGCCCTTCATCCTTGGGAATGGACAGGCGAGAGAGAGAAATACCTTTCCCCTCCTAGGGGGGCATGGGGTCGCGGCTTAGTTCTCTGGCTAGAGACAATCTGCAAGGAGCAGTCCATGTTGAAGTTGGTTCAGCTGGGTCTGGATTCACGTTCGTACAGCTGTGGAGGAGCCGCACGCGCGTGCGGCCCCCGGGGTCACATCTCGGCAGCAGTGGTAAACCTGAGAACTTTGTAACTTTCCACATGGTGATAAAATAAAAATTTTAAAAAAGATATATTAGGTAAGATTATTATATTTCAATTTTGCCTTTAAATTATCTTTATAATTGGCTTCTTCACTCTATTTTATGTGACAAAAATTAAGTAGAAAAATACGTCAAACTATGCCCAAAATATTTAAAAATACTTTTTACATCATAACAAGGAAGCTTATTAAATTTAATGAATTATATCTGGTTGCCAATTTTTCAAAGTATGATGTTGTGAGGGATATATAATATTTATGTAGCATTATTTTTAGAATATATATTACACGAATGTGTATATATTTACAGGAAATATGCACATATATACACAGATGTTAGACTCATTTTATCTCTGTTGTGTTTGACAATCACATTCATGTCTTTATTTGTGTCATATTAAGTTAGTCCTATAATTCTTACTAAAAGCATTACACTGTGCACTTCCAGCAATCATTTGTTTGGAGAGGAATGGTGATATTATTTACATAAACAGATTGGTGAGAAGCTGATTACACAGTAGTGAGTTGCTTTTATGTGTGACACTCATTTGAGGATAAACTATTGAAACAACAGGGTACTAATTATCAGGAGACAACAAGGCTCATAATAAGCTTCCTTGGGGAGATTATTGGTTGACGTGATCATATTAAAAGCCTTTATTATGATTCTGTGTATTGGGCACTCCACTCTTTTTTAAGCCATTTTAAATTACTTTTAATGTAATCTTTTTTGTTGATTTGTTTTCAAAATCTTCAACATGTATCTGTACATATTACCCTAACCCCTCATATAATATAGTCTTTTCCCAGAATTCAGAAGTACAGTAAACAAACTAACAGACATGGAGCATCTTGGTAATGGCATGGCATTAAAATCCTTTCATTTTTGTTACCATATTCAAGCCCTTTCCAAACCTAACAATTCTATCTCAGAATATTTTACAAGCTCTTACATTTAACTGCCCTCACCACCATGATAATCTTTTCCAAAGATCATTTCTTGTTTTTCAGAAAAGGCAAGATAACTAATCACGCTGGTCTGCTATTATTTCCCTCCTTTTCTTCTTCATACTATTATATTAAATGATCTCTTAAACAGATAAATGATTATCTCACTTGACTGTTTTAAATGACTTGCTAATAATTTCTTGTTTCTTGATTGGTTTTGTTTTGGGGATCACAGCCAGCAGTATTGAGGACTTACTCCTGGTTCTGCACTCAGTAGTTACCTTTGGCATAACTTGGGGAAACATAGGTGATGACAGCGATTGAACCCAGGTTAGCTGCAAGCAAGACCTGCTATACTATCTCTCTTGCCCAAGGATTTATTATTTTTAGGTAATGATCCATAATTTGTAAAATAATGAACTAAAAACATTTTCTCTCTTTAAGATTTAGTCATAAAAGTCTTCTGATAATCAGTAGCTTCCAGTAATATTGCATTCCTTTCTATCTACTTTGGGCATAATTCCAGGTCTTTACTCATAGGTCAATGTCAGTAGTACCAGAGAACCAACGATACTCTGAGGTAATCAAATCCTGGGTCTTTGGAATGCAGGTTACAATAAGAACACTGAGTGATCTTTCTGGATCTAATTGAAACCTCTAATCAGACTTAAGGTTAAAATGTCAGATCATGAAAGAAACCTTTTCTGATCCCGTCTTACTCCTGTCCTTACACTTCGTGGTACTCAAAACTATCTGCATTTAGGTTTAGTGTAATAGTGAATGGATTAAGAATATTAAAATAGACTAAAATTGGGACTAAAATGGCAAACTTTTTTGAATTAATCTTCAAAATGTATTTTTATGAGATATATCATCAGTGCCTTATAAATATGTGTAAATCTTTTTTATTAGCATCTATTTGGAAACTTATTTAGTTTGCCAAAAGTCATGTGAAGAAGTGAAAGTTCAAGTTAAATTTCTTGACAGTTAACATGGTGTTTCTTAGGCCGGTATTGCCTTGTTACACTTGTGACACTTGTTACAAATATGATTACACTTGTTAGTGTAATCATATTTGATATCTCCTGAGTTTCTTTTTCCAGACTTCAGAGAAATAGACAAAACTTACATCCTTGGAATTTATATAACTTCTATGTTGACAAAGTTTTCTTGTTTTATTTACATGAACTGCTCTCACTTAGCTTGACCCTCCATTATTATGTTTTTGATGATTGTTCACACCTTTTTAATAAAGAAAAGGATAAAATATTACTTTTTAAGAATTCTGGTTTCAAGCTGTTTCTAGGGAGAAATGATTCAATGCTTATCATTTCTAGTAGGATGATAAACATTTTAAAAGAAAGAAAACATACATAATATTGAATGAGTTATTGTTTCCTTAGAATGAACAAGGATTTTAAAGCAATTTTGCCTAATATGACTCACAAATAATTTTTTTCATCATTGAATAAGGCACCATCTTTGGCCATTATTAGATGAAATAAACACAAGGACAAAGAAAATCAAGAGGTAATCCTTTTGGCAATCTTGTCATGCAGTTTCTGCAAAACATTCCCTGCAGTGCAGGATTGTTCAAAGCTTCACATGCTGAGTCTTGCTCACTGCATGAAAAAACTAGTTGCTTCTTACTGAGAGAGATTTTCAGATAAGGAAAAGAAACTGAGTGTTCTGCTACAGTTGTATCACCCAAGGTCTTGACAGGCCACAGAGGATGTCTCAGTGATCTGTTGTATACATTTCATGTCATGTATGTTCATTGGTTTAAAGTACTAAATCTAGAGAAAGTGATATCTCATTTAATGTTGCCTCATTTAAAAAAAAACTCTATCATTGTTACCTCTATCCCAAATCTGACTCAATTTTCTTAATTCTATTAGTAGTTTATATAAAAGTTATCACTACAAATAACAAAAATACATGACTCCTATGACGTTTGGATAGACTAAAGGTAAACACTAAAGAGTGTGTAACAAAAGTGTCACAAGATGTGCCATCAGTATTTTGAAGCATAAAGGACACCAGTGATTTTAACTTGTGACATTAAATTTGCAGAGTAGGCACTTTATGCCCTTCGCTGTAAAGGTCCCCAAGCCTCAATGAGAGTTTATCAAAAAGTAGAGAGAGAATAAGAAGGAAATTGTCTGCCATAGAGGCATGGGGTGGGGTCGGGTAGAGGTGGCGGGAGGGAAACTGGGTATATTGGTGGTAGAAAACATACACTGGTTTAAGGACCGGTGTTCAATCATTTTATGACTGAAACTCAATCATGAAAGCTTTGTAACTATATCTCATGGTGATTCCATAAAAATAAAAATATGGGGGGAGAGTAGAATTCAAATGTTCATCAATAGGTAAGGGGTCAATAAAATATAGCATAACCAGACACTGAAATATTATTAAATGAAAAGAAACAATGATGAAAAAAAACCGCATTTTTTAGGAAGGCAAACCACACTTTGGCTTGGTGCGTGATCATTATTTCTTACTGCTGTCTGAAAATTGAGGTGTCTCCTGACAGAACATGATTTATAAGAGAATTTTCCTACAAAGGAGTCAGAGTTTTTCTGAGATTCTCAATTTAGTACGTTAAAGTGGCTTATCTTTTTGTCAAATGTTTTGTAACTTTACACTTGAATTCTACACTTTACAATTTTACACTTGTGATTGTACACTTGAATGTAGCGATAGCACTGGAGTGATAGCACAGAGGGTAGAGCATTTACCTTGCAAGCAGAGGACCTGGGTTCAATTCCTCCATCTCTATCAGAGAGTCTAGCAAGCTTCCGAGAGTATCCTGCCCACATGGCAGAGTCTGGCAAGCTACCAATGGTATATTCAATATGTCAACAAGTCTCACAATGGAAACGTTACTGGTGCCTGCTTGAGCAAATTGATGAACAAAGGAATGACAGTGCTACAGTGCTACACTTGAATTATATGCACCAATTTTATTAACTTATATTAGTTACCATATTAACTTACCATATTATCATATGAAGAACTGATTCATAGATAATCCAAACGCTTGCTTTAATAAAAGTGTACAATGATATAAATGTATGGATAAATCAAAATCACTTCAGAGGGTTAAAATTGTTTTAGACTATATTTTGCAAAGAATACCTTACTGTATTATCAGAACTTTAAAATATGGAGTTCCAAAGGTTCTTTAAAACTCATCTCTTTCTTTGTTTTTCAGACAACACAACAGAGTTTACACTAGTCAAAATTCCCTAGAGGCATAGTTAGTATGGATGGGACTGTGAATCATTTAGGTTACTGTCCTCTATAGTATGAGTTATATCATGGTTTGATTATTTGGTTTTCAAATTTAGTATAAAAAAGTTTCAAACCATCATAGGACTAAATGTAAATCTTGAAAAGTTAAGGCAATGCAGAAAATGCAGACAGCCATAAATTTAACTTCCAATAACAATGCCTCAAATTTTCAATTGAAATTGCTTGTCTTACAGATAGGTACTAAGATTTATTTACATAAAGTATCCATGAAGTAAAGAAATAAATTAAAGAATAGTATCTTGATATTTTCCACAGTCTGAATTTAGGCACAAAATATCAATGAATATTTTCATTTAGATGGAAATTAAATTAAATATTATCATTATTGCATTACATATAGAACTTGATGGCTGTAATATTTTTAAGAAAATATGCTTAATAAACATGTTTACTGTTTCACAATAGATTTTGTAGTGTACTAAACACACTGTTTCTTCTAGACCAATGGTATATTTTTATTGTATCTCTTACAGAAGAGTATGGGAAGAAGATTAGGTGATAATAAAACCACTCTTTTTTACCCTTAATAACGTTTCACACTTTTCAGAAATTTGATCTAAACTATTGTTTTAAATGTATTTTTCTTTTTTAAAAAGCTGAGACGTGTCAGGGTGTAATAATATGTTGCTCAAAGAGCTTCTGTTTTACACATGCTGGGTCCTGGTTAGATCCTCAGCCCCACATAGTCCTTCAAAATCTGCCAGTCATGATCTCTGAGCGCAGGGCCAGGAATAAGCCCTGAGAATCACCAGTGTGTTCACAAAACAAATAAGTTTAGATTTATATAATATCAAGATACCATCATCATAATGGTGAAAATTAAAATAGTTTGAATACTTTTCACATATCCTTTGACCATTTTTCCTAAATATATACATATATACATGTGCATATAGTTATGGTGCATTATTTAAAAGAAATTGACACTAGTAAATGAACTATTTCACTCATCTTTCCATACCATAATTTTTCCCTTTTACTACTAAATCTAGGATACTATATTGAATATAGCCATTATGTCATTTTCATTTTCTCTATAATGATTTATTCCGATTTGTATTCAAAAATAATTTGTCAATATTGAAAATGTGATAAAGTGTCTCCGAACTTTTATTTGTCTGGGGTTTTCCTTTTGTTAACTAAAGACTATGTTTTGTGGGGTAAAAAAAATAAAACATTAGGTAAAGTGAATGCCTCATATATATTGTCACAGATTATATAGCACGACATATTCCTGGTGTTGTTAACTTTGATAAAGTTAATACCTGCCCAGTATCTCAAAAATTATTTCCATACCTAATTATTTGATAATTAGTTGGTTTTTCAAACCGTACTCCGTGAAGGCAAAATCAAACACTACTGCCTAAAATATCTACTTAGATTATTTAAAATGTATAAGCTATAATTTTTGTCTCTGTATTTTCTACTAAGATAGCAATTGCACTATTTTGTATAATCAAACTACACCAAGCAATTTTAATTTTTCAAGTCTATTTTGCATTTTTTAAATGTTTATTTAATTATTATGGTTTGGGTCATATGTTTATAATAGAGTTAACGTTTGTCATTTTGATGTATAATTTTTTTTCGCACTTCACTATCATCAAAGTGCCCAAGACCCTCATTCAATGCCTGTATGTTCCCTATAAAAAGCCTCTCATTTCCCCACACCCTTCCTTGTTTTCTTGGCAATTTTATTTTTATAATAAAGGGACTGCACAAATATTTGAGAATCTGAAGTGAATGTTTAATAGTATATAAACAATTTATATTGTTTGATGGACTGGAGGGGTAGCCCAGCAGGTAGGTTGTTTGCCTTGCACTCAGCCGACCCGGGTTTGATTCCTCCATCCCTCTTAAAGAGCCGGGCAAGCTACTGACAGTATCCTGCCCACATGGCAGAGCCTGGCAAGCTACCAGTGGCATATTCAATATGTCAAAAATAGTAACAACAAGTCTCACAATGGAGAAGTTACTGGTGCCCGCTTGAGCAAATCGATGAACAACGGGACAACAGTGCTACAGTGCGACATATTGTTTGATATATATAAGTATAATTTTTTAATTCAAATTGTATATGCTCCAGATGTACATTGTTGTTGGACATCAGCAATTGTATATAATATTATTAAATTTACCATTTAAAGTTTTATTATGTTATTTATCAATTTGCCTCTTTTAAATGTCATTTTCCTATTGATCTTCTAGTACCCAAAAAACAGTGACCTTAATCTTACTATAAAATCATGACAGAAAATTTGATAATTTTTTGAAAACCTTGAAAATGATCAATCCAAAGTAAAATGAATGTACTAAAGCATATCAAAATTCATTATGAAAACATTCACCTAATGTCTATAGATTACAGTAAAAAAAGTACTATGAAGAATGTTGTTATGTAAGCAAATACAACTGTGTCTTATTTGCATGCAGACAGATGGATTATAAAAAAAAAACGTAACCACATTTCATGATCATGGAACATGTATTGTAAAAGCTTGAGCTTCAAACTGCAAGGGATTTGAGTTTATGCTTTGGATAGAATAAATAGCCTGCTCATTGTGACCTCAATGGGCAACTAGGGATACATAGAGACAATAGATAGAGCATACACATTGCTCTATGGTCCTTAAGTGCCTTATAAGTGAGTAACAAAACTTAAAATCAATACAGATTTTTATGGGAAGGCAATGAAGAGATTTTCAAATAAAGGGTAGTATGTTCAAACAGATGAATTCCTGTAAGGATGTGGCTTTCAGTGGTCAATAATGATATGTTTATGAAAGATCAGGCTTCATCTAGCCATATGAAGGGTTTGAGTGATTTTAACTTTATAAAATATATTAACACTATAGGAAAAAAGCTTTATCATGAGAAAAATTTTCCTGGAAGGATTTCAGATAAGAAAATGTTTATAAATACTAACATTCAGAAATATTTCACAAATACTTGCAATTATCTCTAGAGTTATTACACAGTGATTCTCAATTTACTGCTTAGATAAGGTATCAGTTTAATGACAATTTTTATTTATCATCTCTCATAGGACTCAACTATGATTTCATCTTTAAGCAAAATTGTTATCATTGAGATTGTTGACATATTTTATCACTTTTCAGCATTTTTTGTCTAGATGTAACAAACATTTCCCAAGAATTAAATAATTATTGGCTCAACAAACTCTTACCTACACCACAGAGTTAGACAGGATCATTACAGTATACTTGTGGTGGAAGGGAGAGGTCATGTATATTTTTTATCTGAAGTTACTCTCAACAGATAAGGAGAATCCTGTGCTGGAAGTCCTTCTAAACACACTAAAAGATCTTAACCTGCCTAATAAAAACAACGGAATGGTGAAAGTAACATGGGTATAGCCCTAAATTCTATTGCTTTTATGCATGTGTTTTGTGCTTTCTGTTTTCACTGAAGCTGTGATATAGACACTTTCAGTTCTCCCTGCTTCTCTGGGTGCAGTTAATTTTATGAAATGACTTATTTGCAGGCTGATTTTCTACAAATCTCTTCTATGCATCTCTACCACATTAATATTTCTAAAATATAATCTGGGTATGCTACCCTTTCTCTTCAAACCTTTTTCACAATTCCTGTATAACTGAAGACAAACATAGGCTCTATGAAGTTCTACAAGATGTAGATTTTGTGTACCTCACCATGCTTGCCCAACAAGCCTACTTCTGTACACTGTCAAAAGGAGCTGCTCCTTTTGTTCAGTTTTCAGATGTCACTTTCATAATTCTCTGCATTACTTATTTGTTCTCATATACCTCTGTGTTTTGATTTGCCCTCTAGTGTACCCATGGCCATTTCATGCATAAATCATTATTGTACAAAGCTTTTGTACTCTTATTTTTTTCTAAACATTTCCTCTTGAGTCTTCTAGATGCAAAACCCTTTAATCAAGATGCACACTACTAATCATCTTATTTCCAATATGTAGCATAGTGACCAGAAAACATCAGGTCTCCATTGAATGTACAATAAATATGCACTGAAGCTATGTTTGCAATAATATATCTTGTCAATTGGTATATTAATATTAGAGATGAACATTTGAAAGAGGAATTCCAATAATCTCTAACAATTTTACATCTATTGAATTTAATAATATATTAAAATTTATGAAATAAAATATTTGTTAAAATATAGTCTAGGTTCAATAATATTTTTATCAAAATTTTCTATGTTTGATTAGAAAATCATAATTTAAAAAAACTTTATGGGCTGGAGCGATAGCTCAGTGGGTGGGGCATTTGCTTTGCATGTGGCCTACCTGGGTTCGATTCCCAGAATCCCATTTGGTCCCCCAAGCACCGCCTGGAGTAATTCTTGAGTGCATGAGCCAGGAGTAACCCCTGTGCATCGCTGGGTATGACCCAAAAAGCAAAAAAAAAAAAAAATACTATTCTTTGACTCTGTAATTTTTTAAGTAATAGACTAAGAATGGAGGTTGATTGGGTGGTATAATTTGTTTAAACTTTGGGACCAACCTGGTAGTTCTCAGTTACTCCTGACTTAGTGTAAGTTCTGATAGACCATTGCTGATGGAGCATTCCCAGTGGCTTTTTTAAGACTAGGCAGTGCTGGGGATAAAACTGGGCAGAGCCTTTCATGTGCAAGACAAGCACCTTAACAATTAGACTATCTCTCTCGGGCTGGCGTGATAGTGCAGCTGATAGGGCATTTATCTTGAACGCAGCCAACCCGGTTTGATTTCTGGCATCCCTTGTGGTCCCCCGCGCACGACCAGGAGTGATTTCTGAGTGCAGAGCCAGGAGTAACCTCTGAGCATCACTGGGTGTAAACCAAAAAACCAAAAAAAAAAAAAAAAACAAAGAACATTACACTATCTCTCTGGCCCAGTATAGTAATTTTTACCAACATTCACAGAATGTGCTGCAGAGATATCCCGGTTTGAGGGTGCTTGTCCTCTACCTGGTCCACCCCATTTCAATCTCCAGCACTTCATGTGTTTCCTCAAGCATCAACAGGACTGATGCCTGGGCACAGAGTAAGGAGTAATCTCTGTGTACTAAAATCAAATAATCTCTGTGACTAACCCCAAAACCAAAATAACACAATTACAGAATAATATTACATATACACAATGAAGTTACAATTGCTTCATTTTTAATATCTCTGACATTGGTTTGATCTTCTGCAGAATATATACTCCATTCCGTATCACTCCCAAATGGTGGCCCTGGTGGTCTCAAGTATTGACCAGGGAGCCCAAATAATCTTTAAACTCACAGAACTCAAGCAGCTCCATATTTTAGGTCCTGACATTAAGCTACTGGGCCGATTGGCCAAGGGTTGGTCCCTGACCTGAATACAGTTTGAAGAACAACCCCCTTCTGCACCTTCCCAACCCCCGCAAAAAAATAAATAAATTCCAAAACATTTCAATGTGAGTTTTTAAAATTTATAATAATTAAAAGTAATGAAAAAATGGCATGCTTACTTGATGTAATGCAATGCAAAATTGTGGAAAATCCACAAAAATGTAAATTTTGTATTAGATAAATAAACTCATCAGTGGTATTAGTTTAAAGATGAGTGGAGGCACAGATCACAGGAGGTTTGATCTGAGCATTGCTCACAAGTAGTAAAGCATAAAGAAACACGAAGAAGAGGAAATAGTAACTGAACAATCACTGTGATTGTATTGTGATCACCATATTGTATTAGCCAAGATTATAATAACCAAAGATATTTGGGATGCAGAAGCTAAATTAGAAAATGGTATTTTAAAAAATAAAATCCCTGTGTATAATAGCATTTCCAGGGGTAGGAAGGATTTCCACATGGGATCATTGCCATGGCTCACCTTCCACCAAAGAGTCCTGCACAGTAATTCAAGGGGGAATTGATCTGTTGTCAATGGCACTGCATTTAAATCTCAAGATTTTAATGACCTGTAATTTTAATTTAGTGCAAAAATACAATGAAACTAAACCATCACCTTTCTTTAATATTAATACCTTCAAAAAACATGATGAATTTTACATAAATATAGAGATAGAATACAGAGATAGAATAACATGTACAAAATAAATTTAGTATGACAAATATTTGAAACCATGCCATCTTGTCTTTGTAGGCCAAACTCTTTTCTTTCTTTTTTTTATTTTTTTGCTTTTATGGGTCACACCCAGCGATGCACAAGGGTTACTCCTGGCTCTGCACTCAGGAATTATGCCTGGCGGTGCTCAGGGGACCATATGGGATGCTGGGAATCAAACCCCGGTCGGCCGCATGCAAGGCAAACAAACACCCGACCTGCTGTGCTATCGCTCCAGCCCCTGTAGGCCAAACTCTTAACTAAAGGAAATAACACATACTGCATCTAAAAAAAAAGTGTCACATATCACCTTTAGTTTAAAACACACACACATACATATACAAATGAGCATGTATTATAAAATATATATCATATATATGCTTTCATCTGTATCATATATACATTTCATATATATATATGCATATATATATATATATAAACTGACTTTATAAACACCTATTGCTTTCCAAGTAAACTAGTTTATTTGACTTCCAAACTGGGCTATAGGTTTGGGGAATTTCATTTTCTGGTCAGGAAATATTATTATATGATAAGACCTCTGAAGTGATTTTTGCATTTTAAAAGTGATGTGAAGGTAAAGAGCTTAAAATGTTCATATTTCATTTTATAAGAATATAGTTGGGTTGGAGAGATAGCACAGTGGGTAGGACATTTTCCTTGCATGTGGGTGACCTGGGTTTGATTTTTCTGTCCCTCCCGGAGAGCTCTGCAAGCTACCGAGAGTATCCCACCCGCACTGCAGAGCCTGGCAAGCTACCTGTGGCATATTCTATATGCCAAAAACAGTAACAAATCTCACAATGGAGACATTACTGGTGCCCACTTGAGCAAATCGATGAACAATGGGATGACAGTGATACAGTGAAGAATATAGTCATTTTAACACTTGCCTTTGTATCTATCACTAAAAATGTTATATAATCTATAAATCTATCCTTCCCTCCCTCATTCCCTTCCTTCTTTTTTCCTTCCTTCCTTCCTTCTTTCCTTCCTTCTTTTTTCCTTCCTTCCTTCTTTCCTTCCTTCCTTCCTTCCTTCCTTCCTTCCTTCCTTCCTTCCTTCCTTCCTTCCTTCCTTCCTCCCTTCCTTCCTCCCTTTCTTTTTCTTTTATTATTTCATTATTTCTCACTGTGTTTGACAGAAATGAAGTTTCCCAATAAACCAAACAAAGAATGCAACAGAGGAAGCAGCATATATACCAAAGGTAACATTTCATTAGAGTTATGCAAAACAATTAATTTTATTAACATTTATTTCCATAGATTATCTAAAAAGTAACAAGTTACCATAGTGCCTAAGCCTGAATTTTCTGTAGCACAAAGACTATTATTGAATACTTATTTCTCTATCATAAACTAAGGTAAATTCTTATGATATAGTGAATCTGCTGTGAAGATAGCAATAAGCAAACATGTTTGTAGTTGAATGGAGTAGTTGCACATTAAGGCATACGATGCTTTAAATTTAGGGCCTAGAGCAATGCAATCTTAAAAATGCATTCTTATAATCACAGTTTTTTTAAGTCAGCTGGTTCAATGCTCTAGATACACAGACAATAAAGTACCTATTTTATCTGATTACATTAAAGACTACATCAATTCTATAAAACTCCAGGTTTAAAGTCTTAAAACATGAAAGCTTATGAAAATATAAAGAAAGGCAAGAAGATAAAATACTCTAATAAATAAAAATTTTGTCTTGATCTCAATCTTTCATATGGATGTACTTCTTAGTTATTATTTATTTAATTAGAGAACTTTTATTTATATTCATATATGCGTCTTTAGTCAATCCCCAAATTAAGTATCTTGCATGTTCCTGATAAAGGACAGGGACAAAAATGAAGGAATTTTCATCAACCTAGATAGATAAAATTGAGTCTAGATAGATAAAATATCATTCAACAAGCAAAATCAGTGCATGAGTCTCACCTTCATGACCTCTCATACAGTTAGCATTTTAAATCAACATTAATAGAAATTGTTTACACTGAAATAAATCCCAACTAATTAAATTATGTGATCCAATATCATAAAAAAAAAGAAAAGAGTCACTTTTAACCACAGTTAGGTCAAAGAGAATATTTAGAACTCAAACTAATTCAGACTTGGGATCAGCAAGTACATGCTATACATTATCTATCTTTATCAAGTAAATGGAATTATGTAATATTAAAAATACTCTAAGATTCATTAAAATAACCAATTGTCTGTTTTTGGGCACTAGGATTTTTTCCAGATTCTGGCTACTGTGAACAGTGCTGCAATGATGGAACAAAGACAGATCCACAGACCTATGGAATAGGGCTGAATATTCTTACACACACCCTCATCATATAATCTTTGGTAACGGAGCAATAAATATAAAGTAGAATAAGGAAAGCCTCTTTAACAAGTTGTACTGGCAAAACTGGACAGCTACATGCAAAAATGGACTCAAACCTCTACCTAACACCATGCACAAAAGTCAGATCAAAATGGATTAAAGACCTAAACATCAGACCAGAATCCATAAGGAACATTGCAGAAAAGTTTGGCAAAACCCTCCACGACATTGAAGCTAAAGGTATCTTCAAAGATGAAACTCAACTGACCAAGAAAATGTAAGTAGAGATAAACAAATGAGACTATCTTAAACTTAGAAGCTTCTGCTGCACCTGAAAAGAAATGGTGATGAGAATACAAAAACAGACTATGGAATGTGAAATGATATTTACCTGATACCCTTCTGATAAGGAATTAATATAAAGGACATACAAGGCACTGGTTGAACTCTAGAAGAAGAAAACATCCAATCTCATCAGAAAATAGGAAGATGAACAGAAACTTTCTCAAATAAGAAATTTGAATGACCAAAAGGTACATGAAAAAATGCTCTTCATCACTAATCACCAGGGACATGCAAATTAAAATAATAAAGAGAGGGGCTGGAGCAACAGCACAACAGATAGGATATTTTCCTTGCACACGGCCGACCCAGTATCCTATACAGCATCCTATATGGTCCGCAAGCATCTTCGGAGTTACCAGGAGTAACTCCTAAGTGCAGATCCAGGAGTAACCCCCATGCATTGTTGGGTGTGACCCTTCCCAAAAAAAAGAGATATCAGTCACAATACAGAGACTGGTACACATCTAGAAGAACAAAAGCAACCAGTGTTGGCATGGATGTGGGGAGAAAGGGACTCTGTTTTTGGTGGGAAAGCTGACTGGTCCAGTCTTTTTAGAAAATAATATGGATATTTCTCAAAAAACTGGAAACTGAACTCCCATCTGACCCAGTAATACTATTTCTGAGAATATATCCTGAGAATGCAAAAAAACACAGTAGAAATGACACCTGCACTGCATCTGCATTCACCCCAGCACATTCATTGCACCACTGCAAATGGTTTGTTTGGACAATATAGGGGAGGGAATAATTTTTCTTGAATTTGATTCAAGTTTGATTTTTTTTTTATTGTTTCAGATTAAGTAGTTCAGTTTTTCTTTCTGCTGTTTTGGGCTCCTCTGCATCCTCCCCCACTTTGCCGCCACTGCCAATCAAGCCCAGCACCGCCTCATCTCAGGAGTCTTGAACAGGTGAGGACCTACCGGGAAACGCTTCCCTTCGCTGCACGGACCTGAGAGAAACTGCGACCCCACCAGGAAGATTCTGGGGGTGTGGCCTGTATCTCAGCGGGCGTGGTCTCAAAGTGGGCGTGGCCTCCTGTCTGAGAGGCCAATGCTAACCAGCCCCAGCGCAGATATTATCTCCACAGATATTATCTCTGACCTGAGCACAATAGGTATTGTCTCTTTCCTTGAAAATCACTTTAATCATCTCAAACACCTATGCAAAATACCCATTAGCCTAGCCTAACTTTATACAACCTATCAGGGAATAAGGGAAGCTTAGCACAAACAGAAACCCTCCTTCCCACAACAAGAGGGAACAGGAATAAAGAACCACAAAGCTCAGACTCTACACTTCCATATCAAGATGAAGAAGCAGCGAAAATCCCCTCCACCAAGTGAGGGAGATGAAAAGATTCCAGAAACATCATCAGGGGCTACTCACATCTACAACCTCTCAGATAAACAATTCAGAGAGGAAATCTGGAGGAGAGTCGACCTATTCCAAGCAACCATGGAACAGACATCCAATAAGTTAAGGGAAGAGATGAATGAAGCACTGCAACGGTCTACCAAGAAAATGCAGGAAGAAATGAGAGCAGAAATTTCAAACCTACGAACGGAAGTCACACAAATAAAGGAATCGGTAGATGAACTAAAAATCTCATTAGATGGCCTCAACAGTAGAATGACTACAGCCGAAGACAGAATCAGCGACCTAGAAGATGAGCTACAGAAAGCTTATAGACAACAACAAATCATGGCCAAAGACCTCAAAATGGCTATAGAACGAATCAGAGCCCTGGGGGATGACTTCAAGAGGAACAACATTAAAATCATTGGAGTACCAGAACCACAGGGAAGTAACCCCAATGAAAAAAACACAGTCAAAGACATCATTGCTAAGAAATTCCCAGAGCTGGAGAAGGCAGGCATCCAGATACAAGGAGTCCGAAGAGTACCAGCAAAAAAGAGACCAAAATAAAAAGACTCCAAGGCATATTATAGTCAGAATGACGGATGCTATGGATAGAGACACAATTCTGCAAGCAGCAAGGTCAAAGAAGGAAATCACATACAAAGGAGCCCCCCTCAGATTTACAGCAGACCTGTCAGAGGAAACCCTCCGAGCCCGAAGACAATGGTGGGACATAGTGAAAAAACTCAATGAAATTAATGCCTCACCAAGAATACTTTATCCGGTTAAACTCTCACTCAAACTCGAAGGAACCATACACTATTTCTCGGACAAACAACAGCTCAGGAACTTCATAGACTCAAAACCAAACTTGAAAGAAGGTCTAAAGGGGCTACTGTGAGACAAGTAGGAGCCCCATAAGAACAACAAATCCCACAGAAAGATGACACAAAACCCCATCACAATAATCTCTCTCAATGTCAACGGCCTAAATGCAGATTAAGTAGTTCAACCTTTCTGATCATTTTTCTTTCTGGCAACAAGGAAGACAAAATTATTGGTGGAAGGTTATGTATTCAAATAAACCCAGATTTGATATACTCTGAAACTCTCTACATTTTATTTAGTGGTATGTTGCTCGATTTAGACTTGTCTTCTAAGTGATAAGGAAGGAAGGAAGGAAGGAAGGAAGGAAGGAAGGAAGGAAGGAAGGAAGGAAGGAAGGAAGGAAGGAAGGAAGGAAGGAAGGAAGGAAGGGAAGAAGGGAGGGAGGGAAGGAAGAAGGGAGGGAGGGAGGGAGGGAGGGAGGGAGGGAGGGAGAGAAGGAAGAAGGGAGAGAGGGAGGGAGGGAGGGAGGGAGGGAGGGAGGGATGAAACGGAGGGAGAGAGAAAAGTAAACAAGAAAAGAAAGGAAGAAAATAGGAAGAGAATAAAGAGATAAAAGAACAAATGCTAGAGAAATAAAAGGAGAAAATAGTAAGAAAAATAAATTACTGCCCTTTCCATAGTTTCAAAGCCCAGTGATGACTCTTTTCAACAATTGATAATTATATTTTTAGTATTTAAAGACATGATTCTACTTGTTTTATGAAAGTCCAAAGTATCTATTTCAACTTATTAACTTGTGACTATTAACTAATTATAGTAGTTAATAGCAACCATTCAATTTAACTCTTACTCAATTGAATAATTTTTGCAATTTGTTTTTATACTCAATTATTTTCCTATGATTTGGAAGTTTCTTAATTTTCCTGAAGTATGGAAGTAATGGGTGAGTTCTTATGGCAAAATTAAGTATTGCAGTAATATATTTGACACATCTAATTATATAAACTATCTCAATAATTTATCATCTTTATCAACCATTTTTATTTATTATCAGTCCCTATCTCCATTTATTATGTTTCAGAACTCATTGAAATTGGAAACTCTTCACCAAACTATTCACACAGTTTGGGAATTTAAGCTTACATTATTATAAATATTTGTATCAATCTGGAGGCAGTGATTTTTACATTGCTCACATTTCATCTCATTAATTTTTTTCATCTAGAGTAGTACTCTTTCTGGAGATAATACTCACAGTTTGTCTTCATTATTTATGGATTTCATATTTGGAAAAAAAGTTTATTTTAAATCCAAAATCACAAAGGAAAGAAAAATTTGATTTATTCATATTTCTCCAGATGACCTCAAGCAAAAAGAAATTCTGCCTTGTGTCAGCTTTCACACACCAAACAAATTTCCCCTCTGTGGTCTGTTGAGGCCGCATTATTATTTTTTTCAATTTCTGACTGTTACTGTGATTTTCTGTTAAAAACGGATCTCAAGTGTTATCCTGATAAGCTCTGAAGTGTTTCTAAGCATGAAAAGACTGCGGTGTTCCTCCAGTAAAAAAATAGTCATTGTGTTAGATAGGCTTCAAGAAGGCATCAGGGATAGTGCTATTGATTTTGAGTTTAATGCTAATGATTTAAATATATATCTTAAATTAGATATTTTAAAACTGGAATACACAAAAAGAAAAATTATGTATTGATGGATAGCTGGTGAAAATATTTTGACTGAAAGCTTTCAAGAACCTAACCTTGGATTTCCCCAATGGACATTGGTTCAATATTTACTAATGTGTTCTCAGCAACTTTATAAATGATAATTACCATGAACAGCAATAATTTTGCTTTTAAAAGTAAGAAACTAACAAATGATGTGTATAAAGATGACACACAAGAGTAAATGAAAAAATTAAAATACATATATGTGGAACAAAACCTTTATTAGTATTGTACAAACAAATCAACTAAACAATACAATTATGTCATAAAGATAAAAATAAGGGAGCAGAAGAATAAAATGCTTCTTGTTAGTATAGTGTAATCAATGGTATCAGCATTTATTCTACAAATACAAATATAAAATATAAATTTGCGGTACTTTGTAAATAACTTACCTGTTTGGCAAATAACAAATAACTGAATTGTAATTAATTCTTGTTTGAATTGCTTACATTTAACATTTTGTGCTTCTAGTCACATGTTTTAGAACATTATTCAGCATTCATATCCAATGTTATATTATGCATACTTTAGTTTACTCTAAAATATATTCTCAAAATTTTTCCAGTAAAGAACTTACATGTCTGAATATAAGTAAAATAATTTTTCATTATGATTTTTAAACATTTTCATCTATATTGTATTTTACTTTAAAAATAGTAAGGTAGCATGTTTTGCAAAGTTTGAGTTGAGTTTTGTAGCAGTTCATTTTATTAGTTTTATTTATGACTATAAGAGTCAACTTGTAGATTTCTTTTATCTAATTTATTTAACCAAACCTATTAAAAACTTAGGCAATTGAAGAATAAGTCATCACTCTATATTTAATAAATTTTAGATAAAGTATAAATGGATTAAATAAAATGACAGTAAATTAATACTGTTTTAATGTTTTAGTTTTTCTCCACTGAACCTTTATGGTCACAAAAACTCTGTTTAAAAACAGATTTTAATAGCAAGAATGGAAAGAAAAAATAAATTCACATTGCCTTGATATGCATTGTATATTTATTAAAAATTATTTTCACTTACTTTTAATAAATATTTCTTTATGAAAAGCCTTAATTGCTGCAATTCTAAGTATTATATTTGCTTGTATATTTTTTTAATTTTTAAACTCTGAAGATAGCAGTTATTAGCTAATATTTACAGAATAACTCTAAAACTTGTTCTCCTTGGTTTACTCATAATGATGTGAGTAATCTTTGGTACTATCTCTATTTAGAATGAAAAAGCCACATTTTGTCACCAAGGTATTTGATCATTTGACCTTGTCATTCAAAATGCTGAAGAACCATTATTTATTCATTCTAGCTTGGTTACTGGAAGTAATCCATAAGCAGTTATGGTATGCCACATTATTACTTTATAAGTTTTGAATATTTAAGCATCCAGGTCACTGTAGAATAAAGATCCATTATTTTTTTAAAAAAGACAAAAGCCTCACAAATTACAACACTTTTCAAATAATTATTTCACATGACATCATAGTACCTTTTTTCAGAGACTTCTATTAGCAGTTCAAGATTCAGTGCTGTATGTTCTGCAATTTAAGATATTTGATTAAGTAACTGTACTCCAAACACATAAGCAGAATTTCAGCAAGCTGGTACATTTCAATGTAGCAATTTTTGTGTCCAAAATGTGTAAAGTCATTCTAACTATTTTCAGATGCACATACATCCAAACATAATGTGGCATTTTTCAAAATTATGTAATGCCATCAGGTGTGAGCAGAAGGTATGGAGGATTTCAGATCAGGCAAATGAAGAGGAAAAGCAAGAAAGATAATCAGAAATTCAAAACATGTGGAAGATAAGACTATTCAAAAAGGGAAAGTAAATCCATACTTAATAAAAATGAGATTCAAAGAGTAAACTGAATAAAAAGTGATTGACCCCAAATAAGTTTCTGTATACAAGCATTTTCATAATTCTTCTGACTTCTATTTATTTATGCTAATGTAACTTTCATATACCCCAAGGGAAATCTAATACAAAATGTTTTATCGACACATTTTCCTCTTGTTACTTAAAGTTTACCCATTCCTAACATTTCATAAGATGTGTCATCTCTCCATAATGCCCCTTCTATTTGCTGCTTTCAATGGTTATTTGACTGCATTTATATGTCTTTTTTCACCACTAGTCAAAACAACAGTAATACTTCATTCAGCCATAAATATTTCTAATACTGATTTTCTTCTTTGTATTCACTGCCAATACTTTTTGGGCAATACTTTAAGTTTAGTATGTAGTATTTTACTTAACATTTAGAATTTACTCTTAAATTTTTTCAGCACTTAAAATTCCATCACTGCACTGTCCTGAACACCTACATCCTTTTTCCTTACTCTCTTTTTTCTTCTTTACTTCTGAAATACAGTATTCTCAAGTTGTCTCTAGCCCTGGAAAAAGAAATTATTCAGGCCAGTTCACTCAGAACATATGATTAATTATATCCTTTACCCTTTAGCTAAGTTACACACTGCATGAAGTATATGCCCCATCATTGCTTTTCTTGTTCTTAGTAGGTTCCAAACCTGACTACCCAGCTATTTTTGTTTCTTTCCTGAGAATATAGGAAATACCTGGCTACTCTTAGGGAACATGGGGGAATTATACAAGACTGCCACAGGCCTTACTGGCTACTTGCCTAGTTTGTTTTCCTACAACGCCATGTGGAGAATGTTTCAAAGCTGGGTGAGGAATAATTATGAAACTTGTCATTACCTCAGGAAGAATTACAGGGTTTCCTATGATTTGATATTTTTCCAAACTTGTTTTTGTTACTGTCATTTTCACCTTGCCCCAAAAGTCTACCTGGAGATAAGAGGCAAGGCACAGATGTCTTTGTGAGGGGTGCCTTTTTGTTCTAGAAACTTTTTTACTGACCAGAATTTTTCTCTACTTCTATAAGTTGCAAGAATCTTTTTTTCATAACTCTTAGAAGGCCATGATTCCAATGTATTGCTCACTGATTTTTTTTTTGTAGCACTTCCTTCAGACATGACATTCCACAGAGCAGAGAAAGAATAAGGCTGGAGGTGGGGGTCAGAACTTGGTGGGAGAATGACTATATTGAAAAATATAGCTGTGTATATAGTACTTTGGAAATTAGGTTAGTAAATGAGTTTACAATATTAGTTTTGCATTTTCTGCTGTGGTTTTATTATAATTTTTTTACTTGACTAAGTACATAGTTTTCTGAAGTTGTCATTCTTCTGTTCTGACTCTGAGTGCAGAGCAAGGAATGATCTCCAAACATTGTTGGTTGTGGCCCAACAAACTAAAGCAAGCATCTAAATGCAATTCTTTACCAAAGAATGTTAGAAACAATTACCTAAACTTAAATACTTTTATGTAATTTAAGTATCACAGGTCTCACTTTACTTAATTTTCTTCTGACTAAATGAATTTTTCTGGCCAAAGGTGTTTGAACAAACTGCAACAAACTTTTTCTACATTTCTACATTTTTTTCTACATTCTGAAGGTTGTGTTAAGAATTATTGGTTCATATAATATATCAATAAAATCAAAACTTTTTTTGGTAGCTTAGCTAGATGGACTGGCACTATAGCACAGCAGCCGACCCAAGTTCGATTCCTCTGTCCCTCTGGGAGAGCCCAGCAGGCTACGGAGAGTATCTCACCCGCACAGCAGAGCCTGGAAAGCTACCTGTGGCACAGTAACAACAAGTCTCAAAATGAAGACATTACTGGTGCTCGCTTGAGCAAATCGATGAACAATGGGACGACAGTGCTATATAGTGCTACAGATTAGCTAGATGAAGAGGATATGTTTGGACAATGATAGTACGGTTTTTCAATTGAATTAAGGAACTCTTCACTTCTTCAGACTTTCTCTGTTTCCCGTCATGGTTCTGAGCATATTATGTTTTAAAATAAGAGAATAATATTGGTCAAGAAGACACAAAATAGGTTTCATTGAGGAACTGCGATGATGTCTATTTCACAAGGGTATATAAATTAATTTTATTGTTTGAATTCTTAATAATGAGTATTATAGTATGCCTGCACATTTGCTCTAGAGAAAAGGAAATTACTATGGTTAGGGAAAAAAAATTGCCAGTCTAATAGAAATTAGAGACTGTAAAGGAAAACGTATCAAAAATAAACTACTTATAATATCTTGGGATATGAGTGCCAGAAGATGAATTGCCTTAAAATAATAAAATAGACAATAAAAATCAGGGAATCTGTAGAGAATGAAAGAAGTGCCAAACACATGGACAGCCTGGAGGTTGGCATGGACTTGGTGCACTTTTCCATGCTTGGGGGAAGTCAATGATTTCCTTTTGCCAAGTCTGTCTTAGTATTAGTGTCATGGAGATTCTTCCCATGTTTATGGATATTTTCCAGGTCTGGCTCCAATGCTGAAAGGGATGTACTGGCACCTTTACAAATATTCAAGCCAAAAAGAAACAGGATAGAAATGCTGAAATGTTGGTTTGAGAGTTTAGGTTGTTTAGAACAGAGGACTGGGGAATTATGCCAAGTAGGACAACAAAACATTGCAACATAGTAATACAGGGAATTTTATATTTCGGGATGGGGGACCTTTTAACAAAATGTATACCTAAGTATGGTGGAAAATAGAAGCAAGCTCCTGTTTTCTTTCTGAGTCAATTGGGAAAGCAATTGTGAAAGAAAATTGCTCCTTTATCAAAAATTACAGACAAATGATACCTGGTTAAGACCTGGTTCAGTTTCATGAAATAGTTCACTGGCTTTTCTACCCATTCACTGGAAATATGTGAATTCTTCTCAGAAACAAATATGAAAATTTGTCACTAAAGGAATCCCTCCAAATCAGTAACATGCTATTTATCCATTTTATATGAAAAGTGAAACCCACTGGAAATAAATATATATCTTAGAATTTTTTTCTTTGTTTATTTTTTCTAATTCTAGTATCCAATTCTGGCAATAACATGCAATGTTAAAATGCAGTACTCATAAATTTTAAACACCTAGGCTACTGATTTAAATAGAAATAAAACAAATTATACCTTTGTGATTTCCAAATTGTGTGATTATAAGTTATTGAACTAGTCATGCCTAAAATGTCCCATCACTTTAATAGAAATGACAAGGGATTATACTTTTAAGAGTTGAAATATGATGATCGATACTAAAACAACAACAAAATAGTTGGAATAGATTAACACTCTGAAAAATAATTGTATCCATCTGAACATTAAAACCTATTGGAGGAGAGGATTTGAACCAGAGCTGATTGACTGTGTTCAGGCATCAACCCTGGTAGTGCTTAAGAGACAATGCATGATTCCAAAAATAAACCTGGTGTTGGCCACAGGCAAGCAAGAACCTAATCTCTCCAGTCCTCAATCCTTTTTTTTGAACCCTTATAATATGTTTTATTGTGATTCAGGTTATATTCAGTAATTTGTTCTCTTTAGTTCTCAGAAAGTCTCATAAGATAGCAGAGACAAACATAAGCTATAATGTAGCACTATAGCACTACCCTCCCGTTGTTCATTGATTTGCTCCAGCAGACACCAGTAACGTCTCCATTGTGAGACTTATTGTTACTGTTTTTGTCATATCGAATACGCCATAGGTAGCATGCCAGGCTCTGCCATGATAAGCTATAATAAGTTAATTAATTGCATTTCTTCACAGTGGGTAGGGCGTTTGTCTTTCACTCGGCTGACCTGGGTTCGATTCCTCCATCCCTCTCGGAGAGCCTGGCAAGCTACAGAGAGTATCCAGCCTGCACAGCAGAGCCTGGCAAGCTACCCGTGGAGTATTGTATATGTCAAAAACAGTAATAAGTCTCACAAGGGAAACGTTACTGGTGCCTGCTTGAGCAAATCGATGAACAACGGGATGGCAATGACAGTGACAGTGAAAAGAAATATAACAAATAAAATATAACAAATAAAAAATAAATTAATAGGATAGAGGATTTATTTTTGTTGTTGTTGTTGTTATGACATGCTAGGACTTACTGCTGGAGCTGCACTCAGGGTTTACTCCTGGTGGGGCTCTGGGAATCATATGTGGTTCCAGACGTCAAACCCAGTGCAGTTGCCAGCAAGGCAAGAACTGTGCCTGATATACTATCTTTGGCCCTATGGGAATTATTTTAATTTTAATAAGACCTTATCAAGAAATATGTCTCAAAAGAGAAAATATTTTACTATATTCATAACATATCTAAGGAAAGAAAGAATTTCTGTTTCAGGGAGCAGTAAACATAATTGTTTGGAGGCAGTATCATTGCATTAAAGTCTTTTGTTTTTATGAGTAAATTATTTTTATTGATAGACAACTTGAGGAACTATAAACATGCTCCTGAACAAACATTATTTCATTGTCTCAGAACATTCTTCTTGTGACATTATTATCTTGCCTCATTAATTCCTATTAATTCGTCTCAGTTAATATTCTTCTTTCTTCCTCTTTAGTCATATAGTAATAAAGCCTTTCTCTATCTATACCCACACAACTGGGTACTTTTTCTTGAAGTATTGCACATGTTTAACAGACTTATAAATTTATACTTATTTTTGTGTTTAAATAAACTTGATTTTTAGTAGTAAGCCCTAAGATCCAAAAAAGCATGCATGTTAATCAGGGATGTCTGTCACTGCAACTCCAAAATATTTCCTCAAAACCAATAGTTATTAATATTTATTGTGTATATGAGTAACAAAGAATGAGTGCAAAATAGATATGAACACTTAAAATTGAAATAATTCTATATGAGCTGCGGGATTGTAACTTACTCAGGACCTTAAATTATAAAGGTATTTTATGTTCGATCTATGGAACAATGAAGCTTTTATTTGTTTTGTTTTTTTCTTTGATTTTTCTTTTTTTTCCCCACAGGAGAGAATGTGAATACCATATATACTACCACAAATTTTACAGTCGAATTTCCCACATTTGTGAAAATCACATATCCTGAGTGCAATTTGGTAAACCTTACCCTGGAAAAACCATCTTCATGATCTTGCAAGTAATTATGCCAGTAAGTATGGAACAATGAATTTTTGCTGGGTCTTACGCCATACTTCAATCAACAAAATCTAGAGAGTGGTCTGTAGTTCCAAAGAAAGAAATAAAATCTGAGTGTTTCAGATTATCCTGTGTTTCTTTAGAAAGTAACACAAAGGGCATATGTTTTGACCATGACTTAAGAAACAATTTTGGATTATGAAGAAACAATGTTGGATTATTAATAATTCTATGAATTATTCCAGAGTCACCTCTCAGTGTAAAAGGAGTAATCACTGTTAAGTACTTACTATATATTTATTTCTTCAAATTAACCATAACTGATTCTGAAACACAAATACAAATACTAATCAAAATATACAAAATTTTATATTAAAAAAGTTACTCAACTTTTTACAACATACTAGATTCACAAAATATTCACAATATGAAAGAAACTAGCATATAAAAGGAAGAGAAAGACAGCTGTTTTTCTAACCACTATTGAAACCAGTAGAAATAAGCCCATTCAAGTTTAGTCCATTTCTTTGGAAAACTACATTGCATTGATCCATAAGTAATTTTGTACTAAAAGTGTAGACATTTCATGGCTCACTGAAACTTTTCTAAATTAACTAACTTGATTCTCTTACATTGTATTTCTGAAGTGATCTACTTAAATTTCTTGTTATTAACAGTGAACAGATGTACTCTAAGTAAGCAATAGATAGGTGGATGGTATACTATATAGAATAAAAATTTATCTTGGAGTTTATCTTTAGTTATTTAATTTTCACCAATTTGAATTTGATTGAGTGAATCTTTATAAGTATTGTTTTCTTTTGTTTAAAGTTAATGTACATAAACTGCTATGGATATCTTCGGTATATATGTCTGTAGGAAATATGTAAACCAAAATGATATAGTCATACGTATGCACATACATAAATGCATGATACATGTATGTTCTTACTATATGTGAGATTTTATTGTACTTGGCAATAATAACTTTTATTTTTTGGATGTCTGTTAATCTTCAGGGAGTAGCGTCATTTTGTAAAACTAAAAAATACACATTATAGCATTTTATACAGTAAAAAATAGTGAAAATTATCTGCATTTTTATGTACAAAAATATTAAAAAATAATTAGAATTACATTTCTACTTTTTAAAAAATCTCCTTTCCTTTTTTAATCTTGTTCTTTTTGGTTTTTGGCTACATTCTGCTGTGCTCAAGACTTATTCTTGACTCAATACTTGGGGATCACTCCCTACAATGTTCTGGGGACCAGACTGGGAAGCCTGATATCAAACCAGAGTTGACCACATGAAAGGCAAGTGTCCTACTGCCTTCACTATCTCTCCAGACTCTGCCCTTTTTCCTATAGATCAATATATTAACATATTTATAACAAACAAAATAACTAAGGTTTTCTACTCTAGAAAAGTATATGAAATCCTGAAGAAAATATTAAGGTTGTAGGATAACATTGGTTTGTCCTTTCTCCCTTGCCACGGGGAACTTAGGTTTATTGGGTTACACCCATAACAGTGCTCCCAGTCACTCCCATTAGTCTGTGTTTATCTGTAAACTCTTCTCTGTGGTCTCTATCACATTTTTCCCCTAATGAGATTCTGTTAACTTGTAAGGTCAAAACCTCTTAAGAACACTTGACTTGTATTAGTAGGTTAAATATTTCCTTTCTCCTCTCCTTATGTCTTTTGCATAGTTACTTCAGAATAATGTTCTTTTTGTATAGACACAGGAATACAGTTAATATTATGCTTTTGTAACATGGGAGTTAATTGACTCCTAATAATCTTCACTCCTGGGCATCTGCTTTCTCAACTTAAGCCTCAGTTATCCTCAGTTCCTAGCACCCCAAACGCAGGATCCCGACAAGACCCTGGATGGACCCTGGGCAAGCTGTGAGCTAACCTGGCAACAAAAAGATCCTGGTCAAAGTGCCACAATACTTAACTATGAGTTAAAAGCATGGTCATGGACAAATTCTGCCATGATCCAAAGAGTAATGAAGAGATTAGGACCATGCTAGGGTTAGAAAAGACTAATCTGGTCTGGGCACTGTAGTCTGAGATCTATAGCAAGATGGTCCTAGGAGAGCAATCCTATGAGCTTAATGTCTCTCTTCCTGTGTCCATACAAAATGACCAATATTATGAATGTTTATATGTTTATTGGTCTATGGTAAAGAGAAACACACCCATTGATGGAATTTCATTCTTGGGTGGGTTGTCTTGCTGAAGGAGAATTTGCCCTAGAAGATTCCCCTGAGGGTAGAACTTTATCTCTGTTAATTGTATTACCACACCTATGTGTAATTATTGCCCCAACCCCTCATGATTGGGGATTTAACTAAGACTGTAAGCACGGGCTGTGGGAGGCAGAACAAGGAAGGAGAAGTATGAAGGAGCAGAATCCAAGAGGAGGATGAGAGGGAGGGGGGAAGGGGGGATGCAGAGGAGAATCGGAGGAGAATGGAGATAAGATTGGGATAATTTGCATTGAGACCAACCAGCCTGGCCCTCGTTCCATCCTTCATCCACCCATCACCATTGCATCTCCCCCACAGGGTGGGGGAAGCGGCCTGAGACCATTGAACACTGAAAGAAGGCAGTGAGAGAGAGCTGCTGCAGCCATTTTTAATTATGTTTTGAATACACATAAGGTCATTCGAGAACACTTGATGCATAGTTATCCAGTTGCCATCTATTTCAGTTAAAATACAACCCATTTATGGATTCTTCATGTTTTGAAAGAGAAAAAATAATATAATTGCATCAATTATTAATTTTCTGCTATTTCCTTCAAGATTTTTTCCAGAAATAATTCTTCCTAAAGATAATACCTTTTCCTGGCAACAGTCAGATAAGTTCTGTATTTCCTGATTTTCAATACTAGCAGATAGGAAAAAAAGAATCTTGTAGAAACAGTGTTAGTGCTATAATTGAATGTAGAATTTTGATCCATAAAAATAAAATAATAACACAGATTGATTTAAAGAAGGCTGAATATATTTTATAGTAAAAAAGAAATCATCCTTCCTCCAGATAATGGAGTGTAAATTAATGTTTCAAATATAATTTTTTTTCTTTTGGGGTCACACCAGTGATGCACAGGGGCTACACCGGGCTCTACACTCAGGAATTACTCCTAATGGTTCTTGGAGGACTATATGAGATGCCGGGATTTGAACCCGGCTCGGCCACATGCAAGGCAAAAGCGCTACACACTGTGCTATTGCTCCAGCCCCTCCAAATAGAATTTTGTGAGAAAACCTAGATTTGTGTAACTAAGCTCTAGGTTCTCAAGATTACTAGTTAAGAATCATCGATAACAATGGGAAAATATGACATAAAAATATTAATAATAACAATTACAAGACTATATATTTTTCCACATTCTTATATCCATAGTGCAGTATGTCAATAAGCAGTTATATAATATGAAAAGAACTTTAGCATTTACAAAAACAAAGACTAACTAGGAACATAATTTATACTTGAAAGAGATTAGAAATCTATTACCTGCTGTCTCAATAAAATTTATGTGCACGGCTTCCAAAATATAAAATAAAATGCATATGTACACTATCTATAATCAGTAAGAAATAATATAGGGAGACTTAAATTAGTTCACTGAAAATGGATGACTAATATAATATATGTTTGTCTATATTAATATAATATATGCTTATATATATTCATTCATATATACATATATGTATACACAAAGAAGAAAGATAAAACACTAAGGGTCAGAGAGATAGCTCAATGAGTTAAGGGAATGTTGAGTGGGTCCAACATGGTCCAACATGGCCCTGTGAAAACTGCTAGAATTTACCTTGTATGAGCACTTTACCAGGTGTAGCCCACAGCACTGCCTTGTGTGGCCAAAACAAACAAACAGACCATGAAAAGGGGTGAATAAAAGAAAACAAATTTAAAAAGTCAAAAGAACTAGTAAAATTTTATTAGCCTTAGATTTTTGAAATAACTTACATTAAAAATGTGGTCAGAAATTGCATAGAAAAACCTGTAATTTATTTCTAAGCCATCTGTGAGAAGACAAAAGAAAAGAATCTTATTGAAAGGTAGTTGTCAAGACCAACAGTGTAAGACAGCAATTGGAAAACTAAGACTCAGATCAACCTCATATATAAGGGAGGCATTAAAACAAGAGCAAGCCTAAATAATAATATGAAGAGAAAATCCTTCTGAAATTAAAAGAAGTACGCTGAAAATGAGGCAAAAGAACAACTAGCACATATCTTATCTCTGTTTTGAATACTAAAGACAAAGTGAAAACTGGAACAATAGGCAAAGCAGAAAATATTTCTGTGCTTTTGTTTCAACATCAAGAAGGATGTGGAGAGAGAGATCATAAAGGAAGGACATTCCTCATTACTATTCTGCTATGTCTGTCCCCAAACTTCTACTTCATACTTTTCAACCCAACATTGTAGACAAGTTAGAAATTTAAAAGATGGTGGCTCTAGTTCATTCCACTTGTTAGGAATGAGCCTGGTCCTCTTTCCTTCTTATTATATCTTTGCAAGGAAAATGAAGAATAATCAAAGCAGTGCCATAATTCGACTATTGATGTAATTGAGAAAGGAAACTGATGAGACAAAACCAAACTTTTTTTTAACTAGGGAGGCAGAAAGGGAAATTGCAAGGATACCCAGGCACTTTTCAATCATATAAGCTGAGGTATGTGACTTACTGCTAGAACACATATCTTACATTAGATCAAAACCCAAGATCTAACACATAGTGTTAAAGAAAAGGGAAGAAAAAAAAAGTTGATATCATTTACCTAAAGAAAAAAAAAACACCAGCTAATATCATATACTTAAAGTGATCAACAGAAAGAAAAAGGAAGAAAAAAAACACACCAGTTGATATCATATGCTTAAAGTGATCAACAGTTTCAATAAAACCCTTATCAAAATTCTATGGCGTTTTTCTCTGAAATGGAAGAAAACAATCCTAAAATTCACATGTATATTGGCATAAAAATTGACACAGAAAAATGGAACAGCATAGAAAGCCCAGAAAAAAATAGTCCATGCATATCTGGCTAATTAAAATTTGACAAGGACACTAAGAACACAAAATGAGAAAAGAGTCTATTAAATAAAATGTGATGGGGAAACTAGATATACATATGCATAGCAATAAGACTAGAGACCACTTTTACATCCCACACACAATCAAACTGCAGTAAAGATTTGCGTATAGTAGCAGAAATGATAAAACTTCTTATAGAATTTATTCATTTGATTCTTTACTTACCTAGTTATTGGCTTTTAGGAGTCATACCTGGCAATATTCAGGGATTATTCCTGCTCTGCTCTCAGGGATAATTCCTGGCCATGCTCAGGGCATGAAATATGGTGCTAAGGCTATAATGTGTATTGGCAGTGTACAAAGCATTGTCCTCCACTCCTGTACTATCTCAGTAGTCAGTAAAACTCCTAGGCAAATTAATAAGAAATGTTCTAACACTAGTCTTGGCAAAAGATATTTGTTGTTGTTGTTAAGGTAACATGTAACATAAATGTACTACTGACATTTATGGCTTTGAGGAGCAGTTACTGTACCTCACCACTACCAAATTACCCAATATCCTCCACTAATGTTCTTATGATATTTTCAGTGTCCTCTTCATTCCTCCCAATATGCTACCTGTATTATCAAATTTATATCCAAGATCAAGGGTTTTTCATCATTTGGTATTGTCTATTATATTTTATGTTTCTCTGTTTCTTTATCTACCTGTACCATAGATTATTGAGATAATTTTGCATTTGTCTTTGTGCTCTATTTTGCTTACCATGGTATCTCAATCTCCATGCAAGTTGCAGCAAACTAAAAGATTTCATCTTTTATTATAGCTGCATACTATGCCGTTCATCTCCCTCTGGACATTTGGGTTGTTTTCATATGCTGACTATTCTAGTAAGCACTGAGATGGTATCAGTGTACATAAATCTTTCCAAATTAATATTTTTATATATCAGGAGTACATACCAAGAAACTGAATTTCTCAGTCAAACAGAAGGTCTATGGATAACTTTTTAAACTGAATATTATTTCCATTAAGACTAAACCAGATGGCATCTCCACCAACACTGAGCGAGGACCCGTTGTTTAATCACCCAATATTGATTTTAGTTATTGTTCTTTTTTACAGTCTTTTGATATTTGCCATCCTCACTGGCAAGGTGACTTTTCATTGTCAGTTTAATTTACGTTTAATTTACATTTTTCTGACAATAAGTAGTGATGAACGCTTTATCATATGATTACTTTCCCTTTTAGGAAAGTATAATTTCATATCAGATCCCATATTTTTGATAGTGTTATTTTTTAAAATGATTTTGAGCATAACAAACATTTTTTATAACTTCAATATTAGCCCTTTATATGCAACATGTTTTCCTGAGTATGCTGGACTTTGTATGTTTACATGCAAAATCTGAGCTGTTTATAGGGTTATACTTATATATTTAATAACTTTAAGAAGGTGCTTTTGGGTTCCTGTGTTCCAAGGCCTCCCACTGGTGCTTGGCTGGTTCTATGCTGGTTCCCAGTACATTATTCTTGGTTTTCATGGTCACTTGCTGGCTCCATTTTTCAAAGCCTAGGCAGGTGTCTCACTGGTTCTTACTCATAAATTTCAATGTTTTTAAATGCTTGGTTTGTTGCTCTGCTCTGCAGTCTGTTGCCTTCTTCTCAAGGCTGATAGCCCAGAAGATACTTGTAGTTTCCGTGAGTGTGGTTGATATGTACTGTTTTCCAGCAATGTACTAAGGTATAGGTGAGGAGTCAAAGATACCTACTGTAAAAAACTAAAGCTCGCCGAGGGGCGCGAGCACTCGAGGGCTCTCCAGGCGGCTCTGTCTCACCACCTGCGTCCGGTGCCCCGGAATCGCTGTGTGTGCCGTCGGTCAAGGGCAGGCGACGGAAGGAAGAAGGAAGAAGGCCAAACTGGTTGCTTGATCCATTTATTTCATTCTCTCTCTCCCCACTTCTCTCCCGCTCTCGTGGATCTGGCCCCGTGGATCTGGCCCCCATGGATCTGGCCCCCCAACCCACTCTTACAGCCTAGTTAAATTTCCACAGCATGAAGGGGTTGGGGCATATACATAGGTGTGGTCACCATCAATAGGGTAAGGTTCCTTTTCCATAGGGGATGCTTCTCCTATGACTTAATTCTCTTTCAGCAGGAGGATACACCCAAGGGCGGAGTCCCATGAATGTGTTTCTCTTCTCAGCCAGCAAACATATAAGAATAATATTAATTATTTTGTATGGACACAATAAGAGATGCATTAAAGCTTATAGAATTGCTCTCCTGGGGCCATCTCAATCTCAGACTACAGTGCTCAGGCCAGATCAGTCTTTCCTATCCCTGGCAGGGTCCCAGTCTCATAATTACTATTGGATCATGACAGCATTTGTCTATGATCAAGCTCTTAACTTATAGTTAAGAATTAGGCACTTTGGCCAGGCCCATCTCGATGCCAGGGTAGCACATAACTCACCGCTTGCCCTGGATCCTTCCCTTCCCACATCGGGGACCCTACTTTGGGATGCTAGGAACTGAGGGCAACTGAGGCTTAAGTGGAGAAAGCAGAAGCCCGGGAGGGAATAATATTCGAGGCCAATTAATTCCCAAGTTATAAAAACATAATATTGTCTTCTTGTGTCTATACAAAACAGACATAGCTTTAAAGTAAATTATTCAAAAGGCACAAGAAGGAGAAAGGCAATATTAACTTATATAATATAAATTCAGTATCCTAGGAAGTTCTGACCTTACAAGTTAGCAGAGTCAGATTAAGGGAAAGCTGCAGATTAACTCTTTTGGGGAAGAGAGCATGGAGAAGTGATTATAGCTAAACAAAGGGATGGGAGAGATTCGGGAACACCTTGATGGGTGTGACTGGGGTAAACCTAAACTCCGGGGAAAACCGGGACAAGCTACTTGTGGCAAGGAGGGAAAGGACAAAGTAATGTCATCCTACCACCTACCATCCAGGTAGAAGTATAGGGTCAAAAAGGAAGTTACCTTACCAGGTAACTTATATATCCTACCATTGAGCATTTCTACTACCTATTTGATTGGTTATTACAATCTATTAAAGAGATGAGATTTTAAAAGATCAATAAAATTAACTTGCTTTCCTTGTGGCCCTGCCTTTCCCTCCACTTCCATTATAATGTGATATTGTTCCCATTCTGTAAAAAAATTTTCATTTCAGTTTTTTTTTCTTCTTTGTAAAATATTTTTAATTTGATGTACTGCCATTTGCTCATTTTGTATATGTTTTTGGTTTTTCAATGGAGTTAAATCAACACAAGCACCTCTCGGGTCTATATTCTGTAGAGTTCTTCCTGTGTTTTCCTCTTGCAATGGTTTTATGGATACAGTAAGAAATTCTAAAAATAAAAGGAAAAGGAAGTACAGAATTCACCATTAAAAAAATCCTGCTCAACAAAGGATATCACCAACAAAATTAAAAGAGAATCTATAAAACTAGGGAAAGGGAATGAAGATACTAAATAAGTAGCAACATTTTTTCAAACATGATTTAAAAGAAGACAAAACATGAAGATGCATTATTTGAAGATGACATACAAATGGTTAGTAGATACATGAGCATCATTAATCATGAGGTATATACAGATCAGTATGCTGCAAATCTGTTGGGATTGTGTTTTATGTGTGTGTGTGTGTGTGTGTGTGTGTGTGTGTGTGTTTCTGTATGTGTGAAAGGTAACATATTCTAAGGAAAAAATACAAAAAATAGAACTCTATTTCGTTGTTGGTAGAAATATAAATTGTCAGAGGCATTATGGAACCTAGCATGGAGGTTCGTTAAGAAATTAAAGATAGAATTTCATGTGACCCATCAGTTCCTGATTTGGGGGTAATAACCTCAACTGAATCTATATCCAAAGGAAAAATGAATAAATTTTTTATAGTTATTTTAGTACTCCCATATTTATTTTAGCATTACTTGTAAGAACCAATATAAGGAAATAACTAAACTATCAATGAATGGGTGGCTAAAATCTGTGCGTAGTTGGTACTAAATACTGAGGATAGGAAGAGCATATATTTCAAAGATAGTAGATAGTAATTAGTCTACTTCTCAAGAAGCTAATAAAAATAAATTCTAAAATTCTAAAAAAAAACCAGGTTGTTTTCTTCTTATTGTTGTTATTAACTGAAAACCTAGAGTAATATATGACCAAAACAAGCATGATACTAAATAGGGGTCAGTGAGATAGTAAGGTGTATTAGTGCTTGCCTTAATGCTGCTGACCAGGTTAAATCCTTGGCATTGCATATTGTCCCCCAAGCACTGCCAGTAGTAAACCCTGAGCACTATTGCTATTGCCCCCATACAAAAAATAAAATAAAATAATAACGTAAGAAAGAAAAAACAGAAACACACATAGTATTCATTTGTATATAGATATTTGATACCATAGTTATGAAAATAATA
This sequence comes from Sorex araneus, assembly GCF_027595985.1. NCBI lineage: Eukaryota > Metazoa > Chordata > Mammalia > Eulipotyphla > Soricidae > Sorex > Sorex araneus. The sequence goes on from NC_073306.1 coordinate 68,044,932, forward strand.
TCTTTTTAGTTAACACAAGAACCACTGTTTTGTATTCGCCTCTTTGAAGGTATTTCACTTGTGTCTTCACTTCTTTGGTACATCCTATTATAATGTTACAGTTAGTCTAATTACTGTTATTTCATAAATAACAATTATTATTTGCCCATGAAGTGATCTAATTTATATGTTCACTAAAGAGTAAAACAAATCACGAATGTATTTGTACAGTTCAAATTATCCAGCACTTTAAAAAGTTATTAAATGACTAGATCTTTCATTTTACTCAATCTAATGTTTCATCTTAAAATAAAATCATGTTTATGTAGAGTCAGTGAATTTCTTTTTTCTAAAATCTTTTCTTAGAACAATCTAATTGTGCTTATGAGATATGTATATATGATATGAAGCAATTGTCCTGTCTCCACCTCGAGTTTTGAATGAAAATATCAAGAGAATATTAAGTATAAAATTACGACTACTGTTTTTAATAATAATATCCTTAAAATTTGCCATTACTTGATAGAGTCAAGTTAAGGCCAGCAACCACAATCTTCTTTCTGTTAAAAAAAAAAAAAGTATTCTATCTCCTTGTCACTGTTATATGTATTCACAAGTAGAAAATTCTCAAAGTTTCGTTTAAATTAACAAATCAAGTGTAAACTCAAGACTAAATAAGGTATAAGTTGTATCAGGTTATACACCTTTTAGCTTTTATGTCAAGTGTTGAATGAAATTAATTCCAAGGACTGGGAAAACCAAAGATTTGTGTTGTAAGTATGCTCCCATGCACACATGCACATGCGTCCAACACAGGCAGATAGTTATTAATGTTGAAGATTTTAGCTGGATGAGCTGTGGAATAAGTTGGGTGCATAATCAAGATGTTGCTTGGTGGTCAAGATGCTATCACACTTGTTTATCGAGTGGAACAAAGAATTCAACTTAACATTTTGATGCCTCCGGTGTCTATGTTTCTTGTTCGTTAATTTTTAATAGGTTTTAGGATTTTATTTTTGTTATTTCTTTCTTTAAGTGGAAGGCTGATCCAGAACTATGAATGTATAGGCATTATTTCTGGCTCTGCGCTCAAGAGTGAATGACCTTGGTAATGCTCAGGGGAAACATACGCAGTCTCAAGAATCAAATCTGGGCCCATAGAATTTAACACAAGGGATTTTACCCCCGTACTTTCTCTCCAGACCCTACGATTTGACTCATTCATGAAAAATTAAATTCATTCAGAACTAATGACATCTATTCAGACTTGTACATAGGCATCTTATATGCACATACACACATGTCCTTTAAAATACGCATGATAATGAATGTTAAAAATATAATATTGCTTCAGATACTCACTTCCTAGATATGAACTTAACAGAAATAGAAAATACTTCTTGCATTCTCATTGCTGGCTTTTTGTTGTCCAGTTAACCACAATGATTATAAGAATTTTGCATACCTCCCTCCCATTCTACTTATTTTTAAAAACAATCTATTGATTTTCCTCTTAGAATTTTACTCAGATGTTAGCGCAGAATGTATCATTTTTCAACTGCTCTTTTTTGCAATTTGAATATTTAGCTATATATCTAGGTCAATATTTAATTAGCTCTGAGAGTATAGCTTATGACTTCTCCATGTTTTATTTATGCTTCTCATTATAAATTGGTAATTTGGGATTTTTTTATATTAAAAGGCACCACTTTGTAGACTCTCTGATACAAAGTGAGTATTTGAGCACCTTTACTATAATTCCCACATGTTTCTTTTGCTATAGTAAGTACATTTCAGTCCTCCAACTTCCTAAATAATATGAAACTTTACTGTTTTTTGCTGATAAATTATCAAGTAACATCTCTTTCATATCTTTAACATGTTTGACTACATTAGAGATTTAGATTCAGTTACCATTGTGCCTACTGACTCATCACTGATCTTTGCTGATGTGCAGAATTATAATAATTTGCTCATGTTAGTCTTGAATGCAGTAATACTCACAAATTCTTGCTTTATTTCAAATGCATTGTATTTCTTCTTGAATTTTCTGTGTAAATGAGCAAATTAATATTTTTATATAAATAATTAGTCCTTTTCTCCCTTTTCTCCTCTGTTCTAACTTCCAAAGGGAAATAAACTTAATATTTAGCAATATGTAACGAGTAAATCACGAATCACGAAAATCACGAAAATCCCATTAATCACCTATTTCTCGGGCGGGCTCAGTAACCTCTCATTTCGTCCTTTCCCTGAGATCTTAGAAGGCTATCTTGACGCAGCCCTCCCAATGATGTTGCACTGGGGGCTCTTTCAGGGTCAGGGGAATGAGATCCAGCTTGTTACTGGATTTAGCATATGAATACACCATGAGAAGCTTACAAGGCTGTCCCATGTGGGCAGGAAACTCTCAGAAGATTGCCAGTTTCTCCCAGAGGTAGCCAGAGCGGCTGCGCGCTTCTGAGAGCTTGCTTTGAAGTCTCTCTGGATGTTGGCCGTTGATGGGGTTACACACACCTGGGTTCCTCTGACAGTACCTTCATGCATGAGGCCTGTCCAAATGTGTGGAGAGGGACCTCCAGCATGGCTGTAGCTAGTTTCAAGTGGTCTTCGGCGGCTGGGAGCTCTGCTTGGGAGGGAAGCTGGAGCCCATCCCCTCTGAGGGGCTCTAGGGAAGACAGCCAGGCCTGCGGGCAAGAGACTCTGCCGTAATGAGTAAAACTTGAGAAATTTTATTTTTTAGATTATGTTGGAATATCTCTGTGTATTTCCCCTAAGCCTCATTCACTCTGTTGAGAAAAACTGATAATTTTCAACTATAGATAAAAGCAGTCCAAAACAACTCCTGTATCTTTTTAGATTGTTCAAAAAAACCTAAAATTCAGTGTACCTTTGTGACAAATTAAATATATAAAAGTATTTAGGATTCACACACCTAAATTATGTGCTTTAAATTCCATGTGCATGTATGGTCAAAGAGAAAGTAAAATGAATTGAAAATAATTAGAACATATTGTGAATCTCTTCAGTTCTTGCCTCAATCAACATCAGTTTTGGCCAAATTCATAAAAGTGTACCTTTAAAGACTATAGCGATAGCACAGGGACTAAAACATACATTTTGCCTGTGACTGACCTCAATTCAATCCCTAGCACTACATGTTCCCCTAACAGTCCCAGACATACAGCTAGAGCCCCCTGAAAAACACTTCACTTACTCCATTCTTGAGATCTGTAACTGAGCTGGCCAAAAAAGTCACTGGGAATTACCCCTTCTCAACCTGAGCACTGACTGGGAGCATATTTGACCACCCAACCCTACCAAACAAAAAGCTGAGCATTCCATACTTACTTGGCCAACTATTTACTTGAATGATTTATTACTTTGTCCAAATTTTTATTTTATCGTGTCTAATAAGGACTGGAGCGATAGCACAGCTGGTAGGGCATTTGCCTTGCTAACGGCCAACCCGGGTTCAATTCCTCCATCCTTCTCAAAGAGCCTGGCAAGCTACCTAGAGTAACCCGCCCTCACAGCAGAGCCTGGCAAGCTCCCCATGGCATATTCAATATGCCAAAAACAGTAACAACAAGTCTCACAATGGAGACTGTTGCCCACTCGACTAAATCGATGAACAACAGGACGACAGTGCAGACAGTGCATGTCTAATATTAATTTGATTTTCCTCAGTAATGTATTGCTACCTTCAGAAAATAAAAGGGGTAGCATGCTCCGTCTTTTAAATATATGAATTTAATAAAACTTTGTTAAAATATTAAATTAAACTTTTTTTCAAGTATCTGATTAATTATTTTTAGATTACTTTTCAATTTGATCTCTAATCTAGATTTATTTAAGGATTTTCTGAGGGAGACTACCATGGTGCCTTCTTTCAAATTCATTCTGGCTATCTAGACAGTGTCTGTCATAGTTCTTTTTTTGTTTTGAAAGAAACACATTCACTGTGATATTTAAATTAAATTTTGTCCAAATTCTTTGAGAAACTTGCTAGACAGTTATCATTGATGATTCTTCTAGTCATTTCCTTTACTACTAAAACATTGAGACACACTATTTCATTTTCTCTTGTTCTTCATCAGTCAGTCATCAGTTGAAATCAGTCAATTTCTGAGTCATAGCACCTTTTCTTTGTAATACTTTTGTAAATGTATGAATATATTCAGTCACTGTCACTGTCATTCCTTTGTTCATCGATTAACTCGAGCCAGCACCAGTAACATCTCCATTGTGAGACTTGTTGTTACTGTTTTGGTATATCGAATATGCAATGGGTAGCTTGCCAGACTCTGCTGAGTGAGTGAGATACTCTCGGTGGCTTGCCGGGCTCTCCGAGAGGCATGGAAGAATCGAACCTGGGTCAGCCGCGTGCAAGGCAAACAAACGCCCTACCAACTGTGATATCGCTCCAGCCCAATATATTCAGTAAACACTATAATTCTAACTCTTTCAAGCTACTTTCCATAGTGCTACAACTTAACAGACTTGTGATTTTACTACCATAGTTATTTCAGGTCACTCTCTTTCCAATTTTACACAGAACAGCAGAATTCCTCATCCTTTCAATTTGCTATAATAAATTTCTCATTGTATCTCAAGCTACTAGTTTAATGGTTCACATAATAAATTTTGTCTTTATAGTTTATATATATATGTATATATATACTCCCCCATTACTTTCCTTCCTTCCTTTCCAAATTGGGATGAACTCTGAGCACTGAACTTTCTTTATTTTGGGGGGCCACACCTAGTGTTCTCAGATGTTACTATTGGCATTCTGCTCAGAGATCACTTACAGAGTGTGAACTCTAGTTTTAGTTCCTCCCTACCATTTATTATGCCAAAGGTTTATATAGATAAGAATTCAGCTAGGAAAACACAAATGTGCTTAATTTATAGTTACATAATTGAATAGCTCTTTTCAAAATTAATGTTATGGTAAACAACATAAATTAGCAGTTTACTAGCTATTAGAATTATGGGAAGTTCCAGGAGACACATGGACCAGCCAGATATGATCATACTTCAACATTAAAATGAGTGGTGGAACAGAAGACCTTCAGACCACTGTTACAAAGTCCACATGTCTGCCAGAAGGAAAAAATAACAATGGTCTCTGCTTCTCATCCTCTTAAGACTAAAACAATTAGTACTCCATGATGGACATGATCCAGGCTACTGTGTGTTAGACATCCTGGGATATACACAGCTGAACGATTCATTCCTTGAAGAAAAAGAAAAAGTAGTATGAGTAAACGATGCTAAGTTGCCAACAGTCTGCATTTCAACTGCAGAATGTTCTGAAATGTTAAATCTGAACTCAAAATCCTCTGAGATCTAATTCTGCCAACTTCTAACACTCTGTACCTCAATGGTTATGTTGCAGTCATTCAAATTTCTTACCTGAAATATCCCATGCTCACTCTAAAACACAGATTTTTCACTTTCTGTCTTTGTCCTGAAATATTTTCCATCATTTACTTTTTCTCTAGCTAATTCCTACACTTTAAATACCACATTAAACATTATTTTCTATTTTCTAACCTGTAATACAGCTTGCATAATATCATTATGTATTTCTACTTAACTATGTTATTTATGCTTTTTTAAATTCTGAATATATCACACTTGGTAAATTATTTTTCATTTTTCTTTATTAGATTTTAATCTCCATAAAGTAATGGAACATATTTATCTTATTTGCTGCTATTTCCCTAGCAACATTCTCTTGTATGTTAAATCAATCTATTAAAAATGCATTTAGTTGCATCTTACACAAGAATATTGTAAAAGAAGTTTTTAAAATAATTTTCTTATGTTCATCATTCTCTTTCTTTCTGCTTTCAAATTGAAGAAGTGAAGTTAGTCTAGCATGACTTCTAAGTAATTATTATTTAAAAAAATTAGTTTAGAATCATTTATATAAAAATTCAAATTATTGCAATTTGATGAACATGCTCCAGGACAGGAATTGACAATTAAGTCAAATTATGTAGCATTTATTGAGACCGTTTGGAATTTTCAGACCACCATCTCCTTCTTGCAAACTCGTACTTCACAGAGTGGGGAGAAAGGTCTACAAAGTTTAAGTTTAATAAGAGAACTCCCAGAATGACCACCAACTGAGATGGTCAGTTAGCTCTTTAGCACTATTGCAGAAACATGGGAAGATGCCGTTGTTGACAACATCGACAAGGAATATGATCAAATGGTTGAGCAACTGGTTCAGCAACTCCATAACTGTGCAAAGAATGCCAAGAGTAGGAGAGCCACAAACAGATGCCTGTCTTCGGAAACTCTCAAACTCACTTGCCAATGTGGTTTGGCATGAGCCTCAGGCAACCACAAGCTAATGATCGAGCTTGCAAAGCTGTGCAGGGAATCGATAAAGGAAGACCTCAAAGAGAGAAGACCAGCAGTGTTGGCCGATGCAGCAGAAGTCGGAAAAGTATTCGCAACGCTCGCCTGTCCTGCGCCAACTACAAGGCCAAGAATACTGCCCTCTGACATCCTGATGGATCTATCACATCTTCCAGAAGGGCAATGGAGAGGAATATTCACAACTACTTGGATCTCCTCGACAGCCACATCCACCTGCCATGTACCAATTCCACAGGATGGATTTGTTGTTCCCAACGTCCTCCCTTCCAAACTCCAACACACCATTTCGTCTGTAAAGAGCGTACAGGACCCGGTCCAGACAAGGTCAGACCTGAACACCTGAAAAATGTGCTCATGAATACACTGGCTCAGCTCTTCACATGCTACCTGTTCATATGCAAGGTGCTGTCCCAAAGGAAAACCAGCAAAACTTTTCTGTTGTACAAGAACAGACACATCCATGACATCTACAAGTTGTTCACTTGTAGATGAGTCATATACTTGTAGAGTCATCCTGGAGAGAATAGGCAGAACACTAGGTGAAGGACAACCATGTGAGCAAGCTGGGTTCTGAAAAGGATTCAGCTCAATCGACCATATCCACACAGTGAAAAAGCTCATTGAAGTTTCACGGGAGTTCAAAATGCCACTCTCTCTAACATTCATCGATTTGAAGAAGGCCTTCAATTCTGTTGAGACTGAAGCAGTCATTGAAGCCCTAGCAAAATAAGGCTTTCAAACTCAGTACATCAAGGTACTCCGTGAGCTGTATTATGGATGCACCATGAGGATCTCACCATTCTACAAGGAATTGATCATTGTCTTGAGTTCGGCAGGGTGATACCATTTCACCGAAAGTCGTTATTGCCACCCTCGAGAACATCATGCGGAAACTGGAATGGGAAGGAATGGAAGTGAAGATAGACGGTTGGCAACTACACCACTCCTGCTTCACTGATGACATCATTCTCATAACTCCAAACATTAGCCAAGCAGCACAAATGCTGACCGACTTCCACCACGAGTGTGGAAATGTCTGACTGCAGCTGAATATCAGCAAAACAATGTTCATGAGACATGATCTAGTCCCTGACATTCCATTTGTTCTCAATGGAATGAAGTCCTCCCAATGCAGCAGCTATGTGTATCTGGGTCAAGAACTCAACATGAGGAATGACTTGGCACCAGAACTGCACAGGAGGAAGGGAGCAGCATGGAATGCCTTCAAGAGCGTCGACGAAGTGGTTAAGAAGATGAAGAACCTCCAACTCCAGGTACATCTTTTCGACTCCACCATTCTTCCTGCACTAACGTATGCCTCAGAGACCTAGGCCCTACGAAAACAGAATGAGAACGCTATCCATGTCTCCCAAAGAGGAATCGAAAGATCTATGCTAGGAGTATCATATCTCACTCAAGTGAGAGAAGGAATCCATAGTTCCATCCTCCGTCGACAGTCAAGAATCAGGAACACTGTCTCATTTGCCAAGGCATCAAAAATCAGATGGGCCAGACAGGTAATGCAATTTAGAGACGACCGCTGGACTAGAGCAGTTACTGACTGGATTCCAAAGAACGTCAAAAAACTGCATGGTCGCCCACCAACGAGATGGTCAGACTTCTTCATCAAAACCCTGAATGAATGGTTTGAGGTTCTTCCTGTCCCTGGAGCGAGCAGATATCACTGGGTAACACTAGCACTCTACAGGAACAAATGTATACGTTACTGGTGCCCGCTCAAGCAAATCAAAGATCCATGGGATGACAGGTGATACAAGTTATTATTGAGACCAGGATATATTATAGCACATACCCAGACCAGGTTCTGTCCTAGGTACCACATTTCCCACTGAGCACCTCAGGGTGTAAAGGAACCCCCCCCAAAGTACTCTCTGAATAGCCTAACTATCCCTGACACCACAGGGCCTGAACAGCACCATATTTATGGACTGGTTGAGTTGGCCTTGGGGCTCTTTTGGGTTTTGAACTTTCTGAGCACTGTGTGAAAGCACATTGTTAACACCAAGTAGTTTCTACTGAAAATACACCACTCAGTAATCATCACGTATCTTGTCAAAGAGACAAAGATCAGTGAAATTACCCTTTCTTTAAGGAATTATAATTTGGTTCATGAGTGTTTGGAAGTAGTATGCCAATAAAAATGTAAAATTAATTTCTAAAATGCACAATATTTCATATTATCATTTTCCCTAACTTTATTATCTGAAATTGATTTTGTAAAAGATTCACTTGTCAAATGCATTATATGGAAGTCTATATGTATTATATGAGGCCTCCATTTTATGCACAAAGCAGTATTTTTATTTGTTTGGCCCTAAGATAGCAGCTAATCAAAGAGTGGGATCCCACCTTTAATTAGAAAACAAATAGTAGCAATTCATAACCTTTATATTGACTAACACTGCAATATTTGCCAAAGGTTCATTTGAGACACTGGTATTTTTGTAAGTGGTTGTCTTTTGGACAGGTTAATTATCTCTTCTTCCACATTCACTGGTCTCTATCTGCTTAAGTTAGGTTTTCAGGAAGTAACATAAGTGAATTCAATTATGTCAGCATTCCATAGAAGGGTCTTCAGTAAATTATTTCTGATGTAAAGCCTGAAGCTTTTATAGATGAACAATATTTATACATTTCTTTAAAATGTGTGAAGAAACCATCCATTATATTTTTCAACGTTCAAAACATAAGAGACTACATCTTCCTTCAAATTTGAGCCAAGAAAATGTTTGTGTCTAAAGACATCCTTGGGATAACCACATTTTTTTTCCTTTTTGTCTTGGCTGCCAAAATGAACAGACGTAAATTCAATGTTTATCTGCTGTGATTGACTCATCACAGGTGCCTGATAATAGCAGTTCTTCTATAACCTTAAAATGTTTCCCACCCTCTTGGCAGGCCCTGGGATGAATATTTAACAAAATTTCTTTACATTGTGACAAAGCTGACTCCAATTCCTTAAAAAGCAACCACACAAAACCCATAATAAGCACTAAGTATAAATACTAAGTAATCAAATAAGTATGATAATTACATAATCATTCTACTCAGTACATAATGCATTAACTATAAAGGATTACCGTATTTTCATTTGCAGTTGATTTTATATAGTCTTTCTGTTATGAAAAGAAAGAGCTCAGGTTAGCGTTCTGAACAATTTGTTTTTTTTTAGATGGTCAATGAATCTAATATTTTTACATGTCCACTTCTCTGTTCATGTGCATATTTTCTACAGCTATACACTGTAAGTGTACTACTGTAGTACTATAGCACTGTCGTCCTGTTGTTCATTGATTTGCTGGAGTAGGCAACAAAACATCTCCATTGTGAAACTTGTTGTTACTGTTTTTGGCATAATGAATACGCCACGGGTAGCTTGCCAGGCTTTACCATGTGGGCAGAGGTAACTTGCTGGGCTCTCTGAGAGGGAATCAAACCTGGGTCCGCCTCGTGCAAGGCAAATGCCCCACCCACTGTGCTATCGCTCCAGTCCAACTATACTACTAGTAGTATTCATTATAGCAAGATAAAATAGGAGAAATATTCGAAAGTAATTATTATGGTTCACTTATATTCATCAAAGAGACCAAAACAACTCAGAGAAAAGATAAAATTCTAATGGAAAGGTTGCATGTAATTGAACCAGGAAAATAGCTCAGTGGTAGAAGAAATGCTTAGCATATGTGAGACCCTGAGTTCAACCACTACAACACAAGGTTCCCCCACCCAATAACACCAGCAGATATGACCCTGGGAACCCACCTACCACAGAGCTGCACACAAGCCCTTGGCTTAAACAACAAACTCTTAAGCCTACAAACATTTAGTGCAAAAATCACTAAGAGTGATCATAGTATCCTGAATGCCACTAGAAATGGCTACTACAAAAACACAAAAAGGAAAGGAAAACAACACGTGGTCATTGTAGTGCCTAGAAAAGAGATATTTTAAATTTGAGAGAATAACATGGGAAAATACAGTGCTGACAAAGCGTATTATTGCTTTGGCATGAATGGGTCAATCTTCAGAGATTTGACAGACTTTTACCACTGGTAATAAACACAAAATAAAATGTTTTATTCATCCCAAGATTCTTCCCTTCCCATTGCAGATTTCTTGAATTTTTAAAACTTAAAAATTATTTTTAATATTTTAAACTATTTTACATAGAATCCATAGCAAAAGAGTGGAAAATAATTGTTGGAGAATTAAAATAAACTCTCCCACCACCTACCTCCTTTTTACAAATTAAGGTAATAATAATCTGCACTATTTTACTTCTTTCAGAGAGCTCTTTCACAAACCTCTTCAAAATTGTCATAGCCCACCCATCACCCAAATAGCAAAATCCTTCCATACTCATCTATTAACCTGCTCTTTGCTTTGTACTCCTTATGCCCTTCCTTTCTAGACACCTTATTTTTTGATTTGCTTGTTTTGTTTTCTTTGGGTCACACCTAGCTGTGCTAAGGGCTTACTCCTAGCTCTGTGATCTCTGGATATTTTAAACAGAATAACTCGTGGCAACTTGGGACCATATGTGGTACCATTGATAAAATCCATGTTGGCCAAGTCAAAGCAAGGACTCTGGTTGCTATACTATCATTCTAGTCATAGAAACATCTCTCTCTCTCTCTCACTCTCTCTCTCTCTCTCTCTCTCTCTCCCTCTCTCTCTCTCCCCTTTTGTTTTTTATATCAAAAGGTTTGTTTTTTTTCTGTTCTTTGAATTCAGTGCCTTGTATGAATTATACGTGTGAATAAAATTATCTGCCATTTATCTTTTCTTTCTGACTTATTTTATTTAACAGTGCATAATTCAATCTTATTTTGTTGGCATAAAGATTTTTTTCATATGCTTATTTATAATTCGATATATTCTTCAACCTTTTGTCAGCAAAATAATTTGAAAATATTTTCTCCCAGTTTGTAAGTTAGCTTATATTTTCACCATCCTAATACAAATAAAAGAGAAAAGTTTTTTTTTTGTTTCCTGTTAGAATATAAAATTCTCCTTTTTTTTTTAATAATTTATTTATTTTTAATTAGAGAATCACCGTGAGGGTACAGTTACAGATTTATACGCTTTTGTGCTTATACTTCCCTCATACAAAGTTCAGGAACGCATTCCTTCACCAGTGCCCATTCTCCACCACCCGTAAACCCAGCGTCCCTCCCACCCTCCCCAATCCCATCTCCCCCCCAACCCACCCTGCCACTGTGGCAGGGCATTCCCTTCTGTTCTCTCTCTCTAATTAGCTGTTGTGGTTTGCAATAAAGGTGTTGAGTGGCCGCTGTGCTCAGTCTCTAGCCCTCATTCAGCCCGCAACTCCCTTTCCCCACATGGCCTTCGACTACAATGTAGTTGGTGATCGCTTCTCTGAGTTGCCCTTTCCCCGGAACGTGAGGCCAGCCTCGAAGCCATGGGGTCAACCTCCTGGTACTTATTTCTACAGTTCTTGGGTGTTAGTCTCCCACTCTGTTATTCTATATACCATAGATGAGTGCAGTCTTTCTATGTCTGTCTCTCTCGTTCTGACTCATTTCACTCAGCATGAAACTTTTCATGCCCATCCACTTAACTACAAAATTCTTGACTTCCTTTTTTCTAACAGCTGCATAGTATTCCATTGTATAGATGTACCAAAGTTTCCTCAACCAGTCATCCGTTTTGGGGCATTCGGGTTTTTTCCAGATTCTGGCTATTGAAAACAGTGCTGCGATGAACATACATGTGCAGATGTTGTTTCGATTGTATTTTTTTGCCTCTCTGGGATATATTCCCAGCAGTGGTATTGCTGGGTCAAATGGGAATTCAATATCTAATTTTTTGAGAATCGTCCAAATTATTTTCCAGAAGGGCTGAACCAGTCGGCATTCCCACCAGCAGTGAAGAAGGGTCCCTTTCTCCTCACATCCTCTCCAATAGCGGCTGCTTTTGTTCTTTTGGATGTGTGCTAGTCTCTGTGGTGTGAGGTGGTATCTCATGGTTGTTTTGATCTGCATCTCATAACAGAAACCAGTGAGATTCAAAAGATCATTAGAGACTACTTTGAAGGTCTTTACGCCACAAAAAAGGAGAACCTAAAAGAAATGGATGGATTCCTTGATTCCTACAATCTCCCAACACTGAAGAAAGAAGACCTGGAATACCTGAATAGACCCATCAATGTTAAGGAAATTGAAACTGTAATCAAAAACCTCCCCAAAAACAAAAGCCCAGACCCAGATGGTTTCACTGGCGAATTCTTCCAAACATTTAAAGAAGACCTATTGCCTGTTTTCCTCAAACTTTTCCAGGAAATTGAAAAAACAGGAACTCTCCCAAACAGTTTCTATGAAGCACACATCTCCCTAATACCAAAAGCAAACAAAGACACCACTAAGAAAGAAAATTACAGACCAATTTCCCTGATGAACACCAATGCGAAGATCCTCAACAAAATACTAGCAAATAGGATCCAACAACTCATCAAAAAGATCATACATCACGACCAAGTGGGATTCATCCCAGTGATGCAAGGATGGTTTAACATTCGGAAATCAATCAACATAATCCAGCATATCAACAAAAGTAAAGACAAAAACCATATGATCATATCAATAGATGCAGAGAAAGCATTTGACAAGATCCAACATCCTTTCATGATGAAAACCCTCGCCAAAATGGGGTTTGGAGGAACTTTCCTTAAGATAGTCGAAGCCATCTATCACAAGCCTATGGCAAGCATTATCCTCAACGGGGAAAAACTAAGGGCCTTTCCTCTGAGATTGGGCACAAGAGAAGGATGCCCACTCTCACCACTCCTCTTCAATATAGTACTGGAAGTACTTGCGATAGCTATTAGACAAGAAAAAGAGATTAAGGGCATCCAGATAGGAAAGGAAGAAATCAAACTCTCACTACTTGCAGACGACATGATACTATATCTAGAGAAGCCTAAAACCTCTACTAAGAAACTCTTAGAAACAATAGACTTATACAGTAAAGTTGCAGGCTACAAATCAATACCCAAAAATCCATGGCCTTCATATATACAAACAATGAGGCAGAGGAAAGGGACATGAAAAAAGCAATCCCATTCACAATCGTGCCCCAGAAAATCAAGTACCTCGGAATCAGCTTAACCAAGGAAGTAAAAGACCTTTACAAAGAAAACTACAAAACGCTACTCCATGAAATCAAAGAGGACATGAGGAAATGGAAACATATACCCTGCTCGTGGATAGGGAGAATCAATGTTGTCAAAATGGCAATACTCCCTAAAGCATTATACAGATTCAGTGCGATCCCTATAAGTATACCCATGACATTCTTCAAAGAAATGGATCAAGCAATCCTAAAATTCATATGGAATAACAAACGTCCAAGGATAGCTAAAACAATTCTTGGGAAAAAGATGATGGGAGGCATCACCCTCCCCAACCTCAATCTTTACTACAAAGCAGTAACAATTAAAACAGCATGGTACTGGAATCTTTGATAAGGGAGCAAGAGATGTGAAGTGGAGCAAAGAAATCCTCTTTAACAAATGGTGCTGGCACAACTGGACAACCACATGCAAAAAAATGGGTTTAGACCTTGACCTGACACCATGCACAAAAGTCAGATCAAAATGGATTAAAGACCTCAACATTAGACCACAAACCATAAGGTACATTGAAGACAAGGTCGGCAAAACCCTCCACGATATTGAAGATAAACGTATCTTCAAAGGTGACACGGAACTAAGCAATCTAGTAAAAACAGAGATCAACAAATGGGACTACATTAAACTAAAAAGCTTCTGCACCGCAAGAGATACAGTGACCAGAATCCAAAGACTATCCACAGAATGGGAAAGGATATTTACACAATACCCATCAGATAAGGGGTTGATATCAATGGTATATAAAGCACTGGTTGAACTCTACAAGAAGAAAACATCCAACCCCATCAAAAAATGGGGCGAAGAAATGAACAGAAACTTTACCAAGGAAGAAATACGAATGGCCAAAAGGCACATGAAAAAGTGCTCTGCATCACTAATCATCAAGAAGAAACGTTTTTAACTTTTATTAAATCCAGGTTTTTTACTTCCTTAAATTTGTTTTCATTTTAGTATTGTCTAAGAACTTTTGTCCCAAATTTAATGATTCCACTGAAGTGTTTTACTAAAAGTGTTATAATTTAGGAGTAAGAAATATAACAGCTGTCTAATTGCTTGGTGTTGCATATGCCCAACCCAAGTTCAATGACCTGCGTTGGTGGTATAGTAGTGAGCATAGCTGCCTTCCAAGTTCAATTACCATTAGTATCACGTGATCCCCTGGGATGGTCCTCTTAAAACGGCCAACAGTGACTTGCTAAGCACAGAGCTGAGAGTAATTCCTGGTACCTCCAGCTGTGAATCTCCAAAGGTGGAAAACTTTTGGATATAAATTATAGATATTAGAAATATAAGCATTGTATTTCATTTCAAAGTTTACAATTCAAAATAACTTCATCTAAATTGGGAGATGTAGGTTGAAGTTTCACTTTCTTCTTTATATGTCATTACTTTTATTTTTTGTCAACATATTTAATTGCTTTAAAAGCATTTATTAAAATTGTTCCTGTATTGATTTTGCTGCAGAGTATTTTTTAAGAGTAAGGCAAGCTTGATTACATGAGCATAATTTTTATTTTTTTTCATTCCATTTAACTGATCTTCGTGATATTCCTCCTTCAATATTACACATATATATTTTTATTACTATTATCTACAAATAAACAAACAAAACAATACAGATATCTTTATATCAATTTCTATTTTAAAATATTTCTAAATTATACCTAGTAATTAAAATTATATGAGCAAATCATATTATTTTATGGGGGATTCTTTTGAGGAAAAAAACATCTTCTCTAGTTATCTCTCTGAACAAAACAAAAAGCTAATCTAAAAGGATGTATGTTCTTCTATTTATATAATTCTATTTTCAGTAGCCAAAATATGGAAATAGTCCAACTGTGTCCAATAATGATGAATAGATAAATATATAAAACATAGTGGAATACTACTCAGTTAAAAGCAAAATGTTAAAGCTTCCACATCTAGTGATCTGATATTAATATGATTAGTTATTAAAGAAAGTAACTAAAAAGTGATGTTTGTCTTACAGTGTAACTAACAAAATTATTCTAACAAATTGGTTTGATACCAGTTGTTGCTGAGAACGTGTAGAGTTTTCTTATAAATTATTGTTGTTTATTTATTGTTTGTTTAGGAGTCATATCTGGTGGTGATGCTTGGAGCTTACTCTGTGCCCAGAGATCACTCCTGGAAGTGCTCAAGGGACCATGTACAGTGCTAGGAGTCCATTCACTTAAAAGCAAGCACCTTAACTCCTCAAACATTTGTTTAATATCTATTGTTGGTGTTTGTGTTAAATTGTATAGTCATTGAGTTAAATATTTTGGTAGGTACCTTAAAATCAAATATGCAGTTATTGTTCAACACTGCAATTGTATTACCAGAAAAATAATATTTCCACTAACAAAAAGGTTTGTACACAAATTCTTATAGCAGAAGTTTAAAATAGTTAAGAATTAGAAACAGACCAAAATCCTTCAATGTGTGAATAGTTAAGGAATCTGTTATACATCCATTCTATTAACTTACCATTCAGTAATGAAAAAAGTAAAAAGCTACTGATATCACAGAATTATACATCTCGGGATTGATACTGATAAATCACAGTATTATTACTGATAATGATGAATCTCAGGATTATTACTGCGTATTGAAAACATTGAAAAGATAATATATTACATACTTCCAATTATATAACATTCTTTTTTAAAAAAAATTATTTATTTTTAATTAGTGAATCACCGTGAGGGTACAGTTACAGATTTATACACTTTTGTGCTTATGCTTCCCTCATACAAAGTTCGGGAACCCATCCCTTCACCAGTGCCCATTCTCCACCACCAGTAAACCCAGCATCCCTCCCACCCTCCCCAATCCCATCTCCCCCCACCCCACCCTGCCACTGTGGCAGGGTATTCCCTTCTGTTCTCTCTCTCTAATTAGCTGTTGTGGTTTGCAATAAAGGTGTTGAGTGGGCACTGTGCTCAGTCTCTAGCCCTCATTCAGCCGGCAACTCTCTTCCCCCGAATGGCCTTCGACTACATTACAATTGATGATCCCTTCCCTGAGTTGCCCTTTCCCCAGAATGTGAGGCCAGCCTCCAATCCATGGAGTCAACCTCCTGGTACTTATTTCTACAATTCTTGGGTGTTAGTCTCCCACTCTGTTATTCTATATACCATAGATGAGTGCAATCTTTCTATGTCTGTCTCTCTCTTTCTGACTCATTTCACTCATCATGAAACTTTTCATGCCGATCCACTTAAATAAAAAATTCATGACCTCCTTTTTTTCTAAAAGCTGCATAGTATTCCATTGTATAGATGTACAAAAGTTTCCGCAACCAGTCATCCGTTCTAGGGCATTCGGGTTTTTTCCAGATTCTGGCTATTGTAAACAGTGCTGCGATGAACATACATGTGCAGATGTCGTTTCGATTATACTTTTTTGCCTCTCTGGGATATATTCCCAGCAGTGGTATTGCTGGGTCAAATAGGAGCTCAATATCTAATTTTTTGAGAATCGTCCATATTGTTTTCCAGAAGGGCTGAACCAGTCGGCATTCCCACCAGCAGTGAAGAAGGGTCCCTTTCTCCCCACATCCTCTCCAACAGCGGTTGCTTTTGTTCTTTTGGATGTGTGCTAGTCTCTGTGGTGTGAGGTGGTATCTCGTGTTTGTTTTGATCTGCATCTCTCTGATGATTAGTGATGTAGAGCACTTTTTCATATGCCTTTTGGCCATTCGTATTTCTTCCTTGGTAAAGTTTCTGTTCTATTGTATCTAAGAGATTCTTAGTAGAGGCTTTAGGCTTCTCTAGATATAGTATCATATCGTCTGCAAATAGTGAGAGTTTGATTTCTTCCTTTCCTATCTGGATGCCCTTAATCTCTTTTTCTTGTCTAATAGCTATCACAAGTACTTCCAGTACTATATTGAAGAGGAGTGGTGAGAGTGGGCATCCTTGTCTTGTGCCTGATCTTAGAGGAAAGGCCCTTAGTTTTTCCCTGTTGAGGATAATGCTTGCCATAGGCTTGTGATAGATGGCTTCGACTGTCTTGAGGAAAGTTCCTCCAAACCCCATTTTTTTTTCTTTCTTCTCTAACCCCATTTTGGCGAGGGTTTTCATCATGAAAGGATGTTGGATCTTGTCAAATGCTTTCTCTGCATCTATTGATATGATCATATGGTTTTTATCTTTTGTTGATATGGTGGATTATGTTGATTGATTTCCGAATGTTAAACCATCCTTGCATCCCCGGGATGAATCCCACTTGGTCGTGATGTATGATCTTTTTGATGAGTTGTTGGATCCTATTTGCTAGTATTTTGTTGAGGATCTTCGCATTGGTGTTCATCAGGGATATTGGTCTGTAATTTTCTTTCTTAGTGGTGTCTTTGTTTGCTTTTGGTATTAGGGAGATGTGTGCTTCATAGAAACTGTTTGGGAGAGTTCCTGTTTTTTCAATTTCCTGGAAAAGTTTGAGGAAAAGAGGCAACAGGTCTTCTTTAAATGTTTGGAAGAATTCGCCAGTGAAACCATCTGGGCCTGGGCTTTTGTTTTTGGGGAGGTTTTTGATTACAGTTTCAATTTCCTTAACATTGATGGGTCTATTCAGGTATTCCAAGTCTTCTTTGTTCAGTCTTGGGAGATTATAGGAATCGAGGAATCCATCCATTTCTTTTAGGTTCTCTTGTGTTTTGGCATATAGACTTTCGAAGTAGTCTCTAATGATCTTTTGAATCTCAGTGGTTTCTGTTATGATGTCCTTTTCATTTCTGATTCGATTTATTAGGATTCCCTCTTTTTATTTCTTTGTGAGTCTTGCTAGCGGTTTATCAATCTTATTTATTTTCTCGAAGAACCAGCTCTTTGTTTAATTGATCTTTCGGATTGTCTTTTTGGTTTCCATGTCATTAATTTCTGCTCTAATTTTTATTATTTCTTTCCTTCGATCTGGTTTGGGTTCTTTTTTCTGGTCCTTTTCTAAGGTCTTGAGTCGTGAAGTCAAGCTGTCTATGTGGGCCCTTTCTTCCTTCCTGAGGAATGCGTGTAGAGCTATAAATTTTCCCCTTAACATGGCTTTAGCTGCGTCCCATAGGTTTTGGCAGCTCGTGTCTTCATTCTCATTTGTTTCTAAGTATTTTTTGATTTCTTCCTTGATTTCCTTCCTGACCCACTCATTGTTCAATATTGAATAGTTTAATTTCCAAGTGTTTGATTTGATTCTCCGTGTTGGTGAGTGGTTAGCTTCTATCTTCAGCGCATCGTAGTCTGAAAAGATGGTTGATACAGTTTCTATTTTTCCGATTCTATTGAGGTATGTTCTGGGGCCCAGTACATGGTCTATTTTAGAAAATGTTCCATGTGCACTGGAAAAGAATGTGTATTCTTTCTTTTTGGGGTGTAATGCCCTGTATAGGTCTATTAGGCCTCTCTCTTCAATTTCTTCTTTCAGAGTCAGTGTTTCCTTGTTGAGTTTTGTTCTTGTCGATCTATCTAGAGGCGATAAGGCCATATTGAAGTCTGTGACTGCTATTGTGCTGTTAGTGATGTCCTCTTTGAAGTCTGTTAGGAGTTGTTTTAAATATTTAGCTGGTCACTCATTAGGTGCATATATGTTTAAGAGTGTGATTTCTTCCTGTTGTACATATCCCTTGATAAACAGAAAATGACCTTTGCTGTCCCTTTTAATCTTTTTCAACCTGAAATCTATGTTGTCAGATATTAGGATGGCCACTCCAGCTTTTTTAAGGGGGTTGTTTGCTTGCAGGATTGTTTTCCATCCTTTGACGTTGAGTCTGTGTTTACTCTGTTTGTTCAGGTGAGTTTCTTGCGGGCAACAGAATGTTTGGTTTAATTTCCGGATCCATTTTGCCACTCTTTGTCTCTTGATAGGTGCATTTAGGCCGTTGACATTGAGAGAGATTATTGTGATGGGGTTTTGTGTCATCTTTCTGTGGGATTTGTTGTTCTTATGGGGCTCCTACTTGTCTCACAGTAGCCCCTTTAGACCTTCTTTTAAGTTTGGTTTTGAGTCTATGAAGTTCTTGAGCTGTTGTTTGTCCAAGAAATAGTGTATGGTTCCTTCGAGTTTGAGTGAGAGTTTAGCCGGATAAAGTATTCTTGGTGAGGCATTAATAACATTGAGTTTTTTCACTATGTCCCACCATTGTCTTTGGGCTCAGAGGGTTTCCTCTGACAGGTCTGCTGTAAATCTGAGGGGTACTCCTTTGTATGTGATATCCTTCTTTGACCTTGCTGCTTGCAGAATTGTGTCTCTATCCATAGCATCCGTCATTCTGACTATGATATGCCTTGGAGTCTTTTTATTTGGGTCTCTTTTTGCTGGTACTCTTCGGACTCCTTGTATCTGGATGCCTGCCTTCTCCAGCTCTGGGAATTTCTTAGCAATGATGTCTTTGACTGTGTTTTTTTCATTGGGGTTACTTCCCTGTGGTTCTGGTACTCCAATGATTCTAATGTTGTTCCTCTTGAAGTCATCCCCCAGGGCTCTGATTCATTCTATAGCCATTTTGAGGTCTTTGGCCATGATTTGTTGTTGTCTATAAGCTTTCTGTAGCTCATCTTCTAGGTCGCTGATTCTGTCTTCGGCTGTAGTCATCCTACTGTTGAGGCCATCTATTGAGATTTTTAGTTCATCTACCGATTCCTTTATTTGTGTGACTTCCGTTCGTAGGTTTGAAATTTCTGCTCTCATTTCTTCCTGCATTTTCTTGGTAGACCGTTGCAGTGCTTCATTCATCTCCTCCCTTAACTTATTGGATGTCTGTTCCATGGTTGCTTGGAATAGGTCGACTCTCCTCCAGATTTCCTCTCTGAATTGTTTATCTGAGAGGTCGTAGATGTGAGTAGCCCCTGATGATGTTTCTGGAATCTTTTCATCTCCCTCACTTGGTGGAGGGGATTTTCGCTGCTTCTTCATCTTGATATGGAAGTGTAGAGTCTGAGCTTTGTGGTTCTTTATTCCTGTTCCCTCTTGTTGTGGGAAGGAGGGTTTCTGTTTGTGCTAAGCTTCCCTTATTCACTGATAGGTTGTATAAAGTTAAGCTAGGCTAATGGGTATTTTGCATAGGTGTTTGAGATGATTAAAGTGATTTTCAAGGAAAGAGACAATACCTATTGTGCTCAGGTCAGAGATAATATCTGTGGAGATAATATCTGCGGCCACGTTAGCGTTGGCCACTCAGACAGGAGGCCACGCCCACTTTGAGACCACGCCCACTGAGATACAGGCCACGCCCCCAGAATCTTCCTGGCACGGTCGCAGTTTCTCTCAGGTCCGCGCTGCGCAGGGAAGCGTTTCCAAGTAGGTCCTCACCTGTTCAAGACGCCTGAGATGAGGCGGTGCTGGGCTTGATTGGCAGTGGCGGCAAAGTGGGGGAGGATGCAGAGGAGCCCAAGCCGGCAGAAAGCCAACTTGGAGGACAGTTTCTCACAGGTCCTCGAAGCGCAGGGAAGTCTATATAACATTCTTAAATATCAAAAATGATAGAAACAAAGAACAGAGGAACAGATGTCAGGAGTTTTGAAGCGGAAAAGTAGGAGGCATGTAAGTTGGTGCTGCTTTAAAACAGCACCAGCTATATTTTTTGTGATTGAAATTGTATGTATCTTAACAGTATCATATGAATATCCTGAATGGGGTATTTGTTTATTAATTTACAACATATTGCCACAATAAGAAAGTAGGGAAAGGATATATGGAAAAACTTTGTAATTATTTGTAATTGGACATGAGTCTACAGTTTCCTCTAAAAGAGATACTTTAAAAACAATGTTTTGGGGGCAGTTGTTATGTGCCTACTAGAGAGAGGGATTGCGAGGGAAATTGATGACATTGGTAGAGATAAGGTCTGACTAATGCTGAAAGTGGTGGTGGAACACTACAGATTTTTTTTTTGAATAGTATCAATTTGTTATTTTCTGTTTGTTATTTTTGTTTGTTTTTTTTTACTCTCAGCAATGCATCATACTTAGCAATTCATGTTCAGCTGAATTGGAAAAAAGTTTACTATTTTGGTTATAGCCAATATCTGTCTTAAAGAGAATCTTGCCAGCATTCACATATGAGCATCTGGTTATACACAGTTCTTTCCAGTATTCACATACAAGCATCTGGTTATATACAATTCTTTCCTGATGAGAGTTGAATTTCAACCACTTTTTCCTCACTGCTATAAGGTGATAAGACATTTTTACATCAATGTTTTAAAAGTAATCGTAGGTTAGGGTTGCCTTGCTCCCCACTGGGGAATAACTATGGAGAAAACTAACTCTTTGCATCTTTTCTGTTTGTATTGGTTTTCTTGTTTAATTTTCCCTTCAGTTATTTGTTTACAAGTTTAGATTATTAACCATATTAATAAAGTGTCCATGCTTCATTTAGTTAAAATGGCAATAAGAATAGTTATTGACTCAAAATAAAAGAATGAAAGTAGAAATATACTATTAATTTAAAATCTCTGTAAACAATAGTTCAGAGTAGAGAAATTCATAATATAATCAGAATATGTGGAAAGAATTAACATAAATTTACATCTAAAATGTGTAGATTGTGAAATTAACTAACAGTGGGTTTAAGAACTTAGTCATTACTGACTGACTGAAGTTTGTGACATAGGAAAAACTATCCAAGGTGAGGCAAAGAGAGCATAAGCAATTAAAAACAAATGAGGGCATAGAGATGTTCACAACAATGAAAACAGGACAATCTGTGTCCAATTGGAAGTCTGGGATGGATGAAAAAAGATAATAATCAAGAATAATATCTTGAAAAAACTGGCAAGAACATTTCTTACATATAGTTTCAAGATATTAACAAAAACACTAAACCATAATTATCACTATATAAAATATTTAAAAAACCCCTCAAATTTACTAGGTACATCAAAGTGCTGAAAAGGGAAAAACTTGTACATAGATGCTTCATTTAAAAAATAAATATGGGTCAGGAGTGATAATACAATGGGGATGGCATTTGCCTTGCACTCGGAAGACCCGGGTTGGAACCCCGGCATCCTAAATAGTTGGTTCCCCCAGCAGCGAGCACCACCAGAAGTAATTCCTGAGTGCTGAGCCAGAAGTAACCCCAGAGCACTGCTGGGTGTGACCCAAAAAAGCAAAATTTTTTTTTAATTTAAATAAATAGTTACACTTATAGCTAGCTTACTTACCCAAAAAACATCTCTGGAAACGTTACTGGCACTAGCTTGAGCAAATCGAAGATCAACATGATTACAAGTGACACTTACCCAAAACAAAGGAAGCCAGGGAAAGTGGGGTTGTCATAGTTAGAATGGTAAAACCTGAATTCTATGTCAATTGAATATTCAGGAATAAAAGCAATGGCATGTACTATCAAAAAACCTGCAGAAAACAAATTTCAATAAAAAATGTATAAAAATTATATGTCGGTGTTACAAAGTATTTTACAGTAAATTCGATTGTGAAAGAATATCTAACTGTGGAGTGCAGTATTTGTGTTAGTTACTGCTAAATTTAGAAGGGCCTCTGTGTTTAGATGGAAAAGTTAATTGAAAGAAGTTAATGATATTTTATTCATACTATAAATGTAAAATTAAGATCACATGTGAGTCAATTAAATTATTCATTGTGAGAAGGAAGAGGTATGTTTACTGAAAGCTGCTATTCCTGTCACACAGCATTCTATCTTTTTAATCACAAATTAACAAGCAATATATAAAAGATTTAAAATTTTCTATTATGCCTAGTGAACGTGTAAGTAGTAATATTTTCTGTTCTAATAGAATATGAAATACTTTAAATATGAAAATATGATTACTTTGGAACAATTTTGATTAATACCATTTATCATTAAGCTGAAATTATGAAAATATCTAAATATCAAAAACCATGAAGGTGCTAGATGTTACTCAATAGAAAATGATTCATTCTAGTAACATTCAGATTTATTAGAAAATATTTGTGATATAGTTATTATCTGCATTTATCCTACAAGTAACTGATCCATTGTTTCATATACAATTGGATTGAGTCGAGGGAAATGTCAGATAGAAAGAAGTTTGGGGAAGATTCTCAGTCTTTGTGACTAAGTCATGCATGTAAACCTGTCTGATTGTCTCTATTAGTCTGTCTTTTTCATTTTTATCATCAAAAAAGTCTATTTTTCAAGACAGAAAATTACGTTTTAGTGTAAAGGTACATAATACACTGATGTTGATAAAGTGGATTAAGGAAAAATAAAAGATATTTAGAGACTGGCTTTTATAAGCTGCATTCATGTTCCTTTTTTTAAAATTAAAATTAAAAAAATTAATTAAAGAAATCAAATTAAAATTTTAATATGAATTAAAATTTCTTTAATATAAATGAGCACAATAGAAATGCCATGCTCCAAAAACCAGGGGAAAATACAGCAGGAGGCTGAATTAAGAGAAATGTGGAGGGAGGAGGAGTGGTGTTGGACTAAAGACAAGAAAGCTATGAGCTGGCAAGAGTGATCAGAACAAAATGAGCATATATAAAAGGAGTATTGTGACTTTGGCACGGGCATGCAATCTCAGATGCTGTATTTGGTACTTAGGTTATGTTCAGTTAGCTGTTTGTAGATCTTCAAAATTAGGAGAGCATGCAAAGTTCCCACAAGGATGGATATATGAGAGGTGAGAAACAGATTTTCAGGCTTCTTTCCCACATTTTGCTTTAAAATTCACTACATACACATTACAAGAAAAAGGGAGTCTGAACTACATTGCAAGGTACAGAAAAAAGCATGTGGCATAGGCATGCTTGCCAGGGCATCAGAACTGTATTCCTCTACAAATTTCAGCGGCATGATAAGATATAGATATGCATCATTTTCCAAAATACTGTTTTATGAAGAATTGTTATTTCATATCATGATAATCTGGATTAGGTTCAGTCATTTTTTAAGTGTATTAATTAAACATCTACCCAATCTTAAAGGTTTCTCAAATATTTCTGTGAATTTATATAAGCATACATAAAAGTATTCAAAAGGTAAGAAGTACTAAACAGAAGATCTGATCTAGTACTAAGCAGGAATAATTGATCCTCTTGAAAGATCCATCACTAAGAGGATCAATTGTGTTACTTTTCTGTCAAAAACCTAAGGTAAATTCATAACACTGTAATGACAACAGCTAAAATTTATTGGGTACTGACTATATATATATACATATAAAGAGAGAGTATATATATTTACATATATATAAAGAGAAAGGACTACATATTTGTGCATATATATACATATATATATCAGGAATAACTCTAAGAACACATACTCATTTAATCACTAAACTACAATTTGTTATTGGTATCATTAATGTTTTGCCTGACTTCAGAGACTTGAACATGAAACAATTATATTACTCTTATGAAATATATTAAGCTATTCTCTTTACATAAGTTTATTGCATTTCATTTTTCCCCTGCTGAATATTTTTTCATTGAAAACTTTTAAGAGAATACAACTATTTCCCTGTACCTTCTCTATGTTTAGAGTTTAATAATGTGTCAAATGAATAAAGGGTACTTATGTTATTAATATACTCTATGCTTATATTGTGAAGATCTCCCTATTTGTCTGAACAGGTGATATTTAAAAGATGAGTTAGAACTCAATTGAGTGGTCAGGTCTGTGCAGATACCGTGTAATTGAAAATGAATCAAAGCCACAATTATAATTTCTATTGATTTTGATAGTGTTACAATATTTATGTTTATGTTAATTTCTTTAATTTGGAGAGTGTTTCCAAAGGTCATTCAATTGAAATTATTTAAATGATATTTTTTTAAGCATTATTTTATCATTTTCCTTATTTCCTTCTCCTTGTATCCCTCTTGATAAAGCATCATGGCTCATAATCAACTTGCTTCTATTGTTGAGCTGGATACTATTCTATGTTCACAAGTTTTTTAAACATGAGCTTTGACAAAAATCTTTTCCCCAAATACCTAGCAAAAGGTAGCACATTCTTGCAGAGGTTTCTGAAAATTTTGACCTTACACTACTTTCAAGACAGATTTATTATGATGCATATCAGAAATACAACATCAACAGTGGAAAAGATGATGTAAGACAAGATGTTGAAATGAGATAGGAAAAACATTATTAAAGAAGAACCAAGATTCCTCTACTTTTTTTGATCATTCTGTTCTGGACTCTACTACTTCTGTTTTACTAGGCCTAATTGCTGACTTGAACTTTGTAAACATACTATACTTTGTCCAGCTCTGTGCATCTGTTCAGAACCACTCTCTGAAAATGCCCTTTCTTCTCTGGTCTATTTGCTCAATACTTGGCCAATTTCAGGTTTTAACTTTAAAGTGCTTTTCCTTTTGAAGTACATTTTGATTCCTATCCATAAGATAGAGCTGTCAATTCCTTTTTTTTAACCAAGTTAACTGATTGTCTCATTCTTTGATTTAAGTAAACATAATATTGCTTTGATTTTTTTCTGCTTATATGTCAAATTTTTCTTTACACAATGCATTGTAAACACCTGGAGCATTTTAGCAACAGCTAACAAGTAATAGGAGATGGATGAGGTATTTGTTTTATTAGTGAATTAATTAATCACATAAAATATTTTCTTGCTTTGTAGTTTTCCCTTAGGTCAGTTCATAATCAGTACAGCTGGTGCATACAAAGGACCCCTGATATTTTATCATGTGTGGAAATAAGCATTTTGCCAAGACAAATTGGGAAAACCTGGGCTTTCAATAAACACTACAGGGCACAATAATCAGTACAGGACAAATTATTTTTGTTCTCTAAGAAAAAATATTTATATTTCCAAAGCATCCATAGCTTCATCAATACAATTATATATAATGACATTTTATTTCTCAAAATGGAAATTATGTGAATTAAGGAATATAAAACTTTATTATTTACTCTGCAAATACTTTTTTTTCTAAGGTAGCAAATTTTGTTGTTTATTTTTCTCTATTCGTTGCAATTAGCTTGACCAATATTTGGAGGGAAAAATTAATTCAGTAGACTCAGAATGTAAACACTTGATAAGAAATAAATTGCCAAGTGGAAAATGGAGAGATCCTGACCATAGTTTATTAAGACATCAAAATTTCTGTCTTCTCTTTGATTTGTGTTAACTTAAATCTCTTCTGAGAGCCTCCTTATCAGAGGAATAAGAATGATCTGTAGAGAGGGAGGTTGGGCAATTAGATCTGATGCTCAAAGGAGAGCACAAAATTGAAGCTTATTACTCTTACATTAGTTCAAGAGTACTGATAGCAGGCATTTGATCGAGTACATACTATCTATCTAGAAAAATAATTCAGATCAATAGAAAGGTGACCAGATTTGTCAAGTATAATAAATCTTTCAGAGCAATAAAGAGATTTTAGCATTTGGCAGGTTGGAAGATTGTGTGTTAAAACCTTGACTTCTTTGTATTAATGGGATATTTAGTTTTTATATTTGAAAGGAAGTCTGTTTATGTAGGCTGCTATCAGTCATTAAATATTACAGGGAGAGAACAGCATCTTAAAAAAGACACATTTATTTTCCTTTCCGTATGTAAAAAAAATCTAATCTGGGGACTATTAAGGAGAATAAAAAGAAAGCTCATATTAGGTTGGTACAAGGTTTATCTTTGGAAATTCCATAACTAAGCTCTATAAGACTATATTTTGTTCTTGCAAGTTGATTACAAACATGATACTCCTTGGGTGCTGGAGCAATAGTATAACAAAAGTAGGGCACTTGTCTTACACATAGCTGACCTGGGTACTATCTATGGCATCCAATCCCCACATGAAGTGATCCCTGATTTCAGAGTCAGAAATAAGTCCTGAGTATTCCTGGGTATAACCTCAAAACAAAGAAAACAAGAAAAAAAAACAAAATTAATATTTTTATGAATATTATACACACAGTAATTATTAGTTTATTCATGTTAGTTTTGTGTTGAATCATTTTCACCATTTTTCATAATGAGCACAACCACATTTTGATGGACTCTAGGGGAAAAATATTCACTTCAGTTATTATTTAGTTTATTAATTTTTTAATATACTGAGTTATTTTGCCATAAAGAAAAATTTGCCTTTGTAATTTTATTTTCCTTTTGCAACTCTGACATTTTAAAGTTTAGTTTTTCCATCTTATCTAAGCATGATGATGAGTGTGCTTCTTCTAGTCTACTTTTTCTTCTTTCTTCTTAACAATCTGATGTGTAGCTATCTGGCCTGTTCTAACTGGTAATCCCCCTAAAATTTTAAAGTAATAATTTGATAATTATGGAGGGAAATTTGAGAAAACACTTGAGAAAAAATATATATATAATAGTTGCCCTTTTCGTGTGATATTCACTTAAAGTACATGCATTATTTTTTATTTTGGGGTCACACCCGGTGATGCACAAGGGTTACTCCTGACTCATGCACTCGGATTTATTCCTGGCGATGCTCAGGGCACCATATAGGATGCTGGGAATCAAACCCGGATTGGCCGGGTGCAAGGCAAACGCCCTACCTGCTGTGCTATCGCTCCAGCCCCAGGATATGCATTTTTTTACATAGCAACTGTACATTCAGATTATTCACCAGGCTTTGAAAGAATGAATGAGTAGAAGAAAAACATCTTTTCCTCTTTGAGTAGTGTTTCATCAACTGTTATCATACCAAATAATGACACAAATTGGAATTTCAACTATGTTTGTTCCAAAGTTTATAATCATTGCAAGTTGATAACAGTGTACATTGGTGTGGAGTAGTAGGGATACTTAGTTCCTGTAGAAGTTAAACCATTCTTTAATGTAGAACTTCTCTCCCTAGAAATTAGTGGATTTCCTTCCTAAAAATTAGAAGCAGTCACACTAATGGCCCATGTGTATTTGTGAAATCTAAATTGTACGTGCTTACATCTATTATTCGCTTTCTTTCCTCACTTTCTACAATCCCATGGCCCTTCTTTCCTTTTCTTTCTCTTTTTGTCATCTGTATATTTTTTTTTTGCAAAAAATTGATCAGCCAGCAGTTGCTCCCTCAATGAAATAACAACTTCCTTTTTTCTTTCACTGACTCTTGACTTGATTCAAAGTTTGTAGATCCATTGGTGGGAAAAGAGAAGGGTGGATCTTTTGTCTACTGGGACTGGAGAGGGCAAACAATATAGGCTCCTATCTGCATCAGTTAGATAGTACTGTTTTACACTGGTCTCTGTTCTTTTATAACGATGTCTCACACTTTGCTTCATTTAATTTCAATCAATTTTGGAGAGTAGTAGTTCAACATATGAATATGTGGTTATAAAATTTAGTGCACATCCTTTCATTGGCCTTTGTATTCTCCTAAAATATTTATAACTATATACACCTGGCATCTCCAGAATCAAAAAAGCTAGAGAAATCCTGATTTGCTATACAAGATTCATATGCCTCTATTATACTATTTTATTTGAATTTTTAAAATATTGATCTCTTTCCTTATTATGATTAATCTAAAATATTTTAAAATTATGTTTATTATTCAATGGTGTGATGCATAATCCTAGCATAATTAATTTTACAGTATTACCTATTTTCTGGAAAACTCACTGTAATTTTTACGTCAAGCTATTTCTATTTTGATGTAGTAATCTTTCCTCCTTTACTTAGAAAGGAACTCAGAAAATTTGTCAAAACTCAAGGGGTTAGTGTTAGTATTTCCCTGCATATGTATATTTATATCCTAGCTTGTTAAGTGTTTAAACAGTTTATTACTAAGATAAATTTAGAAATGTAAAAATTCATGTTAAATTAGAAAAATATTCATGAATTCTATTTTTTTCTTGAAAATACATGCCAAATATCTCAAACTGACACTTAAGAACTCAAACTTCATTCACACATTTGTTTGTTCCGTGTTTTTTTAATGTTGTCTTATTTATAATTGGTTATGTAGGTTTTGGGACAAGTAGAAACTTTGTAGTTTGCCATATAGTCACAACTTTAATATCATCATATCATCTTCTTAATCTGTAGAGCCTTGGGAATTTTCATTCATATATTTAAAAGATAGGCAGTGTTATATAGGTGTATTTGTTAGATATATCAATTTTTTGTCTACTTCTAGAGATTTAAAAACAGCAAGTGAAGCTTGCTCTTCAAGCCCATTTTTTGCCTTGAATATGCATCTTGCTTGTTTGTCTCTATGTTCTTTGCTTGCTTATTTCCACTTCATAGATGGCTGTTTTCTCTCTTGAAGGTATATTTCTCGCTTTCTCTTTCTCTCCCCTCACGTCCTTCTAAATAAGTTTTAATCAGAACTGCCTTACTTCACACACACACAGAAAGTAAGTGACTGAAGATAAGCAACTTAGGCAAAAGCTAATTTTTAGGATGCTATCATTTAAAAAATATTGATAAATGTTAATTACTATTTATATAGTTTAACTATAACAAAAATAACCTAATAATTTACTGACATGATGCAATTTACATACAAAGTCACTGCTTTAAGAATAATTCAAATTTTAGAAGATTCAGATTAAATTGTATGTCTTCTTTTGAAAATATGAAAAATGAGTAATGTTTTTATTACCATGGGCGGTAGAGTTTTATATCATTATATGCTGTCACAAATATTTTCATGGCTCTAGTCATAGCGCAGTGGGTAGAGCGTTCGCCTTGCACGTGGCCAACATGGTTCGATTCCTCTGCCCCTCTTGGAGAGCCCAGCAAGTTCCCAAGAGTATCTCACCTGATGGCAGAGCCTGACAAGCTACCTGTGGTGCATTGGATATGCCAAAAAGAGTAGCAAGAAGTCTCACTATGGAGATGTTACTCGTGCCCGCTCGAGCAAATCGATGAACAATGGGATGACAGTGACAGTGACATAAGTCAATGTCCTACCTCTTTTAACTCTATGAGTTAAGACTAATACTCTACGTTCCTATAATTTTGGTGACAAAGCAAAAGTCCCAAGTGAAACCACTTAATCAAAGTGACGGCAGTACTGGCTTACACGATTGAAAAGTTTAACAATAAAGTCATCTTAATGAACATGAGAATACTAAGATGTCAAGAGTTCTGTGATAGCTTTGATTGTCTTTATTCATAATTATTCTCTCTATTTTTATTCTCAGTTAAAACAATATTTACTTAAATTTATTTCACTGTAAGAAATTTCAAAGGCCTCTTTAACCTGGGGCCTGTTATGCAAAGTCTGTAAAAACAAGCAGTTTCCATGGTAGTACACACAGCCTGTGGCTTACCTGTGCTGTTCTAGAGGCCCTTGGAGACAGTCCTCTGCAGTAGGGACCTTTCTATCTGTTCTCATGCTCACTCTGATCGAAGGCTCCTAATATGTGTGGGTGGGGGTTTGGGTGGGGAGGAGGCCTTGGGAAAACCCAGGGCATAGTGGTCAGGCTCCATGTTGGCCAAGTCATTGTGCTGATTCTCTCCTAACCGGGAAATAAGGAGCACGTGATTGAGACACTGCTTGTTCAAATTCCAATTCCATGACTACCAAACGATCCAAGAAATGGGGTTTTACCACATTGAATGCAAATGAGTTTGAAGACATGGTGGCTAAAAAGAAACTCATCTCAGATGGCCTTGTGGCCAAATATGTCCTGAATTGTGGGTCTCAGTCCACTCGTGAGAGTCTTGAGTGCTCCATCTTCACCCTGGTAACTAGTCCCTGCTCCCGCTTATCTCATCCCCACCACACTACAATAAACCCTACTTCTCCACCATAAAAAAGAATAGAAAAGAAAAAAGAAGGGCGGTGGGGAAGAAATTTCAAAGGCAAGTGATTTTTTTTTCCTTAATAAGCATTTCAACAAATCTCAGATATGTCATTTGTTCAAACCAGTGTTTATCAATGGCCAATGGTTCCTGTCTTAAGGCATTGGGGTAAACCAAGCATTATTTTCTGAGAACAGGGTGTTAGGTCAACTAAGCTTTGGAACCTCTGGCTTAGGAGAAATAATCTTAACAAGCATCCTGTCTATTGCTTTTAGTTATTCAGTTAATGGAAACATGTTGATTTGTATATATTTGGTCAAAGTCCCAGACCCTAATAGAACAACTTGCATTGACTAAGAGTAAGACATAAAGAGCAAATAAAAGTGTATTCATTAATTCATTACTGCATGATATTAATTTATTTTATTACGTATGCTTTTTTTAGCATGGCACAACTGTATTATAATCTGATATAGACACATTTAAAATTCTCTCTAGTATTATATCACCTATTATCTCATGCAATTTCTAAACACAACTTGTAGTTCTGGTCATATAATTAATATGCTATATATATTTATTATTTTTTTGCTTAGAGTAAGTAAGATGTGACATCTTTTATTATGAAACATACCCCCACTATGCATAATGTATAATGATGAGAAATATGAAACACTGTAAAACTCTCACTGTATGGAGAAAGCATTTACCATTTCATACCAGAAATATGGGAGTTATTTTGTAGAAATAGCAAGAACGTTCTAATCTTCAGTAAATAAAGTTACCTAGTATAACAACAATCTGCTTATTTCTAACTAAGATGTTTTCCCATTTCCATTTTCTACTTACAACACATTTGAGAAGAATATTTGGAAAAATACTTTTCTGTTGATTGGTACAGCTTAATATTCTTTTTCCCTACATGTTGGGATCACTGTATTTGGGTGATTCTTCAGAAGTTAAGCAATTATAGGAAATTCCAGGAAGGTGGCTCAAAGAGCACATGTTTTGAGTATAATTGCCCCCTTTCCTGCCCTGACCCAAACATTACCTTAAGCGTTTCAGGGATAATTTCCTGCCAAGCAACAGTCGGATTGACTCCCTGAAGTACTGCTTGGTATGGTTAAAACCAATTCTAAAACTTATTAATTTTGATAATTAGTAATTTAATCACAGCACAATCATAGTTTTGTTGCCATCTAGTTGATGTTTATTCAACACTGTTCAGAGGACTCTTTTCCAAGACAAGAACTGTAGAAGCTTTTCATATTTATCTTGACATAATTATTCTGATTTCCTTTGACAGTAGTTTTTGTTTATTTTGTTTTTATTCACATACATCAGTACTCAGGGATTACTCCTGGCTCTGCACTCTGGAATGATGCCTAATGTTGCTTGGAGGACCATCTGGGATGCTGATGATTGAACCCAGGTTCAGGGCATGCTAAGCAATTGCTCTACCTACCTTACTATATCTCTATCCCATGACAGTAATCTTTAGAAGTGTCCAATAACCAGCATAAATGACTTCCAACATACTTTATTTATGTCTCCAACTCTAAAAAAAAAATAATAGCCTATTCTTAACTCAAATGAATAACTTGATCTCTCCCTCTCTCCCCCACATTCTCTCTTTCTCTCTCTCTCTCTCTCTCTCTCTCTCTCTCTCTCTCTCTCTCTCTCTCTCTCTCTCTCTCTCTGTGTCTCACTTTTCTCTGTTGCTCTCTCTCATATTCTGAACTTACTTTTTTACCATTCATAGGCAGGTTGTATAAATTTGAAGACATTTTAAAATTTGTCTTATGTTCTGTTATTTATCTAAATTTCTGTTTTTAGTGTGACCTGAGAGTACAATTCCCTTAGGACTAAATTATACATGACTAATCATGTATCTTTGAGGTCTTTAACAAGGGAAAAGCATCTCTATGTTATAATGTTTTTATTCTCCTTGATGTTCTGATCAAGTCAGATATCCCTTATCTATAGTAATCAACATAAGAGCATACATAATGAGAAGCCAAAAAAATTAAGTATCATCTTCTTTTTGTATAAAATTACCAAAAGTTTATGTCTAGGCAAATTCATGATCTATGGTTCAGTTTACAATAATCTATCTGTAAATAGGTTGCCAATTATAATCAGAGGCTTACACTCTATTGCCACAGTATCTGTAATGTTGTATTTTAGCATATTTAGTATTCAAAATTCAAGTTCTTTCATTTTAATGTTTTACATAGGGCATTGGATATATTTGACTATTTATTTTAAATTTTAAGATATGCATTTACAATTAGTCATTGAATATCATATTCATATTTTTCTAATTGGCACATAAAATATGTCATTCTAAAAGAGTAATCACATATAAATTGATAAAATTTTAAGATATCAAAGTTATCTTTCAAGTGACAAGAATAAATATTAATTTGGTTTGGGGATGTATTTTCCATTCTGCTAAATAGTATATGGAAAACATTTGCTTCCAAATATTCTCAGTGTATCACTGAGAATATTTTAAATTTTAGCTCTAAACTTTTCTGGGTTGTTTTAATTGCCAATTAACTCTTCTACATTGTGTCAATGGTATCCAAATTTGGTTGGGTACCAAAATATTCTGCACATAGGTCACTTAAATCTGAGTATAACTTTATTTATGCTTCAATGTTAGTTTCTCAGTATTAACCACATTTTTAACTTTTAGTTTGCTGTTATTAAGTACAAAGCTTAACCAAGCAAGACTAATTTTTATTAAGAATCAATTGATATTCACTAACAACAAGAAAGAGCTAAAGTAGTATCAATTTGTCCTTCAATATTGGCCAGTTAATTCTATAATATGGGAAAATATTTGACAAAGTAAAGCATACTATTTAGTTATTTCAACTGTGAAAAAATACAGACTAGGAAATTATTTTTGAAATAATTATTACAATGGTCAAATTACTTCAGGAAGATCGCTCTTCTCTCAGCTCAGTTCTTTTTTTTCACATCAATACTCTACTATTTTAATAAATGCTCATGTAGCGGACCCTCTGCGCCTAAAGACTTTGATTCCAGAGATGTAACACATTCGGGCATCCAGCGCAGCATCCGATAGCGATGCATTGGGACTGCGAACTGGGCTACAACTGTGCTGCCGGGTGTGGATTTCTTTTTCCTCCCCACCCTGTCTTCCTGCATGGAAAGCGGCGGCTTGGCGCCACCCACATGACAGGCGCCATCTTCTGTGACTCCAAACCCAGAGGTATTCGGTTTTTACTTTTGGGGCTCCCAGGAACTCATGGGAAGGGGGCGTAACCGGCACGCCCTCGGCCCAGATAAATCCAGAGCCGCTGAGCGCGAATCGGACATTCTGTGCCTAAAGACTTTGAATTCAGAGACTTCTTACAGCAATGCACTGGGACTGTGAGCTGGGCTATGTAATTTCTGGCAGAATTTTCCCTGGACTTTATACAGAAATCCAAAACCGCGCGGACGCGGCCGAGGCCGCGCGTCTTAACATTTATAATTGTCAGCAATGTGAAACGGTTCCTTTTGAACAGGTCTGACTTGGGGGGGAAACTCCAAATAATAACAGTAAGTTTTTGTTGAAATATTGAAGGTTTTTAATGTAGCAGCCACCTCTTTGGACTGTGAACTAAGTAAAAGCCTCACGCTGGCCGACGCGGCGTGGCGTACACCATACTATGAGGCGCGGGAAGGAGGATGAGGGGGAAAAAGAAAAAAAAAAGGGAAAAGGAAAAAGGAAAAAAAAAAGAGAGAGAGAGTTATGTACTTGTAGCAGTGGGGCTACATATCTCTTCATTTCCAGCAATGAAAAACTAATTATCAAATGTAGTAGGTCTGTCTCTCTTGGTTGGAAACTCCAACAACTATAGTGAGCTTTGTGTTGAATTATGGAATGTAATCAAGGTAAAGAAAAAATGAAGTGAAATTCATTAGTTATACAGTAAGGGGTAGGGGGTGGGGGCGGGGGGTATACTGGGTTTTCTGGTGGTGGAATATGGGCACTGGTGAAGGGATGGGTGTTTGAATATTGTATAACTGACATAAAAACCTGAGAACTTTGTAACTTTCCACATGGTGATTTAATAAAAAGTTTAAAAAAAAAATAAATGCTCATGTAGTCAATGTTACAAATAATGGATTTTACAAATTTATAACTTATGCTTGTATTTTTCAATTCTGCCCCAGATTTTAATAGACTAACTTAGGTCCAATATATGGAGATTCTTATTCATTTGGTATTATAATATTTATACCTCCTCTGATAGTCCACAGGGTTTGAGAGAATTTTCCTAGTTCATGGTAGTTTTTAGAATCAATTAGAGTATACCTTTACAATGTCATAAAACAATATGCTTATTTGGTTGGTGCAAACTTACATACTATTAAAAGAAATCAAGAAGGTGTTCTGGGGAGCTGGAGTGATAGCACAGTGGGTAGGGCATTTGCCTTTTACGTGGCCGACCCGGGTTCGATTCCCAGCATCCCATATGGTCCCCTGAGCATCACCAGGAGTGATTCCTGAGTGCAGAGCCAGGAATAACCCCTGTGCATCGCCAGGTGTTACCCAAAAAGAAAAAAAAAATAAGGTGTTCTGGTTATACCTTGCGAATTAATAATTAATTTATGTTACAGAATAAATTATTATTCTTACTATTTTTGGGGGGAAGAGGAGAGTCCAAGAAGTGCATTGGGGAATCAAGGTTCACTGCCAACATTTGGCTGACTGGATCAATGATTTGATGCTAGAGTCTTATGCTATCCTGTTGCTTGAACCCCTAAGGTGACAGGAACCATCTGGAACATTTGAGTTGTGATTTGGTGTCCTTCTGGGCAACACTCAGTTATCTCAGGAGTATGCATGCAGTTGCAGATGACACTTAGGTCTGGAAAATGCAAGGTATGTTCCCTATCCCCTATACTAAGTCACTGGTTCCAGATTCTGTGTAAAAACAGAAAAGAAAGGGAAGGAGCGGGACACCGCACTGGGCACAGGACAGCAGCACTGTCTTTCCCGCCACCTGCGTTCAGTAGTCTCCAGCCTCTTCCCCACCCCGGGGAGGTTGATGGTGATTATGAGGCAGGCGAAGGAAGGAACGGAGCCAAGCTGGTTGGTCTCAGTTGCAGTTTGTTCCAATCTCCTCTCTATACATTCCCGTCTCTCTCTCTCTGCTTCTTCCCCCAAACCCCCTTATACTGCCACCTTAAATCCCCCCGCATCAGGGGCCAGGGCTTACACATAGGTGTGGTTACAATTAATAGGGGGTAAAGTTCTATCCCTTAGGGGATGCTTCTTCTAGGACAGACTCTCTTTCAGCAGGACACCCACGAAAGAGCAGAATCCCATGGGTGTGTTTCTCTTCTCCTTGTCCAACTAACATATAAGTATTCATATTATTAATCATTTTGTATGGACATAGCAAGAGATGAATTGAGCTTATAGAATTGGTCTCCTAGGGTCATCTCGATCTCAGACTACAGTGCTCAGGCCAGATTAGTCTTTCCTATCCCTAGCAGAGCCCTAGTCTCATCGTTGCTTTTGGATCATGACATGACATGTCCATGACCAAGCTCTTAACATATAGTTAAGCATTAGATGCTTTGGCCAGGCCCATCTCGATGCCAGGGTAGCACACAACTCACTGCTTGCCCTGGGTCTGTCCTGTCCCTCGTCGGGACCCTGCTTTTGGGGGTGCTAGGAAGTAAGGGCAGCTGAGGCTTAAGTCGAGAAAGCAGATGCCCGGGAGTGAATAATATTTGAAGCCAATTAAATCCCATGTCACCCAAGCATATTAACAATTGTCTTTCTTTGTCCATACAAAAAGGATATTGCTTTAAAGTAAACTATTCAAAAAACACAAGAAGAGGAGAAAAGGCAATATTAACTTACAATACTAGTTCACTGTCCTAGCAAGGTCTGACCTTACAAATTAACAGAGTCTGATTAGGGGAAGACCTGAATGACTAGTTGGGGAAGGGAGCATAGAAGTGATTACAGATAAACAAAGGAAAAGGAGTGACTCGGGAAGCACCATGATGGGAGTGACTGATATACCTAAGCTTCTAGTGGCAAGGGGAACAGGACATACCAATGTAGTCTAGAATAGTTTAGAGATTATTACTAGATAAAGCTAAAGTCTTTATAGCAAGGGAGAAAGAACAAAGCAAAGTCAGGCCTAAAATATTTAGAGCTATATTCCAACGAGATTCAAATACTATTATTTATTATTATTATTATTACTATTATTATTATTATTGTCACAACCCCCAGTGTTCATAGCTTACTCCTGACTCTGAGTTCAGGGCTTGGGGATTACTCTTGGAGCACTGAAGAGACAGTTTTGGGTACTGGAGTGTTTGGCTACATGCAAGGCAAACACCCTATCCACTGTACTATCATTCTGCCCCCTCAAATCAATTTAATTATAAATATACCATTAGCATATGTCAACTATCAAATAGCACATATTCTTTCTTAAATCAGTTTCTTCTATAACTAGTTTTGTTTGTTTGCTTTTGTTTTGAGTTCACACTCAGTGATGCTCAGGGCTTCCTCCTGGCTTGGTACTCAGGAATCATTCCTGGATGGCTGATGGCTTAGAGAACTTATACGGGGTACCAGGTTTGATGAATCCAAGTTGCTGGTAACTGTGAAAGGCAAATGCCACCCACACATTCCACTTCTTATTCCTTCTTTTAAATACTGTTTCAGGACTGCTAGGTTAGAAGAGCCTTACCTTGAACAGACTGACCTGGTTTTATCCCTGGCATCACATATGATCTCCTGAGCCCTGAATGCAGGATCAAGAGTAATCCCTCAGTACCTCAAGGTATAGTCCCAAAACACCAACCCAAAGAGCAAAGCAAAAATGAGTGCTGGACACACATAAATATAGAAATTAATTGAAATCTTAGGAAAACAGTACTGAGTATTACAAAAAAACTGCCATAATTAATCTCAAATAACAGTTAATAAATTACTTTAGTACTTAAAAAATTAAGCACTATTTCACTGCACTTTTTTTCAAACAGAAAACAAATATTTGCTGTATTAAATCTGAAATGAATTGGTTGGTCTTTTGTGTGCCACTGTGCAAAATATTCCACTAATTCATTACTTTGAAAGAGCTTAAAGAGAATAATATGCAAGATTAATGAAATAAACTTAGAGAAGAACAGAAATATTATTTGGAACAAAAAGGAGATAAGCCTGAATAGGTACAAAATATATCAGATTATAATATAAGAAATATAAGAAAAAATGTGAATGTTTTACAAGTAAATTTTAGAATGTAAAATCTTCTTACTATATATACACTATTATATATAGCATAATTTGCTCATCATAAATTGTTAATCCTATTAAATGACAAATGAAGCACTGAACAATCTGAAATTCTTAAAACTAAGTGGTTAAAATGTGTAAACAATCCCCCAAACAATTACAAAAATCTAACCAACCAAAAAAGCGATAATGACATCAATAAAGAAATATTAGATTAAGTTCATTTTGTAATAGAAAATGTTTAAACTGCTGATAAACACTGAAAAGTCATAAGCTGATCTCACTAATTAAAAAGGCTGCAAAAATTAAAGACATGTAGAATGGACACTTATCTATAAGTACTGAGTTATTCAGATTTACATTAAAAAGCTAATATAATTCAAAATTAGAGACTCTGCATAATTTATTATATAAATACTAAAAATTTAAAATACTACTACAGTAGTATGTGCAACAAAAATTTTGTAAGATCAAATATAAACCTATGTTAAAAATTATAAGAAATTAAGTGAGTAACTAAAACTTAAAAAAAGACTGCTAAAAATTGATTGCAGGAAAAGCAGACTTATTTTTGTCTTTACAACATTATTGAGAGTTTCAGTCAATTAATAATAGAAACAATTAATATAATTGAAACTATCAAGAATAATAGCTGAATATATTAATGCAAATCTTGCTTTTCAACCTCATGTTCTACCTTGAACATGAATCTTAACTTGCTTGTCTGTGTGTTTCTTTGCTTGCCTATTTCCACTCTACACAAGCTTCTATTTTCTCTAAAATAGAAAGAAAGAAAGGCTAAAAAAATGAGACAATTAGCTATGAAAAATTTTAAATAATGTATATAAGCCATGAAAGTATAGTGGGTTTGATTCCTGCTGTCCCATACAGTCCCCTGAGCCCCACCAGGATTGATCCCTGAGTCCAGAACCAGAAGTGATTCCTGTCCACAGAGCAAGGAGTAAGCCTTGAGCACCACTAAGTGTAGCACAAAAACCAAAATAAGTAAATAAATAAAATAGCCAAGAATTAAAAACAATCCAAGTTCTCATCAACTGACAAATTTACAAGAAAAGGATGTGAAAGTCATGCACAGTAGAATACTACTCAGCTACAAAAAGATGAAGTCCTGACATTTACAACAACAGGAATGAAGCTAGAAAATATTGTTCAAGTGTTTCAGAGGATGAGCAGAGAGGGAATAAAAAGAGAAAGATGGGGCTAAACCTCTGGTGGTTCATATTACACAACCTAGTGAGCTGATGACATCATCTTACATTCTCATATAAGGGCATGTGGTGTCTGATTAGTTGTCAAACAATCACCGTATACACTCACTTACAAACAGATTGGTTATTAAAATTGGGCAGTCCATAGGGTGTAACCAATTAGAGAGCAGAAACGATTAAGGGAGCGTGATAAAATATGTATACAAGAACTGGTCATAGCATAGTAGAGGCTTCTTTTTCCTTTACCTGTTTCTGACCTTCCTGCCTATCTTAGCCTTGCTGACTCACTTGGTCTGTACAAATTTGAGCTATTAAAGAGTTGTAAAATTGAAGACTTGTGGTGGCTAGAAGATTTATGGTTAATAATTAGATACACAGTCCTCAAGGGTACACAGCAAATAACATAATAACAAAAGTAACCAGACAAGAGCTAACACTTTATGATTTTATTCATATATGGAATACAGAAAAAAAAGTAAACTTTTGAAATATAATCTCAATTCATAATTTTTAGAGGAAAGGGGTTAATGAAACAGTTAAGGGAATAGCAAATCATGACAATGAGAACATACCCATAGACATATTTTTTTTTCAGTTTTTCACTTCTAAAAATAATACAGTATCACCACTAGAGGATGTTGGGAGGACCCATTAGGGTTGGAAGATGCAAACTAAAAGTAGACTATAGACCGAACATGAAGGTCACTCAATACCTCTATTGCAAACTACAACACCCAAAAGGAAATAGAACAAAAGGGAATGCCCTGCCGCAGAAGCAGGGTGGGGTGGTGGGGGATGGAATAGGGGTGGTGAGAGGGATACTGGGATCATTGGTGGAGGTGAATGGGCACTGGTGGAGGAATGGGTAAATGATAACTGTATGAGTGAAATGCAAACACAAAAGTTCATAAGTTTGTAACTGTACATCACAGTGATTCTCCAATAAAAAATTTTAAAAATTAGTAAATAAAAATAAAAATAATGCAGTGCCATTAGTTAATGTTTCTTCAATAAAAATAAAACAACAGAAATTATTTCAATATCCTATTAAACAAAATGATCATTATCCTGTGAAACAAAATGTTTGTGCTTTCCTAATAAAAAGAATGTAACATTAGAATGTATTCAAGTATTATGGTGTATTTTAAGATATAAAGGATAATAAACTATTTAACAAATTCATTCATATTGAAATATTTTATGCAACTGAGTGTTGATGTTAAAGATTTGTGGTATTGATTATTAAATACATTTTTATCAAATAATTGTCATTCTAGAAGTAAAATTTTTTACTTACAAATTTACAAGTCAATTTTAGGTGATAAAACACTAAAGATACAATATTTTAACTCAGAAAAAATAGTACAAAATGCACCAATATCATCAGAGTAAACTTTCCATTAAAAAAAAAGTTTGAATCTGGGGCTGGAGCGATAGCACAGAGGGTAGGGCATTTGCCTTGCAAGCGGCCGACCCGGGATCTAGTCCCAGCATCCCATATAGTCCCCTGAGCACCACCAGGAGTAATTCCTGAGTGCAAAGCCAGGAGTAACTCTTGTACATCATCGGGTGTGACCCAAAAAGCAAAGAGAAAAAAAAAGTGTGAATCCAAACCATAAGGTACATTGAAGACAATGTTGGCGAAACCCTCCACGATATTGAAGATAAAGGTATCTTCAAAGGTGGCACGGAACTAAGCAATCTAGTAAAAACAGAGATCAACAAATGGGACTACATTAAACTAAAAAGCTTCTGCACCGCAAGAGATACATTGACCAGAATCCAAAGACTATCCACAGAATGGGAAAGGATATTTACACATTACCCATCAGATAAGGGGTTGATATCAATGGTATATAAAGCACTGGTTGAACTCTACAAGAAGAAAACATCCAACCCCATCAAAAAATGGGGCGAAGAAATGAACAGAAACTTTACCAAGGAAGAAATACGAATGGCCAAAAGGCACATGAAAAAGTGCTCTGCATCACTAATCATCAGAGAGATGCAGATCAAAACAACTTTGAGATACCACCTCACACCACAGAGACTAGCACACATCCAAAAGAACAAAAGCAACCGCTGTTGGAGAGGATGTGGGGAGAAAGGGACCCTTCTTCACTGCTGGTGGGAATGCCGACTGGTTCAGCCCTTCTGGAAAACAATTTGGACGACTCTCAAAAAATTAGATATTGAATTCCCATTTGACCCAGCAATACCACTGCTGGGAATATATCCCAGAGAGGCAAAAAAGTACAATCGAAACAACATCTGCACATGTATGTTCATCGCAGCACTGTTTACAATAGCCAGAATCTGGAAAAAACCCGAATGCCCCAGAACGGATGACTGGTTGAGGAAACTTTGGTACATCTATACAATGGAATACTATGCAGCTGTTAGAAAAAAGGAGGTCAAGAATTTTGTAGTTAAGTGGATGGGCATGAAAAGTTTCATGCTGAGTGAAATGAGTCAGAAAGAGAGAGACAGACATAGAACGATTGCACTCATCTATGGTATATAGAATAACAGAGTGGGAGACTATCACCCAAGAACTGTAGAAATAAGTACCAGGAGGTTGACTCCATGGCTTCGAGGCTGGCCTCATGTTCCGGGGAAAGGTCAACTCAGAGAAGCGATCACCAACTACATTGTAGTCGAAGGCCATGTGGGGGAAGGGAGTTGCGGGCTGAATGAGGGCTAGAGACTGAGCACAGCGGCCACTGAACACCTTTATTGCAAACCACAACAGCTAATTAGAGAGAGAGAACAGAAGGGAATGCCTTGCCACAGTGGCAGGGTGGGGTGGGGGGGAGATGGGATTGGGGAGGGTGGGAGGGACACTGGGTTTACGGGTGGTGGAGAATGGGCACTGGTGAAGGGATGGGTTCCCGAACTTTGTATGAGGGAAGTATAAGCACCAAAGTGTATAAATCTGTAACTGTACCCTCACGGTGATTCTCTAATTAAAAATAAATAAAATTTAAAAAAAAATGAAAAAAAAAAAAGTGTGAATCAGTCCAAGAAAATGGCTGATAATTTCAACTACTGAGATTAAGAACTATAGTTATTCAAAATATACTGCAAAGAGGGATAGATTAGATAAGCTGCAAACTGGTAGGCTATATTGTTCCTATGTTTAAGCTAGAAATGATTGAAACTAGAATTCATTGCAATTCGGTAGAAAAAAAAACATTTAAAAGAAATCCTACTGCAGCTGGAGCTATAACACAGTGGTAGGGTGTTTTTCTTG
Source organism: Sorex araneus (assembly GCF_027595985.1). NCBI lineage: Eukaryota > Metazoa > Chordata > Mammalia > Eulipotyphla > Soricidae > Sorex > Sorex araneus. Next base: position 68,087,940 of record NC_073306.1, read on the forward strand.
CATATAGAAGACATGTCTTCATCTGAAGGACTCCGCATTTTCCTCCATGTCTGCCAGGAGTGATCTCTGAAGGCAGAGCCAGGAATAATAATTCCTGAGCATGACTGAACTTAAACACTGAAATTCCCTTACCACAACAGACAAATCAAACTTAATTTTTAAAATAAAAATGAAAATTAAGGGTTAGAGTGATTGTGAAGGGGTTGAGTGTCTTGCTTTCATTAAAAAAAGCAAGTTCTATACCCAGTAAGTCATATGAATCCAAGAGCAACAGCTGAGTAACTCTTGAGCAGCCTTTGGATACTGCCTAGAAAGATTACAGTCTCTCCATTACAACGCCCCAAAATGAAGTCATAGTGGTGGAAAAGGCAGCAGAGACAGAGAAGGGAACACCTAGTAGAGAATGTTGGGAGGACCCACTGGGGTTGAATGCTGCGTACCAAAAGTAAACTATAGACCGAGCATGATGGCTACTCAATACCTCTATTGCAAACTACAACACCCAAAAGGAGAGAGAACAAAATGGAATGTCCTGCCGCAGAGGCAGGATGAGGTGGTCGGAGTTGGGGTGGGGGTGTTGGGACGGATATTGGGATCATTGGTGGAGAAGAATGGGCATTGGTGGAGGGATGTAAACTAAATACAAACATTAAAGTTCATAAGTTTGTAACTGTACCCCATGGTGATTCACTAATAAAAATTTTTAAATAAATAAATAAATAAATAAATGTAGGTATAGAAAAAAATTATAATCTGTTATCAGAGAAGAGTAAGTTGAAATAACTCGTAAGATTAAGGAAACATGCATAACTACCTCTTTGTAATTTAAAAAAGCAAATTAAATCCACAAAGTGAATATTTTCTTAGTGTTAGTGTTTTTTAAAATAGGGTTAAAACTGACATTGTTATGAGAACTCATAATATTAGTAGAAATGTAAATTCGTATAACATCTTAGAAAATGTTAGTGAATAGGAATTTAGGAACTATGATCTAACAATTCTTTCGCTGCATATTTGCAGTTGCTTTTAAAGTTGACTCTTTATTCGGTTTGCTTAGACAAATTTTTGAAGGAAAACTGGACCATATTACTGCCAACAGATCTGGGTGAGTGAAAAGAATTTTCACATCTAGCAAGTTTTCACTGGAAAAGTGTTCACTTCAAAAATTCACTTTTGTTCTTGTGTAACGAGTCATATACAAAACTGCATATGTTTCTTAGAGAAATTCATTTCAGTATCAGAAGAATGGCTATATAATAAAATAATGGAAACAGAACCATAGTGATGATTTGTATTACATATATTATAAGAACATTATGATTCTCTAAGGAATTATGGAATACAATAAAAATTAAATGTTATATATGGCAAAGCTTTCAAAACACATAGAGACAGATATTTCTTTGTTAAAACTAGACAAAAGTGCATGAAAACAAGAGAAAAGTACATGAATAATGAGAATAGTGATTACCTCTGCTGGGGAATGAAAGGCATAATTGAAGCAGAGCACGTAGAGCTTTATAGATATGTGTTAATATAGATTGTAGGAAAATGAGCTATTCCTTTTATTGTAGTTAATTTTAACTCTTTTATATAATTATAAATGTAACTATATTAAATATTCTAAGAAAAAAGAACTCGGTGTTAGCTCATCTTAATTCAAACAGCTACTCTTTACTCACATTATCTTTCAGAGCTGCTTATTTAAGGTTGTCTTTGTGTATAAAAATATTTTCTAAAACCATGTGCCACAACTAGAGTGTACAAGCATGGAAACTAAATTCTTGTGATCCTAGGTCATCACTGCACAACAATGCAAGAAATGGAAAGGAGGTGGTAAAGTCATCAAAGATATATAGATTTTTTGCTTACACACCTCAAAAGGCTTCACATTTCTCTCTTTAGATCTATTTTTTTTATGGAACAATCAGTGTTGTAATGGTCATTTGGTAGAGCTTTTCACTCTGGTCCACATCAGAAACTATTCCTTTAGTCAAATACTTCTGAATACACTACTACCTTAGTCATAAATAATTTTATAGAAATGTAAGACATTATTATTTAAAATAGCAATTTAATGTTATCTAATCTAATTATGGACTTATGGCATATATTCTTGTGCCAATTCTAAACCAGATAATGCCATTATCGAATCACATGCTGACTTATTATAGGAATTTAATAAATTAATAAAACCATTTAAAAAGTTATTTTCAGTGACCATAGAGACAGCAGAATGAGTAAGGCACTTGTCTTGCATGCTGCCTACCCAGGTTCAAATCCTGGCAACCCAGAGAGTCCCACAAGGCCACCAGGAGTGATTCTGAGTGCAGAGCTAGGGATAACCCAAGAGCACTGCCTGGTGTGCCTCAAATGTCAAAAAATGATTTCCAAGTTGTCCTCAAACAAAACTACTGGGAATAAAATTTACTATGTGAGGAATATTATTGAAAAAAATCTACCTTAAAAATAAATCAATTTAATCACTGTCACTGTATCACTGTCATCTCATTGCTCATCAATTGCTCAAACAGACACCAGTAACGTCTCCATTCGTCCCAGTTGTGTGCTAATGTTGTCAGTGGCATCTGCTCACTCCAGTTACATGAAGAACACGTTACTGTTACTGTTTTTTGGGGTATCAAATACGTCATGGGTAGCTTTCCAGGCTCTGCCATATAGGCGAGATATCCTCAGTAGCTTGCCAGGCTCTCTGAGAGGGGCGGAGGCTTTGAGCTTATATAGCTGAGCTGGAGGTGGTTTGTGGGTGTGTCTCCCACATACCTAACTTTTGGCCACTTAATGGTGCCGCCAGCAGGTCAGACTGTACTTGTGGGGCGAGTGCATCAGCAGAATGATGATCCCTTCAGACTTCTAGATACCCCAAAATTGCTGCTTTGGCCAGACCTCAACAACTTGGCGCCAAGTTTACCAAGAAATTAAACCAATAACTTTAATAATTTTCATTTAAATTTGTATTTTAAATAAAATAAATTCACTTAAAATTCACTTAAAATTGCATTTTAAAACAAAATAAATACAATTAAATTAAAATAAATAAAAACAAATTGAAAACTTTATATTTAAAATTATATTAACCAATATAAATTTATTAAAACCTTTAATAAAATGATTATGTCTAACTTTAATCTATCTTAAATATATTCAATAAAAGCTTTATGTCTTAAATGTGTATTTCATTAATTTTTTGTATTTTGCTTCAAAAATCAAAATCTTTTAGTAATGACATCAATATACCATTTTCCCTTCAGTTGCTATAGGAAATTATATTTCTCACCTATTTTCCTTGTATTCACACAAGACACAAGCAAATTTTTAAGTAGGGTAAATAAAACTTTTGTGTCTTTTCATTATTTTAGTATTCATCTCTTAAATAATCAATACTGAATCAGTTTTCCTGAAAAAGAAACTTAAGTCACTGACCTGTTATTTTAATTAGTTAATGGTTAAGAAATTTACTAACCTTAAAAATTATTACTTAAATCAAATTTTACCATGTTATCCATAATTCATTATGGAAAATATAGGTATTTTAAAGTCTTCTTTGCCCAGTCTGGAAACTCTATCCAAAGCTATAGCACTGTAGCACAGTATCACTATCGTCCCTTTGTTCATCAATTTGCTCGAGCAGGCACCAGTGACATTTCCATTGTAAGACTTGTTTTTACTGTTTTTGGCATATTGACTACGCCATGGGTAGTTTGCCAGGCTCTTCCATGCAGGTGGGATACTCTTAGTAGCTCGCTGAGCTCTCTGAGAAGGATGGAGGAATCGAACCCGCATGCAAGGGAAACACCCTATCCCCTGTACAATGGCTCCAGTCCATCCAAAGCTATAAATAAATAAATAACTACATACAAACACATACATGAATATATGCACATATGCTTGTGTTGAAAATAAACATCCAGTTATTTTATTAATTTTCAGAAAGTTTTTGGTGATGACAAAATGCTTTTGACCTAACTGTATGAAAGTCTGTGTAAGATCAAAACAACTTTATATGATTTTATGTACAGAATTCTTCTTCTTTCTATAATTAGTTGGTTTGTGTTTTTCTTGATCCAATTTCACTTTTATCACTCTTCTGTTAACAGGATCTTTTATTCTCAGAGTAAAATTCATAACTTGAATGTGTGTGTGTTGTGTGTGTTTGTGTGTGTGTGTGTATTTGAACCACACTTGTTGGTGGTCTGGTGGTAGCCCATATGAAATGCTGAGGATCAGATTTAGGTCAGCCACATTCAAGGAAAGTGCTGTATTAGCTGTACTATCTCTCTGGCCCCCCATATAAATTGTTTTTTGAATGAGATTTTTTCAATGGTGCTCTTGTCGTTCTGGCAAATTCATTAATTCTAGAACGTTCATGAATTAATTTTTTCTTTTGAATTTACTGTAGTAACAACATATGTGTTATTCTACCTGGGCTATTAATTTGAAAATCATGCTGATTTTCTATTGTACAAGTTGGATATTATATCAGGAAGTAAACAAAATTAATAGATGGAGAAAAATGGCACTAGCATCATTTGTGATATTAAGTCTCTCTAAACAGATGAATATTTAGTTTTTCTAGTAATATACAATAACATATTTCAAAAGTGATATAAATATAAAGCAACAAATTTTGAAAGTCATGTTTTGAGTCTATAGAAATCTATTGAATGCTTATGGTAACTGGTAGCATCTTTTAAAATAATGTATCACTACTTTGGAAGACAAAAGTACTTGCTTGTCTGTTTAGTTTATAGGCAAGCAACATTTCTGATTTTTCATAGTTCTTTTGTTTCAAAGCTAGACAAAAGGGAAAAAAATCCAGGAAAATTTTATGATAATCCATATTTCACACCTGTCATATATTGTAATTATGCTAAAATAGTGTCTCCATTTTTCTACTTCTTTCTATCATATATTTTCAAGAACTTGCTTAAATATTTAATAACACATCTGTTGTTAATTATGTTTGAATTCCTTGGGTTTCAGTAGTTGTGATGATGTAGGTTTTGTAATAGTTGTTGTTTGTTGTGTTTGAGGTGAGGCTTGGGGGATTGAACCCAGGGACTTACATATGCAAGACAAGAGCTATATCACTGAGCTATGCTTACTACTTCCTTTGATTTTTTTAGGACATTGTATTCAAAGTAGTTTTTAAAATGCTATTTGCAGTTTTAAGTGAGCAATAAAACAAAATTACACACTACCATTTTCTGTCTGTATTTCTATTAAAAAAACATCAAAAATAAAACTAATGTTGTTGTATATGTACCTGAAAAGATATTTTTATCCTTTTGTTATTATAAGCTTTTTCACAAAGCATGCCAAACATTTGGATAAAGTGATTTGAATAAGATAAAAACTTGCCTTGTTATTATCCTTTTATGCTTTTAAACTTGTATTCATGGAAATTAATCTCTGAACTTTCACATTTGCTCTGCTAAATATTTAATGATATCAATTACAAAGATTTGATTTTTACACATGGTCATTTGATGTGTCTTTCTCATACTAATGCTGGGAAAACATACTGCAATTTGAAAGCCTAAGGTCTCCCGTTAGATTTTCTTCAATTGAGGCTTTTTCCTAGAGTATCCAAGATCTTTTTTTTTTTTAATTGAGCTTCTAGGCATTCTAACTGAGAGAACCATTTGGAAAATGAACCAATGAACTACTGCAATTTAGAGGGTGCCATAAGTCTGTGACAATGGCACAGGGAGAGGGAAAAGCTCCCACATTAATCTCAACGGACTAATTATGGTCACTTAAGTGTCAGTGTTGTTAACTTTTTTCATTGCTGTGGAAAGAACTAATGACTGTGCATTTCTAGGCCATCTAAACACCCACCATAGCAGGAGGTGGCATTCATTTGAAATAATATGCTATAGGGAAAACCTTTACGAACTAGATGTGCAGAAACTTGAATATTATTTTGATTAATTGGTTAATTGAAGTGCTGCTACTACTGTCCTTAAAATTAGAATGAAAGTAATGGTTATAGAATTGTGAGCTTAAAAGTGGCTGGACTCCAACCGTGAAGTTTATAGGATTTTGTATTTTTTCTATAAAATATCATCCACCAGCAGGGAAGACAGTTTACCTTAATAAGGTAATAAATATTTTTGAAGAAACATCTCTGTACCTGATATTAAGACCCAAAAGTGTACAAATAAAGTAGAAAAAGAGAGGAAAAGAAAAATCTACCTACAAAAGATATTTGTAATTTTTGCATTTTAAGTAGTGTTCAACACTATCTTTTCAGTAGTCTGTGCTAGGCTGTGGAGTACACACACTGAAGTCCACTAATAATTAGGATTAAAATGCATTCTGAAGTTAGACGAAAATATTTTTTCTTGAAATTTTATTTCTTCATTATAATTTAAAATGTTTTATTTATAAAGCATATTATATATTTGGGTATGTATATTTTATTAATTTTGTGAGATACTATGAATTTCTGCAAAGAAAAGTAAAAAATGATTTGTCTCAAAACATATTTAATTTTGACATCAAGTTCACCTGTACCACCTACCAAAACTCTGAAATAAAAATAAAGTTTTGTGTTTTCATAGAACAAAGATGACATAAATCACATTTAGAAACATACATTGTAAAGGTAAACATTTCTTTATAATTGTGTGTAAAATACCATTCTTTCAAAACTATTCTCAAAGTATTTGTGCTCAGTATTTGGCTAAAAGAACACCACATTTCGATTTTTATTTTTATAATAATTTTAATTAAATAAAGGTGGAGTCTGGAACCATAAAACAATTTTTGCTTTGTTACTTTAATTTACTGTCTCAAAGTTTTCTAATTTAAAAAATAGATTAGAAAAATCTGAATTCAATAGAGTGCCTTTTGAATCATTCATCATTCATGAATATAATGGGACAAATGTCTGTAATTATAATCTGTTAGGCCATTAAAACCTAAATTCTGATAACAAAAAAACCCAACACTTTAAGGAGAATCTTTAATTTATACAAAATGAAAGTGCTTTGTCTAGCTTTCCTAGCATGGTGAGAGTAATGAGTTAGTTTTCTCTCAAAATTTTAATGTGCAGCATAGAGAAATCTTTGAGAAATAAATCTATCATACTCTGTGAATGAAGTATAAGAAATTTTCTTAAACAATAAATATAAAAACCCTTAGAAGCATATTAATATATAATATTCAATGTTTAAAGATATGTTCTTTTTAAATAACATTATATAGTTAATCAACAGAATGATAAATACAAAATACACAAAAGGAGAGAGAAAAATTAGGTGGGATAAATAGTTCCAGTGGCTAAGGCAATTAGTTATTCGTTAAATATGTGGTGAATTTACCAACAGTTACCACTTGTTTTATTTTAAAATATACACATATTTTATGTGCTACTTCAAATTGAAAGTGGTTGCTATAAAATAGCCAAATGATTAAGTATTATAACTTAACACCTTGATGATGTTACATACCATTGGTGTCTTATACTTTGATGTCACACAGAACAGTTTGCACCAACAAAAATTATTACTATTGTCAAAATTTTACACTTTAGTTCAAAGCTCTCTAACAAAGCAGATCAATATTAATGAAGCCATCAGATGGTGAGAAACAAATCACAGCACTGACTTCAGTGTAATAATGGACTTTACCTGTATTATTTTCAGCTATTTTACTTGTTTGACATCTCAAGAGCAAAAAATAAATTAGAATTTCAGTTTTCTTGCATATTATTTGTATATCCTAGAATATTTCTCAAAATGGCTATTACATAATATAGAAGAACAAATCAAAACAATGCAAGTTTTGAGCTTAAGAGCCAGAACAGCAGAAAGGGCACTTGTGCATGACTGTCCTAAGTTTGATCCCTGGCACCTTATACAGTTCAGTCAACACCTCCAGTATTGATCCGTGGAGTGCAGGGCAAAGATTACACCCTGACCATAGCCAGTTATGGATAAAACAAGAAAAGAAGTAAGTTTCATTATGGCACATCTACTCACATTCCTATGGCTACAGAAACTTCTGCTTTTAACTTAAATTCCATATGATTCTACTATTATGTATAATAGCTATTGTAGTTATAGGAACTACAAAGTCATTCAACAATAGACATGAATACTGTCACAGAGATAGCATAGAGAGCAAGGCATTGGCCTGGCATGTAGCCAACCTTGGTTCTATCCTATGCATTTGGCCCTCTGAACCCTCCCAGGAGAGATTCTTGAGCTCAGAGCAAAACCTGAGCACAGAGAGAAATGTGCCCAAAGCTCCCCAACATATATTAATCTATAGTAATATTGAACAAAATGGTGGATAATTTGAGACAATATTCAACGTCCAATGCCCTAGAAGAAAAACCTAGTGACTAGGAGATGCAGTCTAGAAATGTTTAGGAATATTCAAAAATTATGAGAAAAGAACAAAAAGTTAAAAGCATTAAGTTTTCTGAAGAAGATATTATTTTATTTTAATATGATATTAAATAGCAGTGATAAAAATAACAAAATATATAATTTTGTTATTTTAAATACAATGCAAAATTTATAATTTAGATACATAAAATACATAAATATATATAAAATTATAGCATGAACAGTAATATGGAAAAATAACATACATAATGATGTCTCTGAATCTTGGCCATTGATGGGATTACAAGGCTTGGTGTGGGGGGGGCAGTTTGTGGGTGTGGCTGCCAAGCTACTGGAAAATGGAGGATCTGGGTGGAGGAGGCCCAGTCCCGATCCGAGCAGGCTTGGAGATGTCGGCCCCAGGTCCTGCACACCTGGGTTCCTCTGCTGGCTCATTCAAGCGTGAGGCTCGTCTGAGCATGTGGAGAGTGGCCTTGTGCATGGCTGTGGCTGGGTTCCAGAGGTCTTCAGCTGCAACTTCCAGGGCTCTGCTCAGAGCCAGGAGGAAAACTCAACCCGCTCTTCTCGGAGGGGCCCAGGTGAAGACAGCCAAATGTGGGGGCAAGAGACTCTCGGTATACAAAAATATTCTATTAAAGAATGTTGGAGGGGCTGGAGGGATAGCATAGCGGGTAGGGCATTTGCTTTGCATGCGTCCAACCCAGGTTCAATTCCCAGCATCCCATATGGTTTCCTGAGTGCAGAGCCAGGAGTGACCCCTGTGCATCACCGGGTCTGACCCAAAAAGCAAAAGATAAATAAATTAAATTTAAAAAAAAATAAAGAATGTTGGAGCTGACTGACCTATCAGGATAAGCACATGAAGACTATCATACAAAGGGCAGGAACATAGGGACCTATGAAAATGGATGAGATTTCTCATGTGTCCTGACTGGTTTGGATGTAGCTGAACATCTTTTTCCTTTAAGCTATCTTCAGTAAATAATTTCATAAATTTCAGCATATTGAAAGAGTCAGTTTTTCCTTCTTCTTTGACATGTATATTCTGGGCTCTGTTCCAGCCTAGTCTTTGAGATGCAAATTTAAAATGCTTGCCCTGTTTGTCTAAAGTTTCCATTTCCTTTGTGTATCTCTATCCTTAGGCCAAAATGCCCTGGACTGCTGATACAAGAAAACAATGCATGTTTTGCTGCCTCAATGTTCTTTCTGCAACTTCTTTTGATGATGTCATTGTAATGTGCCCTTTAGAGGTACCATGATCAATAAAAGGAGATTTTGGGGCTCTCTACCTTTGTCACAGGTCTGAGAGAACCTGTGCCCTCCATGACATAAATTTCTTTCACGTTCCTTGTCTGAGCGCCTCCAACAGAACAAATATTCACTCAACAAAAAAGAGTTGATATTTCGTTTCTAGGAACTTGTGCTATCTTTCTTCCCTTCCTTCAGTCTCCTCCTCTAGCTTCCCTGTTTTTTTGCCTTCCCCTGCCCTTGCCCTGCCCTTCCCCTGCCCTTATCTTCCCCAGCCCTCTGCCTCCTACCCAGCCCTGCCCTTTCTCCTTCCTTCCCTTCCCCCCTCCACTCCCTATCCCCTTCCTTTCATTCCCCTTCTTTTCCTTTCCCTTTCTTTCTCCTTTCCAGTCCCCTCCTCTCCCCTCCCTTCATTTCCCTCTTTCCTTTCTCTTGCTTTCTCTTCTTTTGTCTGTTGTGGTACCATATGTCCTCTAGATGTTAAACTTCACAGGATTTCTTTCATCTTGGTGTATATGTAGGTGTGCGTTTGTGTCTGTGTGTGTATGTGTGTGTGTTGTGTATGCTTGTGAAAGAAAGAGAATTTTTGTTAGTATTGTGGGGGTCTCTCAATATTGGAGATAAAACCCAAGACTTGAAATATTTAGGGTATGTGTTCTACAACTTAAGGCATATCCCCCATCCCAAAAGAGTTTTTAGTTAAAGCTCTATAGCATTTATAACTAGTCATCATATGCAGCGCATATAAACGTTTGGTGTTTGACTTGGTGTGAGAAATATTATCACCCTACTTAGATAAAAGTGCTGGGGTATCAGTTAGGCAAGCAAGGTTTTGACTTACAGAAGCTTGGAAAACTATCTTTCATCATAAATAAAATGACAATAGCACATTGTGCATCATAAAATATTTTGAAAGATTAAGTAAGTGAATGTGCATCATAAATTACACTTTCATAATCAAATTTAGTGGATTATTTTTCTTTATACTTTAAAGATCATTTCTATTACCTACAATAAAATTATATATTTCTTAAGATAATTATTTGTTGAGATAACATGAGTATTGACATTATAGAAATATTATTAGACAAAAAATATTTGTCCAGATAGTTACATTTTATGAGGCCTATTACTTATAATCTGTCAAATAATAATTTAATTCTCACAAAATTACTCCAAAATAAGTGTTGTATAATGACTAAAATAGGAATTTTAATAATAATAATAAAAATCTAAGCATAGTTATGCTTTTGACACAATTTTTAAAACATTAATTATAATAAATCAAATATATTTATTGTATTCTGCAATCCTGCTTCATAAGTAAAAATCCATACATTTGGAAATCAAGTTTTGCTTTCAAAGAAAACAAAAGTTAGAGAATAAAAAATTTGATAATGTTATACATATTAGATTGAACTTTCCATTACTTTAAAGAATATAAAAGGATGAGAAAATCAATTTATTTATGTGGCTCAATTTCATAATACAAGATATATAATACTCTTGAGTCTAAGATTTGATTTATTTAAGATGTAAAATGTCAAAAAATATTTAATCAAGCAGTTTTTGTTTTCCAAGTATTGAAGCAATAAAAGTAGATGTTTGAGCTTATTGTATAGGAACACATTTTACTTTTCCATAGAAATTAAGAAATATTAAGTTTTGTAGAAAGTTAGAAATTTACACTAATGTTACATGTATCCTCTCAAGGTAATTCCAGTTGGTGTTTCACTACCTTCAGCTGTACAAACTATTAAATAACCTGAAGTACTCTGGGTATGTAAGTGAAAATCAGAGTAAATCTATTTTTACTTAACTATACAATATTTAAATGGGTGATTGGAAATTTCCAATTCTTTTACCTTATACTGGAAGCAGTAAAGCAATATAGCTTAAAACTTCTGTACTTTATATTTGTAGCTCTACAGACTTAGTAAAATTCATTACACTAACAATATTTACTCATAGTCAATGATCACATTTGTGACAGAATCATACAGTTGATATTTAGGATAGAGTTTAGCACCTTCTAACATAAAATTTAATTCAGAAAGTCATAAAAAAGTTAACCAGATCAATTTTCTTTACCCTACTCCTGATGAATAAAGACCATATGACTCCTCAATCATAGAAAAAAAATCAACCAATTATTAAAAGTACTATGGGATTTTTAAGGGATGCTTTGATGCATTTTTATTTAAAACTTTGTATAAGATTATGTAAATACTTCATGAACTCAAATATGATTTTAAAAATCTATATATCTTAGAAAACAATTAGGCAAATGTTTAATATTTTACTGTAAAACACACAAGTGTTTTAGTTTTTAAGATCAGTGATTTTGTTTGAAAGAATCAATGTAGGTCTTCCATAAAAAATATATTCTTTCTATTCTTCATAAAATAAGTCACCCACTCAACCTCCCTTTAATTCTTAATGCTCTAAATTGTTGATTTTTATGTATACTATGACATAGTGGTGTGTCCAAATTTTTGTGGGAAAATTTGTGGTATGTCCAAATTTTTACATAACTATTCATAAATGAAGTTAAAGGTTTTTAGTTCATAGAACTCAAGTACTCTTCTTTATTCAACATTGTCTTTTAGACACTCGTGTTTTCCCTTAAGGAAGAATAAATTATGATCATAGAGTAACTTCTGTGATTTATTTATTATCTCTTATTTTGTAGGATTTCGTTTCTTTTTACTCACTGAGTCATCAGGAGTTCATTTTTTGTGGGGAAGAGTTCGGTGTGCCACACTCATTTGTATTCAGAATTCCCTCTTGGCAGTACTCAGACAAATGAACCTATACAGTTCCAGAGATCAAACTGGTTTCAGCCACATGCAAGTTAAACACCTTAATCTCTGTACTAACTCTCTAGTCCCCCGGCAACATTAATTCTTGAATGTGCTTGAGAACCAAGAAAAACTGACTTGAGCGCAACAGTGGCAAACAACTGTGTTGTGGTTTTGACTGTTCTCAATCTTCACATCTGTAACAAGAGAGAAAATTTACCTGCCTTGAGTATTATTTTGAGGGTTGGAGGATAAAATGTGTATGCTGGTATATTTGAAGAAGTGACAATTCTAGTTAAATTTTTCCTTTTCCTGTTTGCTAAAAAACAAGAGGCCCTTGAGCTAAAGATGTTTGGGGAAAATTAATAAAACGAATTTAAAAGGAGGTAACTTCTAAAACTTATTTTCCTAATGTTAAATTTACTGAACCAACCAGGAAACAAACAAACAAAAATCTGTGGGTTTAGGTTTCATTATAGTCAGTCTCTGAAATCAATGGCCTAAATCAATTGTGCTAAGCTATCAATGAATATGCCTTAAGGGGTACCTGCTAAACTTCACGCTATAGAAATTCTGCAGTCTCAAAGTAAATCCCCAAGTATATCAAACCACAAAGCAAAAATTCAAACATTTTTTTTAAATCTTAAGGCAATATTAATTTGAGAGAAATTAGTCAAAGTGTGTGTACTTGTTGCCCCATGAGTTATACTGAGGAACGTTAACTTTTTTAAAAAAAATTTTATTGAATCACCATGAGATAGTTACAAGCTTTCATGTTTGGATTACAATCACACAATGATCAAACACCCATCCCTCCACCAGCACACATTCCCCACCAGAAATATTCCCGGTATGCCCCCCCTTTCCCACCCTCCCCCTGCCTCCATGGCAGACAATATTCCCCATACTCTCTTTCTCTACTTTTGGGCATTATCACTTGTAACAACACTGAGAGGTCATCATGTTTGGTCCATTATCTAATATCAACATGCATCTCCTATCCCGACTGATTCCTCCAGCCATCATTTTCTTAGTGATTCCTTCTATATTCCATCTGCCTTCTCCCCTCTGCTCATGAAGCAGGCTTCCAGCTATGGGGCAATCCTCTTGGCCCTGGTATCTACTGTCCTTTGGTGTCAGCTTCATGTGATGTTATTCTATACCCCACAAATTAGTGCAGTCATTCTATGTCTGTACCCTCTCTTTCTGACTCATTTCACTTAGCATGATACTCTCCATATCTATCCATTTATAAGCAAATTTCATGACCTCAACTCTCCTAACAGGTGCATAGTATTCCATTGTTTAGATGTACCACAGTTTCTTTGACCAGTCATCTGTTCTAGAGCTCTTGGGTTGTTTCCAGATTTGGGCTATTGTGAACAGTGCTGCAATGAACCTATAGGTACAGAATAAACATCAACTTGCAAGATATACTGAAAGTGTCTCTTTTGGGGAGGGATACTGGGTTCATTGGTGATGGAGAATGGACACTGATGGAGGGATGGGCTCCCGAACACTGCATGAGGGAAAAACAAGCACAAAATGTTTGAATCTGTAACTGTACCCTCACTGTGACTCACTAATTAAAAAATAAAGAAAAAATTTTTAAAAATTTTTTAAAAAGTGTCTCTTTTTCACTATGGTCATTTGATAGGCATGTGAATTAATATAGAAGAACATTAACATTCTATTTTATATTACAACACTATCACATACAACTGCACAATTTAGCATAATAATCATAGCTCAAACATAAGCGAAAACATATTATAGACAAACTATTAGAAACATTTAATTTTTAGAATCTTTAATCAAACTTTCCCTACTAACTAGCTATAAAAGAGAAATTATATATGTCATCTCACACCTTAATTTAGAAAATAGGTTACTATACATTCATAATATATCTCAATGATTTTGTTTAAAATATGCTTTTCGACTATAATTCAATATAAACGTCAGTGATATGCGTCATGGTTAGTGTGCATGTAGCTACAATAGGGTTACTATTTTGCTTATAAATATAAAGATTAAAACTTGGTAAATGTTTTGAATATATTCTCAAAATTAATATCTCAATTGATTTTCATATGTATGTTTAGAAAAGACTAAACTGCCCACACAACAAGATAATCCCCCTATTTTCAACATTACTAGAAATTAAGCATAAGTCAGGTATTGAATTAAACAATATATTAATATTAAACTCTCAAAAGCCTAGAATACAGATGATATTGAAGCTTTCACCTCATAAATGTGTAAAGTTTAGCTGAACAAGGTCAAATGAGATCACCTATAGTTTTATAGCTAGCTATCATTGCTTCACACATAGTCTCTCCCTACATTTATATCTAAGTATTAACCTACCTTCTAATAACTCACTTTAAACACACAAAAAGAAAAGAGACATTCTTTTTGACACACCCAACTCATATAACTGTATTAAGAAAATATATTTTCAGGTATTATTTAATATGAATGTAAACCTTGACTATCTGAGGTACTATCTAAGGCAATGTCTGAGGTATTTCATTGTAAGTTTCGATTAAAGGGGATGGTGGGCCCAAAGGACAGGTGAGGAACGGAAACAGAGAACGCAAGCATTCAGTGGCCAAGAGATAGCTCCCTAGGGCAGATAACAGGCAACGAACAGGCGAGGGAAACCTCGAAACAGGAACCGGGCCCCAGGCTGATGAGCATTCAGTTTATTTCAGATCCCTCCCTTTTATGGCACAGTCGTGGCTGTCATTTTGGTTGCAGTCCCGGCAATCAGAATTCCAACATCCTAGTCTCCTTGCAGACCTCAAAGTCTCCAAATCTCAGTTGTCCTCCTTGTTGACCTTCTCGTCCTCAACATCTAGTCTTCAGCACCTAGTCTTCACTTCTCCTCAGCACCTCCTTCCCAGAGTCCAGTCTACCTCCTACAAGTCTACCTCCTACAGTCTACCTCCTCTGCCAGCCACCCGTCATCTGCCAGCCACAAGTCTTTTCTTGCCGCAAGTTGTCAAACCCACAGCCACAAGTCTTTCTCCTCCAAACATTGTTGTTGTCATTGTTGTTGTCTTTGTCGTTGTGATCTTCATGTCTCACAAGTCCTTCTCCTTCCCAACCCTTTACAGCATAGTTATATAGGAATCATGGGGATTCTTATGGGTGGGGATACAAAGGTGGGGTTGAACATTATCATAACAAGAAAGAGAAGTAAAGGCCACTCCTTCAAGAGATTAACTCTAGGACAAAACCCCATCCAAGGACATTACTCCAGATTACTAGGAGATCTGCCCAAGGAAGGAATTCCATCCAGGATGTGCTGTTTTCTCCTTTCCTCAGCTAGCAATCCATTTAAACAGTTATAGTCATAGTAAATTTACTTCTTATAATATTTCTAGCCATGTCATTTTGCATGAGCACAGCAAGTGATATCATCATCATCATCATCATCATCATCATCATCATCATCATCATCATCATCATCCCGTTGATTGTCGAATTTCTCGAGTGGTCTCAGTAAAGTCTCCATTTGTCCTAGCCCTGAGATTTTAGAAGCCTCTCTCTACTCATCTTTCCCAACGATGCTGCATTGGAGGCTCTTTCAGGGTCAGGGGAATGAGACCCAGCTTGTTACTGGTGTTGGCATATAAATACATCATGGGTACCTTGCGAGGCTCTCCCATGTGGGCAGGAAACACCCGGTAGTTTGCCAGGTTCTCCTAGAGGGAGAAGTAGACTATAAGATATTGCCTACTTGATATAGTGATATATCAAGCTTAAAGTTTGGCTCTTCCTAGGAACATCTCACTACATATTCCAGACCACAGTCCTCAGGACAGGTTAGTCTTTCCTTTATCCCAACAGGGTCCTTATTCAATTACCTTTTTTGGGGTCACAACAGAGTTTGTCCATGATCGTGCTCTTAATTTATAGTTAAGTATTTGGCACTTGGCCTGGCCCATTTCGATGCAAGGGTAGCTCACAGCTTACCCTGGGTCCATCAGTCTGTTGTCGGGCCCCTGCTCTTGGACTACTAGGAACTAAGGACAACTGAGGCATGTCAAGTAAATATGGCTGCCCAAGAGTAAATATTTTTTTTTTCCAAGAGTAAATATTAATTTAGAGTCAATAACCTCCCATGTTACATAGTATCAACTGTCTTCCTGGGTATATCCAAAATGGACATTGCTAAGTAAGCCATACAAATGACATAAAGGAGAGAAAAAAGCAATTTAGGATTATTAGTGCCTGGTGGAATTGGGTGTGTCTCAGTTGCACTGTTGCGAGAGTGGCTCAATAAACCTTAAGCTTCCTGTGGGGAGCAGTATGGACAACCCAGGGTTATCCGACACTTTATTATTAAAATAAAATATCAAAATAGAATCAACCTAGTAATAAACATACTTTAAAATGACAGTTATAGTTATTTGATAAAATATGTAGCACTATAGCACTGTTGTCCTGTTATTCATTGATTTGCTCAAGCGGGCACCAGTAACGTCTCCATTGTGAGACTTGTTGTTGCTGTTTTTGGCATATTGAATATGCCACGGGTAGCTTGCCAGGCTCTGCCATGCAGGCGGGATATTCTCGGTAGTTTACTGGGCTCTACGAGAGAGGGCCAAAGGAATCAAACCCGGGTCAGCCACAGGCAAGGCTAGTGCCCTACCCGCTGCGCTATCACCCCAGCTCTGATAAAACATAAGTTTTTTAAATTCATAATAACATTTTATGCTATTTATTTGTGAGCTAAAAATAATATACTTTATACTTGGTTTTCAGAATTATGACGCTTTTCAGAATCTATTGTATTTTTCTTGTCCATTAAAAATCATAGAATATAAATAAAGCCTTTAATTAACACCTATTAAAATTTCCAGAGATACTGTCCTATCCAGCAGTAAATGTTTAAAATAACATTAGAAACATAAATACAAATGAAGTATTAATTACTAAACCATGTGCTACAAAGTTTTTTGAAAGGCCAAAGACCTAATAGCTATATAAATATGAGTAATACATGTGATGCATAAAATACAATATTTACTACTTTTATACAATATAATTATATGATATAATATCTATAACTATAACATTGCTATGCCAAAGTGATAAACAGAACATTCATTTTAAAAATTATTGATGAAATTATCACTTAAACTTATTTTTCAGATCTGTGGCATTACAAAACATAACACCTATCATTTAGTATCTTTTCAAGTACATGCTAATTTCTCCATAAATAATCATGTTTATAGCTACCTAGAGTACCCACCTGCATAGCTGAGTCTGGCAAGCTACCCGTGGCATGTTCGATATGCCAAAACCAGTAACAACAAGTCTCACAATGGAGATGTTACTGGTGCCTGCTCGAGCAAATTGATGAGCAATGGGATGACAGTGATACAGTGATTTTTTTTTTTTTTTTGCTTTTTGGGTCACACCCAGCAATGCTCAGGGGTTACTCCTGGCTCTGCACTCAGGAATTACTCCTGGCGGTGCTTGGGGGACCATATGGGATGCCGGGGATTGAACCTGGGTCGGCCGCGTGCAAGGCAAACGCCCTACCGGCTGTGCTATCGCTCCGGCCCTGATACAGTGATTATTTTTTTCTACATAAATTCTTTTGTAACATGAAGATGAGTTCTACCTTGGGAATAAAATAGAGAGTTTTAGTTAAAATAAGTGCACATGGGTAAAACCAATCAGCTAACTAAATGTAAATTCTTATGAGTGAGTGGGGGGCTGTTCAGGTCACAGCTGATAGTGTGCAGAGTTTGCTCCTGGCTCTATGCTCAGAAATCACTCCTGGAAAGGCTCAGAGGACCATATGGGGTGCTGAGGATTGAACCCAGGTTAGTATCATGCAAGGCTAGTGTTCTACCTATTGTATTATTTCTCTAACCCTTGTATTTTTAACTTAGTTAAAAAAAAGTCCCTTTCAAACTTCATTTTATTTATTTCTGTTTTGAGTCCATATTTAAAATAACTCAGGGCTTATTCCTTGATCTATGCTAAGGAAACATTCTTGGCAGGTCACAAGAGATCATATCATATGGAGTGCTAGGGATTAAACCTGGGTTACATATATTCAAGGAAAGTGAATATATCTGTGCTATCACTTGGTCTCTGAAATCCATTTACTAATATAATTTACTAATGTACATTCAAGCTACGTGGAATTTGAAGGGAATATTTTGTTTTATTTTTATGTATGAGTGATAAAAATTTCAGTAATTTCATTAAAAATTTTATAAGATTTTTTTGGTTTTGATGTTTACAATGACCTCTATGTCACTACCGTTCTGCCTCCTCTTTCACCCTAGTTCACATTCCCTCTTTTCTTTGAACTCTTTACCTTGACAAGAATTTATTCACATGGAAATGTTCCATTGCTTTTGTAATTCTACTTATATACTAGTGTAATGAGAATAATATCTGTACTCCTTTGTAAAAAAATAAGGCACGCCGACGGGCGTGTGCACTCAAGGGCTCTCCAGGCGGCTCTATCTCACCGCCTGTGTTCGGTGCTCTGGAACCACTGTGTATGGGCTGGATCAAGACAGCTATTGGCCAAGGACAGGCTAAGGAAGTACAGGGACCAACCTGGTTGCTGATTAGTTACCATTTAGTCAATCTTCCATCTTTCTCATCTCCTGCACTCCCAGTTCCGTCCTCTCTCTGGATCTACTGCAGCAGCTCATCATAAGAAAGCCCTTCCTGAGGGCCAAGCATCCCAAAGCCCTTCCTGACTCTTAAGGCTTTTTTTCTCCTTTCCTTAGTCCAAACATTCATTAACATCTTAATACTAGGTATTTTTGTATGGACATAGCAAGGGATACATTGAGGCTTGCAAGGCAGCTCTCCTGGCAACATCTTGCCACAGACTCAGAGTACAGCACTCAGGCCAGATTAATCATTCCTAACCCTAGCAGGGTCCAAATCTAGTTATCACTATTTGGTTATCACCGCTTGCCCTGGGCCCATCCCGTTCCTCGTCAGGACCCTGCTTTTGGGGCTGCTAGGAAGTAAGGGCAGCTGAGGCTTAGGTTGAGAGAACAGATGCCCAGGAGAAAAATATCATGTAGAGTCAAATGACTCCTAGGTTACAAAAACATAGCATTTGCTAAGTCTTCCTGTGTCCATACAAAAAGGACATGGCTCTGAATAAACTATACAAAGGACTCAAGGAGAAGAGAAAAACAATATTTAAAAGTCAACAGAATGGGGCCGGAGCGATAGCACAGTGGGTAGGGCGTTTGCCTTGCACGCGGCCGACCCGGGTTTGATCCCCGGTATCCCATATGGTCCCCCAAGCACCGCCAGGAGTAATTCCTGAGTGCAAAGCAAGGAATAACCCCTGAGCATCGCTGGGTGTGACACAAAAAGCAAAAAAAAAAAATAAAAAATAAAAGTTAACAGAAGACTAAGAAAGAAGCTACAAATAAACATAGAGGAATGGGAGCACTGTGATGGGAGTAACCCAATAAACCTAAACTATCTGAGGCTATGCTATCCTACACTCCTTCACTTATTTCACTTAATATTTATTAAATACCCAATTCCACTCAAGTTGTAGCAAACTGCATGATTTTTACCTACCCTGTATTATTCCATTCTATTTGATTGCATAGCATTTCATTGCTTAGATATTATACATTTTTTTACTTATTTGTGGTTGCATATCTCAGCTGTTTCCATAGCCTGTTTATTGTATATATTCTTTAATGAGCGATGGTGTGCATCTATCTATCTATCTATCTATCTATCTATCTATCTATCTATATACACACACACATATATATATATTTCTGAATCAGTTATTTTTTTAAAAAATTAGTGGTGTCAAAGATATAAATTGGTCAAATGAGAGCTCTAATCTCATGATTTGAAGGAAATTCCATACTGTTTTCTATAAGGGTTGTTTCTAGGTTTTTTTTTTTTAATATAGACCACTCTCACTGTGAGATGTATGAGATGATACCTCATTGTCATTTTTATTTGTATTCCCCTATCATAAGTAATGCTAAACTATTTTCCATAAATTTATTGACCCTCCATATATCCTCTACATGGAAGTTACTATTCATCTCCATTTCCAATTTTTTGATGGAATTATTTGCTTCTTTACTGATGAGGTATGTGAGAGCCTTATACATTCTAGATGTTAGTCCATTAGCCATAGAGTGTGCAAATATATTGTGTGGGAGGGAATTTTCTTTCATTTGTAGAGGGACTCTAACATTGTTGCTAGATTCAGAATTCAAACTTTGTATATCTGAAACCCTATTATTGACAGCATTTAAATCATAATTCATAAATAAAAGCAATTTAAAAATAGAAACACTAACAAATGATGTCAAAATAACAACTTGTAAACATGATGCCAATTTTCATATACACTTATCAATTTCAAAGACTTAAATTAGAAATAGTGCATGTGTTATACCTATAAAAATAGAGTGTCTATATTCTGATTCCAAAAGCTGTATTTCTATGTTTTTATGACCCTTCTCTAATTGTTTTCATCATTGCTATTCTGATTGGAAATTTTCTATAGGCTTTATCAATGAATATATCTTGGGAAATTTAATAAGCTTTATTCTCCCTTCTCTTTTTTTTGAAATACATGAGTTGATTTTTATTTTATTATTTATTTTTAATTTATTTTATTGAATCACAATGTGGAAAGTTACAAAGTTCTCAGGCTTATGTCTGTTATACAATGCTCAAACACCTGTCCCTTCACCAGTGCCCATATAAAACCACCAAAAAAAAAAAAAAAACACAGTACACCTCCCACCCCCCCACCCCCACCTGCATAATTGATAAAATATACTTCATTTTCTCTTTACCTTGTTTACATTCCATATTTCAACCCAAAACTCACTATTGTTGTTGGGGTTTCAACACAGAACTCACTATTCTTTTTGGAGTTTATCCCCCCAAAATACGGCTCTATTGACAAGGAAACATTTGAAAATTAGTTCTCCACTAATGAGAATGAAGAGGTAAAAGGCCGCGTGGTTTAGGATTTCTGTGTTTTGGTAATTAAGTACATGGAGATTTAAGTGGGAAATTTCATCATTTCCCTTCCTGGGGCAGATAAAGCAAAAGCTTAGTTCACATTCTGGGAACATGGCTGCAAGCACTTACTGGGTTCAGAAGTCATCTGGCTGGCTCTGGATCTTGGTCGTTCAGCAGCAAAGCGGCCGTGCAAACACATGGCCACCCAGTTCGAATCTCGGTGGAGCTCGAGCCGGAGCCGGAACGGGCCCCAGCCCGAGACCAATTCTCCCTTCTTTTGATCTACATGCAGTATTGATGCATGAAGGTATTCTCTCTCTTTTAAACATATTTTATTCCTGTGTCAGGAAAGATATTTCTAGTTCATTTTTCCAAATTCACAGATCAACAAACCCTTCATTTGACACTTGATTTCTCTCCTATCCGATATAGTTTATATGAAATTCATTTTGGATTTACTTAAAATTAGACTAAATTTTCTAATATGTTTTATCATCTCCACTACTACATTTTATGATTTTACATCATCTAGTCTTATACAATAGCTACTGGCATGTACCCATGTCGCCACTTTTGTTTCTTTACAATTCTTCCATTAATATAAAATTAGCACTAATATCTAGAAAATTAAATGAAGGAAATTAAACAGTCATAATCCAGTATCTATATTTTATGAACATTTTATTTCATTTCTTACTTATTGCATTTTTATTGACATCAATAAACTTTATATTTTAACATTTGTTTTTCTTATTGTCTGACTTCCATATTAAAATGTGAGCTTAATGAGGATGGCCTTTTTTGCACACCTTGTCATTTGCTGTTATACACTGCCTGTCAAAGTTTGGTTCTTAATTAGTATTTGTTTAGAGAACAAGACATGGAATAAGATGGTCCAACTTATGCATCTTTATAAATGTTTATAAATACACAAGTATGTATATAAAAATGTTTTAAAAAGGGTTTAAATAAAAATAAATATTTATTTGAATCTACTTTAGAAAAAAATGATTGATATAAAAGTACAATGTTAGTAATATACAATATAGGAAAATAGATTGGAAAATTTTGATAGATTTTTAACTATATAAAGAAAATAACAGTATCTGGCATTTCAAAATAGTTATTTCAAAACTTCAAAGGGTTGTATGTAAAATAATTTTAGAATACCGTTATACTGCAAAGTGTAATGGACCCCCTGTGAACCAAAACAAAATTATGCCCTGACTACTATGGATTTTTTTAAACCTTGACTCTCAAGGATTTGGGGCTGCACAAAAACGTGCACAACTTACCAAATATTCACAAAGCCCCCAAGGTTCTTTTAATGTCCTTGCTTGAAGGGAACCATGCAAGGGCCAGAGGAATTAATAACATAGGGGTGAGCGTATGCTTGTGTCTCAACAGACAACAACTGGTGTAGCTCTCAGCAAAATGAATAAAACCCTACCATGAGTTGGTACCAGAGGCAGATTCCCTTACCATTGGAGGAGCTGTTGAGAAAGCTCATAGCAACTCCAGTTCTGAATCAACTACTAGGAGACATCCTTGAAGAGGCACAAAAGAAACTAGAACAGCAATAGCCAATATCATGTGGGGAGGCCCCACAAGAGCAGAAAAACAATGCTTATCATCAGTAAGTACCTACAAAACCAGAGAATCTATTTTCAGTAATGTTCTCTGTAATTATCTATAGTTCCTCACTATTATTGCAATATTATTATAGTTAACTTGTGTATGCCCCTTAGCATGTGGTCAGCATTTGTGCTGAGCACACCTCATCAACTCCCCTTTGATTTACCTAGTAACATGGTTTATGCAAAATACTACAGAAGAAAAGTTAACTCAAGCTTCCATTGATAAGCAAGTCTTAACTCCACCTGACTGGGAGCACCAGAGTCAAGAGTTGAATAACTCGGCCAAGGGTAGGAATCTCATATATCTATACTTGTCAGTGTCCCTCCTTTAATATACATGCATTTGACTATACTTCCTTAATAATTAGTGTCTTGAATGAAGTAGAAAAGTACTCATATGGAAATTCACCCAAGCATTCCCCAAGTGATTAACAATCTTAATATTTTTACACTAGCAAATTATAACAAATTACACAAACAAAATTTTGTCTGTGTAAAAAAATTTGTTTTTACACAAACAAAAAAGTAAAGTAGTGAGGTCACTTCATGTGCTTGATGGAATAAACTCAATCCCATAAAGCTGGTGTATCAGGATACCATTAAAATCTATATTTCTGCAGGAACTAGAATGCAATCCTTTTTTTGATAATCTATTGTAATATCAAGAGCCCAGACCAGCTTTAGAGACAATTTCCACTCACATACCAGAAGAGACTGAAAACAAAATCATCTCCAAGCTGTTGGGCATTAATTGGTGATCCAAACTTCATGGCCCTACATGTAAACCAAAGAGCACTGATCGATGCTGAACTAATTCTACCGACCTGACTTACAGATCGGTTGCAGAGATTAAGACAAAGCATGGAAATTTCTAAACTGTAAGCAACCAAAATGAGCTCAGGATAATCACTTACTCCACTTATTCAATACAATATTTCTCTTTGATCCTCACTACCAGTATGAGTCATGTTAAATTTAAACTGACATTAAGGACAGCTAGTAACACATCAAAATTTAATATGTACATTAAAAGCAGTGGCTAGAATATTTCACATATCCAATTAGCATCACCCTTAAAGTATAAAGAATGACAATTTTCTAATCTATTCTTTCTGGGCTCACATTTGCTGCTTTCCTAATCTAAATGATCCAAAACTGCCTTATTCTATTTTTTTCCTTGAGTTCAGTTTGCTACCCTTATGTCTTCACACGGGTTTTTCCCATTCTTAGTCAGTTTTTTAGTAAGACATGTTTCCATAGTAAATTTGCTTTCAAATATTTGGCAGAATACTCTCCCTGTACTTTACTCCTCATAATGGAATTAAGTTGTTTATGCTTATCATGAAATATCTAGGGAACTAATATTTAACGAATAAAGAAAATCTCACCTATTTCTATTAGAGTGTAGCGTAAAGTATAGCCCTCAACAATTGGAGACAATGATGGAGAGAAGGTATAATGTTGGTGGGACTGGTGTTGCAATATTCAATGCCTGTAACTACTCATCATGAACAAATTTGTAAACCACAGTGTAAAATGTGTGCAGAAAATTACATGTGTATGCCTTACCTATTTCATGTAAATTCCACAATATATTAACAAAGAATCACTCTGAGATTTTGACTAATGAAAGGTAGGATATGATTATTATCATAATGAAATCTAGTATAAAATTTAATGTCATATATTTTTGATTCTAGAGTTGAAGACATATATATGTAAATAAGAATATAATTTTATTATATTGTATTAAATGGTTTTAATTTTATTTTTAACATAAGTTAAAATCATACAGAAATCACAAGTTGGCTTACTGATTTATTTTCTGATCATTTTACTTACCATTTCTTAAACTTTTGTTGGAATAAGCACTATAAAGTAAATTTGTTATATGTCTAGGGGACAGTTTGGGATTAGGAGGGAAACAGGATGTTGGTGACAGAAAGACACACTGGTAGTACTGGAACACTAAATGCGTGAAACAGCTAAATAATGAACAAATTTGTAAATCATGATGCTTTTAATAAAACTGAATTAAAAGTAGTAGTATTCCCCTCAAATACATTTTTATGTCTATGCACGGAGATAGTTTATAAGTGAAGCATAACTTTTTGGTTTACCTTTCAAATAGAGAATGCTAAAATGTTTAATTTAAAAGTAATCAATATGTAATAGGAATATTACATAGAGCTTTCAATTCTTATACTGTTACTCAGAATTCTTTATCATTTGCAATAAGTATGGGGACAAAAAAGAGAATTAAACATTGATTCTCAATACATTGAGAGAATTAGTATTTCTTTAACATAGAAATTTGCTGAGAAACTCAAGATAGATTGGGACATCTTAAAATGGTAATTAATGCCTTATATACACAGTTATAGTTTTTAAATTGATGGATTGTAGATTTTTAAAAATTGACCAAATGGCCCCCTTTTTAATATTTTTTCAAATTACTGAATAAGTAATGCATATTTTTAAAATAAGAATTGTTGTTGTAGCAACAAATTATCTATTAAAATGGATTATTTGTTTATTTAAGATAGAGCTTGATTCATTACAAAGCAGTTTGAATCTTCTACAGAAAGATTGTGGCAGCTCTTAAGAATTGTACTCATATACAAAAGCAGAGTTCAGAAAGAAATCACCTAGCTGCACACAGAAATTGCTTACTTCTTTTATTCCTTTAAGTATTGTAATTTTAAGTCATAATAAGTATGGACTTCTCAGACTTATTTTTATTTTTAAAAATAGTCAAATTTATAAATCAATAAATGAGCAGATTCTTTCAGTGAGTCCTGCTTAATATATTGGTGTTACTCACAATGTTTATTTACCTTTTGAAAAATCATGAGAAATGACAATATTATTTATGGGTATGAAAGAATGGAATGTTGAGGAAAAGCATGGCCTAAAATGTTCTCAGAAGCTTAAGAAGTTGCATTTACTTTATAAACACTAAGTGCCTCAATTTGCCACCTTTGGCATTTCAAAGTACATGATCTTGAAAACCATTAGTTCTCTTTGGGTGTCAGGGTTTTGTGTGAATAATGATAACAATGCCTAACTTTAAAAGCCCTATGGAAGGCAAGCATTATGTTTCTCATAATATACATCATTATAAAAAGGAAGGTACTTGGAAATATTAAAAATATGTAGCATCATTGAGAAAACACACATATAAATGGGTTCATGAAAGTAGTTAATGTATTCCTAATTCACATGGCATAGATATATTGAAATTTTAAGGTAATCTTTTAGTTCTTAGAGAGGAAAAAATAGTTTGGGAGGATTAGAGTTTTAGGACTATCTCTAGACTGTATCGAGCACACAGACAGAAACTGAGACAAAAAGATAGTTTCCCCACACCCCTCCTACTTTGGGGCTATTTAAGGACTCCACAAATTTCAGTTGCTTCTTCAACTATTGCCAGTCAACCATTTCAAGTGAATTTTTCACTCAGACTGGTTGATTTTCTGGCCCATTAAGACAGCTGATTCAATTCAACTGAGTTTATATAGCTTAATCCCCCATGCATGTTGATTGTCATACCAAGTGGCAGCAGGCCACAGTTACAGGTAATCTTTCATGTAACTTTCTTATCTCCAGTTGGTATTTCTGTGCCTTTTAATATGGGGGTTGAGGATGATATTACTTTAGGGCTTTAAATCCTTTGAATTGCACCATTGATTCAGATACTGGAAAGAATAGATAAAAAGCCAACTGATACTTTATTTATTTATTTTTCTTTTCATGAATGCACATTTTTGAAATGGAGAACTGAGATTAGTTCTGAGAGATTCTGTTTCAAGTAAATTAAAGTGTAAGACTTCTTTAGACGTTGAAAAAGTCATTTTTAATTGTATTGAACTTATGAAGACAGCAGAGGTATTTAGGTAAATACACAATATAGGATGGGTACATTTGCTAAATAATTTACTTAAATATCCACATTAAAAATAATTGGATTAAGATAAACCAAAGGGAACCTATTATCTTTTAATTTTTTTATTTTATAAAGTAGTTCACAATATTTGATTACACTTAATATTCAAACACCAATCCCACCATCATTACACCTTCCCACCACCATATTTCTTAAGTTTCGATCTTGAACCTCAATCTCTACCCCAAAGTAGATCCAAAATAAAATATCTTTTATTGCTTGTTTTGATAAACCGCTGAAAAACACTACAAAAAAAGTATCCTTAGAGGCAAGAGTGTGAAGATTGTTGTATTTCACCCAGGGCCATTAAGCCCTTCCATAAGTGTTCAATAACATGTTGTTAAAGTTTGAGCCTTAATGGAATACTACTCCATTAGCCATGAAGAAGAATGAATACATATGAGTGTATAGTCTCACAATGGAGACATTACTGGTGCCTGCTCGAGCAACAAGATGACAGTGATATATATATATATATATATATATATATATATGCCTCCAATGCGTCATCATTGGGAAGGACCAGTAAAGAGAGGCTTCTAAAATCTCAGGGCACTGTAGCACTGCAGCACTTTCATTGTTCTGCATTCATCTATATATAGTTATATAAAAACAGTTTTTTGGTATGTACTGAATGGATGATTTCTTAATTTATTTAATGAGAAGATTTACTTCTCACCTCTGTTAGAATTACTGTTTCTCTAACTTGGAGATACTGATTCTAGATGAGATATTGGTTTCCTTGGTAAATGTTATTTACATATAGAAAACTTTGGTAATCGTCAGCTTAAGCTAACACTAAATCTAAAAATATATTTATTTCACTAGAATTTCATTAATAATTTAATATTTAGTCTGGTGGGAAATCAAAAAATGAAATTCTAAATAATGTGTATTAAAATCATTTCAATTAACATACTGGAAATTTAGTAGTTTTATATGCATTCAGTTTTTTCAAATTAGTTTCATAACATATTATCTATATATTATTATTATTTTGCATTGTTTGAGCCAGTCCACTGACTAATGTAGAAAATCTCTAACCTATCTAACTTGCTTTTTTCATTTGTTTCCTCAGCCTGCCTTTCCTGACCTGAATTCACTTTCTTTTAGACAAATAACAAAGCTCTTCTCTATTATTTTTTAACTTGACCTTTTTTATTCCTGCAGACTAGAGTGATAGTACTATGAATAGGGCAATTGACTTGCACACACTGACCTGGGCTACCACATATGAGCCTCCACACACTTTCAGGAGTGATCTCTGAGCGCAGAGCCAGGAGTAAGCCGTGTCCACCTCTAGGTTTAGACCCAAAGTAGAAAAATATTTTGGTTTTTTTTGAAATTTTATAATGCCCTCTGCAATAATCAGTTTGAAAAGTAAATTCTTTATATTAAGGCTGTAAATATTTGAACATAAACTTGCACATGTTTTAAGTGTCCCATTTTTAATCTATGCTATAGATGGAATAGATTGCATTAATATTGTGTACTTAGGAATATTTGGACTGGAGCGATAGTACAGTGGGTAGGGTGTTTGTCTTGCACGGGGCCGGCCCAGTTCAATTCCTCCCTCTGTCTTGGAAAGCCAGCAAGCTATCCCACCCACACAGCAGAACCTAGCAAGCTAGCCCTGCCATATTCGATATGCCAAAAACAGTAAAAAGTCTCACAATGGAGACATTACTGGTGCTCGTTTGAGCAAATCGGTGAACAATGGGATGACAGTGCTACAGTGCTACCCATAATAATGTTTCTAATGCAATTTTGCTGCTTATTTTAATAAAAAATTGTTATGATCCCATAACTATTTAGGCAGTACCTTCATTAGCTAGTTTATAAAACACTTTTAATACACATTAGTCGCTTTATAAAATTCAAATTCATATAGAAAAACACATAATATGGTTTTCTTTAGTGTGACTAGTTTAATGTCAAGTTATTGCATTGTTTTTCTAGTGTATAGTTATATTATCAAACTGGGGAAAATATTTCCTGAGCCTATTAGATGATTTCTCTAAACCCTGGAATAAAATGATTGATATATGCTGTGACATATGAACCTGTGTAGCTAGCAGAGCTGCAAATATTATCCATAGTCATATAAATATCCAATCCCTGTGAATCTGCTGAGCTATTTGCCTCAATGATTTACTTCACTAGTGATTAAAGATTGATTTTGAGTCATATTAAAGGTATTTCTGTTAAAATGTAGATTTTTAGCCTCACCAGTGTCATCTTATCCTCATATTTTAGTACTTATTGAAAAAGAATGTTCAAAGAAGAATTTTGCTGAACTACTCATTATTTTCAGTGCCTATTAAATCTGTGTCTTGCTGCTATTGTATTCCTACACACATACACAATTTGTTTGTCCTCTTTTAATTTAACAATTGAACACAATGTCGATTATTCTGTAGTGTTTTCTGATAAAGAATCTAAAGTAAATATAGTCAAGAATGAAAGTCCATTGATTTGGGTAATTTTATGTTAATAGTTTTCATATTATTCTACATGCTCAAATTAATACCTATAAGTGTTCCACTGGCTACTTTAAATACTCTTGCACATTGAGCAGCTTTCTCATTGAACTATCCATAATGACTTCTAAATGCTTTCCCTAAGAGGTTCAGGCTAATTCAGAAACCATCAGTGTGCATGGAAAGTTTAAATTATGTTTTGCAATATGCATTACCTTGCACTTATCTGTACTAAATTTAATCTGTCATCACATTGCCCAATCACCCACTTTAATTAGATCCTTCTGGATTTCTTCATAATCCTGCAAAATTTTTCATAACCTAAATAATTTTTGTTGATCAGCAGAAATTTAATGCCTCACTATTTACTAAATTTTCCAGATCACTCATACCTTAACAACCCTGTTATCAGCATCTTGAGTAACTTGCTATGAAGTTGCTTCCTCTAGAGAAATATGCACACTGTATTTCAAACAGATTAATCCATATCAGTCCACAAGAAAGCATCCTCCTAGAATCATACTTGTCCTGACTCAAAGTGGTTTTAGGGAATTTCAAGTCTAAAAGTATTTTAACAACTATTGAAATTGTAAATATAGTGGAAAGACATAGTTAATAGAAGAGTAAAAGTACTCTAACATTTCTCCAATTGCAAGGATGCTGCATGATTGCAGTACCAGGACAAGCTGGGGACAGGATGAAGACACTGTGTACCTAGTATCAGTTGCTGCTATAAAAATTTAGAAAATATTGTGCACTTCATATATTCTAAGCTCTGAAAATAGATGTTTACTATCATGTGATTCCAAACAGTGAAGAATAAGTTCAGAGTAGTTGATTCAGATGCAACAAAACAATAATAATTCTTTCCACCAGACCATAGAAAGTATTTTGCAATACAGCCACTACATACATCTTTCACGTCCTTTAATTTGTCTAACTCGACTTGAGAAACCATATAAATTTCATAAATATCAAGTCAATTTGGGATATGCCCTGTAACATTACAGTGGCTTGTTGTGGATGTGCTTTTCAAATTTCTAACATACATTTTAGATTCAATAGTATATCTTTAAATAAGCTTTAGATTTTAAAATTGTTTTCGGTTTTTGTGTTACAAACTAGGGTTTTATTTTGGCTCTTCAGAACCACAAACTCTGAAACACTGTTGGGGACATTATTAGTGGTCCTTAGTATCATCAGTTATGACCTTGATGGCCTAAAGCATGGCTGATCTGGGCTGCTGAGCTCTCCCTAAACTGCTTTCATTTAAACTAAATAACACACACATGTATACATATAAACATCCATGTTTAGTATCTCAGATATTCAGATACATAAGGAAACATAAAAAACATGAAAAAAAAGACATTTGAGCTAGATTGTTTTATAATTATTCGTGTAGAAAATTATGTCCCAGTGTTAATAAGGAACTAAATTAGTCCTTTAATTTGTTCCTTTTGGAACCTCATCAGAAACATAATTCTTGTTGACCCCACAAGCTTATGATTTTACCACTAAAACATTCTCCTTTATCCATTTCATACACTTGAAGACCTGTTTTTCTATTTAGAAATGACACTTTTAAATTAAAATTAGTAAGCTTTATGCTTACTAATTACGCCTCCATCATAGACCACTCTAAATAGTTACATAATACCTTCATCGTATGCTCACCAGAACATTTAACTGGTCTTCTAATATTGAATATAAAACAATGTCCCATTTTTGTTTCTACAAATAGCATAGCTGTGAAGGTCTTTGTACATAAATCTTTACTCACATCACCTAAGGAAAACTTACTTGAGAAGGAATTGGTAGTTTAAAGTGTATGACCATTTTAAAGGTTTTTGAAACATAATACCAAATTGCTTTCCAGAAAGGTTGTGCTAGTTTATGTTCCTGCCAAAAGTGAATGAACATTCGAGCTTTAATTTGCCTTGGGGTGGGGTTGGGACTGGGAATTAATACCATCACATTTTTATGGCACTTTGTGTGAATTTTTCTCTTCAACTCTGTGTTACTCTTATGACTACATATCGCTGTGTATATTTTTAAATGATTAGAGAAGTGTCAAATCAAGTGTTTTTGATTCAGGTCAGCAATGTCTTCTCTGGAACCCGCATAGATTGATTAAAGACAATGTAGAATGAAAGGCAAGATGTCATAAGAGGTGAGCCCCCCACATGATATTTTTACTTACTTTGCTGAATGCCATTTCAAATTTCTCTCCTATTTTTCTCATTGCCCTGCTTTCATTCTGAACGAAATGAACACAAAAAAATTCCATCAAGTATATTTTGCCTTTTCTGAGACGGGTTGGAACTATCATGCCCAGTGGTCCTTATATACTTTTCTATATCTGTGCTCAAAATGCAAACACATACAAAGAGATGTCTCAGCTAAAAGTGTCCCTACTGTAGTAGTAGTGCCACCATCCAAGATGCACTAAAGTTGAATTTCTAGAAAACTTTTCATATGTGTTCTTATACAAATGAGGTGACTCAATAAGCACTTTGTTTTTGAAAGTGTTGTCTCAGGGTAACTGGTGTTCTATGTAACTAGGGTATAAATTCAGTGAAAAATTCCTGGGCAATACTGGGAACTTACTAAAAATCTCTGCTTGCAGAAGTCAATTACCAGAGCTTTTTTCTGTCTGAGGATATACCTCTATATTAAAGTGCATGTCTAGCATGCACAATAATTTGAATTCTCATTTTAGTGCTGTTTCTCAGACAATGTATTTACAGATCTGGAAATATAGTTAAATGTAGAATATTACTTAGTTTTTCTTTAATGGGCCCAAAATTCAGCCTGTCTATAAATAGGCAGGAGTGGGGTAGCTTATTACATCTCTGAAATTTTTTTTCACAAAAGAATAGAAATCATAACTAAATTTTAATCACAACTTATGTATATCTTGCAATGTCCCCAGGGCATATGGGCCATGCAATCTGCAATCACTTAAATGAAGTATAACAATGAGAACTAGGGCTATGGATTAGCTAAGTCCCCCTTATAGACTCTGGGTTTGAACCCCAGCACCTCAAGAAGGAGGAGGACGAAAAAGAGGAGGAAGTGCAGAGGAGAAGATAAGAGAAGAAAAAGGAGGATAAAAAGATTATTTTGAATTATCTATAGTTTTTTTTTTAAACTGAAGGAGTATTATCTGTGAAGAATTTTGTGAAGAATCTGGTAGCCATTTTCTCTAGTGAAAAATGCTTTAAATGTATTCAAAGTGATTCTAATTCTGGTCTCCTAGATACTGAGAATAAAAATACTTAGATGCACTTTAATCAAGTAAATGCAGTAAATGTTTTGTGTGTTCTTGCTTGAATACACACACACACACACACACACACACACACACACACATATATATATATACATATATATATATATATAATAGGTCATCTAGAATATACAGGTACATTTTACCACTGAATTTAATGAGCAATAAGCAGCAAGAAAATTTAAGTGTCTTTATAAATATTATGAACACAGTTTAGGCATTTAAAAATTCTGTCCTGAGTGCTAGAGAGATAGTACTATGTGTAAGGCACTTGTTTTGCATGATGCTGACCCAGGTTTGATCTCTAGCACTATATATAGTATCATCAACAGCATCAGGAGTGATCCCTGAACTCAGACAGCCAGGAGTAAGCATTGAACACTGCTGGGTGTGACTGAAAAACAGAAAAAGAAAATAAATATTTTAATTTCATATTAAGTCAAATTAATGAAAATCTAGATACTTGATCTCAGTCATAAGTAGTAGACAACATATGCTAAACTATATGAACCAGATATCCATCTACACATTTTTTTAAAATGATTTATTTTCCTCAGTAAAAGTAGAACAATGGTACAATTGTTTCGTCCATTCGCTATAGCAAAAAATAGAATTTGATACAATTCTATGCATTTAAAAATTCATTTGTGAAATCAAGTATGTCACGAAAACTTATTACATTCTTGTTGTTGAGAGGCATGGGTTTTTTTGTGTTGTGATGTTTTAAATGATTGAAATGCTAATGTTCTCTATTAGTTTTTCTATGAATGTTAATAGCAATGCTAATAGAGAAAATTCATTAAATGGACTCATTTCTCTTTAACTACTTTCCAGAAGGAGGCATTAAACACAACCAATTTTAATAACAATAAAACTTTGGGTTTTCCCGAATAGCTATTTTTATTTTAGAGAAGATATGAGACAGAACAATGTTCATAGTGTTTCTACTTTCTATGTCAGCTCTGGAATGATGTGAGCTTACAAGCAAAAAATAGTAGATATTCTATTCCAAGAATACTCTTGTAATTCTAAGTCTTTTCTCATTGTCAATACAATGGTAAATAGAGGGCAACAGAATATTTTGGCTTAGGTAGAATTGTCATCATCATATCACAGCTAAAAGAATAAAAGCTGGCTAAAAGGCTTTTAGACTAATAGATTTCGTAGTTACGTAGAAGTCACAAAAAATTTTAGCCTGAACCTCTTAGTTATAAAAGGAGTGAATTGGTTCTACTTTATTTTATGGAAATAAAGGACAGTGATATCACATCAAGACCAAGTTTACATTTTTACCAAACAGGAATTGTTGATTTATGTTTAGAAAAATTGTATCCTCAGAGGTATTGTTGATTTGCCTGTCAGTTCTGTATGCTTGATTAAGTGAAGCCCTTACTGCCACCACAATATGGTATGTTTGGATTTATAGTAAAATTCAGATATGATGAAGACTCTGCTCTAAAGGAGTTCAGAGTTTATTGTAGGGTTTAACTAAATAGACAAACTGTACATACTAAGAAATAAAGTTAACTTTTATTTTTTGCATTTCATGCTCAGGAAAAAAAATCTCATTTTTTTTTTCAAAAAGGATTCTTATTTACTGTTTAATTGTTTCCTGCTTCAATGTATTTTATTTATCTGTAAGTTAAAGAAGAAGAACGGGCTATAGTGATAGTATAGTTGGTAGTATGCTTCTCATACATGCAACTGACATGGGTTTGATCCCAGGCAGCACATATGGTCCCCTGAGTCCAGCCAGGAGTATCTCTGAACATAGAGCCAGGAGTAAACATTAGGCAGCTCTGGGTGCAGCAAAACAAGCAAAATATATACCCCTATTTGTCATAATAGTTTTATTCTTTTATATTACAATTGTTAATGAAAATGTAAAAAGTGTTAATAACATTCACATCTAAAGCTTATGTCAGTGTTAATATTATTTTATATAAATTTACATTACTATACCTCTCATTTGTTTTAATTATATAACTAACAGATTGTGTTGAAGTATATTTGTGTGGGCATAAGCATAGAATGATGTATAAAATTTTATAAAAAGAAAGTGTATTTGTTTATAATTATGCTATTTTTCACTGAGGTTATTGATTAAAACCAAATCAAGAAGTGACAGTAATCTCGTACATAATACACTTCTCAGAATAAGAAAGAGGATGTGCAAATTAGTCTTCCTAACCCATAGTAAAATTCAGGGAAGATTGATTTCATCTAAAATTTTCATAGGCAAGATTTTTCAGAGTTCAATTATAATATTGTCATTTTCTTGTACTGCATATTGTATTTACAAAATGAATATTATGAATATTTCAAATAAAATATAAGCAGTAATATAATTTATATTCAACATTATATTTTACTTGCAAAACTGTCAGACATTTTCACTATGCTTATGAGATATATGAGATGAATATCCTTTGTATTATTTAAAGTTTATGGTAAAAATGAATGATGTTCATTTGATTATACTTTAGTACTAAGTTGGATGGATATTAAACAAAACTTTCATGTAGAAGGCAATCAGATGTATAAAAATTCTAACTCTTAACTACCTGTAGGAGTTCAAAACGTTGTGTAACAATTATTTTGTATATTTTAATTAATTCAATCTGAATGACTTTAAAAGATTTAAAAATTCCAGATTTAACATACCTTTTTTAAATTATAGACTCAATTATTTGTGTATGAAGAGAATGGACATGAGAAATAAGATGAGACAACAATGATGAAGAGATCTAATATAAGCCCCCTAAAATATTTCCTAGTTTTAATTTCCATATCTACGGTACCTGACAGGCTGAAAACATCCCTGCTTGCAAAACCAGCTGTGCTGACCCTACTAACATAATCATGTGTGCCCAGAAGACACTAGAGACCTCACTATCACTCAGAAAGCCACTTTCTTCTTCTGATAATTTACATACATATTGCTCCCTTTTTATGATTGGCTCAGAACACTTTTCATACACCTAATTTCCTTCTCATAATTGACTACATCTCTCTGCTAAACCACCTCCCAGAAGTAACTAATTTATTAAAAAAAAAAACAACTTTCCACCTAAGCATCCCAGAGCACTCTCAGTCTCTCTCTCTCTTTCTCTCTCTCTCTCTCTCCCTCTCTCTCACTCTCTCTTACTCTCTCAATGCCTCCATTGTGTCAGTCTGACCAGAGTATTCTTTTTAATAATTTTAATTTGTTCTCAATTCAACCGTGAGAATCTGTACTAGGAAAATTTATTGAAATATATTATAACTACATTTTTTTTCTTTTAATGATTAAGAACAAAATAGTTGTTACTAAGACATTTAATACAGGTAGAGGAATATGTAAAGACCTGAGTAAGAGGAAGATTGGAATTTCCTCCAACATAGAAAAGCAGGAAAATAAACTCAATGTGTTGGCTATGTTTTCTAGATTTTTGAGTAGTTTTGGGGTAAATATTCCTTTTGGGTACATTTTTGTGAATGTTGACATTAACTATAGCACTTAATTTTAAATCAAATTTTGGTTTTCGGTTTTTTTGTTTTTGTTTTTGTTTTTTTTCTTTTTGGGTCACATCCAGCAATGCACAGGGGTTACTCCTGGCTCTGCATTCAGGAATCACTCCTGGCAGTGCTCAAGGGACCATATGGGATGCTGGGAATCAACTTGGGTCGGCCTCATGCAAGGCAAATGTTCTACCTGCGGTGCTATAGCTCTAGCCAAGGATTAATTTTCTTGATTAAGCATAAGGCTCATACTCTAGCACTGTCATCCCATTGTTCATCAATTTGCTCGACAGGCCCAGTAACATCTCCATTGTGAGAATTGTTGTTACTGTTTTTGGCATATAAAATACACCACAGGTAGCTTGCCAGGCCCTGCCGTGCGGGTGGGATACTCTAGGTAGCTTGCCGGGCTCTCCAAGAGGGACAGAGGAATCAAATCTGGGTCGGTCACATGCAACGCAAATGTCCTACCCACTGTGCTATCGCTCCAGTCTCTGTGCTATTGCTCCAGTCCAAACTACAATAAAAACTTCAATTACAAATTTAATATGGCAAAACATGAGAGCAAAATAAAGACCTTTCCTTTGCAGGGTTTCCCATGGCAAACCACCATTCTGCCTAATTTCTTCCTAGAAATTCTCTTAATAATATAATTGGAGATTATTACCCTCAATTATAAGCATATATTTCTCCCATGAGAAAACTTGATACTCTAGTGATTCCTGTTATGTCTGTTATTCCTGTTATTTCTCACAATCAGAAAATATATCTAAGACCTCACAGTTATGTTAATGAACAGAGGAACAGACCTTTTCCCTAATGTGGGAGGAAAATGGGGAGGCTGAAGACAGAAATCCTGACTAACAGCCTGTTCACAACCTTTGGAGAGATTTCAAGACAGAGATATTCACTTAAGGGGCACCAGACTTTTGGCCACTAAAGTCTGTGATGACAATATTGTCTGGTGTTTGCAGCAGTCTAATGATGGGATTGTTTAGGGCTTCACTGCCAAAGATAATAGACATGGAAGTCAGTGGTTGGGGTATGATGAAGGACATCAAGATACAGATACAAATAGAACATCACTAAAATCAAAAGACATAAAGGAATCAACTTAGATGTAGAAAGGGTGGTTATAATTCTTACACTTACAATCTTCAAGAAATTGGAAAGTGCCTCACATGATGTTACGTAACTACAGCAACAATGGAATTGTTATTTGATCTAATAGAATAAGAGGAAAATGTGCATTTTCCAGGTATCCAAAAGACATTCACATCCAAAAAACATCATGAAAAATTTTACTGCATAGATCCCAATTATTTTAAATATTGTCTAAAGTCATTTGGAGCAAAAATATCGACTAGTTTTCAATCTGCCTAATTTCTTCCTACAAATTCTGTCTTAATAGTCAAATTGTAGATTATTACCCTCAATTTTAAGCATGTATTTCTTCCATTAAAAAACTTGATTCTCTAGCAAAGGCTTATACTAGAGACATTTAAATTCACATTTAATGGTATTCAAATATAGCTAGCATTGTGATCTTTGTTCTTATTATCCATCATATATAGAGTTGCTAATTTTATATAGAACCTCCAAAGTAATTGTTATAAACTTTAATAGATTTTATTTTCTATTCAGCTATTTTAAAAGATATAATTTAAATAATTTATTTAATTAAGTTAACTTTCCCAAAGTTATAAATGTAAAGCATGAGTCATAAGAGGTTGTAAACTTATTGGGAGAGTGGAGAAGTCTTAATTTATTCATTAGTGTATTATAAACAAAAGAAAAAAAACAAAAGAAACAAACAAAACATTATTACTTCCTTCATGTATATAAATGCTCAAAAATAATTGCTATATGAGGCATCTTTTTTTGAGTCTCAAAAAGGTGAACTTAAGAGTCAGAGAGAAGGAGTACAGAGGGTAGGGCACTTGCCTTTCATTTGAGCAACCCAAGTTCAGTTTCTATTACAGCATGTGGTCTCACAGACACACTTGGAACAATACCTGAGCACAAAACCAGGGCTAGGTATTGAGTACTGCTGGTTTTGTCCTTTTCCACCATCTCTCCCTGAAAAAAAAGGAAGATTGTGTGTCATTATGAAGCCCCCGGTTATGACATATAATTTTGATAATCTATGAAGTTATATAGTAGATGTGATTAACATTGATAATTAGTTGACTATGAGTTGAAAAAATGACTAGACAGGGTAGAAATTCATTCTTTATCATTTTGTAAGAAATAAAGGAGAAAAACCTGATGTTTTTAGGGATAAAGTAAAATTTCCCTAAATTTGATTGAGAGAGCGGGGAGGCAGATTACTTTATATATTTTATATTTGCCTGCCTCAAACTTGCATGAGCCAGTTCCTTGAAATATATCAACATGGGTAGAAAGATAATTCACTGGTGAGATTGATAATTCTACAGGCACACCATTCTTTACTTTTCTATATTTTATTTTGTCAGGAAATTATTTCATTGAAATAAATCTCATCTGTAACTTGACAAGTCCCCTAATCTGGAGGATCTTGGAATGTAGAATCTTTAGACCCATTTTGTTATATTGCTTTAGCTTTAAACAAATGTATTTTAGGTTTTATACTGGCACTCAAAAAAGTTACTGAAATGAATCTGTGTCTGTTGTTTATAGAGTATGTTTTGGTCAAAAATAAAAGAAGAATAGCTAAATTTCATTGTCCAGTTTTCTCATTCCTCAAACATCTTCTAAACAATAACAAAACAAATTGTGGAATTATTTCCTTGATAAAATTTTGAATATTGTTTCATTTTTTGACATGTGTAGGTTAAATTACCTTCTTCTTTGTCTGTTGTAAGCAGCAAGAGATTTTTCAATTATTCTTAAATTTGATCTAAAATATTTATGCTTTGATAATTTAGTCCATTCAAGTTCTGAATGAATAAGCAATATTTTTGAAAATATTTTTAAATACTTTACATGTACTTGATTATTTGTTCTTTATTATAATCATTTGTGAGCCAATATTTATCATATTAAATAAAATAGCTGTAGATCAGATTTATTTTGAGTTTTTCCAAGGTTTCAAACTGGAAAGATAGAGCTAGCAACCAAGCTGTTGGCTCTAAAGAAAAAAGGTATACAAAATTTCGTCTTACTATCCTGACTCCAAAATCCTTAAGTAATGTGTATAATTTCAGACTATGTAAGACAATATATGACAAAAAGCACAAATATATATTTATGTCAATTATAGTCATACGATTGTAATTGTATCTAGTGTTCTATGGGGTACCATATATGTTATGATTTTATATTCTTTTTTTCTGTTTTAGATGGACTAGCTAGGAATGAAAATATTCTAAATATTTGTCTTCTATCAATAAGAGAGAACATACTAAGTATTGGTTTATATGCACTGTAGTACTGTCGTCCCGTTGTTCATCAATTTGCTCAAGCGGGCACCAGTAACATCTCCATTGTGAGACTTGTTGTTACTGTTTTGGGCATATCAAATATGCCAGGGGTAGCTTGCCAGATTCTGTCATGCAGATAAAATGCTCTTGGTTGCTTGCCGGGCTCTCCAAGAGGGGCGGAGGAATATGATGAATAGAATATATTGTTAATGTAACTAAGGACTTTAGAAAAAAGACAAAACTTCAGGTATGCTTCACTATGGTTCTGACTTTTTGTTTTCTGAGACTGAGTCTCAGAGTTATCATTCTTCATGTTTTATTCTAACTTCATGCTGAATTTTCTTACGGTCACAGAAAAACTTCCAAGATCTGTTATATCCTCTTGTGTTGTCTCACAAAGAGAGTGATGAAATGTGTCTTTTCAGTGACAGTGCAACAAAACTCATAAATTTCACACTAATTGAAGTATTACTTTCTGTGGTCAAGGTGAAACCATTAACTGAGTGAATTAAGTAAGGAGGGTTGCCTAAATCAATCACTATTGTAAAATGGATCTGGCTACATTAATACATTTTAAATGAATCAAAGTCCAGCCTTTAAGAAGAGTGAGATTCGATGTAGGCCAGATTTAATATTTCCAACGAACAGGGGAGATTAAAGGAGTTTTCAGGAAAACCATAATTCCATCTAACTATGCTATTTTCAGCCTTAGGTTCTTCTAAAGTAAAAATAAAGGGTGGGACATTTACTTCAAGTACATTGGCTAGCATATATGAGGCTCCCTAGCATGGCCCCGGGTCTCTACAATGACAGCTTTGTTCACTGAGCACTAGTGTTTCAAGTTCCCATTGAGTTTGGCCTCTCTGAAACTTAAATAAAATGAGAATATTCAGTGACTCCATTTTATTCAGTTGCTTTTAAAAGCATCTCACATATACCAATTAAATAAATGTAAATATGTGTATATCTTAAATGTCTTAGAATAGTAACACTCAAGGAAATTATACTTCATGCTAATACCTTAAATAAAATAATCCTTAATTCCTTAAAATTCGTTTTTATATGGAGCTAAAGTGATAGTACAGCGGTTAGGGTGTTTGCCTTGCACGCGACAGACATGGGTTCGATTCCCAGCATCCCATATGGTTCCCTGAGCACCGCCAGGAGTAATTCCTGAGTGCAGAGCCAGGAGTAACCCCTGTGCATTGCTGGGTGTGACTCAAAGTGCAAAAAAAAAAGTTTACTTTTATGTTTTATTGCAGTAGTGTTTTTTTTAGGTTTATCATTTTCAAAATCATAATACCCTAGTAATTAAGCATTTATATAAACATTTTATAAATAAGTATAATCATTTTTTTTTCAATTTCATAATGAATTTTTTTTGTTTGGGGGACATATCCTGTGGTGCTCAGGGTGTATCCCTGGCTCTGTGCTCAGGAATTGTTCCTGATGGGGCTGAGGGAACCATATTTCGTGCAGGATACCTAACCTGGTATGGTCATGTGCAAGGCAAGTGCCCTACCCATAGCTCTGGAACTCCAGCCCTCATAATAAATGTTAACCATTTAGGTTTTTTTGTGCACACAGTTCACATATAATTTTTAATAATCTCTAGTTGATATTCTATTAAATTTTCATTATTTACATCATATTGTCTGAAGAAACATTGTTTTTTCAATTTCCATTTAGATTCACAAGATTCAAATTTATTTTTTAATGTTTAACTACTAAGCGCCAGGGCCAGAATACATAGTACAGGAGGTTAAGTCACTTATCTTACATTAATTAAACAGCAGACACTGTTTAATTTCTATCACTACTTATGGTTCCCCTAGCATTGCAAGGAGTCATACTTGAGCATAGAGCTAGGAGTAAGTCCTGAACGGTGCTGGATGTGGTAAAATAAACAAACAAAATCATTAAACCATAGTTTCTCCTTTATGTACTAATTTAACAAAAACCATTGAAAATTTTTAAATTTTTAAATTAATTTTTAAATTTTTTGAATCAAAGTAAGCTACATAGTTACTAAGTTTTCATAACTGCTTTTTAGTCATACCATACTCTAACATCCATCTCTCCACCAGTGTACATTTTTCAATATCAACCAAATTTTCACTTTGTTTTGTATCTTTCTGTGGTAAAATCACCTTTCTGCCCACTCTTCCTATCAGCAATGAGCCTTACGCTTCCTGTGTCACTGAGTATTTCAATTTTCCAATTTTTTCCCTGATAATCTTGTATCTTTTTACTTCTTTTCTATCTGAAGTAAGATAATCTAATTCCTTCCCATAGATTTTTATTATTGGATATGCAAAAAAAAACAGTAACAATAAGAGTCTCAATGAGAGACGTTACTGGTGCCTGCTCGAACAAATCGATGAGTAATGGGATGACAGTGACAGTGACAGATTTTTATTCTTCTTCCTATAAATCTATATGGGCTGGAGCGATAACACAGCGGTTGAGCTTTCGCCTTTCACGCGGCCAACCTGTGTTCGATTCCTCCGCCCCTCTCGGAGAGCCCAGCAAGCTACTCAGAGTATGGAACCCGCACGGCAGAGCCTGGCAAGCTACCTGTGTATATTGGATATGCCAAAAACAGTAACAATAAATCTCTCAATGAGAGACGTTACTGGTGCCCGCTCGAACAAATCGATGAGGAACGGGATGACAGATAATTCTGTATATTTCATCTATTTATTGCTATTGCATATGAATCATAAAATTTATCAATTGATAGTGATCCTTATTATTCTATTTGTTATATTCTCCAATAAGAAATCATATAAATATGTCCAACATTTTCTCATGGCAAGAATATTCATAATCAAACAATAAAATAAACCAATAACAGAGAGTATAAGCTAGATTTCTCCTTGTAGGTGTGGAACATTAATGATAAATAAGGAGAGGACAGAAAAGATCCATTATTAATGGATTCAAGTGGAAGAAATCAGTAAAACTCAGGGTTAATTTTTTTTGTTTTACATTGCTTTTGTTTTGAGGTCATGCCTGATGGTACTCAGGAGTTTCTTCTGGCTCTGCAGTCAGAAATTACTTCTGGTAAACTCAGTGGATCATATGGGATGACTGGGAATGAACCTGGGTGGGATGTATACAAGGCAAGCTCTCTAAACACTGGACTAGTGCACCAGCCCCTCGGGTTTAGCTTATTACTGCTAAAGTGATAGATTAGATAGATAGATAGATAGATAGATAGATAGATAGATACATACATACATACATACATACATACATACATACATACATACATACATACACATACATAAAAAATACATATCCTGTTCTCTCTGTTGAGAGGTCTTGAAAGTAAACACATCAGTAGTTTCTAATACCATTAGCAGTAAGAGATCCAAGGTTCCTGAACAGATTCTAAGAGTAGGTGGGAAATATGAAAGATGGTCGTTCTCTATATTGTCAGAAAATTAATAAGTCAGTTCATACATACATACACAAACATGCATACATACATACAACCTTGCATAAATCATGAATGCATCCACAACACACATTTGTGGAAGGATGCCAAAGTAATACACTTTGAAAACTAAAAGGCAATTTAAGCAAAAATGTAAAGTATTAGTTGGGGTCAGAGAGATAGTACAGTTTGTAGACCACTTGCCTTACATGAACCTAATCCAGATTCAATTCCCAGCATCCCATACACCCCAAGCACCACCAGGATTAAGTAATACCTGAATGCAGAGCCAGGAGTAACCCCTGAGATATTTGGCTGTGACCCATAAACAAAACAAAACAAATAATAAAGTAGTACATAATAATTCAAATAGAAAATTAGCATAAATATTTCTACAAGCAAATAATTGAATGCATAATAGAGGGAAATAGAAAAAAATCATTGATGCAGTGTAAAAAACTAAAGAACGCCGAGGGGGCACGTGCACTCGCGGGCTCTCCGGGCCGCTCTGTCTCACCACCCGCGTTCGGTGCCCCGGAACCGCAGTGTGTGGACCGGATCGGGACGGCCGGTGGTCAAGGACAGGCGAAGGAAGAACGAGGACCAAGCTGGTTGCTGATTAGTTACCGTTTATTCAATCTTTCATCTTTCTCATCTCCCACAATCCCAGCTCCCGGCCTCTCTCTGGATCTACTGCTCAACTGCTGCCTCTCTCTGGCTTCTCTCTTTCCTCCTGCTTGTCTCTCCCACCTTGCCCTCTAGGCTACAACCAGCCAGGTAGCCAAATTAACATAAGAAAGCCCTTCCTGAGGGCAGGGCACTCCAAAGCCCTTCCTCACTCTTAAGAGTTTTTTCTTTTCCCTAGTCCAAGAACTTATTAACATCTTAATACTAGTTATTTTTGTATGGACATAGCAAGAGATGCATAAAACTTTTAGAATTGCTCTCCGGGGGTCACCTCATCTCAGACTACAGCGCTCAGGCCAGATTAGTCTTTCCTAGCCCTAGCAGGGCCCTGTCTCATCGTTGCTTTTGGATCATGACATGACACCCCATGACCAAGCTCTTAACATATAGTTAAGCATTAGGCGCTTTGGCCAGGCCCATCTCGATGCCAGGGTAGCACACAACTTATCGCTTGCCCTGGGTC
Organism: Sorex araneus; assembly: GCF_027595985.1. NCBI lineage: Eukaryota > Metazoa > Chordata > Mammalia > Eulipotyphla > Soricidae > Sorex > Sorex araneus. The sequence continues at coordinate 68,132,243 of NC_073306.1, forward strand.
CTTCTTGTCCCACGTCGGGACCGTGCTTTGTGGGTGCTAGGAAGTAAGGGCAGCTGAGGCTTAGGTCAAGAGAACAGATGCCCTGGAGGAAAATATCATGTAGAGTCAAATGACTCCCAGGTTACAAAAGCATAACATTTGTTAAGTCTTCCTGTGTCCATACAAAAAGGACTTGCTCTGAATAAACTATGCAAAGGACTCAAGGATAAAAGAAAAACATTATTTACAAGTCAACAGAACACCAAGAAAGAAGCTACAAATAAACAAAGAGGAATAGGAGCACTGTAACGGGAGTAACCCAATAAACCTAAACTACTGAGGCTATGTTATCCTACAATGCAGAACAAATCCAAATAATTTATAGATTTGCCCCCTCCAGGAGTTGGAACATAATTGTTTGCTCTTAAAATGTAGTCTGCACATGACTTCTTTTCAAAGAGTTCAGTATGGGAAAGAAAGAATGACTTTACAATATTGATGTCCGACAAACCCTACCTAACCCAGATAGTAATAGATAACATTAACAGTGATAAATCAACTTGATAGTAGGTATGTTTAATAATGCATAATAAAAATGATACTTTTTCTCTGGGATCTTTTTATCAAAAATATCAGTGTAATCATTAGGAAAAATAAAAAAATACTATTGAATGACATTTCATTTAAAAAAAAACTGAACAGTATTTTAAAAACTGTTAATGTAATCCAAATCAAGAAGTGAGAAAGTGCCACAGTCAAGAGCACATTTAGGAAACAGGGTGAATGAATGTAATTTATTTTAACTAGGATTCTGAAACTGAAGAAAAGACAGTAGGTAAAAACAAAAGTTAATAAGAGTAAAACTAGTATTTTAATGATTATTATAAATTCATCATATATTTAAAGATGTTAAAATATGAGAAATAATGTTTTCATTACTGTACTTCTTATTTAAGTAAGTCAATAAACATTTCAGCTTTCTTCTTAAATTAATTTGGTCATATCCCAACAAACGTTTCTTGACTAATACTAAAGAATTAATAGTTGAGTTTAAAAGATGCTGAATTCATTGCTCAGTGCTGGTTTTCAAAATGTAATTTTTTTCTGTTTTCATAGTTAATAAAATCTAGTTTTGTTTCTCACTTATATTTCTATATCTATTCATTTTTCCCTTGTGTCAATTAAAACTTATTTCTAATCAATAACAGTTTGTTATCTCTTTGCTATATTTTATAACATCTTTCTTTTCTGTACATTTCTTAATAAAAATTGCTAGTTGAGGGAGAAAAAGGATTATATTAGTTATACTTCATTCATGGCATCATAAATATGTTATTTAACTTTCTTTCATCTATAAATTATAAACAGGCAGTTGAAGGGAGTATCTTTATTAATATCTGTTTATAATTATAATACAATAATTTCTAAAAGTAAATATCCAATGAATTCTTCTAACTTATTATAAAATTTTTCAGAGATTAATTCATAGCATGAGTATGAAGTGCCTGGTAATTGAACAAATGGTGAGACACTTTTATTCCTGAGAGGAATGGTTATAGGAATTAATAATATTTTCTACTATTCCAGGAAGGAATGCTCTCGAGAATATCCCTTTTAATGAATTACCAACTACCCAGTTTACCCTGGCTAGGATAGGAATCTCATTCTTTAAAAGGTACTTGTTCCATATTTAGACAACTAAGTGTTGCATTGATTAAAGTCTGGTTCTTCCATCTTTTGCTGATAAGTGCAGGCTCTATCTATACTCATCCATACAGCAGCCTTTCAAGGATTTAAAGGTCACCCTCCTGTCCTGGCAGTTCATTGAGTTGGACAAATTTGTACAGTATTTGTTTTCAACAGATGCAGATTTTATATTAATTTTCATACTTTTTAACTCATAATGTATTCTTTATTTTTTTAATTTCTCTTATAAAATTATATAAAATTGAATCTATATTAAACTCATTAGAAGTAAAAAATAGAAATAGAGAACTGTAGTTGAAAATTCCAATACAAAGGAGATTAAGAAGAGTCTAAGAACAACAGGGTAGATGCAGCTAGGATTATCTATTATATAAAGATTTTGCCTAAAATTTTGCTTTTCAGTAACAAATATGAATTAAAACGGAAATGGATACTCTGCTTTACCTGAATACCTATTAGCATACATGAGAAAATCAGTAATGTAAGTAATTGCAATTCAACATGATATTTACTATAAAAATAATAATTCTGATATAATCACTTTGTAATTATTTTATTTTTTCTGCCATAATGAGAATCAAACTTTAAACCTTATGAATGTAAAACACACACTTTTCCCTGAGCCATTTCCTTGCTCTGCTTCTTAATTATTTAATTTATAAAAGCCCAGTTTGTTTCAAAATAGCTTTAAAATATCCTTTTAAAAATTTATTTTTTTCTGAATTATTGTCATTTTAAAAGTGTTGCTTATTTAAAGATTGACAATTATTCCCTCAACCATTTTTCTGAATATCAATCTCTGAGGAAGAAAAGAAAGAAAGAAAGAAAGAAAGAAAGAAAGAAAGAAAGAAAGAAAGAAAGAAAGAAAGAAAGAAAGAAAGAAAGAAAGAAAGAAAGAAAGAAAGAAAGAAAGAAAGAAAGAAAGAAAGAAAGAAAGAAAGAAAGAAAGAGAGAGGGTGGGAGTGCGGGAGAAAGTGAGGGAGAGAGAGGGAGAGAAGGAAGGGGGAAAGGAGATAGAGGGAAAGGGAGGAAGGGGGATGAAGGAAGGAAGGAAGGAAGGAAGGAAGGAAGGAAGGAAGGAAAGAAGGAAGGAAGGAAGGAAGGAAGGAAGGAAGGAAGGAAGGAAGGAAGGAAGGAAGGAAGGAAGGAAGGAAGGAAGGAAGGAAGGAAGGAAGGAAGGAAGGAAGGAAGGAAGGAAGGAAGGAAGGAAGGAAGGAAATGAAACTGCTAGCTCTACAACAATATCACAAGGTAGGCAAGACGGTAGGGCACACTCCAATCACTTGTCTCTGGGTTATTTCCTTTAATTCTCCCTTGCATTTTCAAGAGTCAAGATTCCTGTATGCTTTATGTACAGCTGCATAGCTGTCTTCTTCCTCTAGCTCAGTTCCTTACAATTCATTCTAAATGAGCTTTCAGAGGATGTGTGATACATTGTTCTCACTTCTTTTCTTCTGAGCAAAAAAAAAAATCCCTGATATTTGACCCCATTTCTATACTGAATTGATTCTTTCTGATTAGATTTGCTAGGATTTGTGACAGAAACGTATAAAGAAATTAATTTCATTAAATTCAAAAGAAAACATATTAAAGGACTAAAGGAAGCCTTTTTCCTCAAATATTCCATTGGCAAGAGGGAGTGAATATGTAACAAGATAGCCCATTTTTGAAAAGCCATAGAATTTGGTGTTTTGTAAAATGTTATACTTCCCTTTGTCATTCTCTTCCAGTCCCTTCAAGTACTCCGTTTCTTTATAAATAGACAGTTTAACATAAACTTTAAATTAAAAAAATTAGACATTCTTGAGACAAATTGAATTTTACATGGGGCTATTTACTTAGTCCTATGACTTTCAAGTTAATTTATTATTTTTATTTTTTAGTTTATTTTTATTAAGACACTATAATTTGCAAAGCTGTTCATAAAAGAATTTTTCAGACATACAATGTTACAACACCAATTCCAATACCAATATCTCTGAAGTCCCCGTCATCCTCCATCCCATCCCCCTGAAGGCATATAAGAATTCATTTCATATTGCTTCCTCCAACAAAACTTAAATAAATGGCAAATGGTTATCAGAAGATAAGCAACAAAAATAATGACTATTATATGGTATTAACCTGGTGAATAAGAAAACTCAAGTCAAATCATTTGACGCAGTGCAGTATATTGCCTATTTTCTGTTAAATGATTTTCAAATCTGGCATTTAAAACACATTGCACTAAATTTTATTTTGTACTTGGACCTTATTGTGGTAATCGTCATTTTTTTTCATATTACTTTGTCCAAAATACTTAAAATAATAGCAAATGGTATTTTAAGAAAATAAACCAATAAAAGGCAATTTGTGATGATTCATTGCTCAATGTTTTTAACCTTTCTTAATCTAGTAGGAGACAAGCATATACAACATTAGTGAGTGCTATATGTATTACCACCTGATGGAAAGTATTTCCATCCTTTAAAAGCTCTTTTCGGGCTTTTTGTAAAACTGGTTTTGAGGCTATGAATTCCCTGAGTTTTGCTTATCCATGAAGCTCTGTAGCGTTCTCTCAAACGTGAGTGCTAATCTAGCTGGATAGAATATTCTTAGTAGGTGTTCATTATGCTGAGTTTTTGTATTACAAGTTTCTATAATCTTCTGGCTTGTGAAGTTCATTTGGTAGATCTGCTGTACATCTTATGAGCTTTCCTTCGACATTTTTGGAGTAAAGTCCGTCACTCCCCGTGCTGTTCAGGGGTTTCTCGTGGCTCTGTATTCAGGAATTATTTCTGGTGGTGCTCGGAGGAGCATATGAGATATCAGGGATCAAACCCAGGTCAGCCACATGTAAGGGAAAAGTCCTACCTGTGTACTATCACTCTACCCACTGGGCTTTGCTTTGTATGCAAGTTCCTTTTTGATCTTGCTACTTTCAATATTCTATCGAGACTTTGTAATTTTGAATATAATGTGTTTCAGAATTATTCTAATTGTGTCTATTTCACTGGACTGGGGCGATAGCACAGCGGGTAGGGTGTTTGCCTTGCACGCGGCCGACCCGGGTTCGATTCCTCCGTCCCTTTCGGAGGGCCTGGCAAGCTACCAAGAGTATCCCGCCCACATCCCACATGGAAGAGTTTGGCAAGCTACCCGTGGTGTATTTGATATACCAAAAATAGTAACAAGTCTCATAATGCAGACATTAGTGGTGCCTGCTCGAGCAAATCAATGAACAGCAGGATGACAGTGCTACAGTGCTATTTCACTGGGGCACTTCAGAGCCCTTGGATCTCAGCACCTGCAATCCCTAATTCTGGGAAGTTCTTATCAGTGATTTCTTTAACTGTTGTTTCTTCACATTTTCATTCCTGTTTCCCAAGGGACTCCAGTGATTCTTACACTGTTACTCTTAAACTCATCTCATAGTTCTCTGGATGATGTTCATTTCTTTCCAGACTGTTCCACTTCCTGAAGTTTCCTAGTGGTTTTCTCCTTCTCATCTTGGAGCTTCTTAATCTTTTTCTTAGTTTTTGTTGTCCTGCTGTTAAATGTTTCTGCTGAATTTTTTTTATATCAACTACCATGTTCTTCCTTTCTGTCATTGCTAACTCTAATAGGTTTTTCATTTTGCTTCTCATACTTGTGCTGTGCTACCAATGCTACTGTTTCTTTGATCACATAGAATGTTTTCATAGTGCCACTAAAGGTATTGCCTGAGGATGTATTGGTGTTGTTTATGTCTTCAGTGGTATTGTTCACACTCATTGAGCTTGATGGTTTTCTATGTGTTTTCACCATTGTTTTTTATAGAGTTTTTGTCCTGCTGGGAGTGAGCATTTTAGTTAACTCCCTGGGGAGGTGGTAAGGGATTAGCAAAAGGTTGCTGTCTGTCTTCTCAGGCTGTTCTCAGAGAATGACAGGAAGAATAACCAGAAGTACCATGTAATTTGTTCAGTACATCTATCATGCATTTATGTGAACCCTTAATATGATGCAAATTGGGTGTGGAGAATGCTGGTCCCCTGAGTCCTGCCAGGAGTGATCAATGAGCACAGAGCCAGTAGTAAGACCCACATATCTCTATTGTGGCCAAGCCACCCCCCTCACCTCCATTTTTGTAGCCAATGCACATATTTTCTCCTTTTTTTTTTTAGGGGAGATTTCTTATCCTACTACCAAACATACTATCTGTTAAAGCTTTCTGAGATGAAAGCACCGTCAGACAACCCAATTATCTTCCTTTTTCTCTACTAAGAATAAAACATAAGTAATGAGATTAAACCTATATGTGACTCTTACAGCAGTTCAAGGGAAAAAGTAACTTTTAATAAAGTTTTGAACCTGTGCTTGCTTTCCCAAGACACAATATAACTGTTATTTATAGTTCCACTGAAAAAGCTATTGGTGAATTTTCAGCACTTCATGTAACTAGCTTTCTGTTTGAGCAGTTAGTATTACACTGCAAAACTAGCTAAGCATTTGTATCTGACAGCACGACTTTCAGAGGGTTTTATTTTCTTTTTTGAGAAATTCATAATTAAATAGTAGCAGTGCCTGTACGAAGCCAGTAGTGGTTTTGTAAAATTTATGTCTTTTAAAAGTGCTTATTTTTCAAGTTGCAGAATATCCAGGATTCAAAAATGTGGTACAAAACTTATAACATACTTTAATAATGGCTACAAGCTTCTCTAAAAAACAGAGTAAAGAAATTCTAATCCCACAGAGCAGGAGATAGTTAAAAGCATGCCAGATAATTATATTTTATTTTGAGAGCTATTTATCTCAATTTCAGTATTCATATTTAAGATATTATATGTGCAAAAATTTCTCCCACTAGGTAGATTTTTTTTTAGTTATTGAAGTTTTTGTTTGTTTGTTTGCTTTATACCTCTGTTCTTGCTTTTTTTTTTTTACCTTTGCAACAAAGTTAAGCACTCATACATATCACTGTAGTTGGCATATATCCTATGATTTCTTCTAATTACCTTTTTTTTATAAATACAAACTGTACTTATTTTAGTTACATTTGTATATGGATTTTGTCATTCCTACATTATGTAGTCTGAAGCTTTGTCATAGATTATGTGTCAATATAAATATAAATTTACTCTTGGGCCCTCTTATATTAAAGTATTTTATGTACATCTTTTTGTATCAGTGCCATACTGTTTTAATTATCATCAATTTGCAATGTAGTTAAAATAAAGAGCTATGATGACTGTTAATTTCTTGCTCCTCAGATTTGCTTTGGATGTTTTGAATCTTTTTTGTGTCCACACAAACATTCTATTTTTTTGGCTTCCCTTTTTTAAAAAAAAATTTTCATGTTAGTAAGGATATAATTAAATCTTTAGATTTCTTTAAACAAAATGATCATTTAAATAGTGTTTATTTTTAGAATCCACATATACAGCATCCCTCTCTCTGCATATTTCCATATTTTCTATTTAAGAGTCTTATAGTTTTCAGTGATTAAATCTTTCGCCCTCTTTGAGAGCTTTATAATTCTGTATTTTGTAACATGATGTATTAATTTCTTAATATCTCTTTACCTTTACTTATATTTCAACAAAAAAAGATATCTTGTTAATTTTATATCCTGCCTCTTTTCTTAATTCATTATTTTTTTCCTAATTTTTTTGTTTTAGGTTTTGGCCCATACCTAGTGAAACCCAGACTTAGCCCTGGCTTTGTGCTGAGTGATGATTCCAGATGTTGATGTAGTACTGTATGCAGTTCCGGGAATCCAAATCGGGTACATTAAATGCAAAGCAAGCATCTTAATCTTCTATCCTCTATCTTAATCACTCTATCATGCCTTAATTTTCTAATCTTTTATAAGGAATCTTTAGGTTACTCTGTATTCATTTTCAACATTATCATGTAATCATAAAATAGTGATATTTTGACATATTCATTTTATATTACTCTTTTTTCTAATTGCTGTGCCTCAAATTTCTAAAATTGTGCTGAAAAGTAGTAATGATGGAAACATCCTTGCTTTATGTCAGATTAAGAGAAAAACTATTACTTTTAATTGTTGAATTTTCTGAGTTTGTTTTACATGACTGTTATTACATTGAGATGTTTCTTCCATTTGTAATTTATTATTTTATCATAATTGGATATTGAATCTCATAGTTATTATGTCTATCAATACGACTATGTGTTTTATATTTCTTTTTATTAATGTGCTGTAGTTTGTTCATTTATTTGCTTATGTGGCCCACCTTCCTATCTTTTTGGATAGATCTCATTTACCTTTGATCTATGAGTCTTGATGTGATTTTGCATTCTTTTTTGCCAAAATTCTATTGAGAATTTTTGCATCTGTATTCATTAATATTACCAGTTTGTAGTTTTCTTGTGATCTAACCATTAAAACACTTTGAGGTAAGCTGATATAATCTCAGAGGCCATGTTTGAGTGTCACCCATTTTTTAGATTTTGAAGAGTTTGAGAAGAAAAGTTTCTTAGCTATCTTAAAATTGTGTAGAGTTCACTGATGACACCATCTAGACGTGAGTTTCTGCTTTACAGAAAACTTTTGATTACCATTTTTATTTCTGAACTCGCAATTGTTTTATTCAAGTTATCTATTAATCTTGGTTCCACTTCTGAAAGTTGTACCATTCTTAAAATGTGCCCATTATTTTGTGACCATTAAATGTGTTTGCACATAGCTCTTCAAAATTATGCCTTACGACCATTTCTATTTCTTCAGTGTCACTTGTATCTTTGACTTTTTTCATTTATAGTTTTATTTGTTGTTGTCCAGGGTATTGTTCATTTTTATGGCTCAATGTAGTGAGAAATCTATGTCAATTTTATCAATCATTGTAGATTTTTAATTTCCACTGAATTATTAGTTTTTCCTTTCTTCTACTGATATTTGCTATTTTTCCTTTTCTTCTTCCTTTACTTATAAAGATACAATGTTAACTTGTTTGCCTAGCATTTTACTTCATTTCTATATGGGCATATCTGTAAGAACTTTTCTTCTTAGTAATGCTGCTGCTATATTCCTTAGAGTTTATCTCTTAATTGCAGGATATTTTATTCCTTTTTAAAATTTTTCATTAACCCAACAGCTATTCAAAAGCACATTGTTTTGTTTACCCCATTGAGGTTTTTCCTACTTTCATTCAATGTTGATTTCTATCATCATGCTACTGTGACCAGAAAAAAAATTCTTAAACTGATTATTATATTAACATATTTATTAAGACTTTTGTATCCATTTATATAATATATCCTTCAAATAGTCCAGTGTGTACCTCAGACTAGTGTATAAATGGTAATGTATAGAAAATAATACGCAAAGAAATTTAAATAAATTCGTATTGCTGGATTGAAAGATCTTAAGAGTACAAGAAAAAAGCTATTATAAAACATTGATAGAATGTCAAATACAAATTTTATTAACACCTTATGTTTGATGTCTAGAGTTGTTGAGTGGATATTTCTTTTTCATTCTTAAGTGCAATTGCTGGCTTTTTAAATTAAAAATATTTCTTATATGTGTGTTCATTTAAGCATACAGTCTGTGCTTCTGGGAACTGTAACATAAAAAATAGAAAAATCTATATATTTAGGCATTTACCATGACTTAAGTGTAAGTAATACAAAGGACATATTCAGTGAACTGCAAATGGGAATAACTGATAGTACAGTTTCATAGGTTACTCAAGCAAATGAAGAAATGAGAAAAATATGCTGTGGTATAGGAGATAGCACTGCAAACAAAGAAAATATGCCGACATTTTAAATTACAAGCTGGTAAATTTATTTATTATTTACCATGTATCAATCTCATCACCATTCAGCCTATAGCATTTATTTAGTTTAATTGCTACCCATGTGATTCAGACAAAATCTCTGCCCTCAAGAATCAACTTGATTTGATTTAACGATTTGCCTTGCTCAAAATACTTCTCCGACCCAAGATGCTAAGCTTTTGCTGATAAACCAATGCATTCAATGTAAAATTAAGAACATATTCTGCATTTTACTAGGACTTCTACCCTAGAATGTAGTTAGAAAGATTTCTGTTTAAGAAACTACATTGCTAAAAGTTCAAATACAGCAACAGAATTTGTTTAAAAAATAATATATATGGTTATTTAATTCATCTTTCCTATATGTAAACTTGATTTAGTTTAACCGCAACAGTATTGTCTAGGAAAAAATTTTATTAACATTTTAGAAGTAAAAATATCTGAGAAAGTAACGTTTTACCTTCAAAAATTCACAGTGAAATACAACACTACTGCCAATAGTAATTTGTCTTAGTTTACATTTATCTTTAAAGTTGAAGCCATACTAAATGTGTAGGTTATTAGATGTTCAATTTGATATTTATATATCACCATTGTCACAATTATAAGTTAAAAATATTCACTCCTATTTTTTCCATAGACTATATCAAGTCCCTTAATTTTGTCTTTCCTGTGTGCCTCAGCCTTAATTATGCACCCACTCCTCCTTTCTTAAATGTCGTACAAAAATAAGTACTTTTTATTTGTAGATACTTCGTATGATTAATTAGCAAGACATAAAATCCATTATCAAATGAAAATGTCTATCTGGTGCATCTGAAAAATCATCATATAAAGGTGCATTAAGATAAAATACCTGTTTAACTTTCTACATTTCTTTAACTTTCTACATTTCTACAATATAAGCTTTTTATTATACCCAATGACTTTTTATTACTTGGGTTTCATTCATAATTATTTTCTTAAATTTTTTATTTATTTATTCTATTTATTTATTTATTTAATTGAATCACCATGTGGAAGTTACAAAGCTTTCAGGCTTAAGTCTCAGTTATACAATGCTCGAACACCCATTCCTTCACCAGTGCACATATTCCACCACCAAGAACCACAGTATTCCTCCCCCCACCCCCCACCCTCCCAATCCCCCACCCTGCCTGTGTAGCTGATAAATTTCCCTTTACTTTTTCTTTACTTTGATTACATTCAATTTTTCAACAAAAAACTCACTATTATTGTTTGGAGTATTTTAAAAAATATCATATAATGGGCAGGGAAAGAAAATTTAATAACTAATATTTAAATCATCTTTCTTCCTATAACCGTACATCCTGTGATCAGTGGTATTATTTTTTCATTATGTATATACATAAACTGTAGCACTGTAGCACTGTTGTCCTGTTGTTCATCAATTTGCTCAACTGGACACCAGTAACATCTCCATTGTGAGACTTGTTGTTATTGTTCTTGGCATATCAAATACGCCATGGGTAGCTTGTTTGGCTCTGCCCTGCAGGTGGAATACTCTGGGTAGTTTGCCAGGCTCTCCAAGAGGGACAGAGAAATCAAATCCAGATCGGCCACGTGCAAGGCAAATGCCCTACCTGCAGTGCTATAGCTCCAGTTTGTTTATATAAATAACAAATGCATAAAACAAATTACATGAAATTTTGCCATTATTTGTAGTTAATTCCTATATTATTGCAAATATTAAGTCATGAATTCATGTCTATTAGAGTAACATAATAAAGGGAGAAAGTCCCTGCATTCATTCATGAACTAGACATAATGTACGTGAGGAAATAGATAACTCTTTATTATGATTCTTTGGTCAAAATTAAAGACCTCATGGTACATGAAGAAATGATGTGAATAATAGTGTCATGCCATACACTTAATAGAGCAAATCCAAATAGCATTATTAATGATTTAAACATATTTGGAGTGCTTTATCTCTTCCAGCATATTTTTTTTTGTAATGTCTAATGCTGTTTCTGTCCTGTGACTAAGCAGATAATCATAGCTATTTTTATTCAGTAAGTCACTTCTTGAATTGTTCATTGTTGCCATGGGTATAAAAAACATCATGTAAAACACAGATCTATTCAATAAACATTTGCACTTTTTTCCCCTAAGAAAAAAAGATTTGTACTAAAGGACAGTTAAAAAAACCTTTTTGTGTAGTAATGGTTTGTTCTAAAATCTCTCTTTAGCTGTTTTATATGCTATATATCTCATATTCTGGCATATGACAGTGTTGAATTAATGAACTTATTTTTCTTTTCTGTAAAATTTCTCCTCAAGATTACATAATCATAAGCATTACATAGAACCTGACCTTACAGTTTCATAGATCAAATTCATTATCTCTAAATATTTATAGCTATCCAGTTTTATAGTCAACACCTTTGTTGATTATTGTTATCTTTCTGCTGAAAGAGTAATTTATGACCAAATAAAAATGTACTCCATAAATGTGCATTCTAGATATATGACTTGTATGCTTAGATTACTATATAAAACCAAAACTTTGACAAAAATGCAATTTAGGCAAGACCCTTCTATTTTTCAGTAAAAAGTCCTAGAAGATTATATTTCTAAAATTTATAAATATTACATATAGAGATCAAAGTCAACACTTAGCTTTAATTCATTCCATATTTGCCATTTTTTTTTGCTTTTTTATTTTTGAGGTTACACCTAGCGATGCACAGGGATTACTCCTGGTTCTGTACTGAGGAATTATCTCTGGCAGTGCTCAGGAAACCATATGGGATGCTGGGAATCGAACCTGGGTTGGCCGCATGCAAGGCAAATGCACTACCTGCTGTGCTATTGCTCCAGCCCCTAATTCATTCCATATTTAAAAATTTTTATGACTACCACATGTGTGAGTTTTCTAGGATAAATAAAATTAGAATAAGTATTCTAATAAAATATGTACACACTCATTCAATGTTTTATTATATATTGAGATAATTTTTATGATGAAATCAACTATGCTTTGTATTGCCGATAAGAATGTAAAATGCTGCAAAATTTAAGAAAATAATATGGTGTTGGGGACTGCTCAGGACCCTGAACAAAAGAGGACCCCGAAACCTTTACCCTGGACAAACCAGAAAATTCCATTACCAGCTTTGCTTGACCTGAGGCAAAGGTGCCCTTGTGACAAAGGAAATAGCCAAACTCAAGAGGTAAAAGTAGCCCAGGGCAGTTAACTAAGAGACGCCATAAAGCCCTAAATTAGAATACCTTCCTCTACCTTGTGCCTTCCTCCTGCCAGATGCTCCTGCCAGATAAACTCTTGCCTTCCTCTCCCCACTATTTCTCAATCTACTCTTGAAGAATGTTGTAAGCCCACCTAATACACCCCTAACCTTTCCTTATTTGGTCTGAGAAGACACTTCCCTGATGATTGACAACTTATGTACCAGCCCCCTGCTAAGAAAAGTATAAAACCAGCGTGGCAGTTAATAAAGTTGCCCTTGATCGGCATGTGTCGTCTTGGGCCTCCTATTTATTATCCAGCTAGTTTTATTTCAGGTCGGAACCGCTCACAGAACCCACCCAATTAGGAGCGCTTTCCACTGTTGTCTCTCCGCGGGCCGGAGAGATCTCCGGGGGAACGCGCAATATGGTACTTTCTTGCAATGTAAGAGAAACTTATAACATTAGACCTACCAATTTACCCTAGAGAAATAAAGCTTATGTCCACACGAAGATTAATTTCAGGCAACTGTAGCACTGTAGCTACAGTTGATGAACAACATCCTGTTGTTCATCGATTTTCTACAGTGGGCACCAGTACCATCTCCATTCATTCTTGTCACATGCTAGGGTAGCCCGATGGTTGCTCCAGAGATATGAAGAGCAAATTATACTTACTGTTTTTTGGCATATCAGATACATCATGGGTAGCTTGCCAGGCTCTGCCATGCGGGTGAGATATCCTTGGTAGCTTGCCAGGCTCTCTGAGAGGTATAGAAAATGAGTAGGGAGTGTCTAATGACATATCACGCAGCCACAGAGCAGCCGTGCAGTCCAGGAATATGTTCACTCATATGTGAAGCTCTGCCCGAGCATGTGGAAAGTGGCCTGGAGCATGGCGGAGGTTGGGTTGGGAGGTCAGCTGCCAGGGCTGGGTCCTTTGGGGTAGGGAATGCTCTCACCGGCTCTGTTCTGGGGCGCCCGAGTAAAAACAGCCTGGTGCAGCGTCTGGTGGCATGGTTATGGGAGCCTCTTTTGATGCTCCCTTCTGGGAGAAGCAGCTGTGAGTTCTGGATGGTCGCTGATGAGGAGATTATCTGGCACTGGCAGGAGTTGGCTTATGGGTGTAACCCCTGGGTGGCAGGAGACTGGGGGAAGCAGGCAGAGTATCTCTGCTCTCAGGTCCAATTGAGCCCAGAGTCCAAGATCACAAAGTTCTGCTTCCCCCAGAAGAGAGCCTCACACATAAGTGAAGTCCCACAGAACCCAGGTAATGCAGAATTTTGCAGAACCTTAGAGTACTAATAAAGAAAATGTTCAATATATGTTAATGAGAAATTTCTTCCCTGGTTAGAAAGAAGAAACCAATATATATATACTTAAAAGAAAAAAGCATGTATGTTCTTGGAAGTATTATCACTAACTATAGTCAATTTTTAAAAATACCAAACACATTTTTTGTATGTTTGAGTAATAAAAGATTGATATTGTGGGGCTGAAGCAATAGTACAGGTATAGGATATTTGCCTTGCATGCAGCCAACCCAGGTATGATTCCCAGAACTCAATAGAGTCCTCTGAGCCATTCCAGGAGTGATCCCTGAGCAAAGAGCCAGCAGGAAACCCTAACAATAGGGTGTGGTCAAAAAACCTTTTAAAAAAGGCAAACTAATATTGGGGTTCATCTTAAAAATAAGAAAAATATAGAAAATCAGAAAGGCTATGCAATATAAATAAGCATTCCAAAAATTAGAATGTATTTTGAATTTGCTAGATCACTGAAAATTGAATTGAGTCTGAGCAGAATTTAAAATAGACAAAACTGGGACTGGAGGGATAGCACAGCGGGTAGGGCATTTGCCTTGCACGTGGTTGACCTGGGTTTGATTCCCAGCGTCCCATATGGCCCCCTGAGCACCACCAGGAATGATTCCTGAGTACATGAGCCAGGAGTAACCCCTGTGCATCGCCAGGTGTGACCCAAAAAGCAAAAAATAAAAATAAATAAATAAATAAATAAAATAGACAAAACTATGCTTGGTATATTTAATTTATATTAAAAGAGACACATACACTAAATAGTAATTCAATATACATTTTTAAATTTGATTGCCCAAGCAGGTGGTGAAAAATTTAAATGTTCTACTTTTCCATAAAGACACTATATTTTTTGTTCAGTGGTATATCCTGTGTAAACACACAAAAAAGATAAGGGGGGTGGAGGCACCGCACTAGGCACAGGGCAGCAGCACTCTATCTCTCCCGCTGCCCACATTCGGTAGTCTCCAGCGGCTTCCCCTACCCCTGGGAGGTTGATGGCGATGACGAGGCAGGCAAAGGAAGGAACGAGGGCCAGGCTGGTTGGTCTCAGATGCAGTTTATTCCATTCCCATCTCCATTCTCCTCTTATTCTCCTCCTGCTTCATCCTCCCCCATGCTACTTCATTCTCCTTCTCCTCTGGATCTGGATCTCGATCTAGCTTCTCCAGATTTGGCACTGGGATTTGCCCCCAGCCCACTCTTTCAGCCTAGCTAAATCCCCAAGCATGAGGGGTTGGGGCTTACACATAGGTGTGGTCAAAATAAATAGGGGTAAAGTTCTTTCCCTCAGGGGATGCTTCTTCTAGGACAGATTCTCTTTCAGCAGGACACCCACCCAAGAGAGGAATCCCATGGGTGTGTTTCTCCTCTCCTTGTCCAACTAACATATAAGGATTCATAATCTTAATCATTTTGTGTGGACATAACAAGAGATGCATTAAGCTTATAGAATTGCTTTCCTGAGGTCATCTCTATCTCAGACTACAGTGCTCAGGCCAGATTAGTCTTTCCTATCCCTAGCAGGGCCCTAGTCTCGTTGTTACTTTTGGATCATGACACGACATGTCCATGACCAAGCTCTTAACTTATAGTTAAGCATTAGGCGCTTTGTCCAGGCCCATCTCGATGCCAGGGTAACACATAACTCACCGCTTGCCCTGGGTCCATCCCGTCCCTCGTTGGGACCCTGCCTTTGGGGTGCTAGGAACTAAGGGCAACTGAGACTTAAGTCCAGAAAGCAGATGCCCAGGAGTGAATAATATTCAAAGCCAATTAAATCCCATGTTACAAAAGCATATTAACAACTGTCTTTCTTTGTCCATACAAAAAGGTCATTGCTTTAAAGTAAACTATTCAAAAGACACGAGGAGAGGAGAAAGGCAATATTAACTTACAATACAGGTTCAGTGTCCTAGAAAGGTCTGACCTTACAAATTAACAGAGTCTGGTTAAAGGAAAAGCTGATTAACTGGTTGGGGAAGAGAGCATAGAAGTGGTTACAGATAGACAAAGGAATGGGAGTGACTCGGGAGCACCTTGATGGGCGTGACCTGATATACCAAAGCTCCTTGTGGCAAGGAGAACAGGACATACCAATGTTGTCTTAAAATTAGTTTAGAGATTATTACCAGATAAGCCCAAACTCTGTGGCAAGGGATAAAGGACAAACCAGTGATATCCTATAAAATCCTAAACATCTCTAAAAGTAGTGAATTTATAGACAGAATAGTATGCATTTTATTTTTTAAAAAATCCATCCTATAAAGCTCGGGAGATAGTAAAGATGTTAGGGTACATTTTTGCATGCATGGGACCTTTGTTTAAATTATTCAACTTCATAATACCTTGTACAACACCTGGATAACTCCATGTATTTTTAGGATGACTTCAGTGATTCTGGGTACTCCAAGAACCAAGAAAGAAATACCTCACCCTCAGTCATTAGCTCACAAACTTTTGACCCAATTGATAGAAAATTTCCAAGAGTGAATCAAAGGCCACTGAGAATCTCTGGGAGATTTTTTATAACCACTAAAAATGCAGTCTATAATAAGAAACAGGTTTTATAGTTTGGTGTATACTGGACAGGGCTGGAGCGATAGCACAGCAGTAAGATGTTCACCTTTCACGCGGCAGACCCGTGTTCAATTCCTCTGCCCCTCTCGGAGAGCTTGGAAAGCTACGGAGAGTATTGAGCCCGCACAGCAGAGCCTGGCAAGCTACCTGTGGCATATTGGATATGCCAAAAACAGTAACAATAAGTCTCACAATGAGAGAGATTACTGGTACCCGCTCAAACAAATCGATGAGCAACGGGATGACAGTGACCAGTGACTAGTGTATATTGGACAAATCTTGTATAAATACTGAAATGAGGAAAACAGCGAAATAATTTTTCAAAAGCTATTTACACAAATTCATAGCAGTGTAGCACTGTTTGTAGCACTGTCTGTAGCACTGTCATCCCATTGTTCATCGATTTGCTCCAGCAGGCACCAGTAACGTCTCCATTGTTAGACTTGTTACTGTTTTTTTGGCATATCGAATACGCCACGAATAACTTGCCAGGGTCTGCTGTGCGTGCAGGATACTCTTTGTTCCTTGCTGGGCTCTCCTAGAGGGATGGAGGAATCGAACCTGGGTCGGCTGTGTGCAAGGCAAATGCCCTACCCACTGTGCTATAGCTCCAGTCCTTACACAAATCTAATTTCATTAATTGTTATACAATCATTAATAAACAGAAGCAAAATAAAAAGAATGAAACTTAAGATTAGGAAATATTTTTGTCTCATACACAATTTAAGAATATGACTCTTGGGTGTTAGTGTCTCATTCTGCTACTTTATAATCCACATATGAGTGCGATCTTTCTATGGATGTCTCTTTCTTGCTGACTCATTTCACTCAATATGATACTTTCCATGTTGATCCACTTATATGCAAATTTCATGACTTTGTCTTTTCTAGCAGCTACATAACACCCAAAAGTAGTAGAGATAAGAACCAGTAGGTCTGCCCCACAGCTTGGAAACTGGCCTCACAGGCTGGGGGATAGGCAGCAGAGACAGAGAAGGGAACACCTAGTAGAGAATGTTAGGAGGACCCACTCGGGTTGAAAGCTACGTACCAAAAGTAGACTATAGACTGAACATAATGGCCACTTAATACCTCTATTGAAAACTACAATATCCCACAGGAGAGAGAACAAAAGGGAATGCCCTGCCTCAGAGGCAGGGTGGGGTGGTGGGGGATGGGATGGGGTAGTGGGAAGGATACTGGAATCATTGGTGGAGGAAAATGAATGGGCACTGGTGGAGGGACGTAAACTAAATACAAACATGAAAGTTCATAAGTTTGGAACTACCCCACTACTATGCCGATTAGGAGGTGATTTACTAATAAAAATTAAAAAAAAAGAATATGAATAAATACATAGTGCCTTTATCATTTGCTTTATTACTAATTAAATATAGAAGAATGCAGATGTTTAATAATACTAAGAAATTATAAAGTATAGAAATATAGTTTCAAATATATTTAGAGTCAAATATTTGGAGAAACAATTGGCAAAAATAAGACGCATGTATCAATGAGCCAATAGATCACACTACTAAATATTTACTAGTAGCCACACACCATATATACATATATATACACATATAATATTTGCCACAGATCTGTAATACATTATTTCAATGTGTATAATTAGTATAATCCATTAGCATAATGTAACACAAATATGAAATATTTATTGTACTTTGTCTATGAAGTAGGTATAATCTTTTTTTCTGGGATGAGTGGTTTGTGCCTCACCCAACTTTGCATCAGGTTTTCTATTGGTTCTGCATGCAAGAACTACTGCTGGAATTGCTCAGGGCAATCTGGCATGCTGGGGATTCAATCTAGGTGAGACATGTGCAAGACATATTTATCTGCTATATTATTTCCAGAAGCAGGAATATCATTTAAGACTGATGAAAAAGTTATTAAAAGAAAACAAAGATCCTTTAGCAAATGTGTCACTAAAAATCCTAACATTTCAGAAAACAGTGATGTATACACACACACTCACACATCATATATATATATGCATGCATATAAATGTATTCAATAACTGTTATTTGAATATATAAGAGGCATCACTATATCTTGTATATCATCAATATATAAAAGGCATCACTGTCGTCCCGTTGCTCATTGATTTGTTTGAGCAGGCACCAGTAATGTCTCTCATTGTGAGACTTATTGTTACTGTTTTTGGCATATTGAATACGCCACGGGTAGCTTGCCAGGCTCTGCCGATTGGGAGGTATACTCTCGGTAGCTTGCCAGGCTCTCCGAGAAGGACAGAAGAATCGAAACTGGGTTAGCTGCATACAAGGCAAATGCCCTACCCGCTGTGCTTTTGTTCCTGTCTGCTGTGCTACCAAAAACAAAACTACCTCTCAAAATTTATGGAATAAGGAAGTTTCTTTTTTTGTATTTATAAATTGTCTATCTTAACTATAATGTCAACAGATATTTTTTAACACCGATTCTATGTGCCATGTTTATTTTTTTGTGAACTTATGATCAATTTAAATAAAAATTTTCCACAGTACATAAAATGTCAGTTTTGTCATAGAGCTCATTGTTGAGGTGAATGAGAAATCCTGGCATTTTGGAGTGAAGAATCAACCTTTGATAAATGCATAAGGAAATAAGACTGATAATGAGGAATCAGTCTTATATAAAAGTATTATAATATTGCTTCAAAATTTCAACGTTCAAAAACAGATGGCAACAATAGGTATACCTTATGAATAAGGTATATAAATACCTTATTCATATGAAGTGAATCTTTATAACTCCACTTGTATACTTAATGAAAACAGGAGTTGGAGGGGTGCTGACATCATGCCAGAATTCTTGTACTGAGAAAGGTCTTAAAAGAATTAATTTCATTGTGTCTTTCCCACTCATGTGCTTATTTATTTTTGTAATATTTCCATGCTAATGGTCTGTATCATTTACACTATATTTTATTCTAAAATCTTTTTGTTGTTGTTCTAAAAGGAGGAAAAGGGGATCATTTTGCTTAACTTCCCAAAAACTTTGCCAAAGCTATAGGAGCTGGATGTGTGGAAAGCTGTGTTTACAAATAAATTGAGAACATTAAAAAATTATTTCTTTCAGCATTATCTGTCAGGATGCTGGATGATTCCCACATTTGTTTTATTTTTCCTAATTGGATGTATGAAATAGCTGCTTTCTCTCCATGTAGTTCATGAAGGTTGGATGTTATCTACATTATTCATTATTAAAACAGTTGTATGTCTTTGTTAGATTCTAAACTCAAAACAGTTCTTATGACTATGCCTATGCTGCCAGTAAAAATCATGAATTATGTAATGTGCAGATCCTTTCATTGTAACATCCCCATTTCTGGCAAACAAGTCAGTTATTTTTATTAAATGTTGCTCATCTGCCATATGGACTCCCATTTTCAAGTTAATTATGAAATTGAGATGAAGAGATATTAAATTTGTAAAGCATTTTTCCAATTAAAAATATTTTAAGAGACCACACATACAACATAATTTTTACATGACTCCACACAGTAAGAGCAAGTGTTTCTTTTCCTAATTGCACAATAAATGACAAAAAATGCTATAATGTTTTTTCAAGTGAAGTCACAAACTTTTGGTAATATAATATCACTTAAATTTAAAAAGTGGGTTGCTGAATTTTTTACTATATAGTTTAAAGCACTTTCAACAGGTTACAGTGTATAATGATTACTTGAATTGTTTTTAAATGTTTGTAAATTGGTAAAATTTTCAGATTCTAATCTAGGCATGTTGATGTAATCCTACTGTCATTTAAATGAGTTCCAATAACTCATGATTCATTCTCTTTGATATCCAAAACATTGTATTTTTTAATCTCAAGCTACTTTGTTTCTTTGCATATGTCCTCAAGCTAAATGTCTTTATGTTATTTACCATTCTTGTAGTTTTCATCTAGAATGAATCTCCAAAATTTGAACTCTTTTGTTTTTCTTTATAAATTTTGTTTGCTAAAAGAGTGCTATTTATTCATGCAAATCTCATGACAATTCCTGTGAAAATTACCTCACTTTACTATTGATACCTAATTATCAGTATAATGTTAGTCTGGAAGAATGTGATACTCTTTCTCAAGATAAACATAAAATACTGTGAAATTTTCCTATTTGTTTGCTTTTGTTTGGGGGTGATTCTTTGCTCTGAACTCAGGAAATATTCCTAGTGGTGCTCTAGGTACCATACAGAATACCAGAGATGGTACCCAGATCTGCTGCATGCAATGCAAATGCCCTACCTTCTAGTCTATATTCCTAGTCCCTCTTCCTATCTGTCACTGTCACTGTCACTGTCATCCTGTTGCTCATCGATTTGTTCGAGCGGGTACCAATAGCGTCTCTCATTGTGACACTTATTGTTACTGTTTTTGGCATATCCAATACACCATGGGTAGCTTGCCAGGCTCTGCCGTGTGGGCGAGATACTCCCCGTAGCTTGCCGGGCTCTCAGAGAGGGGCGGAAGAATTGAACACAGGTCAGCAGCATGAAAGGTGAATGCTCTACCACTGTGCTATTGCTCCAGCCCTTTATATATATTATTGTTAAAATAAAACAAAACTGTTTGTTCAATGCGTGACTGCTATCAATAAGAAATAATTAATTCAACCAAAACTAGGAAATGTTGAAGCTAAGTTAGACTATTTAATGAACATTTAAGTTTTCAAATTTATAATTAATTTTATTTCTATTGCTAGAACATGGATGCTAATTTTCTTTTTATGCAATGTCATTTATTTTATAAAGACATAAATGGATGTACTTTAAGCAACTTATAGGTTATAATTATAGTTAAAGTTCTATCTTCTTACAAATAACCTAATTTATAAATTCTCTGGGTCTCCTAGTAGTGACTTGATGAAATAAATATATATAATTCCAAAATCAATACTCCAATGTCACTGGTGAAAGGATTGATGTTGTAACATTGTACACCTGGATTTTAATCATGAATAGCTTTGTAACTATGAAATTCTGGTGGTTTAATAAAAGTAATTTGACTTTTAAAAAATGTAAAAGTTAGACCCATAAGTATAAACATGTATTGCATTTAATCTATTTTTCCATTTAAAATGCAGCTTATGAACTATCCTGGATATTGATATTTAAGAAATGAATAAATAGAATTATGATATATATTTAAAATTTTTTTAATTTTATTGAATCACTGTTTGAGTGGGCACCAGTAACGTCTCTCATTGAGAGACTTATTATTACTGTTTTTGGCATATCCAATATGCACGGGTACCTTGTCAGGCTCTACCGTGCAGGCTCGATACTCTCGATAGCTTGCCGGGCTCTCCTAGAGGGACGAAGGAATCAAACTTGGGTCAGCCTCGTGAAAGGCGAACACTGTGCTATCCCTCGTTACTGGTGCCCGCTCGAACAAATTGATGAGCAATGGGATGACAGTGACAGATTGAATCACCGTGAGATAATTACAAGCTTTCATGTTTGGGTTACAATCTCACAATGATCAAACACCCATCCCTCCACCAGTGCACATTCCGCACCACCAATATCCCGGTGGATACCCCTTCCTCACCCTATCCCACCCTCTCCCTGCCTCTGTGGCAGACAATATTCCCCATACTCTCTCTCTACTTTTGGGAATTATAGCTTGCAACACAGAAAATTTGTAAAAAAATAAATTTGTGATCAAAGACTGAGACTTTATAACAAAGTGCTATAAAATGATGGCACCATGTTCTCCTACCAGATAGGATTGAAGGATGACTCCACCAATTTCTCATCAGCAAGAAATAGACTTTTGTAGGGTTAAACAACTGATATCTTGGAGATCTCTATTTGATTAGTTATTCAAAATTTTGGAAGTAAAGGAAACAGTTGAATTATTTGCATACTAACACTGAATTCACTTCCATTCTTTGGCTTGCATAAAATAATAGAGCATAGATATAAAAAAAGATAACCATATGGTGACAACTTATTTAGGTCATATTTGAACTTCTTGTTTCTCACAATTAGGATAACAAAAGATAATGAATCTTTGATAAACTTACTTCAGTATTTCTTAGGAACAGTTTCATGGTTAATGGAATAAATACTAAATCTGCACAAATAAAGCAAAAATGATTGCTTTATTTGTTATTTCTTAAGGTCACTCATTTGAGCATCTTTGTGTGTGTAAAACTGTGTGTTTTTTGTGTGCCTCCACTGATGTTAATCCTTCTAGGACCCATAATGAGAGAAAAAACAATTTATATATTCAAAGTAAATTTATTTTCTAGTGAGGAACATATATTCCCTTTAAGATGGAAAGGATTAAATTAATCTGCAACCATATAGCTATCTAATTCTAATGTTAATTCAAAAGGTAATTGTTAGTCCAAAATTGAACCTTGGGTCAGTGATATTCAAGGCATGCACCTTATCCTTTATATGGTACTCTAAGCTTGATGAATCAAAATGTCAAATCTGTTGCTTAATTGCTTCCATGGAAGTACTATTGATTTATATAATAATATGTTTTATATTTACAACATTATTAATCAACATTTGCACAAACCACATAAAACTAAGCAGCAAAAGTCTCATTTCCATTTATCAAAATAGGTTAGTTCCCTTCTGACCAATTGTTCACAGTTTCCACTCCCTCCCACTATTTGTAACGATCTAAAAGTTTGCTTTTACTTTCTTTTATAGTTCAATACTTTAGTTTGTTGTTTTCCCTTATATGTGTATAATCAGTGGTGATTAGTTTTTATTTCAACTTATTTTTCAAGAAAAGTATTCTCAAATAGATTACCCATTCATACTAAATAAAATGACAGAATTTCATCTATTTTTAAAATAATTGAGTAATAGTCATGTTTTCTGTACCACAAGTTTCTTAGTTACTGAACGTACTTAGGTATGTTCAACTCTTGGCTACCGAATGTTATGATGAACATGGAACAAATATATCTTTTGAACATTTTATTTGTACAAAAATATCAAAAAGTCGTATAGTTGAATCATTTAACAATTTTAGTTTTAATAAAAAATACTGAGGTTTTATTTTTTTTAATATAATGTAATGGCTACATCATCACCATTTCTTTCCCAAAAATGGTGTGTGCAGGTTTCCTTATGTCTACATCTTGGTACTTTAAATTTCACTCTTTCCTATAATACTTTTCTGTATAATAATTGATAGCCCAGCAGGTAAGGCATTTGCTTTACTTACGGCTGGCCTGGGTTCAATTCCTCCTTCCCTCTCAGAGAGCCCGGCAAGCTACCGAGAGTATCTCGCCCACACAGTAGTGCCTGGTAAGCTACCCGTGGAGTATTCAATATGCCAAAAACAGTAACAAGTCTCACAATGGAGACGTTACTGGTGCCCGCTCAAGCAAATCAATGAGCAATGGGATGACAGTGACACAGTGATACAGTGAATTGCTACTACTTATTGTTTGCTATTATTGTCTCTTAAATTTGCTAAATGCTTGTCGATTGATTACATCAGTAACATCATGTTAGTACTATAAGGAATATAAAATCTAGTTACACTTTATGTATAAATTCCTAAAGAGCTTAGAGTTTAATGAGTAAGTCAGTTACATTGGTTAATTTCTTAAAACCTAGATCTTTAACTGCCCAGTGAAAGAGGAAAGCATATTGTTCTATTGGAGAATTTTGATGAGACAAGGAGTACTTCTAATTGAAGATGTAGGCAAAGATAGAGAAAAAAAGTGCACTCTTAATTAGGTAGACTTTGAAAAGTGGAAAAATAATGAAATAAATTATTTTGCATGAAATTTTAATATCCATTTATTTCTCATAGTCTTGTAATAAATTGAAAGTGATTTAAAAATGATTTAGTAGGAGAAAACATAGTTGGTTCATGTAAATGCATATGCATTATTCTTTAAAAAATACTGTGGCAATCCATTAACAATCTATGAAATCGTTTATTAAATCGCAATTAGCATTAAAAAAATAGAGAGGCTAAAAAAATATCAGCATGCACTGCCTGTATATAGCTTTAAAATGTCACGTTTATTTCATAATATCTATGTATTTTAATAATTGTTTTCATGAGTTATTTATGTAAAGTTGATTTTGTTTAAAAAATCATATTTTTTGCATAGAAATCATTCAATACTGCTTTTGAAGTCATCCAAAACATAAAGCGTGGTCATGAAAATACAATTTGTTTTACAGATATAAAGAGAAAGGGAAAATTTACTTCTGTGAAATGTTAGTTTGGAAACTTATTTAGGGCTGATTTGACTTTTAACCTATCTTTTTAACCACCTAGCTGTTTTTGGTGGTTCATAACAATTTTGAGATAGGTAAGCTTTGTAATATTTGATTATGATAACAGAAAACAATCTAAATCTAATTCTGTTGAAGAACAACTACATTTACATTAGGTTCAGAGTGTTACCCTGTGAATTTTCTTTAGTGGGAAGATAAAAGCTAAAAAACATTTAGAAACATTTTGAATTGAAGCTAAATATCCTTTCTTTTAATTCAGAGCAAAAGACCTTATCACAGAGGTTGATTTTAGGGCAGAGATCAATCTACTAGGATAGATAATCTAATAGGACAGATTAGGTGTTCAAACACTGAGCCCATGACTTGACCTCATTTCTATGGAATATCATTGTATATTCCTAATAACAACATATGTATATTTGGGCTTATTTGCTCTCTAGAAGAACTCTAATTAGCCTTTCTTTTTTTCTCCCTGGACATGTAAATGATGAGTGAAATGAAATATTTATTTGAAAACATAATCATTCTTACACAAGATCTGTCACCAAGACAGCCACACGTAGATACTGGAGATTAGAGTTTGAACATTTGACATTGGGATAATGCACAATTTATCCCATAATGGATACAAACACATATATGTAAATATGCATTGCGAATTATATACATATGTGTATAGATACATATATAAATACACCTGCATTCATATATGACACAATACCTCAGTCATCTGCATAACTCCTTGATTTCAGAAATATGATGGATTCTAGAAAATATATTACCTATGTTTCTTTATAACAATATTGAATAAAGCAACATGCTTAAACAGAAAATGGGAAAATAATAGCAGATTTCTCTCTGAAGAGCTTCTAAAATATTTAAAAATAATCAAATATTATATTACTATTATGGATTTCAATGTATAACATTAAGTTATCTAAATATAAAGGCATTTTCAAAAATAAAAGTTTTAAAAAGTTAAAAAATTTTAGTAAAATTTCATATATTTCTAATGGAAAGTAGAATACTTTGTACCACTAGAGGACAATTTTGACATGTTAAAAAGGACTTTGTAGTTCTAAAATATAGCCTCTAATATTGTTAGATAAAATTGTATTAGTTCCATCAATTTATGCTTTGTGATTTACTTATGGCTGGTGATGATTACTTCATGTAGGTTATAAAAACCCAGTGTGTTTTCCAACCAGTCAAATTGCCTGTCAGCTGCTTAAGGGGCAGAATTAATGAGAAACTTACTTTATAGTCTAAAGAATAGCAGCTGGGGTCTGTTTTAACAAGTCCTGGGAAACATACGTGGAGGCGAATTGCATATGACTAGACTTACATCCTGCCTAAATTCTAAAAAGTTCTACTGGGTGACTTGAAAAGTCAAAAATCAAAAAATAGTAATATATTTGTATAAGATTATTATTAGAAAAGAGTTGAGAAATCGCTATTTTCCATTGTCCCTTCATGTATGGGTGATCACTCAGCACAGGGGCAGAAGAGGCTTGAAGCAAGGATACTTGGGTATATTCTATCTCATGCACCATGTTTAATAACTGGTACTCTCAAGTCTCGTACTTTCTTTTGGAATACAGAGAACAAGGTTGTTCTAGGCCTAAGCTGTCACCCATGCAACATTTATCTTCTGTATTTATGCACTGAATGATTGATCACTCAGAACACCTTGAAGCAGATAGAACCATAAGATAGAAAGAATATGAATCTCGGTTCTGTAATTTCAAGATTTTTACACTTGTGAGCTGATCTGGATTCAGAAGGCAGGCTGTGTGATAACTGAGGTATTATCAGGCTGTGTGATAACTCAGGTATTAATGCTAACCACAGTTTATTTATTCACAACAATATACCGGGAAATATATTTATTTTTTTAAATTTAATTAGGAAGGTCTCTAATAATCTACCTTGGTGGCCTATCTTGTAATGAACAAAATCACGCAGTTAGGAACACATAAAAAGCAAGGCATTTTTCATAACATGTTATTAAATTATAAGAAAGAAATTTTTACTTCTAAGTAATATATGCCTTACTTTATCATTCTTAAATGAATTTGCAGGCTTTGTTTGGAATAAAGTTAAAAATAATATTTGAAAAGCAATGGCAACATTAAAATGTTTAACCCTAGGCAGGAGAGATGGGACAATGGTTAGGACACGTGCCTTTCATATTAATCATCCAGGGTTCAATTCCCAGCACCGCATATTGTTCCTCTAAACGTTGCCAAGAGTGATCCCTCCTCATAGAGCCAGGAGTAACCCTGAATACTGCTGGGTATAGTTAACTTTGTTTGTTTGTTTGTTTTTTATTTTTTGTTTATTTTTAAAATTTTTATAAAGTAGTTCACAGTATTTGATTACATATAATATTCAAGCACCAATTCCATCAACATTACGCTTTTGCACCACCATATTTTGGGTGTTTCCATCCCAAACCCCAATCCCTGCCGCAAAGCAGAATTGAAATAATATAATTCCCTCTACGGTTGTTTGCCTCCTACTTTGAATTCCATCAAGTGTGGTGCGGTACTCATGGACTCTGAAGTGTCCAGGAAAAAGTTTCACTCGTGGGTAAAGCTTAGCCCAAGTGTATGGAGAGTGACCGTGAGCTGGGCAGTGGTCGATTTCTGGAGATTTTCGGCTGCCAGGGCTGGGTCCCTTGGGGCAGGGAGGGGTCTGACACTTCCCCCTCAGGGCCCCTCCAAGTGAAACAGCCTGGTACTGCGTTGACAGCGTGGTTATGGCAAGCATCATATTGTTCCCTTCCAGAAGAGAAGGATGTGTGATCTGGATGGTGGCAAATGACAAGATTATCTGGCGCCAGCCTGGGGTGGCTTATGAGTGTGACTGCTGCATCACTGGAGATGGGAAATATAGGCAGAGGATCTCCACTTCTGGTTCTATTGAACCCCGAGTTCTCCATGTAGTTCACTTTTAACTGAAGGTCCAAGTATAGATAAAAATTTCAGAGATACTGAATTATTAGTATTTGAAGATGGAGCTTTTTGTAGTATGACTGAAGAAGACTGAATATGTATAAAACATAAAGATATTAATAAAAATTATCTAGTTGGAATGTTCACTCAAGATAAATACATTAAAGGAATCCCAAAAGAAAAAGAATTCAAACTATTTCATAACATACATAGAGCTCCATGAAAAGTCAACTAAAGGGATCCTAGATATAATAGAACAAAAACACAAAGTATTTGTCTACAAATTCAACACATAAAAATCTGTTATGTTCCTATAAACACATAATGAACTAAAAGAAAAAGAGTTAGAAGAGTCTACTTCATTTAATATAGTGTCTCAGAATATAAAGTATCTAGGAATTAAGTTAAAAAGTGTGAGGCATAATTTGAAATTTCTGTTAATTAAGAAAGAGGTAGAAGACCTTATAATATGAAAATTATCCAATATTGATTTAAAAATTCATTACTGTAAAAATGGTCACTTTGCTTAAAGCATTATTGATTTAAAGCAATCAATATTGGAGTTTATATGACATTCTTTAAGATCATAGAATTATCCACCATAACATTTGTGTGGAGCAATACAAAAGCCCAAATAGCCAGTCATACGGAAAAAAAGTAATAAATTGGGAGGTATTCATTACCTGATTTGAAACTATACTAAAAAGTTATAGCAATCAAAATAACATGATACTGGAGTAAGGATAAATTTTCTGAGCAATGGGTTAGAATTAAGTACTAAAAATTCTATTGTACCCCAAATCTATGCTCAACTAATTTTTTTTTTTTTTTTGCTTTTTGGGTCACACCTGGCTATGCACAGGGGTCACTCCTGGCTCTGCACTCAGGAATTACCCCTGGCGGTGCTCAGGGGACCATATGGGATGCTGGGATTTGAACCCGGGTCGGCCGCATGCAAGGCAAACGCCCTACCCGCTGTGCTATCTCTCCAGCCCCTCAACTAATTTTTGACCAAAAAAATGCTGCAAACATGGAGTGGACTAAGGATAAAGTCTTCAACAACTGACATTGGCAAAACAACTGGATAAGTCCTTGTTAAAAAAAAAGAAATTAAAATTGTTTCTCAAATCTTACATGAAAGCCACTTCAAAGTGGATCTAAAACCTAAAGGTCTAATTAGAATCCATAACATGCATTGAGGAAAATATTAGATGATTTCTCCAAGATTTGGACTTCAAAGAAGTTTTTAATGAGAGCCTATTGTCAAATTCAACAGAAACAAAAATAAATGGGTCTACATCAAATTTTAAGTCTCTACACAGCAAAAGAAATATAGGCAAAAACTAAAAGACATACTGCTCAATGGGAAAAATACAGATAAATGTTTACCATCCAAAAACGCTTTCAATATATGGGTGTGCATATGAAAAAGTACTCATAGTCACATATTAGAAATACAAATCAATACAATCATATATTATTTCACACCAATGAAATGACCCATGTAAAAAAATATCTGGAACAATTTGTGTTGGTGAAGATGTGGTAAAATTGGAAATCTCATCTACTGTTTGTGGGAATGTTGTGTGGTTCAACTTTATGAAAACCAGAATGGAGATATTTCAAAAGACTTAAAAGTAGAGCTTCCATACTACACAGCAATCCCACTTTCTGAAAAATACATTCAAATCCTCTTAAACATCCGTTCAATGGACATATGTCCAACATTATTCATTAAGAAGAATATGTACGTGTATAAAACTAAAGCACGCCGAAGGGCGGGTGCACTCATGGGCTCTTCGAGCGGCTCTGTCTCATCGCCCGCGTTCGGTGTTCTGGAACCGCTGTGGGTGGACTGGATCGGGACAGCCGTTGGCTAAGGACAGGTGAAGGAAGAACGAGGACCAATCTGGTTGCTGATTAGTTATCATTTATTCAATTTTCCATCTTTCCCATCTCCCGCACTTCTAGCTCCGTCCTCTCTCTGGATCTACTGCAGCCCGGATTCTCATCTCTCTCCTCCCTTTTTCTCTCTCCCCCTTGCCCCTAGGCTACACACAGCCAGGTAGCAAAATCATCATAAGAAAGCCCTTCCTAAGGGCAGGGCATTCCAAAGCCCTTCCTGACTCTTAAGGTGTTTTTCTCCTTTCCTTAGTCCAAGCACTCATTAACATCTTAATACTAGTTATTTTTGTATGGACATAGTAAGAGATACATTGAGGCTTGCAAGGCAGCTCTCCTGGCAACATCTTGCCACAGACTCAGACTATAGCACTCAGGCCAGATTAATCATTCCTAACCCTAGGCAGGGTCCAAATCTAGTTATCACTATTTGGATTATGACAGCATTTGTCCATGACCAGGATCTTAACTTATATTAAGCATTAGGTACTTTGGCAGGCCCATCTCGATGCCAGGGTAGCACACAACTCACCGCTTGCCCTGGGTCCGTCTCCTCCTTCGTCGGGACCCTGCTTTTTGGGGTGCTAGGAAGTAAGGGCAGCTGAGGCTTAGGTCGAAAGAACAGATGCCTAGGAGGAAAATATCATGTAGAGTCAAATGACTCCCAGGTTACAAAAGCATAGCATTTGCTAAGTCTTCCCGAGTCCATACAAAAAGGACATGACTCTGAATAAACTATGCAAAGGACTCACGGAGAAGAGAAAAACAATATTTACAAGTCAACAGAACACTAAGATAGAAACTCCAAATAAACGCAGAGGAATGGGAGCACTGTAATGGGAGTAATCCAATAAACGTAAACTACCTGAGGCTATGTAATCCCACATGTATGTAGTTCATGAATCCATTCACAAGGACATATGAACATAATACCCTTTTTTGAAAATAATCCATTATGAAGAACATATGCAAACGGTTATTCATTGTACCAAGGATTAAATCTGAATGAGAGTCAGTGTTCTTAATGGCAAGCTCTTTACTCCTGTACTCTATCCTTGGCCCCATAAATCTATTTCGTTTTTTATAACAATTCAGTATATGTCAAAGGACTGATAGTGAATTGAAAAATTCCACCTTCAATTAATCATTATTTTTCTGTGACTAATTGGCAAATAATACTGAAAATGAGAAAAAACATGTTTTATAATCTAAGCTTTTTTATAATGGAATTTCTAAATACTAACATTATGTTTATAATAATCAGTGATATTTAGGAACAAAAAACAATAAATATTTGATATTTTTGTAAGGTATTTTTTCTTTTATTATAATTGAAGCTACACAGGCCCCTAACCCCTCCAGGAGTGATTTCTTGAGCACAGAGCCAGGTGTAAGCCATGCACACAATTGGGTGTGGCTTAAAAATAAAAAAATTGTTGGTTCCCATTTGCTACAGGTAGTATTTTAGTCTGACAAAGGAGGATAGCTTCATCATTTCAGAGTGTGTTTAAGTGTTTAAAGGAAAACTAGAAATTCAACCAAAAAAGAATACAATGAAAATGCAAACAATAAATAGACTTCATATTAATCGATGCCTAAGATTTAGGCATCATTTACTGAGGAACAGATGCTAAAAAGTTACCATGTTTTACATGTCTCTGCATCTTTCTACCATCTGATCACTTAATGCAAATGAATGTACTTCATTTTGCCAAATTACAATAAAAGCTTTCAAGTAGGTGTGCAAGGCAAGAGCCTTATCCTCTATATTATCTATTTAGCCCTAAAATTTATTTCATACCAGGTAACTATAATGTTGGACTGGAGCAATAGCATAGCAGGTAGAGTGTTTTCTTTGCATGCGGCCGACCAGGGTTCGATTCCCCTGTCCCTCTTGGAGAGCCCAGCAAGCTACTGAAAGTATCCCTTCCACATGGCAGAGTCTGGCAAGCTACCCATGGCATATTTGATATGCCAAAAACAGTAACAACAAGTCTCACAATGTACACATTACTGGTACCTGCTAGAGCAAATCGATGAGCAACGGGATGACAGTGATACAGCGATACAATGATAATTGAAGCAGGACTGACTTTTAACAGTATATTCATTTCAGGTGTATAAAATTAATAATGAAACAATATATATGATGCGAGGTAATCTTATTTTTTATTGCACTGATCACAAGTTTGAAAACACTATAATGTAGGTAAGAAATGCATTAATATTTGATTTTTATTGTGTCCAAATTTCAAGAAACTAAAAGGAGCATGCAATATATTAGGTATTTCATATCACTTGTTATCACTGATCATCCTGTTCATCCTTGATTTGCTCAAGTGGGCGCCAGTTACATCTCCATTTATTCCTGTCTCGCGCTAGTGTAGCCCAATGATATCTGCTCACTCCAGGAATAGGAAGAGCCTCAAACCATTCATTCAGGGTTTTGACGAAGAAGTCTGACCATCTCGTTGGTGTGCAGCCACATGGTCTTTTGACGTCCCATGGATTCCAGGTGGTAATTAGCTGTAGTCTAGCAGTCGTCTCTGAGTCGCATTACATGTACAGCCCATCTGATTTTTGATGTTTTGGCAAACGAGACTGTGTCCCTGATTCTTGACGGTCAACAGGAAGTCGGAACTCCGGATTCCTTCTCTCACTTGAGTGAGACGTGATACTCCTAGCATAGCTCTTTCGATTCGTCTTTGGGATACCCTAATAGCGTTATCATCCTGTTTGCGTAAGGCCCAGGTCTCTGAGGCGTATGATAGTGCAGGAGGAATGGTGGAATCGAAAAGATGTGCCCGGAGCCAGAGGTTCTTCGTCCTCTTAACTACTTCTTCCACGCTCTTGAAGGCATTCCATGCTGCTCTCTTCCTCCTGAGCAGTTCTGGTGCCAAGTTGTTCCTCATGTTGAGTTCTTGACCCAGGTACACATAGCTGCTGCATTCGGAGGCGTTCGTTCCATTGAGAGCAAATGGAGCTTCAGGGACTAGTTAGCTTTTCATGAGCAGTGTTTTTCATATTTCATATATGAACAAATATCATTAAAATTAAATGATTTTGTAATAGAAATATTGTAAGATAATAGATAAGATAATAGAAACAGTTTATTGGTGAAGTTTCAATGAATGAACAGTGTTAAGAAAGTTAATTGTAAAATAGGTATGGCACTTGCCTTGCAGATTCTATCCCTGGTACTTGTCACCAGGGTTCTATCCCTGGCACTCCCTACTTGTTCCCCAAGAATGGTCAGGAGATATCTTTGAGCACAGAGCCAGGAGTGAGGCATATAGTTCAAAAATGATCAAACAAAAAAAGAATTTGAAAAGTGGGAGATTGATGAAAGTGTGTTAGACAATGGAAACCTTAAATAGAATCTCAAAAGATTGACATGTAGAGTCATGGGATAGAGAGCATCTAATGTCAAAAAGTAAGTTTTGAATGCACCAAGATAGTGCCATGGTTCAGAATGCTCCTAAACAGCCACTGTCACATAAGGAATATCTACTGGAAAAGGAGTTTGAGTAAAGGACACTTTAAGGAGTTCTGAGTGATTTTTCTTTCACCTCTTCTTTCTTGCAAAAAGACCTAAAACCCTCCTGTGGAGTTCCCTTGTCTTTAATGGGCTGGGAAGGACTTCCTTTACTACTCATGACAAAGGTATGTTAAGAAGATTGCAAAATAAGAATTCTTTTAAATAAGAATGCTGTTACTTTCCCTACCTGACAGAGACCTAAGACGATCTAGGAAAAGTTTTCCTTTCCATTCAATAGTAAAAATCCCTCAGTGTTTGAATGGGAGGTCCTGAATTACAGATGTAATGTAATGGGATGTACTGTATTGCCAGTTATAAAATAAGACAGGAGACATTAAAACAAACAAATATAAACAAACATAACACCAGAAATCAGAATCCATATGCTTAAATAACATGCATGTCAGTGAAAAATAAAATAAAATAAAATAAAATAAAATTTGAACACAGTAAAAATCCTGTCAAGCACATTAATTCTCAATATCCAAAAACTATGAATTTATGAGTTTAAAATATTGTGTTTAGATAAATGTATCTTTAAATCTTAATATTTAGCACTCTATTTATTTTACAGGGTCCTGGCCTTTAATAAGTAGCAAAGTTAGTCTGCACAATAAACTCCATTTTCAGAAAATAAAGTTTTCTTGAAAAAAAAAAAGGTTGGGAGTCAAAGTAGACTTTGCAAGGACATACTATTACAGCATAAGAATTGCAACAGAAAATGGAAAAGAAAATCCTCTGAAATATGTTTATCAGCAAATGACCTGATCAGCTATGATCCATCACAGGCAGATCATGGCTCTGTAAATCAGTATATCCCAGGAAGCAACTTTAAATGGATTTGAGATTACTGACACTTTTTATTAAAGTTCCCTCATAACTCAGGCAAGAAAAGTATAATGCCCAAAAATGTTACACCTTTTAAAACTTCATAGGTTATCTTATTTAAAACAGAAAAGTTTCTTATTCTAGGCTTCTTTATAAACAGCTTAAGCCACTAAGGTTTAAAAGAAGATCTGACAATTTTTCAAAGACTAGTCTTAAGGTTGCATGCCATTTTTAGAGTACTAAAAGTTTCCTATCAAGGACTTGATCAGTCCAAGGTAGCCTATTCAGTTTTGAGGCAGTGTGAGAAACTATAATATGCTATCTGAAAGACAAAAAACTGTGAATGAGAATAGCAACCCAAACACACTAGACACATATATAGTTAGTTCTTCATTATTGAGGGAAATCACATAGTTTTTACAGCCATCAGCTTGGGAGACTTCTTTTTAGGCAAAACACAGAAAATTATCCCTGCTTTAAGAGAAATATGCTAGCACATTTAGATTTACTGATTTGCAAACTTTAGTTGACCTCAGCTCTCTGAATGACCTTAAAAGTAGATTTGAAATACATCATTTTCAGTTGTACTAATTAGTTTTACATATGAAAGCAGTCTATGCAAATTATGCAAATCAACATTCCTTCTTAAAAAATGTAAAACCATGTAAATATGTGTACCCTAATTTCCTTAAATGAAATATGCTTTAACTTTCTTTATTTTGGGCAATCTTTCATTGAGGTCTTCCAGTAATAATGGAAAAAAATCACCTTTGATAATTTTAATTAACCCTAAAATGGTAAATTCTAAGCCTTCCAAATAATTTACATTAGGAGTCCTGTTTCAGTTTTTGTTTCTTTAATTTTAAGATAGAATCTGAAGCTCTATTTTTTTAAAAAATGGTTCTGAGAGTCTCTCTCCACTGATGAATAAAGAAAGTTCACTGAAGTCACCGAACGTAGATACTTTTATCTCCCTATTATGAAGGATCTAACAGTTCTTTTTTTAAAAAAAACTTCTTTTTATAGAGTCAATCAACTTTGTTTGTGTTATAGTCAATTAAAAAACTCAATTATGACAAAATGAGTTGAATAAAATGCACAAGAAAGTATGTTATTAGGTTAATCTCAATTTAGTCTAATATTTAAAAATAGTATGTTATGTAAATTTAGGAATAACATTTTACTTTATATTACACATCAAGACTGGCATAAATTCTAAATTTTATTAATCTGCTTATTCGGTAATCACAGTTGGCATTTGAAAGTTAATTGTAATTAGAAATTAGGTTTATCTAGACTTATCTTTATCTGCAGAGATTTCTATTCTTTTGATTACAGCAGAAAGGTGTGAAAAAATACACATGCACAATGAATGTGTCTATGAGAATTTCTTGTATAATGATTTTAATATAAAATATGTAACTAAAACTCATATCCCTAAGTGATTCATACAATAAATAATTTCTATTCACTAGAAATAATCAGCCACAACTATCTGATGCAATCTCTTTTCTAGTTCTATCTAAAACCCTTTTTTTTCCTATTTATATTTCTGTTAATATTTGAACTGAGTTTTCAGTATCACTGCTTATATATCAACTACAAAATTTTTAGTTTTCTTTTCTTCGATTAATAAAACTTGTTATATTGTTATATCTTTGCCATCTGCATTTGTATAGCTCTATTATTTTTAAGTTAATATCATAACCCCAATATATAATTTTAATATTTTTTATCCACTATGCAACAGCATAGTGAGACTCTTTGTGTTCCTGGAGTGAGTAGACGCCATTGGGCTACACTAGCACGCAACTGGGACTAATGGAGACGTTACTGGTGCCCACTCAAGCAAATCGATGAATAACGGGATGACAAGTGATACAAGTGATACAACAGTAAAACATCTTCACTTAATAAGTGTGCTCACTTGGTCAAGAAAAGTTTTATAATGCTTTTAAATAGTATGTATGGCATAGAGTTCAATGTCAAATATTAGTATATTATTTCTAAAGCATTAAGAATTGTTTATATCCCATAGGAAACCATAACGATATTGAATTCAGACTCAGTCCTCTGCAATCACCTTTATCATATTATTTTTCATTAATTTAATAAAATAAAAAATAGCCCTATATATTCTCTCTATATTTGTATGTATCGTATTTTTAAAATTTGAAAATAAACTTTGATAATTAACCTTCTTTTTCCTTTTACCTATGACTATATTATTCATATAAAATGAATTTTTTAAGTTTATTAAAAGAAAATATTCTAAATTAGCTAGAGAGGAAATCCTTTATTTTTTTTTAATAAGAATTTTATTTTATTGAATCACCATGTGGAAAATTACAATGCTTTCAGGCTTAAGTCTCAGTTATACAATGCTGAAACAACCATCCCTTCACCAGTGCCCATATCCCACCACCAAAAAAAAAAAAACACCACAGTACACCTCCCATCCTGCCCCCCCATACCCTCCCCCGCCTTGTAACTGATAAATTTCACTTTACTTTATATTTACTTTGGTTACATTCAATATTTCAACACAAACCTCCCTATTATTGTTAGGAGTACCCCACTAGTCAGACGTGTTGTGAAGAGATATGAGGTCTTCCAAGGCCTCGCGGTTTTGGATTTCTGTACTTTAGCAACTAAGTCCAGGGAGATTTCTTCCAGATAATGGATCATTGCAGGCTTGTAAACCCCATCTGTGGTCGTCATAATATGGTGGTCACCACGCCCTTCACCCCCGGCAAGGAAGAGGCGCGCTCGTGCGCAAGAGAGAGAGAGAGAGAGAGAGAGAGAGAGAGAGAGAGAGAGAGAGAGATACCTTTCCCCTCCTGGGCAGGCATGGGGCCGTAGCTTAGTTCTCAGTCTGGAGACATTCTGCAAGGAGCTGCCCATGCCGAAAAGTTTAGCTGGCATCTGGAGTCACGTTCGTGCAGCTGCAGAGAGGCCGCACACATGTGCAGCCCCCCAGATCACATCTTGGTGGCCGAAATCCTTTATTTTTTAAAAACATACGTAATGCTACTAAATTAGATCACTTCCCAGTTGTAATCTAGTATTAGTTTAATGTTTACCTACTTGCATTTACGTACACCATAATAAGCACCTATGTTAACTTAAATAGTAGTAAATTATTTGAAATAGAATGTTCTAACTAAATGTCATGAAAAACTTTCAATTTACTTGCCAGCTCTAATCACTTTATGTGTTGTGTAGTAAGTTGCTATTTATTATCAATATGTCATCAAGGCATTTAGATTTTGTTTTGAATTTAGATTTTATTCGTTTTTTGTTTCATTCACTGTTATTGTTATTTGTCATTATTTATTTTTATTTTAGTAAATAAAATTTTTAAGAAGTATAAAGATATATTTTATAACCAAGGAGGATTAGTATCTGTTTTGTCTGCTATGGCTTTAATTCAGTTTTTTCCCTCTATTTTTGAATATCTGCATTTGTAATGATTTTTCTTCTAGCATTTTGAACAATGGACCTTCTTTAACTTTTTAAAGATATTTCCCTATATATAATCACTTAAAATTTTACTTCTATAACGTAACGTGTTAATGCATATCTCTAGCTTTTTCCTATCGAGTATTATGTAATGTTTTTTCTTACTTTTTTTCCCCT
The DNA here is from genome assembly GCF_027595985.1 of Sorex araneus. Lineage (NCBI taxonomy): Eukaryota > Metazoa > Chordata > Mammalia > Eulipotyphla > Soricidae > Sorex > Sorex araneus. Next base: position 68,169,914 of record NC_073306.1, read on the forward strand.
AGCCAAGTGATATCAAAAATAGATCCCTACTTTAGGACAAATAACTTGGTGCAATTATATTATAAATTATATTTTATATTTTTCACTTACCATGGTGATTGGAAATTCATTTATATTTTTAGAATTTTTTTTATTTACAATCAACATGTCTCTGTGCCTTTCTTAAAAATTTTCTTTGTGAGGTCCATTGAGTCCAAATATTAGTTTATAAATTCACTGAAGTGTTACATGTATCAATTTAATTGTAATTTCTACTATATACTGTGAGTACAGTTTTTTGAATTTATTAAATAATAATTTTGTATTTGTGAGCCCAAATTTTATCAGGCAGAGAGAGATTAGATTTAGGTCACTATATAAGCACTTACTTTAAAACAGTTAAAGATGTCAGAGAGAAAACCAGTCAATCGCAAACTCAGGAGTTAACCTTAATATTTCTTTAAGGGCAGTTCATCAGTACATTTTCTAGTCCAACTGCTAGAAAAAATAGAATGACTTTTCAAATATGTCCCGACTGTTTCACACAAATGACTTTTATTTTTTTTACTCTATCACTAAAGTTTTTATTAGCAACATAGAAGTTTATTTCCTGCAAAAAAAAAATCCCAAAACTGAGATACAAAATTATTGGAAGGAACAAAGAAGTGGATTGGCATTACTGTTTTCATAAATTGCAGGAACCTATTAGTGCTAATGCTTACATAAACTATGAAATTCCCTAGGGTTGCCATATAAGGAGGTAACATTTAGCAGCTATAGGAAAAAAAATAGCTTTTTGTGGTTTCAAGTGTACAAACTGGGCTTTTCTACTGAAGCCCTGGGTACCAGAGAAGAAAAATAGCAATAAAGTAACTCCTGCTTTCTATGAACACAAAATCCTAAATCATAACTTCAATAGCAAAAATTGTCTGACAAATTCAGTTTATCTTATTCTAAAATGCAGAATTGCAGAAATAGTAATTGTGTGAAAACTATAGAAGAAAATTGACTTCAACTCAATGATAGAAAATCCATTTTTTAAATTGACTTCCAGTTCAGACTTTATTTTCTTCTTTTATCATATTTAAGGTTGATTTTTTAAAAAAATTGAGTCTCATATCCTTAACACAATGCATCCTAGATGATTTCACTTGTTACTATATTCATCAAGTTCTCCTTTGTATTATAATAACAACAATGTATCACCTCTCACTTTCCTGCAGTATTTTGAAAGAGAATTAGTATAATATTTAAACACTATGGATAATGTATACGTTTTTCAGTGTTACATTATAACTAGCATTCTCACTTGAGCTACTTGTAAATTGTCTTTGTCATGTGTTTTGATATTGACTTTACATTAGGTATTTCTATGATCAACAAAATAAATGATTTGATGTATAAAATCTTAATCTAGATCTAGTATATGATCTAAAGATATTATTATAGAATGGATTAAATTATTTTTGTTTTCTACTAATCCAATATTATTTTGTCAGAAGTTATTGGTGAATGCTTGACCAGAGGAAAATTAATTTTGTCATTTTCTCTGTTTTCAAATATAGTTGAGTAACTTTATTGACTATACACAGAAAGTAAAATGTATGTACTAGAGTTATTATCTCAAATCATGACATCTTACCATAATATCTATTATTGATAATACCAGTGCAATGAACATATTTGCTTCAAATGAAAATAAGTAGAAGCACACAAGTGTATAAGAGTAGATTACAGATAAATTGTTACATGGCAAGTTATAATGATAGATATTTTGGTGTCAGAGAAATAAGTTATCAAAACATTCTTATTTCTGGTCTTTGGATATTATTTCTCAAAAGTATGGCTGGTGTCTCATTGTTTTGATTCATATTTTCTAATAAGAAAAAAAATCATGTCTACTCATGTGTCTAATGAGCATATGAATTTTTTTGGGCCACATCTGGCTATGTACAGTGGTAATTCCTGTCTTTGCACTCAGGAATTACTCCTGGCTTGCTCAGGGGACCATATGGGATCTGGGAATCAAACCCAGGTTAGCTGCATACAAGGCAAATGCCCTACCTGCTGTACTATCACTACAGACCCTGAATAATCTTTTTAAAAAGAAGTTTTTACTCAGATCTGATTTTCTGCCAATTTAAAACTCAAGTCCTATTTTAGTTTTTTTTTTTTTTAATTTGGGGTCTTTGGAATTGTTATTCTCCATGTTACTCAGGGCTTACTCCTGGTTCTGTGCTCAGATATCACTTCCGGTCGTGCTGGGAGATGATGTGTCTTGGATGAGATCAAGTTGAAAGAAAGGCAAGTACTTTAACTTCTATACTATCTCTCCAGTCTCTATGTGTATTTAATTTTTATAGTTTAGTTTTACGAATTCTTTCTGTATTTTAGTTATTAACTCTTATTACGGAATTACAGAAAAATAAGTCAGAAAAGTAAGAAATACTGGATGTTTCCATTCACAGATATGATTCAAATAAACGGCTAAAGAATAGACAAAAGCATTCCAAATTTGAACTACAAAACTTGAATCTGAACTGCAGAACTGAGATATTTTAAAAGCATAGTGTAAAAATCACTGTAACACTGTCACTGTCATCCGGTTGCTCATCAATTTGCTCGAGCAGGCACCAGTAAAGTCTCAATTGTGAGACTTGTTACTGTTTTTGGCATATTGAATACGCCACAGGTAGCTTGTCAGTCTCTGCCATGAGAGAGGTATACTCTCGGTAGTTTGCTGGGCTCTCTGAGAGGGATGGAATAATCGAACCCGGGTCGACCACATGCAAGGCAAATGCCCTACCTTTGCTGTGCTATCACTCCAGCAGGTATGAATAATGAATAATATAAACCTAAAATTGCATTTTGGGATAGAGTTTTGTCCACACATTATGGTATTAAAGAGCTCTCGTGAGCTTGATACTTAAGGTTATTCATGGTAGATTTAGGAAAACATGCGATTCTGGACATCAAATCTGACCCTCCTACAGGTCATATACGCACTCTAGCTGCTGAGCTTTCTATCTAGCCATAAACTTGACTGTTGAGGTGTGAATAAGTAATCTTAAAGTACTAACATATAAAATGATTTAAATAATGTTACCTCAATAATGAGATGAAGAAATTTAAACATATGAATGCGTTAGAGAGTCAGCTTATCTTTATTTTTTAGTGGGTGGCACATTTGATTAGTTTGATACAATTTTGTGTTGTTCTCTGCTTGCTTCCTTAGAAACTGAGAAGTTTCTTTTCGGTTGACTGTCAGCAGGTTTGATAGGACAGTGGAGTATTCCACTGTTCTTTGGAATGTGCTGGGTAGAGAGTCCTTTTGTTTTTGTGGGACTTCCACTTTGTGGACTCACATGTAAGGTTTGGCATTCATTTCACTTCTGTATGCTTCATGGGATCAGTATTAGTCCCAAGGTATACGGGAGGGGTTTATAATTGCTCAGAGTTCTCTACATTGTCCTCTTCCAGATCTACAGTAGTGAAGCATTCCTGCTCTTCTGTACCAGCTTCACTTAGACCCAAAAACATACTGATCCACTTCTTTTCTGCTTTTCCTTCTGAAGAGCACCTAACTAAATTCTTCGATTGCTACTTCATGTGTTTCTTATCACTCACCTCCTATCCAACAATGCATAACTTTCCTTTGTGTATTCCTTGGAACAGTCTATGTTGATCTCTGAGCTGCAAGGGATATCATATTATAACCTTAAGTTGTGGGATTTTTCTCAGTAATATTTCTTTTCATCTATTTGCTGCTGCTCTTGGGAGTAAACAAAGAACTTTTTTCTTGCTGTCTTTGTCTCTCCCAACTCTGTGATGCAGTAATTTCTATTGTAGCAACATTTTTTTTTCTTATATACTAGACACAAACAGAAACACCTAATTATCAGCATACCTTATAGTTCTCTGAACAACCATGTAATTTACATTTTTTTGGCTTTTGGCTTTTTGGTCACATCTAGTGTGCTCAAAGCATTACTCCTGGTTTTGTACTTGGTGGCCACTCCACCTAGTAATTAGAGAACAGTGAAGTTCTAGAGATTGAACTGAGGCTTCCGGCATGCAGAGCATACTCTTAGTACATTGAGCTATCTCTCTGACATGAAGAAACATTTTTAAAAAGTAAAGATTCCCAGATTTCCTTAGGGCATTCATGTGACAACCACAATACAATCATGAATCTCTGTAGCAGCAATGTTGAACATGATTCCATGAGACAGTAAAAATGAAGCACGCAATAATATAAAAGAGAGTAAAGAGTAAAATTAACTGAAACTTGGCTTGAAATGTAGATTCATAAATTTGTACATACATCTTAAAACTTAAAACATATACATAAATATATAACAAATACATCTTTTATGAGTTATGAGTTATTTATGCCTATACAATGATAGTATTCATCTATAATGTTCAATTTTAATTTAGTTTACTGTAAGGCAACAGATGAACAACTAAAGGTCAATCTGAGTTATAGGATTGCTCTGCTGCACCAGTCAAAAGAATGATCTGTGCCAATGAATATTTTCTATATCAGTGTTGTTTAATTTGGGAAATACAGTTTGTATGGTAATATTAAATAAGGGGAAATTGAAGAACTCAAATATAATGTTTTTAGTCTAACTTATTTTAATTTAAACACAAAAGATATGTATGGTTCCTGACTATTGCATTGATTTGTATATTCCCAACTCCCTTCCCTCTTCTTATAGTTTAACATCTCATTGCTCAGTTCAAAATTTGTATCATTTGAGAGAGTTATGTGATTTATTGGACTTTCCAAAGTACTTAAGTTTTAATGAGAAGAATTTAATGTCGAAAACCCCAAACATTTTTATGATATTTTCAGTTCATACAGTATTCAGTATGTTTTCATAATTGTACTTGAAACTTCCAATGGCATAAAAAACTTGAAACAAGCTTTGAAATCACATAATTCAACTCATAGAAATAAATATTCACTTACATATTAGAAGTAGTGCCAAAGTTATACACATTTTGTTTGTCATTAGCATCTGTCTGTTTCAAAGGAATAAAGAAATTTGCGTAATATTGAATGAAGCAATAAAATTGAAATCAATTAAAGCCATCCTAGAGTGCTATGAATTAAAATTGTTGACTCATATCATCAAAGAAAATCAAATGCAAAGGTGGAATAATAAAGTAATATGAAGAAAACATTGTATTACAAACTTGTAAATTCACAGATGACACTTAATAAAAATATTTTAAAGTAGACTTAAACTATCACAAAAGGGTGAAATGAATCTCTCTTTGAAAAGTTCTTTTAGCTATTCATATCACATTTGAAAAACGTTACGTGAGATATTCTAAGTAAGGAACAATGACATGAAAAAAGTCCTAATGATGTGCTTCATGAGAAATTCCCCACAGCTTCCTGCTGGGTTTCTGTGAGGAAATGATTGGCTCAAAATGAATCCCAGGTAGCCCTTTCCCTCATTCCTAAAAGTGCCCTCTCTCAGTTACTACACCTGCAGAAACAGGTGTAGCTGGGTTATAAAAGGCAGCTTGATTGTTTATGTGCCAGATCAAAGTAAAGTGTATATTTGAAAATAGGAAAAAATGTCTGGAAAACAGGAGGCATAAACGAATATGGCCCTCGGGGCAGTAACAACAGATGTGCTGACAATTTATGAATATTTTACTGTAAATGCTCACTTGTTCTTCTATTAAATAAGGATGACGTAGTGCTAGACACCATGGCATAGTGTTTAGTGCTGACCTAGAATAACTTACAAGGAACATAATTCTCAAGAACTGGTACATCTGACATCTGTTTATTTAAATAAACACTGATGTATCTATACAAAGGGAAGTGCATATCCACAGCACAGGCATATTGTAAAAGAAAGTATTTCCTAAATATCCAGCCTCATTCACATGCCTTGCACACCTATAACCAATTACAGAGTAAGGGAATTGTTTTTGGTGGTCCATTGCCTCTATTTTTACCATTAGTACATTTGATGGAGAATGAGTTCCACAACTCTTGAAAGAGGTTGCTAACATTTCCTTGGGGCACATTGCAGGCAGGTCATCTTTAAGCTTCTGCAAACAGCTACACTAATTAGGCACTTTATATCTAGAAGCACATACAATTAGGCCACAAAAAAAGAGACTCCTGAAGTGCTTTTTTGCATCTAACAGAGGGGTCAATTTATTCTTGCTTTCTCCACTGATACAAATAAAACCTGCATATGAAATCGGTAGGACCCAAGAGTGTTACTTTATCCTATTAATAGTGGTTATAATTTACAGTGTTCAAATGTGTCTAACATAGATGTTAGCAGGGATTGAATGAAGAATGGAGAGTCGAAAATAGTCTGTTTAACACACACCACAGATCAAAATAAATTTGAAGAGCATATTATGCACCATTACATTTTCAAAATTAGCAGGTTCACCAAAATATTCTAAATGACTCTGAGGGGACCTATAGATATTACACGAGCTACAACAATTAAAATGCAATTCAAACAAGAGATTAATACATTAAGCAAAATGCCTCCAAATTTGCAAAATATTTCCATGAAATGCTAGTCTATTGTGCTTTTCTTGAGAGAAAAGATTGAATATTTGTGAAATGAGCCAATTCCCTGAGGCTGATAATATGGAATTGAAACATTGTCAAGAGTAATGGCTTTCCATTTTGACTATTACTTGGGAAAATGAGGAAATTCATAAAGAATGGGAGCTATTTAGATATTAAAGCAAAGGCCAAAATTCAAAACAAACAAGCAAATAAACGTACAAAGCCAAGGTTAAATCTCCATCCTTCCACTTCTGTGACAAGATCCAAATTATAGTATGTTATTATTTATTTGAAATCTTTAAAAGATGCTTTGTTTGCTTTCATCTGTGATTATCTAGTTAAAAGACAGACTAGCATGCAAAGAAGGATAAACAACTTCAAAAAATACTTGGCATGGTAAATATTAATATATGCTGTGAGAAAAATAATCCGTTCAAATTGTTAGCTAAATATCTTTCCGTTTCAAATCCTGTGCCAATCCAGCCTTAGCACTCTGGAGTAGGATTAATTTGAGAGGTTTAAAAGAAATATTAGTATTTTAAAAGATTTACCAAAATAAACACATAGTCAAAGTTGATTTCCTTTCTACTTTGGGAAAATATTGCAACTATTTTTAATTAGTTATTTAACAGAAACCTGTTTAATATGTGAGGATTGGCTTTGAAGTTTATAAGAACTGACAAAAAACCAAATTTACATTTTGTTCAAAGGAACTTCCCCAAGATTGAATTTATATCCACTTATTATTTTACTTCTGTCTTATTTAAAGTACTAGAGATATAACAATTTAGTAACTTGCATGTCAAAAATAAGATCCTACTTATTCTTCAGATACTTTGGGGAGAGCAATATAATAATATACTTTTATTTTAAATTTGTTTTGAAATCATTTGGATATGCTGACTAAAAACTAAGACATGAGTATTTTGGTCAATTTATGATTTTTATATTATGTAACATTAAAATTATCAAATGGTGCTTAAATAATCTCATAGTATAGTTGCAAAGAATATCTATTAATTTCACCTTCAAAGTACTAACAGATTTTCCACTAGAAATAATTTTCTAATACAGACAAAATACATGCAAAATTTTGAAGGCAAAATTGTTTTATCAAATAAATAAGTTTTAAGTCAAGTAAACCTAACCATAAGCTTTTTTTTTTGTTAGAATTTTAAGTCAAGCACGTTCTATGGCAAATATTTTTAACTTTCTCCTTGGTACTTTTGAAAGTGTGAGAAATAAATATGTCAGGTAATCTTACTTTGGTTTGTGAGGGATAGTGGAACCTGCATTATGTAGAAACTATATGCTGAAAATTCTGATACTAAAGAACCCATAATTAATGAGTTGGATATAATAATTATGAAGGTAAACAAAAACAAGCAGTGCAAATCAGCATTTTTATAAGGCTTTTTACAAAGGAAATTCTTTACTATAAAATTATTAGTTATTGAAATAGCTTTTATTTGACTAAAATAATTGTAGAGAAAGATCATCATCATTATGATAACTACCACTAAAATAGTGGTATGAGTGATTTAGTAGAAAACAAACTCATTTATAGCCAAACTGAATTGAAGCTAATAAAATTTTGATGGTTATTATTGAATTAAAGACCATTTATGAAATTGCAGAAATATGTTTTCGAACTTACATGAATTACTTTTTGTTCTAACCACATATATAATGACCCCATGTTTTCCTCTATAGCTTTCATTTGAAGCCCTAAGGGGAAAGTGACAGAGTATGAACCAGATGCTTCATTGACATTATAGAGTAGGCAAATTGCAGCTAGCAGCAATAGTTAGGGCTGAGATTATGCAGTTCACATTTTATTTTGACAAACAGGAATTTGTGTTTTTCAGGTGCCCAGTACTAGCTTGAAAAAAGAAATCCAGTTAATAGCACTTACATACATACATCTCTGTATGTATATGTATGTACACTCAAAGCAAACTGTTAACATTAGAACACAAGATGCAATTTGTTGCTGGTGGTTGCTGAGTTTCTTCCACTGCTGATTCACAGTGACTGGGTCTGAAATAGAGATTCTGACTTCGCTTGATTTAATAGACACAGTTTGCTTTTCAAGGTTTTAATCAATAATTGATTGCCATTATCTTAATATAACTATTATTAATTGAAACAACATTAAAAAATATGTACATTGATCTTGTAAAAGATCCATGCTAGGCACTGGGGTTGAGTTTAGAATATGATGACCAAGATATAACTCAGAGCTATATAAGTACAATTTGATAATCTCTACGTTTAAACATAAAACACAATAAATTAATCAAATTTTAATTTATTCATAATTTCAAAGTTTATTTAAGCACATCAACTGTAAGACAAAAGCCAGAAGTCTTGTCAATTCCAAGATATTGTCCATATTTGATTAAATTTAACCTAAGGCATGTGGGCACACTAATGTATGCAATGCACATACTAAATGTCATGGAGAACAAAATAATAAAATAATTATTTTGAGTTTACAAAGCTTCATTTAATCCTAGTATGAATTTTCAATTTATAGGTATAAATATTGATTATAATAACAATCTAAATTATTTATAATTGTCATACATATAGAGATTAGAGGAAGTATTTTTTTTCTTGAATTTATGTTTATTTTTCTACTGGTCATCAATAAGGAAATTAAATTTATCTCAATAGCTTCTTCTTTTAGGACATCCCCAACACTGAGGTTCGGTACATGAGTGCTTTGATTAAATGGAAAAGATAATGTTTATGTCATTGAGACTTTGTCAATCAGTCAGTAACATTCAAGGGCCTTTAATATCCATTTACTCCTTTTAGTGGATTTAAGTATTATAATTCTTCCCAATAGTATTGGTATAAGAAATGATTTCTAGCCAATGAACTAAAATACTGACCATATGAAAGAAATAGGGTTACTCATCACCTCTTTCAATATGTGTGTTTTCACACTTCACTCCTTTCAGGTCTGCATAAGTGACCCATCACAGAATGAAAATTTGATTCCAGTAGCTACAATAGACATAAGCACTTCTGCTAGAGAAAGGAGTATTTTTATACATGACCTTTTTATATTCAAATTATACATTACATTATACTACACTTTGTACACTTTCAAATGGATTACAATACCAATGTGCAGTGACTTGGCTAAAGAGCCATTTGAACTTCATGTTTCACTCTACATTTTGCTATGCTAACACAGAAAATCAAAAAGAGAATTTCTTTCTGGATGAAGTATTTAATGCTAGTGAAATAGCCACTGTAATCTTCTTACTCAAGTACATAAAGTTTAAATTATCAAGATTTCCAAAAAAGAAGGAATGCAAACAGATATGTTACATGTGGGAAAACATCTGCTGAGAAAAGATAAACTGTAAAGGGTAATATTATGACAATGTTAAGTAGGACTTACTGATATGCTTAAGAATTTCAGTGAGTAGTTAAATTTTCATTTATACACTCAAAACATGTTTGAGACTTTGATCTAATAAGAAAAATAAGTTTTCTCATCAACATGGATGCAGCAATGGACAAATTTATGTATGTGCTCTCTGCTAATTCAGTCTAGTGCAAACACATGTTATATCTAAACATTTTATATGCACTTAATTTTTTTTGTTTGCTTACTTTTATTTTATTTCTTTTTTCTTTTTTTTTTAACTTCTTTTATTAATTCACCATGTGGAAAGTTACAAAGCGTTCAGGTTAAAGTCTCAGTTATACAATGCTCAAACACCCATCCCTTCACCAGTGCACATATTCCACCACCAAGAATCTATATGCACTTGATTTTAAAAGGACTCTGCAAGCATTGATTTGAACCTACTATCTTGGCCTGGAAACCGTGGCTTGTGAGTCAACATTTGTTGACTAATTCTTTCTTCTTTGTAATTTCAGAATCAGCTTTCTACTTGGTAATTCCTTTCACATATTGCATATAGTCTGTAGCAACTATCACCTATTAAGCACTTTGGGTGAGTGCTTCTGCTTTTGTTTTTTGGAATTTTTTTTTGGTTAAGATTAAAAAATATCTATATTGGAAAATATTTTGTAAAATATATGAAATGTGTAGTTGTTATATCATAAGGCATGTATTTTCCCTTTAAGTGAATATTTCCATTTTGCTAATTATTATAAATATATTTCACAGCAATTTCTTCAAAAGTTAAGCAAATGATCAAAGAACAGTGATGAATTAGGAACTCATTTTTTTTTTTTCTGTATAGCGATTAAAAAGACGCAGAGAGTCTCTTGTCCGAGCGCCTGGCTGTCTTCCCCTGGGCCCCTCAGAGGGGATGGGCTCTAGCTTCCCTCCCCGCCCTGAGTGGAGCTCCTGGCGGCCGAAGATCACCGGAACCTAGCCATAGCTATGCTTAAGGCCCTTCTCCACACATTCGGACAAGCCTCACGCATGAAGGTACTGGCAGAGGAACCCAGGTGTGTGTAATCCCATCAACGACCAACATCCAGAGACTTAAAAGCAAGCTTTCAGAAGATAATCTTATAACCTACTTCTCCCTCTGGGAGAAACTGGCAAGCTACTGCGAGTTTCCTGCCCACATGGGAGAGCCTTGCAAGCTTCCTGTGTATTCGTATGCCAAAGTCAAGACAATGAGACAACCTGGGTCTCATTCCCCTGACCCTGAAAGAGCCTCCAATGTGGCACCCTTGGGAAGGCCGACTAGAGAGAGGCTTCTAAAATCTCAGGGCTAGGATGAATGGAGAGATTACTGAGACTGCTCGAGAAATTCGACAATCAACTGGATGATGATGATGATGATGATGATGATGATGATGATGATGATGATGATGATGATGATAGCGATTAAAAAAAAATTTTAAAAATTGAAGAGTGAAGCTCAGGGCTTTCTCCTGGCTTTTCGTTCAGGATTCACTCCTGGTGATGATAAGGCAATCAAACTAGGGTCGTCCAGATGAAAGGAAAGCAACCTGACTGCTGTACTATCTTTTGGTCAACCCTGTATAGAGTGTTCTTTTTAATTTTTAAATTACTTAAATTTAAAAAAATTTTAAAAAAATTTTATTTTACTTGAATCGCTGTGAGATAGACAATTAGAAAACTGTTCATGATCAGTCATACAATGTTCCAATAATCATTCCTCCACCAGTATAATTTCCCAATATCAATGTCCCAATTTTCTTTCCATCCCTCCAACCCCCCACCTCACCCCAGGGGCCGGAGCGATAGCACAGCGGGTAGGGCGTTTGCCTTGCACGCGGGCGACCCGGGTTCGATCCCCGGCATCCCATATGGTCCCCCAAGCACCACCAGGAGTAATTCCTGAGTGCAAAGCCAGGAGTAACCCCTGAGCATCGCTGGGTGTGACCCAAAAAGCAAAAAAAAAAAAAAATTTATTTTACTTGAATCGCTGTGAGATAGACAATTAGAAAACTGTTCATGATCAGTCATACAATGTTCCAATAATCATTCCTCCACCAGTATAATTTCCCAATATCAATGTCCCAATTTTCTTTCCATCCCTCCAACCCCCCACCTCACCCCAGCCTACCTCTATGCCACCTCTATATCAAGCATCTCTCTTCCATTCATTCTAACTCTCTTTCTCTCTCTTTCTCATTTTTTAGGCATTGTGATTTGCAATACAGATGCTGAAAGATTATCATGTATATACCTTTACCTACTTTCAATATTCAGGTCTTGTCCAGAGTGTTTATTTCCAACTAGTGTTGTCATAATGGACCTTCCTCTATCTTAACTGCCTTCCACGCCCCCCACTCTTGTGGTAATTTCCAACTATTGACCAATCTTCCTGGCCCCTGTTTTCCTGGCCTTAGATATTAATTCCATACTATTTTTTTCATAGCCCACAAATGAATGCAGTCATTATATACTTGTCCCTCTCCTTCTAACTCATTTCACTCAGCATGATATCTCCATGCCCATCCATTTATAGGCAAATTACATGAATTAATTTTTTAAACAGCTGTGTAATATTCTATTGTGTAGATGTATCATAGTTTCTTTATCCAGCCATCTGTTCTTGGGCATTCCAGTTATTTCCAGATTTCGGCTATTGCAAACTGTGCTGCAATGAACATAAAAGTTCAGATGGTGTTTCTACTATGTGCTTTTGGACCCCCACAAACTGTATAAAGTTTTTATTTTTCTCTAAAATATATATCTGTTGCCTGATAAAGAATACATGTTAAAGCCCAAATTAAAAGTCAAGAGTTTAAAGGTTTGAGAAAACTTGAGCATTTTAGAATTCAAATGAACCATATGGAGTTACTGATACTTGATCATTTTACCTGCAGTATATTTTTTAATTTTATGTGATTCAACTAAAATTATTTTATTGAACAGTCGTGCCTCATTGAAAGGTATAGGAAGTCAATAGTTGATAGTAATTCTTGGAAAATTATTTATACTCGTCATTATTTTGTTTTTCTTTTGTACTTCAGAGTTTATCACACTCCATCTTTATTTTACTACCTAGGTTTCTATCTTCAGATTTATTGTAAATTAAATTAGTTTATTAGCCTAATTAATCACCAGCCTAATTCTAGTGCTTGACAAAACCAGAGTTGAGACATTTGTATTTCTGACTTTGTCAGTTCTATTTTTAGTCTTGGGACTAAACGATAAACTGTAGATATTTTGAGTTCCAGACTATATTTTTCCTTTCTTGATCGCTAACAAGTCCTTAAGCTCATTTATATTTTTGTTTTCTCAATCTTAAAATATAAATAATATTTTACTTTGTCTATAGCATGGTGCTTATCAAATTCCAATATAAATATTTATATGGAAATAATTTGTAACCTGCAAATATTACAAAAATATATGAATATTACTACTTTCTGGCATTGTTATCCAGACTTTTACCTAGTATAGGAATAAAGTATGATAAGAACTTACTCTAGCTAAAGGAATAATTTAAATTAGAATAAGAGTGATGCTTTGTTTTCTAAAAACAGTGACAAATTCTAGGAAAGAAATATATCAAATATTTATGACTTATTTTTAAGCAAATCAATAATTGCTTTGAACTAATTTTAGAATAAGAGTGTATATTAATCAGCTCAAAACAACAGGACTTTATACAAAATGATAAATACACATGAATATTCTGGGCGTAATGATAGTTTTCACAAATTTTGGAAGCAAATTTGGTAGACACAAATGACAAAAAAAAAAAGCTATCAAAATGCTTTTCCCAAGATCCTCCCACCATTAATATAATATTTGAATGATGAAAGAGTTAGGAACGTAAGTCAAATGAAATAAGACTTCCATCAGCAAAAGAAACGATAAGTCATTATACTTCCTCTCAGGCTTTTTGAACAACAATGCCAAAAGGACTAGCAATCATCAGGCCTGAAGGCCAGAGACTGGGGCTCTCCTGGAACAAGAGCCAGCCCAGCTGCAGCTGTCCCCTCGGGTTAGAAGACCCAGGATTTTGCTGTAATGTTTGCAGCTGCAACACTTGGGGCTAGATTCTACTCCAAAACCCTTGGGAGAAGTTTGCCTAAGTCTGGCCTTGGGCACAAAGTAGCTTTCTTTGTATGAATTACTCTAGAACACCAAGCAGCAGCAGTAGCTGAAGATGTGGCAACAGCAAAGTTGCCAGATCTACATGATAATTTAAATATGTATTTTTCTCAGTGACAATCCTGTGACAACCTTTCTCTCTTATACCCTTCATTACTGAAATGGCATCAGCTGCTAATTACCATTTTGCTCTCAAGAGTATAGTGCAAGTTGTCCCTAAATTTGACTAATAATTTGTTTCCAGTGCTCCATTTCAATTTGCTAAAATGTTGATAGCAATGGCTGTGAAGATTAACTTTCTGATTTTACAGAATATACATTTGCCTGTTATAAGAATAACAATTACAGCTTATATAATTGTTATGATTTAAGTGCTTTTTTTTTATACCAGGTTCCATTTTAAATTCTTACATGCAATGGTTAATATAAGCATTTGGCAACCCTATAAAGTAGGCATACTACTACTTCCACTTTTAATTGAGAAAAAATAAGTAAAGCAGAGGGAGATTAAATCATTTCTTCAAGACAATGGAGGTAATAAATTGAGGAACTAAGTTTTAAACTAATTTCATTTGATTTTGTAACTGGCATCCTTAACCACTATACCTTGGTTCTATTCTTGTTTCTAAATATGGTCTCAGGCAAGATTATCACACCAACTAATAGATAACAGAGAAATGACTAAATAATGGAAGATATCTAGGTGTATCTCTCTTAATATTATTCACTTTATTTATATTATCCTTCTGCACTGAGTCTTACTGAATATACCAACAACTTTCTGAACAGGTTAACTAGCTGCTAAGACTATGTGCCTCAAATAGAAAACAACACATATATTTGTAAACTAAAAAGAATGTTTTTTGATTCAAATAATTTCTGTGTGCTAGTGTAGCCCAATAGCATATTGGGGGCTCTTTCAAGTCAGGGGAATGAGGACTGTCATTGTTACTGTTTTTGGCATATCACGTACACGGGTAGCTTGCCAGGCTCTGATGTGCAGGCAGGATACTCTCCATAGCTTGCTGGGCTCTTCCAGAGGGATGGAGGCTTTTGGGGTGGCCTCTAATTGCGTTTACAGGTGTTCCCAGCCTACCTAATGTAAGCTTTTGGTCAACTGGCATTTTGTAACGATCTGCACACTGACAAACATGCACCTGCCTGCATCTCTGGGCAGCACCTGGGACATCTGCGGCCTCAGGTTGATCTCCTTGAAGTTGATGGAGTGCACCCCCGGAGGTTGTTCAGCAGCTGGAAGAGCAGGAGGACCCTCTTGAGGAGGGTCTGTGCCAGGTTGAACACCTACGTCGAGTCCCAAGTCACTCGGTGGTTGGCTGACAGCACCCCTCAGTGGATGAGCCACTGCACACACTGCCGTCACCGCTCTATGTCCAATGGTGCTGCAAGGTTTTATATATGTATAAATATATATATGTATATATATATACATTTATATATACATATATATCACTGTCTGTAACACTGTCATCCCATTGTTCATCAATTTTCTCGAGTGGGCACCAGTAACGTCTCCATTGTGAGACTTATTACTGTTTTTGGCATATTAAATATGCCAAGGTTAGCTTGCCAGGCTCTGCCGTGCATGTGGGATATTCGGTAGCTTGCTGGGCTCTCTGACAGGGAGGGCATTTGCCTTGCACCGAGTCGCCGCGTGCAAGGCAAATGCCCTACTGCTGTGCTATTGCTCCAGTCCATATATATATATATATATATATATATATATATATATGTACACAGATACAGATGAATGCATATATATATCTTAATGGCATCAAGAAATAATCTTGAAAAGGCTGAAAAATTGTTGGGCATATCTTTATAACTTAGTGTTATGGCTATTTTGAATTATATGTTGCACTGTCTTTTTAAAATTTTATATAGAATAAAGTGCCTTAAATAAGATATCAACCTATGAAATGTGAAGCTCAGGTTTCTGGCAAATTTTGTGAAGCAATAAGAATTTTTTTGTTTTCATCTTTAAATGCCATCATACAAATTCCAGAAGGATATTAATTAATTTCCTATGCTTTGGAATTATAAGCTAAGTAATTTTGATGACGTATCTTTTGTCAACTTCAAGGAAAAAATAGCATGAGCTAAAAATGAATTCTATACCATATATTATTTATCATTGCTATTTTTAATTTCCCCAAATATGAAATTATATTTAAGTAAAACTAATGATTACAGAGATTAATATCAGGATTAGAAGGATAGCTTGGGAAAACTTGAGGTGCCTGCAAAAGCCAAATCTAATAAAACTGTAGCTTTTCATAATTCTCAGAAAATGCTCTTTGTTATAGTCCCTACTGACTCTGAAAAAATGCATTCTTTTAGATTTATTTTTGAAATATGGACTTTCAAGGTGTGATGTGATTTTAATTGCTACTGAAGATCATTTGTAGAGATAAATGGAACATATTGGCCAACCACGTTGATGAAAATGTCTTCCAGATTCCCTTTGAATTATAATCAGTTACCAGATCCTGTATTACAAGTTCAAAGAAAACACAAAATTAATTAGATATGCTATTTATTCATCTGCAATGCTGAAAAATTCCACCAATTTGTGTTGGAGAGTCAGAGCACATTATTATTAAAGCATATTAGCAAACAAACAAAAAACTTTTTTTTCATTATATCAATGAAAGCTTGAATTTAACCAAATGGCTCTCCATTCCAAAATCAGACTGGAGTGATAGCACAGCAAGTAGGGCGTTTGCCTTGCACGTGGCCGACCCAGGTTCTATTCCTCCATCCCTCTCTGAGAGCCCACTACTGAGAGTATCCTGCCTGCAGAGCAGAGCCTGGCAAGCTATACATGGCATATTCAATAAGGAAAAAACAGTACCAAGTCTCACAATTGAGACGTTACTGGTGCCCGTTAGAGCAAATTGATGAATAACTGGACAACAGTGCTACAGTGCTATTGAAAATTCTGTCATTATCTTTCAAATTCCTTTCAGTTATTAGAGTACCAAAAACAGCAATGGAGCCTTTTGAAACTTTTTTTAGGTTAATCAGTAATTAAAGTTGTTAAAATTTTTATTAAAGGTATATATTGGTAACAATTCATAAACATTCGTAAGATTTAGAAAAATTTATGATCTTATAAAGACGTCATGTATTATCTTTGAGGAACATTTAAAATAGAATAACAATATTCTATTCATATCTTGCCTGATTTCCACAACCTACGGCACTCATTGTCCCATATTTTTCTGGATGTTGATCATACATGTTCTATTTTTTAAACCTTTAGGTTTTAATATATAATAGAATACAAAGGATAAAAAAGTGAAATTTTTTTACTTAATGTAAAGAAAATGCCTAATAGCATTTTGATACATAGAATGTCTTCTAAATATATTCTGTGTTCATTAGAGCTTTTCTTCTGAATTTGCCACATATTATTTTTTTTCATAACACTTTTAGGCAGGATAGAGTCTTACAATAATTTGCAATTAGGCACTTACAATATTCTTTTGTGTTATGACAGACTTTTCTCTGCTATGATCATCTCAGGTAAACGAGTGTTTCTATGTTTTTTACAGCCTCCAATCTGCTACAAGAATTTGCTTAGAGACTAAGAAGACATGTTTTTGTCTAAATTCAGAATGGTTGCAGAGACCATTAATGTACACAAATTAGTGATCTTGCACCTGCAGAAAGAGAATTTTCTACAAAATGGAATTCTAAAATTTTATGTTAGTTTGAATTTATAGCTATCCCA
Organism: Sorex araneus; assembly: GCF_027595985.1. NCBI lineage: Eukaryota > Metazoa > Chordata > Mammalia > Eulipotyphla > Soricidae > Sorex > Sorex araneus. The sequence goes on from NC_073306.1 coordinate 68,187,752, forward strand.
AGAGAAAATACATTTACACTAGGAAATAAAAAAATATTTTTCAAGAAAAAGAATGTCTTTTAAGTATTATTGGAAACCTTCTCAATGAAACCTTGTTAAGGGAAGGAGAAAGTAAAATTTTAGTAGAGTTGGAGGCACTGAAAACACAAATGGATTGTTTGATGATATGCTTTACATGGCTTAAGAACACTGACTTGAGAACCATTTTAGATGGATTAATCATAAATGTATTGGGTTTTAATCTCATAGTCATAATTTTTTGTTTTTAGAAAAGGGGACTTAGGGTCATCTCATGCAACAAAAGCAACCAGAAAATGAATGAGGAAGAATACTAAAGTGTGAGAAACAGCTGGAATATGCATTAAACTTAGCAGTTCTTTTATGTGATCATTTGGCCAGAACTACAAATCTCTTGAGAGGAAGAAAAAAGTTTAAACGCATATAGAAAATATGTAGTTCATCTGTCTTCAATCTTGTTATACTATTGGTCACTTAAACCGATGCATGTAGTATGAAATTATTGTATCCCAAAGGTTACAAAGAAATTCAATGATAGCTTTGTCTTTAACTTATCTTATTCAATTTTTCTGATACAAATTAAGCATATATTTATGAATGTATATAAATCATATCATGTACCTTTAAAGAAAATTTTTTTTTTTTTTTTTTTTTAAGTTTTATTGAATCACCATGTGGAGGGTTACATAGTTCTCAGGATTATGTCGGTTATACAGTTCTCAAACACCCTTCACTTCACCAGTGCCCATCTTCCATCACCAACCCCCCCAGTATACCTGCCGCCCCCTCCCACCTCCCCAGTCCCAACCCTTGCACATGATATGTTTCACTTCGTTTACGCCTTATTTCGATTACATTCCATGTTTCAACACACAACTCACTACCGTTGTTGGGGTTTCCCCCAAAAAAGAAAAGCAGTCCTATTGCCAAGGAGGCATTTGATAGTTCTCCATTGCTAAGAATATAGAGATATTAAGTCCCGCTGTTTGTTACATAGTTTTTCTTTTTCCCCCTTGCCCCGCGCCACCGAGTTCACGCCTGTTTTAGTAATCGCCACGCTGCCTGACAAGGGAAAAAAAAACCGAAAAGGATGGTTATTTCCCGTCATCAGCAGGCGTGGGGCTCTGGCTTAGTTGATAGACTTGTAGAGTATCTGCAAGCAGTCTCTGGAACCGACGGTCTTGCGCTGGTGTCGGCTCCGGCTCGAGATTCCACCAGCGTCCCGCTGTTCCTTGTACATAATTTTTCCCCTTATATCCCATTCCCACGCCACCAGGTCTGTTTGCTTAATGGACATCACACTGTAGTTGATGACACACCGCGTTTCTTCCCGAGAAAGAAGAAAATTTCTTCTCAGCCGGCGTGGGGATATAGCTTAGTTCAGTCTAGTGAGATGGCTACCACTTTGATTGCCTTCAATATTTCAGCAACAGACTTACTATTAGGATCTCCCACAAAAGTCCGCCCCATTAGAAAGGAACCATTACATATTGCTCATACTAAGATGACATTAAGTCGCGCGGCCGCGGCAGCGGCCGCGCGGTTTTGGGTTTCTGTATAAAGTCCAGGGAAAGTACAACCAGAAATAACATCACTATAAACTTTTACCCTTTTATGGTGCTCATAAGATGGAGAAACCTAGAGAGAGGCTCGGCGTCTCCGTTTTGCGCTCAGGAAAACCGCGGCCCCTGCGCTGTGCTCGGGAGGGAGGAGTTGAGAGAGAGACAGGTTAAAAGAATTGGGGGATGCCCGGGTCCCACAGCTTCAGCACGCCGTGGGGTCTCTGGTCCCATGCCGGAATTAGTTCAGTGGGCTGCTTGGGGTCCGAGGGCGCTCCCTCGGGCCCCTCCATCATGCTCCTTCCACAGCCGGGTCCAAAAGCACCTTTAAAGAAAATTTATTAAATGCTTATTTTTAATCATTTTTGTAAACAAAAATAAACAATTATGAAGTTACAGATGAGAATAACATTAAGACTCATGCAAAAGTTAGTGAAGATAGTTCTTCCAATTTAATCAGAAGAAAGAGGTAGAGAAGAAATTAAGACCAGGATAATGATTTTCATGAAAATATTTGCAACTTTTAATTGTGGTTTTCATTAATATACTGCTAGCAAAATTTTAAATGTATCATTATTTTATTAATGAACACTTAAGTGTTTGATTATCAATATTCTATAATTTATAATACCATAATATCTTCCACTTTTCTTCTCATTTACATGCCTGTGAATTTACAGAGATAATGAATGCACACCATCAGTAGGATAGTCAAATATTTATGGGGGGAGCTGTAGAGATATAGCTGGAAGTGTTGGAGAACATATTTGGCATGTAAAGGCCCCAAGATGGATCCCCAGAACTCTCTGGGCCACTGAAGCACCCCAAGCTAGAGTTCTGATTGAGAGCTGGGCCTGAGCAGTGCTGAGTCTCTAGGCCAATATTGATTCATCAAGTCCACATGCTTGGCGTGACCTTCAGACCCTGCAAAACACTCCAAGGGAGACCTTGCAAAGCTCTAGTTGTAAGTCTATATTTGGTTCTTTTGTTTTGTTTTGGTGCCAGATCCAATTGTACTTGGGGCTTACCCTTGGCTCTATACTCAGGAATCACGTGTTGGTACTTAGGAAGCCATATAGGGTTCTGGAAATTGAACCTGTGTCGGCCACATATAAGGCATGGGCCCTACTCACACAGCACAATCTCTTTGGCAACATGTATTATTTCTATCAAAGACCATAGCAGTGTAGCACTGTAGCACTGTCATCCCATTGTTCATCAATTTGCTCGAGTGGGCACCAGTAACATCTCTGTTGTGAGACTCGCTACTGTTTTGGCATATCGAATATGCCATGGGTAGCTAGCCAGGCTCTGCCATGTGGGCAGGATACTCTCGGTAGCTTGCCGGGTTCTCCAAGAGGGATGGAGGAATCGAACCCGGGTCGGCCGCATGCAAGGCAAACACCCTACCCGCTATGCTATCGCTCCAGTCCACATAGTTTCATAATCTATGTTAAATATTCTTACATATAAAATACCCAAACAAAAATAGTATCTAACATATAGACTATATTCAAAATTTGTATTTTCATGTGAACTGAATTTGTGTGTTCAAATTCATTTGTTCTCTCTTGAATCTGTATCATATAATTTCTTCATCTGTAAGATACATTTCTAGACTCATCAATGAATAATTATCTTTTACCACAAATAGAAAAATTTCACTAATTATTTTTGCTATCACCTGTTTTGAGTGATTAGGCCTATGAGCCCTCCAAATTTATTTTCAGAGATACTGGTAAGCAGCCTCTCAATTTTGCTTTAGTAGTTATTAAGAAATTATTCTATGAATAATAAAAAAATGTGCTTTAAAGATATTCTTTGTCCAGAATTTTTGCTTAGCTAGCTGTTTTAAAGCTGTATCTTTTGCTTATCTATCCCTTGCTGTAGTCATAGAAATGTGCTTTATTCAAACGTGATATCACAGTAGAAAGTGCTGTTTCTTCAGTACAACACAGTTAGTGCCTCTGACAGCTGCCTTCCGTGAATCAATTTTCTGGAAATGAAAGACTTGGAACTTAAAAGACAATGTAGTAGACTTTATTATTTGTATTTAATTATGTTCTAGTGGGAAATAATGGCTGTAGATTCTTTTCCTTTAATAGCCAATTTTAAGCCTTTCATAGCTTACAACCTCATCAGATCAGCTTCCTGACAAAGTCCAATTTTGCTACCTCAGGGTAAATGCTCAATTTTTCTAATATTAATTTAGACAGTTGCAGTTTCCCATCTAAATAATTAGGCTCTCTATAAAACTTGAGTAATAAACAAAGTTTAAAATAAATAATTAATGAATCTCTTAAATCAATAACATTGATCTAACACTCTCCTAAAATCAAATTGTGAAACAGCAATTTATTTTGATAGGAATTTTAGCACACAGCTTGAAAACATGATTGACATTTTACTTTCTTCGTCAGTTATTGAACACAAAACTAATTTTTAGGTTCTGAGTATTTTTTAAATTTGTTCTAGTTGTGTTTAAAGAGTATATACAATGTGTAGCTATTTATATATTCAGTAAATACATAATGAATAAAAAATTCTGTAGAAATACATATTCTTAGAAATCTATAATTGCATTTTTAGGGGATATACATTTCAAAATATTACATTCAAATATTATTGAGTTTAACTTTCTAGAGACAAAACAATTGATTAGATTTGAGTGAGAACAGGTTTTAAGTGACTATCATCTATAGTCCAAATGTCTAAGACTTTCATTTGAAATTATGGAACACTGTTCTTTATTTTCCCTTGTAGATTTGCTTGAAGACAACATTATGACTTTTGTATCTTGTCCATTCTTTCTGAGCTAATTGATATTAAAATGTCTTTTAGGGTAACTATTATCTATATATATTTGGTGGTATTTTTTTCTGTTAGTAAACTTTTTCATTTCTTTTAAAACATTTCTTAAAATCCTAACAGCAGGATTGTGTTTATTAGTATTAATACAGATCTTTATAATACATTAGAAGACAAAGTCTAATATTCATAACTGTTCATCTATTTTACATGATTCCAGCCTTAATTAGGATACCTGCAAGCGTCAGGGAAATATCCCAAGGTGAAATATGTGGCAGATGATCAGTAAAGAACAATTTGCTAAAGACACTCAAAAAAACTTGTAATATGGCAAAGCTTGAGGTTGGGAATCTAATTCATTTTTATTTTCACAATTCTGATTATTATATAAATGCAATACTTGTATATGTTTTTTAGAACTTTAGTGCAGCCTTATATTATCTACCATCCCAACCTCCAGCAAGGTACTGTCAATTTCTTACTAACTTATACATTTTATTTTTCCTATTTTACCTTAGACTTCTCTATACTGAAATATTAGTAACAATCATTACTTGCTTTCCCTCTTTGTAAAAAGATGTGTCCTTATTTGTATAATTGGAATAATCTGTCTAGAATATCTATCAAATTTCTTAGTTATTTCTTGCCTCAAAGACATCTGTGCATTATTATCATCTCAGAATTACTACCCGGATCTTCATATGACTCTCCTGCTTTTCATTTTCTTTTAAGGTTTCACTTATTCTCTGAGCTCTGATCTACATGCCCATTACAGTCCTAGTCACATGTTTTCTGTCATTCTAAATTCTAAAGCTTTTATTATTTGTAACAATAAATGATTATTTACTATCTTAAATTATTCATGAACACATCTTATATTTTTCACTAAATTGAAACATCTCTGAGGGAAGGAAATATGTCAAATGAATTATTCTTCCTTACTTAGTGAGTGACACAGTGAGATGCACACAGTCAGTAGAACTATTGGTGGAAAATTATTGTAGTACATCTTTGTAAGTTGTATGCTTCATTTTTAAAGATTTGGTCTCTAACTAAATTGCAAGTTCCAGGGGAACTGGCACAAGACGTGTCTCTAACACAAAGAGAATATAAACTTTCTTGGCACTCACTATCTCTGCATTAGTGGTTTTCTGTATACAGTGTCTTAATATTTCCTTCACAGCTTTTATTCCCTTCACAGTTGACTTTTTATGCAATATTATCCATTTCCGTTGGTGGTTATTGTCATTAATATTCTACTTTTCATTACTTTTGATCTACAGTTTTATCCTTTTTTACTTTTCTGTTTCTGAATGTTTATTATTTTTTAAAAGAATCTTAATTGTAGAATCAGAATTTGTAAATTAGAAGCTAGCTTTAGATAGCTGTGATTATCTAACATCTTGAAATTTATTTCATTTATTTTAATATATTTATCCATTGTGCATAATATATAAATACATTGACATCTATTATAATAATTACACTCTAACAATAGAGATTTAGGATTATTATAAAAGGAAGAATGAGAATGGGGAGAGCAGATATAATTTTTTCATTGTTTCCAAAAATTTAGTGCTTATAGTATTATTGCTATTCTACTTTAATATGAAATTTAGGGGGAAACAAATAGGTAGTTTTGAGAAAAATCCTAATATCATACTCTTTGTGCATGTGAAACAAGATTCTTCTTTTGGAGGAAAAAAGAAATTGTGTGAAAAATTCTATTCAATTTCGAAGTAAAGTATGAAATATGAGTTATTTCATTTTAAGTTTGTATCAGTCACATCTCTTTATTGAGAAGATTTAGAGACAATGACCAACTCAATAACAGTGCGCATCACCAGTGCCCTGATTATGAAACTGAAATATCTTTTTTTACAAAATTTAACTGTAGCTTCTTGGGAGAAAAATGCTTGTTCTAGTTATAAAGCAGAAAAAAATTACAAAATATGCTTGGGAATATTTGTGGTGGTTGACAAAAAGAGGGACTTTAAAATTCTGTTAATGTCATGTCAAATGGACAAGGACAACTTACAGCTCCTCTGGCCATTGGTAAGACAATTTTAGCCTTAGTGGTGATGACACTTGGAACTGATCAAAGGGTCACCTAGATAGTGTAGAATAATGAAACTGGTGTTGTATGAAGTCAAACCAAGTTCTATCCCCTGGACTTCCTATGGTCCCTTGTTGAGTGCTAAGAGTGATTCCTAATAGCATATGGAGGAGTCGGACCTTTGCTCTGCAGGTGTGCTCTGCACTCCTCCCTACAATTTGGCAAAAAGTGGGAGATTAATAATTATACCATTATAGTAAAACTGGCAAATATACCAATACATTATGCTTTTATGATTTTCTCTTTTCTTGATTTTTTAAAATTTCTGAGTAACCAAAACTAAATAAAAGAAGTATGTGCCTATGAAAGATCCCCAAAAATAAATTAAAAAGTATACAAGTAATATGTTATGTATTATAACTCTCAATAAAATAATATATCTGGTATTAATCATATCATGCTTCAAGCATCACACAAAGAGAGAAATAATCAGTATTTGTTTCTTGAAACAATATGATGCCAACTGTATAGTCTTGCAAAAGGGTCTGAGAATGCATTTTGGAAAGCCTTCGGGTAATTTTTACAATTTGCATAAAATTATGACAGCATAGGAATGAAATTAAGGCTCAGGAGGAAATTTTCTCATCCCTCTGCACTCAGCCTGGTCAGCCAGTTATGCTTATATCAGGCATATTAATAGGAGAAAGATCAAGCTTAATCACACAAATACTGTCACTGTCACTGTCATCCCATTGCTCATCTATTTGCTCAAGTGGGCACCAATAACGTCTCCACTGTGAGACTTGTTACTGATTTTGACATAGCGAATATGCCATGGGGAGCTTGCCAGGCTCTGCCATATGAGCGAGATACTCTTGTCAGGCTCTCTGAGAGGGATGGAAGAATTGAACCTGGGTCGGCCTTGTGTAAGGCAAACACCCTACATGCTGCGCTATCGCTCCAGCCCCACACAATACATAAGATTAAGATAAATATAAATTCTAAAGTCAATGTGACAAACCATGGGTGGACAGTCTATGCTAAGGAATGGAAAAAAGCCATATTGTCAGAAAGAGGAGAGCTTATCACTTGTAGAAGCAGGATTGATATCAGATGATAAAGCCTTGCTTTTAGATGATTGTCTTAGATTGATATAGCTTACTCTCACAGTAAGTTTGTTTCTTGAGATGTTATTAAATCCAGATATTGTATGTTCTTTGTGATTATGGCAATGGTTTCTGCTAAGATCCACTGGACCTCAGTAGATCTTCATTCTACATGATAAGGAGACATATTGGAAAAGAGCTCTAGATATATTGAGAAAATTCTATATTACTCTTTTAGGAAAATTGAGATACAATTAAAGTAGAAATATATCCAATCAATGAAGTTTAGCTGATTAAATAGAGTTTATTGATGGACAAACGAATAGCTTACTCTGTATAAAAGACAAAAGGTGTTAGGAGGGAACTTTTAGATTGACTTAAGGCACATTAATAATTTTTGAAATGATCAAAACAAAGTTTGTTTTGATGTGGGGGGTTGACCTATAAATAGTCATTTCATAGATACTTGCCTTTCACATGGCTGACCTGGGTTCAATCTCCAGTACCCCAGGATTGATTCCTAAGCATAGAGCCAGGATTAAGCTTGGAGCTTCCCTGGTTGTGCCCAAAACAAACAGTTTCTCTTAAATATCCCTTAATTGTCTGTGTGTGTGTGTGTGTGTGTGTGTGTGTGTGTATAATCTTAAATATTACAAATTTTGTGCTCATATTTTTTGGTTTGAGAAATTCAGGGGAAAATGAGAACTAAGTGTAATTCTAGGTGAGGATCACACACAAGACAATATCACAATACTAAATTAAGAGAAAATTAGTGTTTTTTTTCTCCTAAAGCCAGTTGTATGCTGGTAAAATTGAAATACACGTGCATGTTATTTTATTTTTGTGGGGTTAGGGACAATACACAGCTGTTGGTGCTTAGGCCTGCCTCTTGACTCTGAACTCCTGGAAGTTCTAAAAAGACTACATCATTTTAGTCTTTGGGATCACTCCTGGAAGCCTAAAAAGACTACATATGGTGCTGGAAATTGAACCTGCTGGGCTGCTTGCAAGGCAAGTGACTTACTTGCTATACTTTCTCTCTAGCTATAACAAAATATCTTAAAATAATACCTATTAAAGTAAATAATTTAGAATCTGTTATAATATAGCATCATTTATTACATTAAACAGCAAATTTATTCTTTTTAAATTTTTATTTTATTTATTTATTTATTTTTTAAACTTTTTAAATTTTTAAATTTTAATTTTGTTTGTTTTTGGGGTCACACCTGGCAATGCACAGGGGTAACTCCTGGCTCATGAACTCAGGAATTACGCCTACTGGTGCTTGGGGGACCATATGGGATGCTGAGAATTGAACCCGGGTCGACCTTGTGCAAGGCAAACGCCCTACCTGCTGTGTTTTCACTCCAACCCCTAAATAGCAATTTTAATGATATTTAAATGTAAACCTGTATGTAGACAAGGATTATCTTTCTTAAGCCCCTATCACAATTACCTCTAATAAAGTAGGCAGACAATATTTATATGAATAAAGGAAGGAAACCTTATGGTATGGTTCAAAGAGGAAACACAGCATCTCAAAAATTCTCTCCATACTTATATTTATAATCATAATTTATGTTTCACTATGCGTTTTTTAAAAAATGTATCAAATGATTTGAAATATATTGATTCACATAATAAATTACCGTCAAGCAAATGCTATTAGTGATATTTTAAAAAGAAAATGTACAAAGTTGAACTTGACTAAATGTTCTTCATAAATTAAGATGCACAGTCTAAGGTGGCAAAGAAATTTCCAAGAGTTCAGAGTTAAATAACTAAATGGCTACTCGTATAATCTATAAAATTCTTGAAAACACTCATAAATACGTAGTTTCCAATAAACTTGAACTGTACAAGTAAACAAAATGATTCATTTACAAACTTATAAATATGTATAGCCACATAAAAGTATACACATGCGTTTAACATTTAAAAATGGCATAAATGATCCACTGTGTTTACTAGAGCTCTCAGAACTGTACCACAGTGGAATACTTCACTTCTCACCATACAACATGGTGATAGTTTATGGGTCCAGTGCAAAACAAATCAGATATTCTGAGAGTTGCATAAGAGAATAAAATGACTACAAAACTAAAACCCCTTGTAAAATAAATGAGATAATTTATACGTTAACACATACACATAACACCTTTAGTTTAATACCTTTAGTTAGTCTTTATTAGGATACAGAAACAAAATTTATAATGTCCTCTTAAGAAAAAACTCTGATATTGTAATTTTTAATGATTTTATTAAAAACAATCAGAATGGAAAAAATGAATGCTGTCTTGTTTATGTTCATAAAAATATCAGTAGCAATAAAATCATCATCATCATCTGAGTTCTTGAAATCAAATTCACAATTACAGTTTCATGTTTAGGGCACAATATACATTGTAAAATCATTTAAAAATTAACAAAAATTAATATTTTAAAAATATTGAAAATAAAATTTTAAGAAACAGTAATCAACAGGAAAAATAAGTTGTTATTTTGCTGGATATTTTAGACAAAAATTTTACTTTTGGATTATGTTAATAATTTTGCACATTGCCTCATGCTTTGAAGCTCTTCAATAATTATTTTATTATTCAGCTAGGTAATATTGGGCCTATAAACCTTTTTATTTTTTTGTAGACTAAAGATGTTTAAAGTCTAGACACTTAAGTTTTGATAAATTATTTACTTAATTCATGTTGTTAATAAATTAAACTGTGCATGGTTGAGAATCTTGGAATGATACAATTGACACTTGCCCATAAGAATGAGAGAATATTTTTCACAAGAATAGACATAAATAATATTGACTGATAAAAGAAAACAATGTTTTTATAATATTTACCTTTATAGTAAAAAAAGACAATTCTTGCCAATCGATGGTCCATGAAAGTCATGATGATTATAATATTTTCTTAGTTGTTATTTTGTTAGGAAAGGTGACTGAGCTGCTCAGGTGGAATCCCTGGTGATACTTGGCTCAAGGTCCCTCAGGGATTCTGTTTAGTGGGAGGTCCCATGGTGACAAGGGTCACACTTGGTTTTCTAAGTTTTCTCTACCTTTGTTTGTTTTGTATTTTTACATTAATATGTTAAGAGAATTTATTTCCATTTTACAGGCCAGTGGTTTGGGACCAGAACAATAGTATAGAGGGTAGGATGTATACCTTGCAATAAATAATGTTGTGCATATGAATAATGTTGTGCAAGAGAGTCTCTTGCTCGCATGCCTGGCTGTCTTCCCCAGGGCCCCTCGGAGGGGATGGGCTCCAGCTTCCCTCCCCACCCCGAGCAGAGCTCCTGGCGGCCGAAGCCCACTGGAACCTAACTACAGCCATGCTCTCCACACATCCAGACAGGCCTTATGCATGAAGGTACCGGCAGAAGAACCCAGGTGTGTGTAATCTCATCAACGGCCAACATCCAGAGAGAGACTTAAAAGCAAGCTCTCAGAAGCGCGGGGCTGCAAGCGGCCAAGCGATGTCATGTAGCCTCCTTCTCCCTCTGGGCAATCTTCTGAGAATTTCCTGCTGACATGGGACAGCCTTGCAAGCTTCCCATGTTGTATTCATATGCAAAATCCAGTAACAAGCTGGATCTCATTCCCCTGACCCTGAAGAGCCCCTAGTGCAACATCGTTAGAAGGGCCGAGTCGAGATGGACTGCTAAGATCTCAAGGAAAGGATGAAATGAGATGTTACTAAGCTCACTTGAGAAATTGGTGATTAACGGGAATTTTGTGATTCGTGATATGCCCTTAAGAATTTTTTTGTCCTGGCTGAAGCTATAGCACAGTGATAGGGTGTTTGCCTCGCACATGGCCAACCAGAGTTTGATCCCTCTGCCTCTCTTGGAGAGCCCCGCAAGCTACCGCCCAAATGGCAGAGCCTGGCAAGTTACCCATGGCGTATTTGATATGCCAAAAACAGTAACCAGTTAGAGGTGCCCGCTCAAGCAAATCAATGAACAAAGAGACGACAGTGCTATAGTGCTGGGTGTAGATATCCCTACCTTTTTTTTTTTTTTTTGGTCACACTGGGCGATGCACAGGGGTTACTCCTGGCTCACGAACTCAGGAATTGACTCCTGGTGGTGCTCAGAGGACCATATGGAATGCTGGGAATTGAACCCAGGTTGGCCGTGTGCAAGGCATATGCCCTACCCATTGTGCTATCACTCCAACCCCTATCCCCACCTTTAAAGTGACAAAATTGTTGAACATCAATTCTTTGTCCCAAACTAGGCAATGGGTTCAATATTATCCCATGGTCTCTTCTGCTATATAAAAGTGTATTAAGTAATGCAGTTGAAGAGAAAGCATACTGAAAATTGTGAAGCCTTCAGAATTTGCCCATCAATAGTTTTTAGAAAAATTAGTACATGAAGATGCTATATGATTCAATTTTTAAGTACAGATCATTGTTGATAAGGTATATATTGAATCACAATTTAAGTTTCTCTTTTGGAATACAGATAAGAACATAAAAGAGCTTACTTAGGCTAATGATTACTCACTTTACGTTATTTACACATAAAATTAATTTAACAATATGGGGATAAATGTAATTATATAATCATATCCTTAATAATTTCCAATTACTATGATTTCTTTTGAGTTTGAGTTGTTTTTATTGTTACATTATAAAAGTATATTTGTAGAAAAATCTCTTTATAGCCACGGAATGTTGGTCATCATCTCAACTAATCATTTAGGCATATGTTAAGGAAGATCACCCAAAAGGAAGTACAGTTTTTTAGGTTTTGTTCAGCGAATTGACTATCAATAATTTATCTATCTGCATTCCTTTGAGGAGAGTTTACAAGTCTACTTTGAGGTCTAGAACATTTTAATAGGGTGAACGGTATGAAGAGATCAAATAAATATTTGAATTTTGATTGTACCTTAGAGCAAATGCACTTGTAGATATTCTTAGAGAGTGAGTTATTTTTATCTTTTTGTTTTCATTAGCTACTCAAAAACATGCATTTTATTTTTAGGTCTCTTAGTATTACTATCTGTATACCCATTACTTTTTTATATTATGTTTAAACATCCATAAAGTCATACTCATCTCTGAAATTTGTTGTATGGTAAATCACCTTCCTACTAACTGTTGTACTTCATATTTCTGTTAATAATTCATCTTGCATCCTGCTGTCCAGAGAATTGAGAACTACTTGCTATTTAGAGGTATCTTAACTCTTTCTGGTTACTAGAAAGAAGCAATTTATTAAAAGGATTCTGGGTACTTGACACGAGTTAATGCAGTTTGAAAGAAGAGATTTGTTTCTATCTCACTCAAAGGATCAGACCAAATAGCTTTCCTTCCTTCTATTTTCTACAATTGCTAAAGATATAATTTGGACTCCATTTTAAACTAAATCCGTGGATGGGGAGGGATGTGAATCTGTTCAAACCCAGCTAGCACTACATTTAGAGCTTATGTTTTATGAGGAACAGGGTTATAACATTTTGCTCCTAGGGTTAAGCTCTCAAGATGGGGGAAAGCTTTCTCTATCAGAGACCTGAGACTTTAAACTCTTTCTCCACTCAGAGACACCTTATTCTCAATATGAAAGCATTTAGAAGGAGATGCAGAAGTTATTTTCACACTTAAGAACTCCTCAGTCAGCTAAAGAGGCTAGTCGAAGGTCACTTTTTGCTTCACTCTTGCTAGAATTTCACATAGCTTAAATGGTAAGAAATTTATCTCCCACCTCGCATGTTCTTACTTTAATAGATTTCTGTTTTTCAGTGACATTTCTAAGTACCAATATCTCTCCCAAGCAAAAATTGAATTCCTATGTAATTACACTGCTATGCAATTATAAATTCCATTGAAAACTCATACTTTAAAAAAATCTTTTAAATGTCTAAACCACTTATATTGGTTTCATTTATTTTTTCTGGTCCTTCTATGATTAACACTTTTTTCTTGGTATTCCATTAATTAAATTATTTCTATTCATATTTTGAGTGTGTAATATAGCAGCATCTGCTATAGATGATGTTTTGAATTTCTGCTTTAGTGACATGAGATGGAGCTGGTGAGTTACCCCAGAATTAGCACACAGGTATAAGCTGTGCAGGATATTGGGTCCAACAGCCAAGTGAAACAAAGTTGGGTTGACTGCAATAAAGACAAACAAAAGAATTGCTAGCAGTTTCGAGCTGGTGCTCTTCGCCAATACCCTGTAGTGATCTCTGAGGCAGAATGAAAAGAAACATTGTATCTCGTGTCCCTGTTTTAAGCCCTGCGGCAATGAATTTTGCCAAATGAGAATTCTCTTCTTGCGTTGGTCTTATTCGCCCCCCCACCCCCGCAAAAAAAAAAAAAAAAAAAAAGAACAGAGGAAAAGAACACTCGGAACACATAGCAACATCAAGTAGGAAGGGAGATGGGGACTATTACAGGAATAGCTTTAGGAAGAGTTCAACTAAGACCCACTTCCTGTTAAGCATCTTCTGGGGCTCCTGCCGGAATCAGCTGCTTTCCTCTGCCCACAGAGCTGCCCTCCACCTGAACCAGGTGTTCTTAATTAACAGTTCTGCCCCAAAGGGCATGCTGGGATTGTTTCTCTTATGTATAGACACTCTCATACCACGTTAAATCTCTAAGTTTGTGGCCCAGAAGAAAAACTGAAGTGAAAAAAAAATCTTGTCTGAGTTATAAAAATGCTTCCAGGCACCAGATGCCTGCCTCCTTGATCAATGGCTATCTCTCAGTTCCTAGACCTCTCAGTTTTGACAGTGAGAGGTGCGATTGTAGGAAACCAGGGTCTGGTTTTGAAATTTTGATACTCAGTTGATTGTTTAATTTTGTGACAGAAAGTATGATGAAAACTATTTATGTTTGCCTTGTGCCAAATGTTTTATTTCATTTAATCCTTACAACAAAAGGTAGAGTCAATGATATTCCCTTCAATGATATCCTCAGTGAAAGAACAAATCACTGAGAATTGCAATAGGTAGCACTGTAGCACTGTTTCCCCATTGTTCATCCATTTGTTCAAGCGGGCACCAGTAACGTCTCCATTGTGAGACTTGTTACTGTTTTTGGCATAGAAAATATGCCAAGGTTAGCTTGCCAGACTCTGCTGTGTGGGCGGGATAATCTAAATAGCTTGCCAGGCTCTTCCAGAGGGACGGAGGAATCGAACCTGGGTTAGCCGTGTGCTTTAATAGGTAATAATTTGTTGTTGTTGTTGTTAATATCTGAATGAATATATTTAGCCGACAGGAATATCTCTTGAATGCCTTGAAGTAGTTTCTGTTTTCAAGAGAATTACATAGTGTTATTCAAGATAATTGGATAGTATTACATAGAAAAGGAGAATGGAATGGGGAAAAAAAGTGAACGTTGAATTCTGGAGATCTTTGTGGGCATTTTTACCATATGCTGATTGATTGACGAAATCAGTTGGAGTATTATAAATGAGATTTATATTTAAGGAAACTAAGCTTGGGGAAAGGGCACTTTTTTAAAACAAACACGATATAAGGTCTGATTCTTTTGCATGACTGATTCCTACCTTATTTTATCAATCCTATTTTCTATGAGTGGCCACAGGGTTAATTGTCACCACAAAAGAGCCCTGAAGTCTTCCCATAAACCTTCCTAAATCTGGAAGACAGTTTAGAATTAAGGATGCTGGAAATAGTTCACTTTTCTAAGGGCCTCTTTTTAGATTTGCAACATGTTCTTTAATTTTTGTCTTTCTGGTTGTCTGTCGTTTGCTTCTGGCATATTTTTCCCTTCTTACTCCTCCATTCTTTAGTATACTTTCAGTGGACAATCAATGAGAAGTTTCCTAGTAATTTTTCTAATTAGTGACTAATTCGGATTTTATCAATTGGTGATTGTTTTAAATTCATATTTAAAAGAAAAAGTACAAAATTCTAGGATTGCCTTAATTACCTTGGGCTTCACCAATGTTACCTGTATCTAGAAAATAGTTGGACTGTACAATATCCGTCATTTTCTCTAGTGATTTCTTGGATAATTTCTGTGATTTATATTCCATGTCTGCCTAACCCATTCACATTGTTCAAGTAATTCAATGATTTTTAAACCTGATGTGTGTGAAGTGAAAAGAGACATTGGTTACTTGGGAAAATTGAATAACGGAAATGACTTCAATGATCCAACCATATTTCCTTCTTTAATAATAAGGTCAGGCCACACTCCTTCTGCTCACAGTAATATGGACCTGATTCATTGACCACTGAGATGGTTCAAAACTTTCCTGTTGCAGGGAAAGAGAAACTTGCAGGTTGGGAAAGACTTATAGGTTTCATAGTAAAACTGGGATCTAATGACAGAAAGGGAACGAAAAACACAGCACAGGTCATTTTTATCATTCTTTGTTCTCCTCATTCCTGACTTCTATCCCCCAGAAAAACCCTATTCATGTGCAAGGGTTCTCTCCCAGTTATGATCTCCCATTAAGAACTGAAGTGGAAATTCTCTCCTAGCTTTCAATGGCTCAGCTTTTGTCCTTGAAAGATGTAAAAAAAGGGGGGTAGTGCATTATTGGCTAAAAATACTATTTTATGTTACTTAGGAAGAACAAAAAATAGATTTATTCTGCTTGCCAAATTGTGCAAATATATTCTGATAAATTTCAGTGGCATCACACTTAGCAAACTTTGCTTATATCCGTAATATTTTTTGCTTCCATTTAAAGGTTAAAGGTTATCTCTATTTGGATTTTGTTCTCTTTTCAGTTATTGTCCTATTTAAAATGAAGATCATAATAAGACTTATCAAAAGATTTTTTTGGCAATTATGAAAATTTATGTATGTCAGTCACTTATCAAAGTAAGGAATCTTTTAGATTTTAGTTATTATTATTATATTGGTGTTCTTTTATTATTTTCTCATATCAAATTCCCAATTTGTATACAAACAAAAATATTTTTAATAAACATCCTCAACAGTGCCTTATATTTTTTCTAAATATTTTGTATAAAGTTTTTCTCTGGTTTTGTGTTCAACATCTTTTAATGCATGAGGGATCTTGAGTGGTTTATTTTTTCTCTACACTGAAAGTTCTTTGTTATTATAATGAACATATTTATCCTTAATTCACCAGGTTGTTTAAAAAATAGATGCAACACAGTGTACATAGGATAAGCTCTGAATATTATAGTAGTTATAATTGTCATATATTCTTTGAATAAAATTGAGGTGTTCCCTGAATAGTTATAGAAGCTAAATCTTGGAAGTGTTAGTTAGCTAAAGGTGCAAATTCCCAAGAATAGGTTAGAATGCATGTTCAGTTTTAAACTTTATTTTCTTTCATAATTCACAGGGTTCTTGTGGCTTCCATGATATGAGTTCAGTGCTTATCAGAACTAGAAATTAAAACTTGTTTTAATTTATTACCTTTAAATTTTCACCAAAGAGTAAACTGAATCCCCCCTTCTTTGTCCTTACCCTTCTCCTAACTGTAATGCAACCGCAAGCATAGTCTTAATAAATATGCTATGCTTTTTTTCCCCCCACTGTGGTTTCATAGATCAGATAAGTGTAAGATATTTTGATTCTTACCTACAGAACACACCGTTGCAATATAAAGAAGGGATTCTCTAAAGGGCTTTGGTATATTTGTGATTTCTTGAGAATGCACTATTTTGAAACAAATATTATGAGAATCATTATGAAATAATTTCTTGGTGATTAAAGTATACATGTGAATGGATAAAAATTAAAATTTCAATTCTTGACATTTTATAACTATAAAACCTTGTAATGAGAGGGAAATAATGACATTCTGCTTTAAATCATATTAAAAATAAGTGTAATTCCAATGAGCATATTGCTCCAGTGTCTACAGTAAAACTCTAGGTGTACTTTTTGCTTCACCTTACTAAGTAGACAGCCCAGAGTTCATGGAAAGTCAATTATTAAAGCATATGTTATAAAACTTGGAACATGTTTATCTAAATTACCACTTGGAATATTTAAAATAATAAATACAAAAATACATTTTAGAAATTTTCTCTTTATTTGCTTTAAGATAATAATGTTTGTGATTTTTGTAAAACATTACCTCATTATCTTTATTTCTTTCGCTTGCAAGTCATAAATGAAAATCTACCTACCTAGGTAAAAGGTACAAAGATGAAGAAAGACCTCTTAGAAAAAGCTAAAAGAGCTTAAGTCCTCAAAGCCATTTGCTTAAAGTGTTCATTAAACTCTTTAGTGAAATTTAAATAATAAAACTCCAAATTCATCCAAAGAAATTAGAATCCCAGAGAACTCATAACAAGAGATAAATATGTTTAAAGAAGGAGTAATAAAACTGTTAAAAACAACAGAGAAGAAAAGGGCAGAGAGAAGGGCAGAAATAATGGTTTCTTAAGTATTTATTACCTGATGTATCCTGAATTCTGGAGCAAACCTATTAAAAGCAATAGTGCAACTAAAATTTGAGAAGAATTTAAATGAAATTAGACATAACTCCATAGAAAGTTAGACTTACTATGTAATGGGTGATTCTGTTGATACTTTTAGAAATGTCTACAGACTTCTCTCTGTAGACATTTACAGACACCAGTGAAATATACATTTACAAATAGGAATTATATGTTGTTGTTCCATTATAGAACCACTTGTTATCATATGATTTGTGTTTTCATTTATTATTTGCTATCACATTCCATTAAACAGATATATACACAATTTCTTAGCGACTCAATTTTTTTCTGTTTTTTTTTTTAATACTTGGATTTTCAGAGATACATAAGGAACAGGTAAGATATAACAATTATGAGAGACAAAATGTATCTAAAGACATTGTTGGATATGTTAAAATATAACTTTTATCTTTGCATCCACAGTTAGTGCTTAATATGGGGTTACAAAATTTGATTCCAGAAAATGTGAAAAACAAATAAACCTGAACTACAAATGTCTTTTGGTTGAATGAATTCAGTAGATTTTAATATTGTGGGATTTACTAAGTAGTGACATTTAGCATTCTGGAAACACTTATGTTTGTCATAATTAGTGAAAATATAGGGACATTTATGTTGGCACCAAGTGGATAGAGGCTTGTATGTGTTCAGATGAGTTAAGATATCCATAAAAAAATAATGCCAAAGTGTAGAAAACTCTGTTTAGTTAAACCTATGTAATCTGATGAGGATATTAAGTTGGAATTGGGACTATTATTAAAATCAAGCACAATCTAGAGGCATTTGTGAA
Source organism: Sorex araneus (assembly GCF_027595985.1). Lineage (NCBI taxonomy): Eukaryota > Metazoa > Chordata > Mammalia > Eulipotyphla > Soricidae > Sorex > Sorex araneus. The sequence goes on from NC_073306.1 coordinate 68,206,521, forward strand.
TAAACATAATGTTTATAAATATATTAAACTAGTTCTTATACAAAATTTCTCACTGAAAATATATATTCTTATTGCTTTATAACTGATTTGATATCATTTATGCCTTCTTATTAATCTTTTTATGGGCACTTTTTAAAATGCATTAATATTCATATTTTTATAATATTGCAAATATAATTTTGAATAATTACTTTTTCATAAAAATATTCTAAACAATTTTTCTCATTTCATTAAGTGATTAAGAGCCAGTACTCTGGGACTAGAAAAACTTAAAAAATGTTGTCCTCATTACTATCAGCTCTATGGAAATAATTTAACCTTTCCACATACAGTTTTAGATTTAAAATAGGAGTGATATTTGCTTTGCTCACTAAGTCAAAGAGTATAAACTAAGTTCTTATTTTTATAACACGAGTACCCAGTAATTTTCTTTTTTTATTATTATTGTTTTGTTTTGGGGGCCATAGCAGTGGTACTTAGGGCTCATTCCTTGCTTTGCTCTCAGGAATTACACTTGTGGTGGACTGAGGGACCCTATGATATGCTGAGGATCAAAACTGGCTTGGCCACATGCAAGGCAAGAACCCTACCCAATGTACTATCACTCTGGGCCCAATAGCTTTATTTCATTTTGTTTTTTAATAGTGTAGGTAAAAGTGTGTATGCTATACCTAACACTCACCATCCAATACATGTATTTAATCCTTGAATAAATAAAGTCACAATCATATTTAGCTGTTGCAAGTGGATACTGTTGGTGGTGTCCCTATAACATGTTCACTAGCCATTTGGGTTATGACTGCTTTCTTAGTTCTCAATCTAAGCTGAGAGTTGTTTCTTATTTGCTTAAGTCCCATGAATTCCTAGTTAAAATCACACAATTGCATTTTTTTTCTTTCTCACAATTTATCTGGTATGATGTGTCACATAAATATTTTTTAGTAGCTGTATATAAGTCAATTTGTGAATAAATTTTCAACTAATTATAAAGGAATAAAATTTTCTCTGAAATCTGACAGGTAATTTTTCTCCCTACAGGGATGTTTGCCCCTGCATATGTGCTTCAAAGTTAGCACTTCAACTTTAGAAGCATTTTCTTAGCTTTCTCCAATTGTACTCAGTGATATATCTTTAATTAGTGGAGAGGCATAATTAAAATCACAGAAAAATTAATTTGTGGAAGGAAAATATTAGTTAAATTAAACTCTTTCACTTGACTCTAAGAAATTAAAATACTTAACTGTACACTACATTTCTTTGGATTCATATAACCTATTTTAAAGTAAGTTGACTATTAATCAACATAAAGTATGTACCTTAAGTGGAAGTTTGGTTGATTTAGTATGTTTAGGCAATGTCTTCCCATAGGGTAAATAAAAAGGTGATCAGTAGTAATAAGAATTACAATTCTCTCTATTTTACCTTCTTTTTAAGTTGAGGTAATACTTAGTAAGAAAATGCAGGTTAAAATCAGTTTCATATCATTTCATACCTATTGTAGTAGCAATTATCAAATACAAGTTCTTATTTTAATAGTTTGTACTATAGTATTAGTCACTGTGCTATATATATATATATATATATATATATATATATATATTCTATCACTATCACTATCACTATCTCTATCACTATCACTATCACTATCTTCCCATTGATTTTCGATTTATTCGAGCAGGCCCAGTAATGTCTCCATTTGTCTTAGCCCTGAGATTTTAGCAGCCTCTCTTTACTCGTCCTTTCCAATGGTGCCACATTAGAGGCTCTTTCAGGGTCAGGAGAATGAGACCCATCATTGTTACTGTATTTAGCATAAGAATTCGTGACAGGGAGCTTGCCAGGCTCTCCCGTGTATTCCTAAAAATAAGAGTTCTATATTGTCCATCTCAGTCTCTGGTACCAGATGCCCTGAGACCATGGTAGCCCCTGAAAGCATCAGGCCAAAGTACCCCCAGGAGTGCTCTAAAAAGAGATGTTCAGAGTCGGGAATGGGTGCCCTCCCTGCAATTCTTCTGGGAGCCTGGCAGTAATGCCCACAAACTGCCTCTAGCACCATATAAGCTCATTAAAGAGCATGACTCAGAGACTCACAAATAAATCTTAGAAGAGAGCAACAAGCTATAGAGAAGTCTCTGGACCCAAAAGTCACCATACATCTAAAAATTTAACTCCAAATATATCACCTTATTAAAAATTTTAGAATTCCTGTGGCGACATCTTACTCTATACCACAGATGCACCAAGAGTAGCACACCATATTTGATGAGATGTAAAGTAGATGGCAACCCATCTCAATTAAAAAAAAAATAGTACACATGCTCACCCTATAACAACATGTTAGTAATTTTTTTGGAGGTCACACCCATCAATGCTCAAGGGTTATTCCTGGCTCTATGTTCAGGAATTACTCCTGGCAGTGCTTGGGGGTCCATATAAGATGCTGGGGATTGAACTTAGGTCGGCCACATGCAAGGCAGATGCCCTCCCCATTGTACTATTACTCCGGCTCAGTAATTTGTTGTACAAGGGTTTAACGGCTCCAGGATAAGATACAACAATCTTCATACACTTTTATCTAAGGAAACTTTTTGGATCATTTTTAGTGGATTACTCATAATAGGCAATACAAAGTAAATAAATATAAAATATTATAATTTTATAGTATTAATCTATATAAATGTTTTCATATAAAATTTTTGATAAACATTTAAAAAGCAGATATTTAAAATAGAATACAGTAACAGAAAAAAAGATTGTTTTGATACTTAAAAGCTAGAGTGGATTTAAAATTTTACCAGTTGGTATTGTAATGGCTATTACAAATGGATATTGAAGAAAGGCAATGGTTCACAATTAGAATGAACAAAGGTATGAAAAAATCTAGTAAAGTCAAGACCAAATCACCCCATGTATTAATTAAAAAACTATTTCAGGGATGTTGATATATGAATTCATATTTTCTCTGACCGAAATTCTGAAAAAGTCCAGAAATATAGTATAGTTTAGTAGTTTCATAGAGCTAACTAAAGAAAAATGCTAAATGTCAAAACATTAAAGTTTATTATATTTTAGAAGTGCAGTAAAATTTCAAAGCTTAACTAACAGATTTTTTCTGTTCTAATTATCATTATTTGGTTTTAATTGGAAGCTACTCAAATGTCAGCCATTAAATCTAAGACAAATGTCAAATGAATGAAATCCCACACCTGTACAGTAATAACCCAGACAACTACTTTTATCTTTGCTTATCATTAACAATTAGTAACATTTCTCTGTCCAACTAATTGTTCTTCTGATCTTTCCCAGGTGATTTTTCAATTCCCTCAATGCATTGGCTTGGACTTAAAATGCTATTGACTTTTTATCTTGCAACTGTTTCATTTAGATTTTAGCTTGACTGAACCCATTAATGTTTCCGCTGCATACCTGTGCTGTGTTCACCCATGTAAGATAAAATGGAGCATCCATATGAAGTAAAACCTCTCATAATTCAACTCCAAAAAAACATTTTTCCCTGAAATTTTAAAATAGTTCAGAGTATTTCCTTAACTCGCACGACAGGACTTTCTCCAGTTCTCCACTTTAAGTGAAGAAGTTTGAATTCATTTGAATATGTTGCGTTCTCTACTTTGGCCATTTTCTGTTTTTCTATTATAAAAACAAGGAAACATACTTGAGATTTTTTAGAGATTTTTGGCACAGTTGTGTATTGAATCTTTCTCCAATAGTCACGCAGGTAAGGAAATGTAGTCTTATTTAGGTTATTTAGGTTATTTAGGTTCAGTTATATGGGAAGGGGGCCATATACTTAATTTCTATCCTAACCAAGGAGTCATTTCTCAGAATCAATGAGCCTTTGAGTGTTTTAACTACTTTTAGGATCAATACTATAGGAGGGAGAAAGTATATAGCTTAATACCACGGATATTTATTACCATTATCCAAAGTTGTAGCAAAAGCATACTTTCCAGGAATTTTATTTTCTAAACGCAGAGACACAGTGCAGCTTCTTGCACCATCAAATGGTATGAGTCTGAAAATGTCATAACCAGTTACTGGTGACTAGTGAAAAACATCACAGGAGCCTAAGGAAGTGCTAACTAGGCAAATTTCTAGAACAACATGCAAACACTTCCAATAAGGTGTACACATAATTGAATTATTGGACAAAATCTATAAGATGAAAATGTCTTTAAATTAATTGTGTTACCTTCTATTTGTATTCAATATGAATGACCTAGCTCACGGGCATATTCATGTCAGCAGAGCTTCCACTTGCCAGCACCTTGCAAATAAATATGTGTGGATGGGAAAGTTTATTATAGCAAAATATAAAAGTACTGTGTATAACAAATGCTAACCTATTAAACTCATTTTTTTATCTCTTCTCAAGACATTTACATTAAGCAAAGAATAATTTGTTATCTGGGTATTGAAAAAATGCTGTTAATTTATGCATGTGGGAAAGATGATTTTTTTTTTGCTTTTTGGGTCACACCTGGCAATGCACAGGGGTCACTCCTGGCTCTGCACTCAGAAATCACCCCTGGTGGTGCTCAGGGGACCATATGGGATGCTGGGATTAGAACCCGGGTCGGCTGCGTGCAAGGCAAATGCCCTACCCGCTGTGCTATTGCTCCAGCCCCAGGAAAGATGATTTTTTAATCTCCTATGTAAAAATTGTGTTCATAGCATGTATTTGTGTTGATTTCCTGGTAGATATTTTAGTAGCAATGAATAATTTAATAAAGTCATTAGTAATATTTTACTAATAGAAATATTAGTAAAAATATTACTAGTAAAATATTAGTAAAAATATTACTAGTAGTAATATTTTAAAGCCCCCAAATTCCATATGTATGTAACCAATAAAACTATGTATTGAAGAGCATAAATGTCTCAAGTCCCTAAGGGAGTTCTGGAACTGGGACTAGAATTTTGGTGGTCCTGATGAAATTTTTATTGATTCTAATTATTATTATTTTTTCTTTTTGGGGAAACCCAGCTATGCTCAGCCCTTATTCCTAGTTGCTTTCATAGGGATCACTCCTGACAGAGATCAGTGGATCATATATATTGGAATCAAACCCCAGATTAGTTGCATGCAAGGCAAGTATACTACCCACTGTACAATGACTCTGGTACCTGATTAGAAGGGTTTTTTTTGTTTGTTTCTTTGTTTTTAAATTTTATTGAATCACCATGTGGAGGGTTACATAGTTCTCAGGATTATGTCAGTTATACAATACTCAAACACCCTTCCCTTCACCAGCGCCCCTATTCCATCACCAACCACCCCAGTATACCTCCCGCCCCGTCCAGCCCCTCACCCGTCCCCATACTTGTAAGTGATAAGTTTCACTTCGTTTACGCTTTATCTTGGTTACATACTATGTTTCAACACATAACTCACTATTGTTGCGGGGTTTCCCCCAAAAAACAAAAAGAAAGTCCTATTGTCAAGGAATCATTTGATAGTTCTCCATTGCTGAGAGTGTAGAGATATTAAGTCCCGCTGTTTGTTACATAACTTTTCTATTTTTTTTTCCCCCTCGTCCCGCGCCACCGAGTTCACGCCTGTTCAGTATTCACCACACTGCCTGACAAAGGGAAAAAAAAAACAAAAAAGATGGTTATTTCCCATCATCAGCCGGCGTGGGGCTCTGGCTTAGTTGATAGTCTGGTAGAAAGTCTGCAGTTTCTGGAACCAAAAGTAGTGCGCTGGTATCGGCCCCGGCTCGAGATTCCACCAGCGTCCCACTGTTCCATGTACATAATACTTTATTCCCTTGTATCCCATTCCCATGCCACCAGGTCCGTGTCAACTTAATGGACATAATACTATGGTTAACGCCACGCCGTGTTTCTTCCCGAGAAAGAAGGATATTTCTTCTCAGCTGGCGTGGGAGTATGGCTTAGTTCAATCTAGAGAGATGGCTACCACTTTGGTTGCCTTCAATATTTCAACAAAAAACTTACTATTCTTGTTAGGGTTTCCCACCAAAGTCCGACCCATTAAGAGGGAACCATTTCATATTGCTGATGATTAGATGATATTAGGTCGCGCTGCCACGGCAGCGGCTGCGCGGTTTTGGGTTTCTGTATAGAGTCCAGGGAAAGTATAGCCAGAAATTACACGTCACTACAAACTTTTACCCTTTTTTGGTCCCCCCAAAGTCCAACCCATTACTGAGGAACCATTTCATATTGCTGATGATTAGATGACATTAGGTCGCGCGATTTTGGCTTTCTGTATAAAGGCCAGGGAAAATTCTGCCTGAAATTCTATCGCTACAATCTTTTACCCTTTTATGGTGCTCATAAGATGGGAAAACCTCGAGAAATACCGGGCCCCTGCAAGGGCAGCCTGGCGGAAACGCTCAGTTCACATACTGCAAGTTGTCCAGTGGACTGCTGGTGTCCAAAGCAGCTCCCTTGTCCTCCTCGGTCATACTGGAGCAGCGGGCACGACGAAGTGGGAAGCCCACGTGGCTGCACTGTCCTTAAGTGTCCGCGGTGGGCGGAGACCGGTACTTCCCCGCCGCTTGATCTCCCGCAAGCTGCGCCGCGCTTTTGGGTGCGTGTCTCCATTTTGTGCTCAGAGAAGTGGGGTGGAGGCTGTGCTGTGCCCAGGAGAGGTTGAGAGAGAGAGAGAGAGATTAAACAAAAAAAGAGGAACGCCGGGCCCCCGCACGGGCGGCCTGGCGGAAACGCTCAGTTCACATACTGCAAGTTGTCCAGTGGGCTGCTGGTGTCCAAAGCAGCTCCCTTGTCCTCCTCGGTCATACTGGAGCGGCGGGCGCGGTGAAGTCTGATTAGAAGTTTTATGCAGTATTGTTGAGTGAAGTTCGAGAAATTAAATTTATCATTTTAACTTAATCTCTATTTTCTCATTCTTGATGAATTTTAATTTCTAAATGAACTTTAAGAAGAAAGACAAAGTAATTTTTCTTATTTTTAGTTTAAGAATATTTACAGCTTCTCAAGTTACTGGTGCCCACTCGAGAAAATTGATGAGCAATGGGATGACAGTGATATAGTGACAGTGATACAGCTTCTCAAAAGTATATACAAATGTAGGCTACAAAACTTACTAAAATTAATATTTAATAGTTGTTTATAATTACACAGTTCAATATGTTTTAAAGTTTTTGTATAGAAAATAAGTAAACTTTGCATATGTATTTTATTCACTATCAGAAAGCCAGTGTTTTAGTCTTCAGTCCTGACTGGTTTAATGTTAAAAGATCAATCTTTCAACTACTTTTATTTTGTTACTTAAAGTTAATTTCTACCTTCAGTGGTTGAGTCAGTCAAGAAACCTTTTACAAAGGGGGTTTGATAATAAAGTCATGATCTACTTATGACAGATTAGTGACTGATCTCAATTAAAATATATTGAAGCATGCTAAATACAACATAAGATTTCATATTGTATCTCTAAGTTGTTGCTTTAATATTTCTCATTTTTCTTATTCCTCCTTAATGGTCATTAAAAGTGCATTATATAGACAGAGTCCTTGGATGCTATCAATTCAACATCTACCTTCTACATTATATACATAAAAAGTATGCAAAAATTATTTTATTCTTAGTTTTCACCAGAAACTCTAGAAAACTTTTATACTAAGAAAATAAATATCTGCATGGTATTTTCTTATTCCCCTTAATTTAATTTAGTTAGTTTATAATCTTTCTGGCTTTGGAACAATTATGTAAAGAATAGAGGAAACAATTCATTTTGGTCATTGCAATTCTTTGACTTAAGATCATGATATTCCCATGCATTATTCTTTTAAGTCTTCCTTTGTGCAACAGGATTATTTCTTTGTAAGTCTTCAAACCATATATTCTGTTTTGAACAAAAAACTTTTTTTTTGGGAAAATGTAGATAAAAACTGATGTTTTTCTTTATTTTTAGAAGTCGATAGGATGACTGCTCTCAATGTTCTGGCCTATGATTGACATTTTGCAATAACCCCAGGTTTCCATTACAGACTTGTCATAAATCACCAGATTCACTTCAGGTTTAGATTCTCACTTCCACTTGAAAGAGACCCTTACCTTTACTCTCTATTGTTATAGCTCAGGTCTCATCTGGGTTCTAAAAACAAGAATGGGAAAGAAAAAGAGTGTCTTTCTTCCTCTTCCTTCTCTAACTCTTTCCAGTGTAGACATTCCCTGGGGAGAACAGAGGAAATACGCAATAGAAGGTACACTTGTAACCTGATAATGAAACTATTAGAATAACAGATGACCATTTATTAGTGTTTTCCTCTAGGAAAACTTTTATTAGCTTTGTTTTTCACAGATCAGTCTAATTTCCCCTCTTTTTGCAGGTTTCTCAGTGTGTATCAGATTTAAAAGCAGAGTTGCTTGCTATATATCACTTTCCTATCAATTATTCTCTCATACATGGTTTTTCAGAGGACACTTTTGATTGGTCTTTTCTATATTCCTTACTTTATCTATCTAATTTGGTCTCCTAGACATGTACTCTTTACATGCATTTGCAGGTGGCATTCCCTGTCCTCTATCTGTCATCATAAGCATGCATGACAATATTCTCATATTCTTCCAGTCATAATTGATATATGAATTTCTGTTATTCAATACTCTTTATTATTTTCTCTCCTGATTGAAAAATAAAGTACATTTTTTATAATGTTTTACTACTCTTCTCTTTAGAAATATGGAGAATCGTATAACTTTCTCATGACTCACTCACTCGAATAAATTTTCACTCTCAGTGTTCTTGCCCCTGATTAAGCTGGCCTCCTAGTAGAATATAATAGGCAATGAGAACTTATTGTGATCAATTATTATTGGACCTAAGACCATGGGGTATAAAAATTCTAGTTTGCTTTGGAATGTGTAGGTACTTGAAATTCACTGTCTTTATTTTTCTTTATTTATTTTTTGCTTTTTGGGTCACACCAAGCCATGCATAGGGGTTACTCCTGGCTCTGTACTCAGGAACTACTCCTGGCAGTGCCTGGGGGAATCATATGGAATGCAGGATAAGCCTCGTGCAAGGTGAAGGCCCTATCCACTGTGCTATTGCCCCAGCCCCAAACTGTCGTTAGCTTTGGAAACCAGAAATAAAATGATAAATGAAGAAGAGAGCTGTGCTGCATCTAGTTTTACAAGATTTCACATCTAATTTTACAATTACACTTTTCAAAGGTAGCCCAAAGTGTAAAAATATGATTTAGAGGAAGTTGAGATTTACAGACCTCCCAAGTAGTGGTCAGAGCCTCAAAGGGCACCCCGTAGCTAGTTTTCCTCAATGAGGTTAGTGTATACAATGTGAGGGCTTGAGGTCATAATTTGTGCTTTGCAAGTCCAGCACCCACTGTGGCCATTCTGGGTCATCACAGGACTCTTCAATAGTTTATTTGCGATGCTCAGGGATCCCTGTGATTCTGGGATGTAATCAGCATAGGGGCATATAAGGCACACTCACACTCTAACTCTTGTAACTCTCTCCCCAGGCCCTGGGCACAATTTTTTGCATTAAACATTAGATATCTATCATTATTATCATCAAAATATTAAGAAAAGTTGTCTTAACCATCATTCTATTAAGTTTGCAGAATTAACAAATCATAGTTTGACCAGTCCACATTCAGATGCATATATAGATTAATTATTAAGCATATATGAAAAATCAACCACAATATATATTTGAAACTGTGCACATAAGTTCTGTGGATAAATGTTTATATATAGATTTATATTCACTCAAAGATGAAAACATTAAGCATTAAAGTGTTGTTTAAATTTCTTAAAGATGAAGACATTGTTTTGGTAAGTGAACCAAAATATAATTGAAGACTTATTTATTTTGAAATTCCCTTAATTCCAAAACAAGTTAAATTCTTGTCAGAATGAAAGTTTCTGGTAATTATGTGCAATTTGCTCATATTATTAATAAAATAAAGAAAATGTTTCATTAAGACATAAACACATTTAACGAAACCATTTTTAGAGTCAAATGACATTTTTATCATCAGTACATATGGATTTAGCATGTATATTTATAATTGGCTCAATTTGTTTACATGAATACCATGTACATGGACTATTACTGAAATGTTAAGCATGTAGACTATGCACATTTGACCTAATAAGCATTGCTATATTTTAATAAATTATCAATATTTTGCAAACTTTCTTTCATTTTTACTTTCACAACTTATTTTCACTTGATTATTTTTAGAAATAATGACATGCTTTAAAATAAAATGTATTTGAAAAGGTAGTATGCAATATAATGCATTCTTAAAAACAATTCATTTATTGTTTCTAAGGAGATATTTTTCTATAAATAGTATTTCAAAGTCATTGTACCATTTAAAATTCCACTGAAACTTATCTAGCTAAAAGAAGAAACTTACTTCATGACTGGACAATAAATTTAATAAAACCTATTGTTTACAGGCAATTTTGAGTGTTGACTGAAACTGTCAGAAGTAACAAATAATCTTCTTTATATAGCTCAGTGCTGAGTAGGCTTAAAAACCTTTCCTTCTAGAATGCAATGTAATTATAAGACATGATTACAACTGATTATAATCAATCAGCATAGTCTTAAGTGTAATTTATATTGCTGCAGCTGTGATAAGATTAACTCATCATATTACATACAATTTCTACTAGATATGTGAAATTATTTGAACAAACTGGAATACAGTAAACTCATAATATTATAAATGCATAGTAATTTGACAATTGCACAAAACTTAGATCTCTGTTTATCACAAAATAAGTTTTCCCCGCACAGAATTTAATATTGATTTAAAAGACAAAACTCTTGTTTCATCAAATTTGCCAGATGTGACTTCTGACTTCAGTTCTGCCTGTGCCAATATTTCATATGTAATATGAGTTGCATTTTCTTACAATATTTCATGTGTAATATGAGTTGTATTTATTTTAATTACCTAATTCATTATTTAATTGAAAATAATTATGGTTTGGGGTCCACATCCTTCAGTGCCCAGGGATTACTCCTCACTCTGTGCTCAAGGATTGCTCCTGGCAAGGTTCAAGACACTATATGCTTTTCCAGGAATTGAAGCCTATCATGTGCCTTCTGTCCTATCTCTCCAGCTTCTACTTCTATATGTATATATACATTTTTTTTTTTTTGCTTTTTGGGTCACACTTTGATGCACAGGGGTTACTCCTGGCTCTGCACTCAGGAATTACTCCTGGCAGTGCTCAGGGAACCATATAGGATGCTGGGAATTGAACCCGGGTCAGCCGAGTGCAAGGCAAATGCCCTACCCACTGTGCTATCACTCCAGCCCCCATACTTCTATATTTTAAAAGGATATTTTATCAAATTCATAAAGTTCAGTATTGTATTTCTTACTGAAGGCCAAGAAAAAGACTTCTCACTTTTATTTTCAATTTTAATTAAAAGATGATTAAATGTTGACCTTCAAGTTAAAACAAGTATTGAAAGAGCCTGAAATGTAGGAACTGGACATAATTTATGCTTTGAGTATAATATGTGTGTAACTTATAGAAAATAAATTACAAAAGTTAAACACTTTTGTGGTGCCAGGGATTGAAACATAACTGGCAGCATAGAAGGTCAGAACTCTCATGTTGTGCTATTGTTCTGACTTCTGAATTTAGACACTTTAAGGTGACAATATTTAGAGAAATAAGAGTGACTTCTGAAGTACTAGGCAGAGATCAGGGAAAACTGGAGTCCACATTACCAGGTACATTTGTCACCTATTTACTTATTTTATTTCTCTAACACTTAGTCACTTCCCAGGTGAATGAAAAATTCTTAGCCTCTTTCTTAAATAGAGTTGTGAGTATCAGAAGATAAAATTTATTAAAAATATTTGAAATTAATTTAAGAAGTAGCAATGCCATTCTCAAATGATTCATTGCTTTAGGATAAATTAATCTTGTACCTTGAGCAAAATGTTATTGCAAAAACAATAAATAGTATATTTAAGTTTTGAGAGTTTTCCTTTGTGTAATTTCTCTTAGAAAAACAATACAATTAACTTTACCTTACCCAATTTTTAATAGCTATGTGAAAAAAAATTGCTATGTATATAGTATCCCTGTGCCAGGCTGTCTTCACCGGGCCCTACTTGGAGAGAGATGGGTTGAGTTTCCTTCCCCGCCCTGAGCAGAGCTCCGGCAGCCAAAACCCCCTAGAACTCAGCTGCAGCCATGCTCAAGGCCACTCTCCACACGTTCAGATGAGCCTTATGCATCAAGAAACTGACAGAGGAACCCAGGTATGCGGGATGCATGGCTGAGATCTCTAAGCCTGCTCAGATCAGGAATGGGCCTCCTCCTACCCAGATCCCCTTTTTCCCAGTAGCTTGGCAGTCACACCCACAAACTGCCCCTGTGCCATGTTACCTCATCAACGCCAAGATCCAAAGACTATAAAACAAAGCTCCGGGAAGAGAACAATGCAAAATCTCGAACGGCAGAGTCTGGCAAGCTATCTGTGGCGTATTCAATATGCCAAAAACAGTAACAATAATGGGCCTCATTTTCCTGAACCTGGATGCAACAGAAATGAATGGAGACGTTACTGGAGCCTGCTTGAGCAAATCGATGAGCAACGGACGACAGTGATACAGTGATACAGTGATAGTGATTTAATCAAATAATCTGAAAGTTCGAAAGTATAACTGTAAATCCATAGAGGAAGCTGTTTGGCTAGAATTCAAGTTTAATACCAAATTATAAAGCATATTTTAACAAATTAAAATTTAAAAAACTGTTTCAATGTTCAAAGGTAAAATTTTGTTATATTTTGTGTAGACTGACAATGCAGTAATACATTTTGTACACATAGTCCTTTATTTTTTATTGAGGGAGATTGGGCCACAATCTGCATTGCTCATGGATTACTCCTGATTCTACGCTCAAAAATCACTACTGTCAGGGCTGGGGGTTGAGCTACTAGCTGCTTGAGAGTCAAGTACTTTACCTACTAAACTATCCTTTCAGGCACATTCCTTTAAACTCTCAACAGTACAAAATTAACTCTTGGGGGGCCCAAGAGGTAGTACATATAGGGTGATTGCTTACCTTATTTTGATCCCTGGCAAACTATATGGCCCAATCCTCTCCAAAATTGATCCCTGAGCACAGAGGTAGGAGTATGCACTGAGCACTGCAGAGTGTTCTCCATCCCCCTCCACAAATTAATTCTCCAAGGCAATGAGAGGCTATTCTAGAGCATATTTATAGAATCAACGTAGCTCTTCAGCATTTATAGTTTTTAGTGCATATTTAAAGTTTTTTTTTTAAGCTTGTACCTCTCAGCTACTTTATATTCCACATATGAGTGCGATCTTTCTATGTCTGTCTCTTTCTTTCTGACTCATTTCACTCAGCATGATACTTTCCATGTTGATCCACTTATATGCAAATTTCATGACTTCATGTTTTCTGACAGCTACGTAGTATTCCATTGTGTAAATATACCAGAGTTTCTTTAGCCAATCATGTTTTCGGGCACTCTGGTTTTTTCCATATTGTGGCTATAGTAAACAGAGCGGCAATGAACATGGAAATGCAGATGTCATCTCTACTATACCTTTTTGCCTCTCCGGGATATATTCCCAGGAGTGGTATTGCTGGGTCAAATGGGAGCTCAATTTCTAACTTTTTGAGAATCGTACATATTGTTTTCCAAAAGGGCTGAACCAGTCGGCATTCCCACCAGCAGTGAACTTTCTCCCCACATCCACGCCAACACTGGTTGCTTTTATTTTTTGGGATGTGGGCCAGTCTCTGTGGTGTGAGATGATATCTCATTTTTGTTTTTATCTGCATCTCCCTGATAATTAGTGATGTTGAACATTTTCTCATGTGCCTCTCAGCCATTCGGATTTCTTCTTTGGAAAAGTTTCTGTTCATTTCATCACCCCATTTTTTGATCGGGTTGGCAGTTTTCTTCTTGTGGAGTTCAACCAGTGCATTGTATATCCTTGTTATCAACCCTTTATCTGATGGGTACTGCATAAATATTCTTTCCCATTCTGTAGATTGTCTTTGTATTTTGGTCACTGTTTCTTTTGAGTTGCAGAAGCTTCTTAGTTTGAGATAGTCCCATTTATTTATCTTTGTTTTCACTTGCTTGACCAGTGGCATGTCAGCTTTGAAGATACCTTTGGCTTCAATGTCGTGGAGGGTTTTGCCGACCTTATCTTCAATGTACCTTAGGGATTCTGGTCTGATGTTGAGGTCTTTAATCCATTTTGATCTGATTTTTGTATCTGATCTTTTTTTTTTAATGTTTAAGAAGTAGCAGTTATTTTTCTAGCATCAACTTTCTCTAAGCAGAAAAACTTAGGCTTTAAAAAAATTGTGCTATTGATTTTGGGTACTGATTACACTTTAAAAAGCAGAAAAATCAGTCTCACTTTGCCACAACACAGGGATTCTTATTTAAAATCAAGCTCATGAACTATTGATATACCCCTAGGTAAACATTAAGTTTCTATGGTATGAAAAAGATTGGTGTGAGCAAGCCACAGATAGTAAATACAGAATCTACAGAGGCCATCTGCCAGTAGATATTAAAAAATTACCTGCATTTTCATAAATATTTGATCTTTGCCTACTTCATAGAACTAATATGTTCTTCAAATAAAGAATACAAAATAATTCTACTCACAGTCTAGAATTTAAATAAAAGTGAACTAAAAGTATGTTTTCACAAGGATATTGCCAAATCTATTATTCTGAAATATGAGAGGGTTGAAAGTTTTGGTTCCTGATTTTTATTTTTTTCATTATAAATATCTAAGAAAAATCCAGCTGTGATAGAGTCATCAGAAGGTGGTCAGCAGCAGCAGACTCATTCATCATCCCAGCTCCAGGCTCCTCATCCAGGTCTGGTTCCTTAAATAATTAGCAATTTGGGAAGAATAGGGGCCAACAGGCAGTTGCAGATATGAGTAGAAACAGAAATTTGACTCAGGGTCCATTCATGAATATTCACCTCCCAAAATATTATTACATGCTTCTGTGAGGCTTCCCTGCTCGCCACCAACTCAAGGGGGTGATTTGGGGGAGTAAAATAAGAAACATTAGGAGACCACGAGATAGTTCAGTGGGTAAGTCCCTCATTTTGCACACAGCTGCACCCCATTATATCCCCAGCACCTTCTGTAGTCCAGAAGGTGAGCACCATCTCTGTTCACTGAGCACCATCACTGTTCGTTGAGTACAGAGCCAGCAGTAAATCCTGAGCACTGCTGGATGTGATCCAAAATCAAAAAGGAGAAGAAAAGAAAGAATGAGATACAGAATGAAAGTCTGGAGAAATAGCTCAATAGAATGAATGGATGTTTTGCATCTGGGATTTGTTCTGGCACTGCAATTGCCCCAAGCAATGCAGGAAGAAACTCTACCCACACAGAGCTGGGAGAAGAACAAGGCACACACAAAAGGCATTATTCTAGGGGTGGGGATGAGCAGAAAGCAAGCTACCATGCATTGTCAAATTTCCATACTGTATGGCCCTTGTAAGAGTAAGTTGAGATCTGTTTTAAAAGTATTGTAGCACTGTCATCCCGTTGTTGTTCATCGATCTGCTCCAGCGGGCACCAATAATGTCTCCATTGTGAGACTTCTTGTTACTGCTTTTAGCATATCGAATACTCCTCAAGTAATTTGACAGACTCTGCCGTGTGGGTGGGATACTCTCCATAGCTTGCTGGGCTCTCCCAGAGGGACGGAGGAATCGAACCTGGGTTGGCCTCATGCAGGGAAAATGCCCTATCCGCTGTGCTACCACTCCAGTAATTCTTTAGAAATATTAGAGCTATAAATTTACACATTCCTAACAACATGTCTTAAACTTCTTTGAATATTATGCATTACTGGCATGTTTATTTTACCATTTTCCAAAACAGTGAACCTGCAGTAATGTCTTCTCAATCTTTCTCTCTCCTTTCCCTCTATCTCATCCACCACTTCACTTCACTCACTATAACCACAATCTATTTCTTCGTCCTTCCTCTGACATTTGCCATACTTAGTAAATAGGGTGCTAGTTAATCTCGAATTTTATATAAAAATAAAAGAAATCATTTTCTCGTCTAAGTAAGTTATAAACATTGCCCCAAACACATTCATACTAAAAAGCATCTACTGTTCAACTGGAATTCAGCTTGGGTAATTTGTACATTATTTGTCAGAACTATACTATATCCACTTTATGTAATTTCAGATTACTTTTCTCTGTGAATTACCAAAGCAATTAAAAGAAACATTCTCTTTGTGAAATATACATTGTTTTGCTTTCTTTTTAAATTATCCTAATAAGACTATATAAAAGGTATTTAAATATGCTAAACTCTGGATTCAAACACACAAGAAGGGAACTTCTTCAATTCCTGTGAAATTAAGATTCACACTTTGATTTTCTATACAAAAGCTAGGTCACTAGGCCTCCCTGTGGCTATTTTGCAAACATAATACTAACTCAACTCCAATTAAGATAAAGAGAATTCTTTTGATAGAAATTCAGGCTAGATTTTAAAAGACTCAAAATCCATTATATGCTTCATCACTCTTACTTGAGGTGAACATAAAAGTCACTCTTACAGCAACCTCAATGCCCATTCCATTTCAGTTCTGCCTAATTATCATATTTAACATCAAACCCTGAGCTAAGTTAATGATACAGTGTTTCAGTTATCTATCCCAGCATAGCAATCCACCCTAAAATTTAGTGGCTTTAAAACCAACTCTTTTTTTATCCAGATCATAGTGGTATAGGCTGGACTAGCGTACTAAAAATGTGTTTGTTTTTGCTGGCCATCTTGAAAATGGTTTATTGAGGGATGTTTTCAGGTAAAATTTGCCAGAATTACTTAAGAACTCTGGAAAAAGCTATTAAATTTTTCATTCCCCGAATCCTGACCTCTCCTTCTTTCCAGTGTCTCTATATGTCCTTGCCCTGTGATTATGCCATGAGTGCCATGTGGTCTCCCCAGCACAATAGCTGGTCTTCATTGGTCAGGGTTTCCAAATATACAACATTGGAAGTTACCAGGTCCTCAAAATGCTTAGACCAGAAATTTTCATGAAGGAAACACTCAGTTCAACTCTGTTCTGCTTAAAGCAAACCAGTCTTATTTTATATTAAAGGCAATCCAAAAATAATTTTATATTAAAGGCAAGCCTTATTTGGGACTACAAATGTGACAGGTAGCCACGTATCATAAATTGCTGGTCAATAGATGAGATCTAAAAAAAGATCTATGTAACAATTTAATCAAATTTTGATTATGGAGGTAACAAAATACCTAAAATCACTTATCATTTTAGTTTTAAAGCAATTGTCTAAAAAAATGGGGTAGAGATAGAAACAATAGAGTTCAGCACACAAAAGTTGTTTTAGTGCTACTTGAACTTCCATATTTTTATTGCATTTTTCTGTTACATATTATTTTATTTCTTACTGTGATAGGAGTTATATAGTCACATAAATCTCAGTTGCTCAAGTTTATGACTTTATTTATCTGTGTGCTATTGTATAAATATTATCTTTATGAAAGTATAAAACATTTATTGTATTTGAGAATTCCTTTGTGCCTTTCCTCATAACCACCTACAAAATAGGCATTATTAAATTTTTAAATCAGAACTTAATAAATAGTTTAATACATTTTTACTTAATATCTTGTAATTTTGGTAAGTGCCAATTAAAACTTAAAAAATAATGCAAATTGAAAAATATAGATTATAGATTTCTTTATCAGTCAGTCAGGTATATTTTATGAATTATAAAATCATGAATATTTTTATTAGTAAGCCATTTTGTTTTGCATATTATATGTGATAATTCAGGGAAGCATATTAAAATGAACAACTTTGTTTATTTATCTGTACCTCCTCTTGGTACCATTACTAACCTGCTTACTAAAAGCATTATTAACCTGCTTCTTCAGGAGATATTCACTACTTTTTTCACTGAGTCATTGCTTCTAATTTTCTCTAGTTGATAATTGTAGTGGAAGTTTAAATAATCCGGAGAAAACAGTTTTTGTTGGCATGCTGTACATAATTATTACTGAGTATCTCATGCCACACAACTTTAATTGTTAATCTATACTTAATTACAATAAATATTAATAAAGAATGGATGCGTTGTAGGATTTTATTCATTTAGGACATTTTTATGGTTAGTTTAGGTCTTTTTTAAAGTAAATTGTAACTTCATTTAGGAAAAATAAGAGAAGAAATATAAGCAGAAACTGCATAAAAATAAAGATAGTACACACATTCAAGATGATATCTACTGTGAAATGTTTGTCGTTTAATTTTAATACTGTAGGACAACTACAACTAATTGATCATAGAGTGTCATGGATTAAAAATACATGAAAGCACAATATGACCATTATAATTACAAATTGGACTAATTAACTGATTCTATGAAATTTTATAAAGGTTAAATGTAAGGAAAAGGTAATAGTCATTCTGAATTAGCTTGCTTATTTATTCTTTCAACTTCTGTGAAGTGAAATGAATTATAGAGAGAGGAAAATTAGGCTGCTGAAAAAAAAAAGAAAATGTTTTGTTTTCCTGAGAGATTATGATAGTGTGGCTTCTGCTTGACATTTAGAGAAATGAAAAGAGAAGAAACTTTTTAAGAACCAGTAATTCCAGGCTAGGAATTTTTTGTTATAGACACTTCAGTGACAATGCTATATTGTTGTAATAAAGGGACTGCACCAAAATCAAGACCAAAGCCATTTTGTCCACCATTTTTTGCTTCAGAACTCTTCTGTTCAGATTTTATGTTCAGATTCTAGATGTCTGTGCGTCTAATGATTGTTTCTTGACAGTACTAGGATTAGTTAATGCAGTTCAAGTAAATTCAAGATTTTTTCAACAAAATCCTGTTCTTATGGACCAAATAAATGTATCTTTGTTTATTTTTTTTGCTTTACACATAATAGAAATTACACGTATAATAGGAATTTTAAGTTTAGTTAAGCAATTATTTCTTAAACAATTTGACATGCTACACAGATTCCAGCTGCTCACATACAGTGTAAAAGATACCAATTTGACGTCTATATTTTAAAAAATTAGTGCATCTTGTAATTGCTAATATTTCCTCTTTCACTTCAATGGCTTCTAAACAGGTGAGTAGGTTCATTCAATAGATTATATAGTTTTTGTTTTGAAGACCTAAGTATCACTGCCCAGGGACTACTCCAAGCTCTATCTGAAAGCTTGCTCCTGGCAGTGCTCAGGGAGTACAGTGCCAAACCCAAACATCGTGCATGCAAAGCATGTACTCAGACATCCCATTGAGCTGTTCTTGATGCAAAACCCCAAATTTAATTTTTTTTACAGCATGTATATAATTTAGTGACATAATCATCACTGCACAACTACTTTATATGCATGACAGTGTACTGGACTTTGTCACATAAAAGTAAATCTCATTAATTCATCAAAACTATGTCAACGCTATGTATGGGAAAGTAACTAATTCATTCAAGATGATTCAATTTTAATGTGATCAAATTATATGTTATTCTGTTTTTTTTCTGTTTTATGAGTAAGCTGTGGGTTATGATAATTATGGAATTCAGAAAAACTGCTTTCCCAATTTAAATTTTTATGAATAACTGAAGAACAAGTCCACTGCCACTTTGTGCTTACCCTTGGAAAAACCACTTAACATTTCTATGTCACAGACTTCTCAGTTATAAATAAGCAAATTATTTACCTCATTGAGATCCTTTGATAATTAATTTAGGAAGTATACAAAATGTTTATTATAGATGGGGTCTTGCTAACAGATGATTTTATAGTTAGCTCTTTTTAGACAAAATTTTGACATACACACAATATGATTAAAATAAATTTAATCATATTCCTGTAAATAAAAAAGTACACATAATATTTGACAATAAATACCAGCTGTTACTGTACTAATATAGTTATATTAACATCAGAATTGCTTATCTAATATTCTTTAAGCATAAAACTGTAATCTACTATAATATTTATCTCAGACATATTTTGAACTTCTGTGTTATTTTGTCTAAATTCCTGATGGACACATATGTACTTAATAATATTTTTTGGCTACTAAATTGATCAAAATAACTTTATTAAAAGAAATTGGTCAAAATTCTAATTTTCAGTAATATTGAGTTCTATCTATATTAAAAATACAAAGAAATAAGTGAAATTTTAGAAGCAAGTTTCATCAGTAAGTAAGGAATATTGAATAAAATTATTTCAGTTGTCTACTCAAATTCAACAGTATTTTGCTACTGAGTCATTTAATTAACATACTTTGTTCTAATGAAACAATAATAGCCTTGTTCTCTCTCTTGGAAAACCTGACAATCTACCAAGAGTCTATTGCCCATACAGGAGAGTCTTGCAAGCTCCCCATGGCATATTCATAGTCCAAATACAGTAAAATATATATACATACCTCTCGGAGAGCCCAGTAAGCTACCAAGAGTATCCTGCCTGCATGGCAGAGCCTGGCAAGCTACACGTGGCATATTCGATATGCCAAAAACAATAACGATAGGTCTAATTCCCCTGACCCTAAAAGAGTATGCAATCATTGGGAAAGACAGTAAGGAGAGGCTGCTAAAATCTCAGGGCTGAGTGTAATGGAGACATTTCTGGTGCCTATTCAAGTAAATCGGTGAAAAACGGGATGGCATCGATACAGTGTTTTAATGTAAGAATAACTTATTTCTTGGCTTTTCATGGAACAATTAAAGTTAGAATAGGTTCCTCCATGAGCCTTATGGATAACATTGAAGCTAAAGGCATCTTTAAGGATGAAACACCACTGACCAAGCATTTCGAAACAAGCATAAACATATGGGACTACATTAAACTAAGAAATGGTGTCCAAAATACAGAGACAGCCCACGGAATGGGAAAATATATTTACATAATACTCATAATACCCATCAGATAAGGGGTTAATATCCAGGATACACACACACACACACACACACACACACACACACACATATACTGATAGAACCTTACAAGAAAAAAGCTTCAAACACCGTCAAAAATTGGGGAGAAGAGAGGAACAGAAACTTCCACAAAAAAGAAATACAAATGGCCAAAAGGCACATGAAAAATGTGCCACATCTCTAACCATCAGGGAGATGTTAATCAAAACAACAGTGAGATATCATCTTGTATCACCACAGAGACTGGCACACACCAAAAAGAACAAGACAAGCTGTGCTGGCACAGATAAAAGGAGAAAGGGATCTCATTCATTGTTGTTGGGAAACCCGATTGATCTAGCCCTTTTGGAAAACAATATGGGCATTTGTTAAAAAACTAGAAATTGAGATTTCATATGACCCATCAATACCACTTCTGGGAATATACTTTGGGGTTGCAAAAAAAAAAAACCAGTAAAAATGACATTTGCACTTGTATGCTTATTGCAGTACTGTTCATAATAGTCAGATTCTGGAAACAACTCAAGGGCCTGAGAACAGGTGACTGGTTAAAGAAACCATGGGACATCTACACAATAGAATACTATGCAGCTATTAGAAAAAAAATAAGTTATGAAATTTCCTTATAAGTGGATGGACATGGAGAGTATTGTGCTATGTGAAATGAGTCAGAAAGAGAGAGACAGACATAGAATGACTGCACTCATTTGTGGAATATAAAATAACATAATATGAGACTGACACCCAAGGAAAGTAGAAACAAGGGACAGGAGGATTGGTCCATGATTGGAATCTTCCTTAAGTACAGGGAAAGAAGGCATTTGGTATAGAGAAGGGACCACTAAGTTGATGATGGTTGGAGGGATCGCTTGGGATGGGAGATGTGTACTGAAAGTAGACAAAGTATCAAACATAATGGCCTCTCAGTATCTGTATTGTAAATTATGATGCTCAAAAGTAGAGAGAGAGTAAGAAGGATAGAAGAAGGGGGTGAGGTAGAGTGGGGGTTGTGGGAGAGGTACTGGAGTTATTGTTGGTGGGAAAGCTACATTGCTGGCGGAATGGGTGTTCGATCACTGTATACCTGACAATCATGAAAACTTTGTAACTGTATCTCACGTGATTCAATAAAATTTTTTAAAAAAATTAAAATAGGTTATAAATGGGCTGAGGGAGCACTAGCGGAGGAATAAGAAATAAACATCAAAGAGAATGGGTAGAATTAACATTTATGGATGGTCAAAGTCCTTCAAAGTCATCTGCTGGTACTTATAGAAATATCAATAATTTTTATTTGCATTATACGTGCACTTAGTGAATTTTGAATAAACAAAACTATTCTTGATTATATTTCATATGTTTATATATAAAATCATAACATGAAGTTATTATGGCTTAATCCTGGCTCTGTACTTGGGGTTTGTACTCTGTACACTGCTGGCAGGGTTTGGGAACCACGAGTAATAGCAGTATCTCACCTGGATTGGTTGAGTGCAAAGTATGTTCACTACATGTACTATCTCTCTGATCACAAAACTACATTTCCTTCTTATACTAAACTAAACATCTTTTGTTACCAAAATTAAGAGAGATATGGCAAGAAGGTATAAAAGACTTAGATACGTTATAGCAATAAGTCTTTTGGTGATACTCATTAATTTAATCCTCAATAACATCATTGTAAAATGATTAAAAAATAAAGACTATTCTCATAAAATTCTACTATGTGTGTTTTTTTTTGTGTGCTCAATTTAAGTATGTGACTTCCATTACTCCATGCTTTAAATAGTAGTCATATAATGTCATAGCTAATAAATAACTTAAATATCACAGGTTGTTTTGTAATTTTTTTCTTCATTTATTAGGATTTAGCCTAGGGAATCACATATCCAAGGTAAACAGTATACCATGTAACTATATCTCTGGCCTCCGTTGGGTTTTTTAAAAAAATACAATTTATAAATGAATAAGCAATAGTTAATGAGTCATTATTATATTGGTTGTGAAAAAAATAGGAAAGCATTCATTCCTCCAAACTATTTTTGGCTTTTATTGCATAATAAAGTGATAGAAAGTAGGACATTTTTCTATAGCAATTTTTCTCTTATCACATCTAAATCTTGATTTCTTCTTTATTGGAACGCCATTACTTTATGCCATCTGGACTCTAGCATGGACTAGTGAAAGTATATTTTTAAGAACATAACTTTAATGCCTAGACCATGCGATTGAATAAAATCGGACTTTGGCTCAAGAGATACTGCATATCCCAAAGAAATAACTGTCTTTGAGCATACAATTTAAAAAAGGAATTAAAGTATGCAATTTTGAATTGCACGTTTGCTTTATTAAGCCTATAAAGCCTATCATATCTTGGAGTAAATTATAGAAAGATAATACCCTGCTTAATTAGAACCAAAGAAAAAAACTCTCCCCTTAACTCTTATATTCTTAAAACTCACATGAATGTGGCAGTTATATTTAACTTGTCAGTCAAGATGTTTGACAAAATAATCACATTGAGTCTTAGGCAGGGAGAAAAAAATGTGCCTGGCATAGTTTTTTTGTAAAATTTGCTAGACTCATTATAAGTCAAGGTTATATTAGCAATAGTTTAATGTTGTTATAAACAGACACAGTTTGCCATTTCTAGTGGTAATTACCAGTGATAAGCTTGCCTAAATACAAAGATAAATAAGCTAAGGGATACAATAAAAGAAATGTAGTGTTATTTTTAAAGACATTAAATAAAAGCAATGCTAATAATAAATCTTAAATATTCCTTATGCTTTCAGTGTATACATTACATATATAGATAAATTATATTCCTTTACTATTACAAAATGAATATAAATACACATATAAATGTGACATTTTCCATTCCATTATAATGTATATGCTTTAGTACATATTAACAAAAGCATTACTTAGTTCGTTTTCTATGCTATTTCAAAAATATTTGTTTATTTTTCATGATCTTTCTATACACCCGATTTAGCTGAGTGTGATATGTAAACCTCAAAATTATTTCTTGTGTTCCTTCAGCTAGCTGTATCCTTATGGTCTTCTACAATAAAACTTGTCTATGCATTATGGGCAGTTGCATTCAAGGATCATTGAGTAAATATAAACTATGGACTATAGACCAGGCATCATAACTGTGTTAGTAAAAATACAGATACACTTATAAAACATGGTGAATATGCAGGCGAGAAAGAAAGTACAGTGGATAGAGCATTTACTATTGCAATTTACCCAGGTTTGATGTTGTTACTGCATGAACACATACACATACACACACACACACACACACACACACGTGCAATGAATATGGGCTAGTATTTTCTATTCCACTTCATTAATTATGTTATAGTACTACTTCTAAAGGTAAGTCAGAATAGGACAGCTGCTGTAGAGGTGGTTATTGAATCACACCCACTGGTGCTAAAGAGTATTCCTGACTCTGTGCTCTGAGATCACTCCTGGCAGTGCTGAAGGATTGAGCTTAAGTAAATTAAGCAACATAAACATTCTCGGACTAGTATCAGATTATATAGGGAGTTCAGTTGTTTCAGTTCAAAAGAAATTACCAGGTGGTTAGTGCCTGTCTAGAGTTCCCAGAATATCTTCTGTGTCCTTTGCAAAATCCTCTTGTCTTCTGTGCTTCTGACAGACTGGCTAAGTATATGAGATTCACAGGGACTTCTCCTTAAACTTAATGAATTTACTGTAAGCTACTCAGAACACTCAGAAAAACAATTTACTCACTAGATCAATGGTTTTCAGACATCTTAGACCTGCTTGAAATTAGTCCCACCAACTGTCTGCAGACTGGCAGTTTGTAAACCATTACATTATGTCATTGACTACAACCTTGGGAATAACCCAGTGTAAGAGATGGATAAGATGAAATAGGTGAAAAAAAACATGATTTCCATGCCTTCTCCAGTAATAATCCCTCAATTATTTGTGTATTTACCAAACTAAAAGCTTTCTTCATTGTGCGATCATAGAACACAACTGAGTGTCCCCTAACCACACTCCTCCAAACAAAAGAGAAAATTACATATATTAATCAATCAAATATTCATCAACTGATCTATCTATCCATCTATCTATCTATCTAAAGGGGGGCATAGGATTTCCAAATAGTGCTAAGGAGAACCAGGGACATTACCCATGATACTCTGCCAGTCAAGCCCTGGATTCAATTCTAGGGCCTGAGAATTGATTATATTCATGCTCTGCAATGCGCAGGATACCCTGGGTCAATCTGGTGGTGCTCCAGATCTCCACAATCCATCCTGTAGTGCCTTGTGGCCTCTAGGGCTTGATATCGTGATGCTTCAGGAACCACTTTGTTCTGGGAATCAAATTAGGTTGTGTGCATTCTAGGCATGGGACCTAAAACTGCATTATCTCTCAGCCCGATTCTTATAATTAATACTATGAGAGACCTGCATTTCATAACAAAAGCTACTGAAGAACTTCAGGAAAAAGGAAGGATTTCAGCAAGCAAAATGACAAATTTACTGTTCTTAAGAAAGAAGAACTCTAAGAAGTTATTGTGAGATACCCTAAGAGGCTGTTAAGTCCTAAAATCCATATTCTTGCAATTCTTGTGATTATTCTGGGTTACCAACTTCTTCTAATAAGAAACTCAGAATAGCTATAATAGTTATAATTGTTTAGCAGTATATGGGCAAGTAAGTGACCTTTGGCCTTGATTTCACCTTTTTTTTCTTATTACTCTAATACATATTAACTCATAAGCCCCCCAGCTAATGAAATGAATTTATTTTAATGAAGTAATAATTCTAATGAAATCTAATTTAGTAAAATGCTAATGATAAATAGAACATATTAGCAGGTCTGTAATCCCAACACATATGTGTGACCCCTTGCACCTTCTTGATTGGACTACAAGAGAGTAAGACCTTTATGAATCTCTTACACATTTGTTAATTCTTCCTGTTCATTTCTAAAGAAAAACAATTCTGACTGGAGCAATGCTCCTTAAGATCACCCATATCTATTGCTATTATATATGCTTTCTTTTTGATAAGTAATATTGCTTTCTATATACACTGTGTCTTGGCTCTGAATTATTTCTTGTGCCTTGTAGGACTGGAGTGGATAGCATAGTGAGTAGGGCATTTGCTTGCACATAGTTGACCAAGGTTCAATTCCTCCGTCCCTCTAGTTGAGCATGACAAGCTACTGAGAGTATCTCGCCTGCAGGGCAGAGCCTGGCAAGCTACCCGTGGCGTATTAGATATGCCAAAAACAGTAACAACAAGTCTCATAATGGAGACATTACTGGTGCCCACTTGAGCAAATGGATGAACAACGGATGACAGTGCTACAGTGCTACAGTGTCCAGATTGAGGTTATCTACTTTCCTTGGTTCCCTTGGTTTCTAGGCTATAGTGTGGCAGAGGCAAATTCCCAGATCAATAATCCAAAGTAGACTTTGCGGGATGACCAGGATAGTTTTTGTGCAGTACTCATTTTTTTCTTTTTTAATTTTGGTGGCTTCCAGAAAACCAGTTCTCTTTTAGTAACATTCTCATAAATTTAGCATTATTTTAATCACATAAGAATGGTTTTTCAAGTCTTCACCTTTCACTTAATTTTCTAAACTCTAAAATCTAATCTTTCTATTTTTTAGAAGGGTTTCCATTGATTTCATGGAATTTTTTAGTTTCCTCACTAAATTTCTACCAATGTCACCTTGACCTCATTTTTGGTTAAAAGAATAATTTTAATGTTTCATTTCATTTTCATGATTAGAATTTTAGATATATCTTTTTAGCTTGGGGACAATATTAAAATGTTATATATGTGTTTTTATTAAAACCCAGAATAAATGGTTCTCATAGCTTTAAAATTATCTTTTCAAAAGAAGATAAGAAATATATTTATTTGCATATTTATACTTTCATCATGTTATCATTTACAGTGCTCTTCATTTATGTCTATAAAATTCAGATATTTCAAGCAACATTATTTTCTTTCAGCCTCCTTTCAGTTACTTTCATTAACATTTCATATGCAGTAAATTTTGTGCCCAATAACAGAGACTCAGCATTTATTAGCCTTCAAATGTGTCTGTCTCTTTTTAGGATATTGTTGGTTATAGAATTCCTTGGTCTTCTGACTCGCATTTATCTGATAAGGTATATCATCACTTTGTTTAAGCTTTTATCCTTACTCTTTGTTTTAGAGATGATTTCCTCACATTGCCCAGGAGGTCCTAGGGCATCTCTAAGTGGCATATGGTCAATAAAACAAGATGGCTTAAGGTTACAGACCTTGGATGCAGCTCTGTTGGGGTCTAGCAGTTCTGTACGCAAATAAGTTATACCTGGCAGATCTATGTAGGCATACAGTGACAGGGATTAAATTGGGTACTTGAATGTGGAAGGCATGTGATTCTGATACATGAACTTTTTCCATTGCTTCTTTATTATTCTTTTTAAAAACAAATTATAAAGTTCTGGGAAATGTGCCTGGTATCACTTGTCATCCCGTTGATCCTCGATTTGCACAAGCGGGTGCCAGTAACATCTCCATTTGTCCCTGCCGCTTGCTAGTGTAGCCCAATGATATCTGCTGGCTTTAGGAACAGGAAGAGTCTTGAATCGTTCATTGAGGGTTTTGACGAAGAAGTCTGATCATCCTTTTGGTGGGTGGTCACTCAGTCTTTTGACATCCCGTGGAATCCAATCAGTAACAGCTATAGCCCAGGGGTCGTCTTTGAATCACATTACGTGTCCGGTCTGTCTGATTTTCGACGCCTTGGCAAACAAGATAGCGTCCCTGATTCTTGATTGCCGATGGAGGTCAGAACTCCGGATTCCTTCTCTTACTTGAATGAAACGTGATACTCCAAGCATAGCTATTTCAATTCCTCTTTGGGATACCCAAATAGTGTTCTCATCCTATTTGCATACAGCCCAGGTCTCTGAGGCATATGTTAGGGCAGGAAGAACAGTGGAGTCGAAACTATGTGCCTGGAGCAGAGGTTCTTCGTCCTCTTAACCACTTTTTTGACACTCTTGAAGGCGTCCCACGCTGTTCTCTTCCTCCCGTGTAGTTCTGGCGCCAGGTTGTTCCTCATGTTAAGTTCTCTACCCAGGTACACATAGCTGCTGCATTCGAAGATGTTCATTCCATTGAGAGCAAATGGAACGTCAGATACTAGTTCATTTTTCATAAGCATCATTTTACTGAGATTCAGCTGCAGTCCAAGCTTTCCAAACTTGAAGTCGATGCCAGCCAGCATTTGTGCCACTTGGCTAATGTTTGGTGTTATTAGAAAGATGTCATCAGTGAAGTGGAGGTGGTGTAGTTGCCAACCGTCTCTCTTCACTCCCATTCCTTCCCATTCCAGCCGTCGCATGATGTTCTCAAGGATGGCACTGAAGACTTTTGGTGAAATGATATCACCCTGCCAAACCCCTCTCTTTACGTCAATGATCACTTTCTTGTAGAATGGTGAGATCCTGGTGGTGAATCCATAGTATAGTTCGCAGAGGGTCTTGATGTACTGAGTTTGAAAGCCCTGTTCAGTTAGGGCTTAGATGACCACTTCAATCTCAACAGAATCGAAGGCCTTCTTTAAATTGATGTATGTTAGACAGAGTGGCATCTTGAATTCTAGAGAAACTTCAATGAGTTCGGTCACCGTGTGGATATGGTCAATCTTGTAAATCCTTTTAGGAACCCGGCTTGCTTGCATACTGTTTCTGGCATATTGCATATTTGATATGCCAAAAACAGTAACAACAATGGGCCTCATTTGCCTGACACCGAAAGAGCCCCCAATATGGCAGTGTTAAGAAGGATGAGCAAGGAGAGGCTGATAAAATCTCAGGGACTAAATAGACTGCCAAAACAAAGACTAAAATATCTGTCTGTACTTTCAATGCACGTATGCTGGCATCAGAAGCATCCATCGAGGACCTGATGGTGCAAGTGCAGAAGATCAAGTACAACATCACTGGTCTGACTGGCCTTAGGTTACAAATTAATATTCTTTGTGTACCTTAGCCACAAGCTAAATTGTTTCTTAATTTTTCATCTTTCATGTCAGCAAGATTGCCATACTTCCCTTGGTTTCTAAGACACTGCATTTGTTTAGAAGACTATCACTGTCAAAGAACCAGAGAGAATTTAGGGTTCATTTCATGTGTTTATTTTGTCCCAGTGATCACATACTATACTTATAATAGCTCAGATATTTTGCCCATCTGTATTTCTTTAAGTTTGAAAAATAATTATAGTACTAGCTCCTCATAATAGCCTTATTATTTTTCAATTCATATTTTTAAAAATAAAGTTACTGAAACTAATCTCTATGTGTTCATCTATACATATAACACACATGAATTTACATAAAATTATATACACATACTCTATAATTATGTTAATTTAAATACACTTTATTCATTTGTTTATAGTCACACACCCATAGATTACATAATCCACTGTAAATTTTTTAGCTACAATAGATGCACATGAACATATGCATATATGTGCGTGGGTGTTTTCACAAAAACACATATTAGAACTAGGATATAGGCATGACAAGTGTGAAATTCTAGTGTTAGCTACAAAAGCCTTATCACTTTGCACTGGATTTATTATATAAGGGACACAGGAGAAAAAAAGAAGTGTTAACTGTTGACATTTTTTTTCTTATCTGATTCATTGTCAGTGATATATTTTTGTATTCCACTCTGAACTCTGTTATATAACATATTGACACACTGCATCTTTAGTTCTAATTTTAATTTTCTCCTTTGATTCCATGTCTTATTTTCTGTGATTCACCAAATTCCAATCTTTAAAATATAGCCATTTTTAGTTATATTTGTATGCCTCCAGTATTATTTTCTATTTGTTATATCACATGATGAAGCAGGTCCTAAAAGGAACTCGAACTCTAAAAATGTATCATGCAGAATTAAGTTGGCCACAGACAGGACAGACACAGAAGAGCCTCTCTCATATGAAGAATTTGAACAAACAGTATAGAGAAATAGCAAATGGCCAAAGGCAACAGCAATTGAAAACTTGTCTTCAGTTGGAAGCATACCATGTGGGTCAGTGGGGAGGATGGAAGAGGGACACAGCAGCAATGGTAGAGAAAAGAAGAAGACACATAGCTGGAGGTTGGGGTGCTCAAAGATTTCATATATAAATTACTAACATCACGTTGTAAACCACAGTGCTTAAAATAAAACATCAATTTTTTATCCAGTTTTATTTAAAGAGAATCATATCAGGCTCTTGTCAACCAAGTTATTATCCATTTGACTTCTTTCACTATCCTTTACTGTCTTGCTCAGATAATTAAAGTTCTGTCATGTTCAGATAAGATGTTGTCATAAAGAAATGAATTGTCACATATATTGGATTAAAGAAAACAACAAATGGCAACCGGAGAGATAATATAGTGAACAAGTTCTGTACCTGATCCTTGGCACCAAGTATAGTCCCCTCAACACTGTCAGAAGTGATCACTAATCAAAGGACCAGGAAAAAGCCCTAAACACCTAAACATGACTTACTATGATCCACAAACCAATATAAAACAAAAATTCTTGTGCCTATGCCATAAGAGATATTTGATTTTTATTTTGAATTTATTTCTGAGTTTGTAAATAAAGAAGGCTTTTTAATAGACTATTTTAAATCAATTTCATGAGGTGGCACATACATATAACAATAATTGTGTAAAACTCTTATAATAGCAAATTATAGAGCTCTTTTTGGTTATCTTTTCGTGATCTTAAGTTCCTTAGCCTCATTACAGTTCAGCAATATAGTACACAATAGATTGTTATTTAATAATTAAATAAATTACTTAATTTTGCAACAAACCCTATAATACAATGCGATGATTAAAATGTATATAAGATTTTGTCACAAGGGGTGGTTGTTAGAGTAATATGAAATTTATTAAATATTTTGCATTTACCATTATTGTGTGCATGTGTATTAAAATTATCAATGGCATTTGAAATTTATTACTTTATTATAGTGCTCAATTTTTTGAGTATTTCTCATTATTAACATAATTCTCTGATCACTTTTTTTTATTTTTTAATTTTTAAAATTTTTTTTGAAATTTTATTTTATTGAATCACTGTGACAAAATTTACAAAGCTTTAAGGTTTAAATCTCAGTCATATAATGACCAAACTCCCATCCTTTCACCAGTGCCCCTGTCCCCCCACCAAGAACCCCAATATACCCTCCTCCCACCCTCCCACCCCCCGCACATGAGTGGCCAATGATCTTCACTTTATTCTCTCTATATATTTTGGATACATTCAATATTTCAACAGAGAACTGACTATTATTATTTGGAATTTTACTCCAACAATAAAACCTGCTGAGAAGGCATCATTTGATAGTTTGTTTTCCATTGCTAAGAATGAAGATTATAGGAGCTTTGGTTTTGGATTTCTGTTATTTTAGATCAGTTAGTCTCTGAGCCAAAATGGGTTAGTAGTCCTCCTGGATCATAGTCTTTAAGGAGCAGAGGGGCCGTGTCATGCGCGGCTACTCTGGATCTCATCTGGGCCGAGGGCGTGCCAGTAACACCCCCATCCCATGATCTCTTGCGCACCATGTCACAACAAGCAAGTACCTCTGGGTTGTGAGTCCTAGAAAATGGCGGAAGCCACATGGGCGCTGGTGCTGCTGCTGCTGCCATCTTCCCCGTAGAAAGAAAGCACTGGGAGAGAAAATCCTTCCCACTCCCTGGGCAGCATGGGGTCAGAGCTCAGCTCACAGTCTAGATGCATTTCTATAAGTCTCTGGGTACCAAAATGGGTTAGTAGCCCCCCTCCCGGATCATAGTCTTTAAGGAGCAGAGGGGCTGTGTCATGCACGGTTGCTCCGGATTTCATCTGGGCCGAGATCTCTGATCACTTTAAAATGAAAAAAGTGGGACTGTAGCAATAGCACAGCGGGTAGGGCATTTGCCTTGCATGAGGCCAACCCAGGTACGAATCCCAGCATCCCAAATGGTCCCCTGAGCACCACCAGGAGTAATTCCTGAGTGCAGAGCCAGGAGTAACTCCTGTGCATTGCCGGGTGTGATCCAAAAAGCAAAAGAACAGAACTAAACTAAAATGGAAAAGTACAGATTATTTCTTTGTTCTTTTTTTGTTTTGTTTTGTTTTGTTTTGTTTCCAAATTCCTTCTCTTTTCAAAAAAGCGCATAGGAGCATAGATCTCTTCAGCACCTGAAATGGGAATAGCTGTCCTATAGAACTTAGTGACAACATAATTACTTTAAGGCTAGTGATACTTCTGCAAGTTATATACAAAACCAAACAAATTTATTAATTTTTACTTTAACATTTTTAAGGGAAAATGTGTCACATGTATAATAAAAATAAGACTTCATTTTATTTGTGTTTTATTAGGAAGTTTTATGGAAACTAACTGAAAATTTACAATAAAGAGTAGATTGTTATTACAATTACTTTTTAAAAAATGTATAATGACAGTGACAGCATTCTATATACCAGAATACTAAAGTCTTTTCACTACAGTAGTTTTATCTTCCAAAGCTGAACAGCAGTAAGGTAATTATTAACAGTACAATAAAACATTGGTGGTAGTCTTCAAAGTGAAGAGTTAATCTAACACATTTAAACACATATAGAGAAGGATAAAATTTCAGAGTAACCAGGCATCTTGAAAAGAATACTCCTAAAGTGATTCAAAGTAAATGTTTTACTAATAATTTTCTTTACAGAGTACGATATAGCCTTCTCCACAGTCATGATTTTACAATAGCTTTTTATGTAGAGGGAAATTACCATGTAGATTCATGTTTCAGAGAAAATTTTCTAGTTAGATAAATAATATTAAGCTAGTTGAAATATAGGGCTGGAATGATAGCACAGCGGGTAGGGTGTTTGTGTTGCACATGGCCAACCCGGGTTCGGTTCCTCCGTTCCTCTTGGAGAGCCCTGCAATCTACCTATGGTTTCTCGCCTGCATGGCAGAGCCTCGCAATCTTCCCGTGGTGTATTTGATATGCCAAAAACAGTAACAAGTCTCACAATGGAGACATTACTGGTGCCCGCTCAAGCAAATCGATGAGCAATGGGATGACAGTGACACAGAGATGCAGTTGAAATATAATTAAAATATAATTTATCAATAATAATTAAGGGCAGATTCTTTAAAATTACTTAAT
Organism: Sorex araneus; assembly: GCF_027595985.1. Classification (NCBI taxonomy): domain Eukaryota; kingdom Metazoa; phylum Chordata; class Mammalia; order Eulipotyphla; family Soricidae; genus Sorex; species Sorex araneus. The sequence goes on from NC_073306.1 coordinate 68,239,737, forward strand.
TTACATTAGCACACAATATTTCAGATAGAGAGAAAACACAAAGATCCTATGTAAGTGATGAAACAATTCAATAGTTCCATCAAAATAATGGGAAGAGGAGATAAGATGAACAGACACTTCTCTGAAGTTATAAAGATGACTAGAAGGCAAATGAAAAAGGATCCAACATCACATGTTATTTGGGAAATGTAAATCAAAATGAGATATAATCTTAAGCCAGTGAGAGCAGCTTATATTTCAAACATTTTGAAAGTGACCAGTGGTGGTGTGAGGTTAAAAAAAAACAACCTCATTTTCAGTACTGGTGGAGAGAGATATTGTCTAATTTACACTCTCTAAAAAACAATGTGGAGATTTCACAAAAGAATGTTAAAGTAAAGAAAATTACTAGGTAAATGAAAAATATGCCAATGTAACAGAAACTAGAACTGGTCTTTTGAAGAGAGCATACTGTTAAAAATAGGGAGTGACAAAGGTGGCTTAGGATGACGGAGTGCAAACTGGAACAATGGTTCAGGAAAGGAGACATTCTAGGGGAGAGTATGGTGTTGGAATATTTTATGCACAAAACTCTTTAATGAACAGTATTGAAAATCACTGTACATAAGCACAAATTTCTAAAAAAATAAAATATGTTAGAATAGAACTCCATGTAACCTAGTAATTCCATGTCTTTCTATCTACCTCAAAGACAAAAAAAAATCATTAATCTAAACTGATATATGCCCACACACGCTGATGTTCATTACTTATGTTCATTGCAGAGCTTAGTAAAATACCTATAATGTGGAAAACAAAGATAAGTGAGAAAATAAGTAAGTTTATATATACAAATATACATATAAACATAGGTATTTTAGTGAAGATATGAATATATAAATATGTATATATAATGAATACAACTATATATTCAAAGTAATACTATGTAGTCACAAGGAGGTATGATATCATGCAACTAACTGAGACTTAGATGGAACTGGAGAATGTCATGTTAAGCATATTAAGCAGGAAGACAAATGCTAGATTGTGATTTGTCTCTAGTATATGGTGTAACAAGAAAAGGGAATTGAAGTTATCAAAAATGGACATACACTTGGTTTCAGAGTACAAATGTGAAAATTCCAAAGGAGGGGAATGGAGAAGGGATTAAAAAAAAAAGAGGGCTGACAGAAACAATGGGTCATTATTCAGAAGATTTAATGATGCAGAAGTGACATACTATAGATCAAAAACATTATAGCCAAATCTATATGTATTTAAAATGATATTAATTTAAAAAGAAATCTCTTAAGGAAGCAACATGGGATTGCAGTAAAAACAATGAATATTGGTGTAGGGCCAGTGACTGGTGTTGGGGTCAGAGTTGGTTGCTGCTGCTGCTGCTGCTGCTGTTGTTGTTGTTGTTGTTGTTGTTGTTGTTGTTGTTCTTCTTCTTCTTCTTCTTCTTCTTCTTCTTCTTCTTCTTCTTCTTCTTCTTCTTCTTCTTCTTCTTCTTCTTCTTCTTCTTCTTCTTCTTCTTCTTCTTCTTCCTTCTCCTCCAGCTATCCTCCTCCTTCTCTCCTCCTCTCCTCCTCCTCCTCCTCCTCCTCCTCCTCCTCCTCCTTCTTCTTCTTCTTCTTCTTCTTCTTCTTCTTCTTCTTCTTCTTCTTCTTCTTCTTCTTCTTCTTCTTCTTCTTCTTCTTCTTCTTCTTCTTCTTCTTCTTCTTCTCCTCCTCCTCCTCCTCCTCCTCCTCCTTCTTCTCCTCCTCCTCCTCCTCCTCCTCCTCCTCCTTCTTCTTCTCCTCCTCCTCCTCCTCCTCCTCTTCCTCCTTCTTCTTGCCCTCCCCATTCTCCTCCTCCCCCTCCTGCTCCTCCTCCTGCTTCTTTTCACCCTCCTCCTCCTCTTATTCATCCTCTTCCTATGCTTCTTAGTTCTCTTTGTCTTCCTCTTTGTCTTCCATTTTTTATTCTTCTCTTTTTTCTCCTCCTGCTCCTCCTCCTTTTTATTACTCCTCCACTTCCTTCTCCTTCTCTTACTTATTATTATTATTAGTTTAGGCTACATCTAATGCGCTCAGAGCTTACTCTTGTCTCTGTTTTCAGGGATCATTCCTGGTGGGGTTTACGATGCAGTGTCCGAGATCCAACCCAGGTCTCATACATGACAAGCACCTTACTTGCTGTTTTACCTCTCTTGATACTAAACTATTTTTAAAAACTTTGTAAATCACAGTAAATATTTTTTCCTTAAAATATACCATTTACAAACAATTTTTCTAAAGTTTCTTAAAGAATATTTACCAGTTCATTAGATTTTCTTATTTTTTTATTTCCTGACTCCTCATGATTATTTCTCAGTTATACTGTGATGGAAAGACATTGTTTTTAAAAAAAGGAATTATAAAGAGAATTCTTATGTTCTCTTTAATGTGTAGCACTAGAAAATTGAATATTTCAATGTGTAACACTAGAAAATTGGAAAATTACAGTCACATAAGTATAAAACTTATTTTCCCTCAAGCATTTAAGTCATAGATTTTTTTTTAATTCTAAACACCAACAAGGGCTAGTCTATAAAGGGCACAGAACTTTCTAAAATGTAACGACTATGGTCAGGGTGATTTATTAACTTTCATTTCTTATTTACCTTTCAAATACTTTAATCACAGGGGTGCTTATACTTTTTCCAGGTCATGAGTTTTAATTATCATTAACACCTTAGCATTAGCACATAATTTTATACTGTTAGTGTTTACATCACACATGACCTTCAGGACACAGATGTCTGTCTTTGGAAAATTTACATTCATAAACAATATGTACATTACTTTTTTAGAATACATAACTCATGAAAATGGTTGATTGAATTATATTTTTACTAAAACTAAGAAGATATACAAAATATATACAACATCACATTTCCATTATACCATTAATCTTTGTTTTATAATTGCATTTTTAATCTATAGACTCATTGCCCTCTCCTGGGAATAGGATTGAAAAATTGAAAGAGTGATTTGTTTACACTATAATGCTCAACATTGGAGAAAAAACTTTAGAGAATAGATTTGTAGTAGATTGATGGTAAGTTACTCATTGAATGCATATATAATATGTTGATGTAGAATAATAGAGTGGAAAACCTTAACTTTTAGCACAAACTACACTCTACATTTATTCAAACAGGAAAAAGAAAAATGGAAATGAATATTCTAGATGAAATATTCAGTAAAATTAACAAAATATGTGTTTATATGTGCGTGTGTATATATATGTTCTACTTTATCGATTGCCAATATAAAATAATACCAAGCAATAGCACAGAGGATAAGGCATTTGCCTTGCATGCAGCCAACCTGGGTTTGATTCCTCTGCCCCTCTCGGAGAGCTCGGCGAGATACAGAGAGTATCTCGCCCGCATGGCAGAGCCTGGCAAGCTACCCATGATGTATTCGATATGCCAGAAACAGTAACAACAAGTCTCACAATGAAACCATTACTGGTGCCCACTCGAGCAAATCAATGAACAACGGGATGACAGTGATACAGTGATTCACTTAATCAATCGTTGATTTTTTTTAGTATTCTTTAATAAATGAAATTTCTGGAAAATAATTTAGCACAATGCCTTTACAGATATTTACCACATACACTTACTGAAAGATTAAATATTTATTTAATATATATTTATCTGGAGTGCATATTTTAATTTATTTCACTAATAAAATTAGTTTAGACTAATTCACCCCAGATTTAAGGCATTAACAAGGTTTAAAAATATTTTCTGTTCATATATTTTATTTCAAATTATAAAAAAAATACCTAAAACTTGTGAGAGTATATGAAGTCCTATGTTTAAAAAAAATTTAAAGTCATAGCATATGAAATGTTTTTTTTTTTTTTTTTTTTGCTTTTTGGGTCACACCTGGCGATGCACAGGGGTTATTCCTGGCTCTGTACTCAGGAATTACTCCTGGTGGTGCTCAGGGGACCATATGGGATGCTGGGAATTGAACCCGGGTCGGCCGTGTGCAAGGCAAACGCCCTACCCGCTGTGTTATTGCTCCAGCCCCAGCATATGAAATGTTTTTAAGGAAATTTTTCTGGTGTTTTTTTCCCCTCTCTTTTAGGCAATAAATTTGAAATTAGGTTTCCTAAACTAAATCATTGTGGGCAAGGGCTATAGAGTCCAACAAGTATGGCACTTTGCAGACCTCTGACCCAATTCACTTGCTGGCAACATTCATGTTCCTCAGAGCCTCTGCAGGTGTGCACTTGTTGTACCCTTTGAGAGTTCCAAACACTTTGTCCTTCAATTCTGTAAGTATATAGTCAAAAATCAGAAAAAAAATACTCTTATCTTGAATGCGTTTAGAGTTGATTTCCCTAGTTCTGTAGCCTCCATCTGTGTTCCTATTAGCATTTATTTTGTTTCTAACACAAATCACTTTAAGAAAGGGATATCTGTTATACTTTCAAACAAATTACACTTCTAAATGAAACAAAAATCCTCAGGAAGATTTGACTTCAATGTGTAGAAAGACTAAAAGTGGTTATTGCGTTACTAGTTATATATATAAAAAAATGACTGCTATGTATAAAAATGGTTCAGAATCAGGTATATTTTAAGAGATGAAACTTTCTGAATTGAAAATAATACAGCACATAATTTTTCCTGCTTTCAGGTAAAATCTTGAAGAATCAATGGCTCTTAACACTTTTTAAAATCCTAAGCAATAGATTCTTTTGTATTAACTCTTATCATTAGAAAATCTCCAAATGTTTAAAATGATGTAGATACTTTTAAACAAAATGCACTAAAATAAAAAATGCTTTCTTTGAAACATAACCCTTACATTATAACGCTATTGAGTAATTCAGAAATATTATTTGCTTAATTTACGACCAATAAATTAATGCATCTCTAGTCAATATTCGGGAACCATGCAGTACTCGGGATCAACTCAGAATTTCCCACGTGCTAGTATTTGTTACAGCTCAGACCTAAAATACTTAGCTTTTTCACTAGTTCTTCTTACATGATCTCCAGACCCAATCTCATCAGTGAAGGTCTGTATTGTTCCTTTAAATATGAATAATAATCTAGCTGGGTTAATTATAACTACTCTCATATAATTAATTATAATGTAAACAATAATATAATATATTGATATATTACTATGATACATATACAATAATAATACAATTGTATTATCATTACGTAATATCATTACTGTAATTTACAATATACAATGTATTATATCATATAGTATAATATATTGTATTATAATAATGCATTATTATGTGTAATTATTATTATTGGTGGAATTTTAATTTCATTGAGTACTTTTACTATGATCCTCTTATTCTCTTCTGTCTTGTGCCATTGCATTTGATAGATATGCTATGAATTTTATGAATTGCATGTATTTTATGAATTTTTCAATTACTCATATATTGTACTATATGATATAATACATTCTCTATATGCGGCTTTTGTCATTATCATAATGCATCTTGTAATTTATCAGATTGGTTCTATTTTTGCTATAACCTTTCTGGCATCCTAGATCATGGTCAATTCTAGGAAATTATTATCTATGACTTATTTAATCTTTGATTGTACATCAAATTTGCCTTCCTATTTTTCTAGGACTTTGATGATTCTATTATTATTCCTCTTTGTCCCATAATCTCTGATGTGTTGGTTTATTTCTTTTCAAACATTTCTTTCCCTATCTTTTGTTGTTTAGTAGAGGTTTCCTATAAAGATCCTTTATCTTTTCCTTAACTGCTGCTATTTTGTTGTTCAGATCTTCTATTATTTAAAAAAAAAATTTAAATGCCATTTTGGAATGTTGTGTTCTAATTTCAGCTCATAATATTCTGTGCTTGGATGACCACCCATGCTATTATTTCTTTGAGTGAATTAAACATATTCCTATGTAAAAAACTAAGGATCGCCGACAGGCGAGTGCACTTGCGGGCTCTCCGGGTGGCTCTGTCTCACCACCCGCATTTGGTGCTCTGGAACCACTGTGTGTGCTGTCAGTCAAGGGCAGGCAACGGAAGTTAGAAGGCCAACCTGGTTGCTTGATCAGTTTATTTCATTCTCTCTCTCTGCTTCTCTCCCAGCTCTTGATCTCTCTCAGGATCTCTGAATCTGGCCCCCCAACCCACTCTTACAGCCTAGTTAAATCCCCCAGCATGAGGGGATTGGGGCTTACACATAGGTGTGGTCACAATCAATAGGAGTAAAGTTCTTTTCCCTCAGGGGATGCTTCTCCTAGGACTAATTCTCTTTCAGTAGGAGGATCCACCCAAGGGCAGAGTCCTGTGAGTATGTTTCTCCTCTCCTCATCCAGCAAACATATAAGCATTCATAATATTATCATTTTGTATGGACACAATAAGAAATGCATTAAAGCTTATAGAATTGCTCTCTTAGGGTCATCTCGATCTCAGACTACAGTGCTCAGGCAAGATCAGTCTTTCCTATCCATAGCAGGGTCCTAGTCTCATCATTACTTTTGGATCATACAGCATTTTTCTATGATCAAGCTCTTAACTTATAGTTAAGAATTAGGCCAGGCCCATCTCGATGCCAGGGTAGCACATAACTCATTGCTTGCCCTGGATCTGTCCTGTCCCTCATTGGGACCCTGCTTTTGGGGTGCTAGGAAGTGAGGGCAACTGAGGCTTAAGTGGATAAAGCAGATGCCTGGGAATGAATAATATTTGAAGCCAATTAAGTCCCAAGTTACAAAAGCATAATATTGTCTTTTTGTGTCTATACAAAAAGGACATTGCTTTAAAGTAAATTATTCAAAAGGCATAAGGAGAGGAGAAAGGTAATATTAACTTATAATATAAGTTCAGTATCCTAGGAAGGTCTGACCTTACAGATTAGCAGAGTCATATTAGGGGGAGAAGCTGATTAACTGTTTTTGGGGAAGAGAAGTGATTACAGCTAAACAAAGGGATGGGAGAGATTCGGGAACACCTTGTTGGGTGAGACTGGGGTAAGACAACTCTGGGAAAAACCGGGACAAGCTGCTCGTGGCAAAGGGGGGGGGGGAGGACAAAGTAATGTCATCCTACAGTCACTAAAGTCACTCTGAGGAGTTACAGAAAGGGTTGGTAGTAACACTTTCAGTATTACTATTTTCACTCATTAAGCTTGTTGTGGTTCTGTGCATCTTCCCCATTGTGTTAGCTATGCTGCTTTTCTGCTAAGTGTGAATCTTTGTAGTTATCCCCTCAGGAGTATCTGATGAAAAGGTTGTGTACTGCTCTTGTCATCTTATACTTATACTTCCTGTCACTGGATAAAGTATAAGTGGAGGTAGCCTGCTGAGTGGACAGTGGAGGACTTAAATATGGAGGCTGTATTTTTAACAAGAGTTACTCAAAGAAATCTCTTGTATTCCAGAAATATTAACTTCCTCCATTGTAGAATAGTAGCATTAAATTTCCCCTCAGAAATCAGGATTAATAACTCTAGGCAACACAATAACTCCTTTATTTACCAGTTGCTACAGTGGCACAAGAATCCCAAAATGGCCAGGTGCAATTCTGTAACTTTCAGTTCCATCAATTTGAATGCCAAAGAAAACATTCCTCCTTCTGAAACTAAGCCCTATTTAGTAGCATAGCATTAATATGTAGAAGCAAGAAACACTAATTTTGCTACTGGGTATTAAAGATAATAGTGAGTGAAGCCATTATCATTTCCAATCTTTAATTATTGTGCTTGTGAGTCCTTGTTATCAAATAATTAAGATAATGTATCAGATACTGGTTGAGAGCATAGACAGGTCCCTCCAAATATGTTCTCTTTGTTTAGGGTTAATTCTTTGCTTGAGATAAAACAGTGAAAGTTGTCTCCTGTCTTTTTATACCAAAAGTTTTCCTAAAATCATGAAATACTTTGCTTTAATGCAATCAACCAAGGTACCATAATCTAATATAAGACTTACAAATTTTACTGAGAATTTTAATAATCCATGTTCAGCATCTCATAATTTCATCACTATTGAGTTAAGTAGAGTTCTAGGAATTGTTTTTATTCAATACTAAGAGTTTGGAATAAAATATTAGAAAATCTAAACAACCTCTATTTTTCTATATCACTGTATCACTTTCATCCTGCTGTTCATTAATTTACTTGAGTGGGCACCAGTAATGTCTCTATTCCTCCCAGCACTGAGATTTTAGAAGCCTCTCCTTACTCATATTTACCAGCTATTGGAGGCTCTTTCAGGGTCAGGGGAATGAGACCTATCATTACTGTTTTTGGCATATCGAACAGGCCACAGGTAGTTTGGCAGGCTCTGCCCTGGTGGGTGAGATACTTCGGTATATATACTCTCTATGATTTGTTGCCTACTGTCTGAACTCCATCATATATGGTGTGGTTATTATGGAAAATGGGAAGGAAGTGTCTTATAATGTGCCTGGAAAGTGGCCTGGAGCATTGGAGCATTGTGGCAGTTGGGTACTGGAGGTTGGCTGCCGGGGCTGGGTCCCTTGGGGAGGGGAGAGTTCTCTCCCACCCTGCTCTGGGGTATCCCGAGTGAAAACAGCATAATTTTGTAGTAATTTTACTTTGAAATAAATTATTTAAACTATTTCTTCTACAAATAGAGCAACCTTCAACAGATGGTGGGATATGAGTTACTCATTTACTTGGATAAAAAAATCATGTAAAACACTAAAGGAAGAGTTTTTTTACAGAATACATGCTATGTAAATAAAAGTGACCTGAGTCATTAAATGCTTGTTGAGTGTCTTTTGTATTGCAGGAGCTACTTTTAGAACTAGTGGCACTTAAACGCTGCAGTCATTTCTCATATATCAGAAATGGAAAAAAATCTCTATAAATGAAAATAAAAGACAAATCTTAAAATGAACTAATTTAAAAATATAAATATAAAAATAATGAAGTTCAGAATACAAGTGTGATTATATTATGAATTAATTATAATAGATGTTTAATAACTAAATTTTAATTTTAAATGACAGTGTGTAATGATACCAAATGTAATGTCAATTGTGGATGAACTGTTCTGATAGTCTAGGCAAGAACAATTTAGAATTGCAAAACTCCTTTTCCTCTAAGAGACTTGGTTTTGAGTTACCACAGCATGGCTTGCATACTCCTTGAAGGGATGCAAACAAGGTAGAACATTAGTTTTATGTATTCTTTTGAAAACCTACCTTCTATGATATCCATGTACCTATAATTCATTATGTAAACAGAAATAAAGAATTCAGTACAAGGAAATGTCTGAAGATCTTCCTTCCTTTACATACAAAACTTACTGAATATGTGGTTAATTTACTATGGTCCAGAGAAGTTAAATGTTTCAAACACGTTCATTTATGATTTTGCTATGACAAGAGATGAACTAATGAATAGGTATTGGCAAAATAAGTTTTGAATTTTACAAAAAAGTTTTTCTTCTTTTAAAAGAAAATAAGGCATATAATTCTAAGGAATTTTAAGGAATTAATTAAAATTAAGGAATTGTTTAAAAATTAAAAATTAAATTTTATATGAAAAATCATTTTGCTTCTGGGTACTTACCACAAAATTACAAAATTGAAAGTAAATTAAAAGCCCATTGACTGATATGGTTAAAGATATTACATATAATGGAATACTGTTAACTAAGTTTAAAAGAGGCAAAATCTTGCCATTTGAGAAACATGATTGGACTTGAAGTGCCCTATCCACGGTGCTATTGTTCCTGCCCAATATACATGTTGGCTTTCAGTAATGCACAAATGAACTAATATGCTATAAGGCAAAATACTTTGATGGAGAAAAAAATATAATAAAGAGACATACTAATATTGAGGCAGCCAAAGATAAATAGCTTTAATTTTGCTGTGTGCCAGATAGAGCACCAAATAGTTGCATTATACTATTTTCATAACAGAACTGTAGTTATGACTTTCAAAATATTAATTTCTTGTTGAGAAATAAAACAAAAAATTCTAGAAACTTATAAAGTCATAGATTATAAAACTAGAATTAAAAAATATGCCTGATTAGTCTATTTAGAGATAATTACCAGATAATATCGATTGTGCTGTTGATTCTACTTGCCACAGTCACTTTAATGAACTATTATTTTGATTCAGGCTTATGACAAAAATGAAGTCTGTCTAGTTTGATTAGTTGATCTGCTTCTATGCATTGAGTATTTGTGAGCTAATTGCTTAATATACCTAAGACTCATACTTTTCATCAGTAAAATAGAAATACTAATATTACATTTTTTGTAAGTCATCTAAATACTTTATAAAGGAAAGAAGAGGCAACAGAAAGAAATACTGAGTTATTTTAAAGGTTGATTACAATTATATGCCTTGGTTAAAAATGAAAAAAAAATCCCCTTACTATAAAATCTACCTCATTATAATATATTAATAATAATAATAAAATTCACTTTTATCATAAATGCTATCAACTTTAAAAGTGTTCCAAAGTTTGATGACATGATAAAAATTTAAATGCAGAAATGAAAGCCAAGAGAGTGAAAAGAGCAGTCATATAACAATATATAGGAAATTGGAGGACATGCAAGGGCTAAAAAACAACTAAAAAGATATCAGAAGTATTTTGGAAATATGGTGTCAAGGAAGTTTAAGAGAGGCAAGCACTGTCAATAGTGACATGTACCTCAGTGGACCTGAGGATAATACACTGTGAAAAATAACTTTGGGCTTATATTGGGTGTAAATACACAGAATATGAGATTGACAAGGTTCAATACGTAAGAATTTATAGAGCTTATCTAAAGATGTCTTAAACTCTGTTTTAACCCTATTTCCATTTTATATAATCTGCATATATTTATAATAATGGCAATATGCAAGAATATTTGATAAACCTGGCTCAAAATGATGTTGGTAATATGATTAGAATAAAATTATGGTTTATTTGATCTAAATGAGCTTAAAAACAAATTCTTTGTCAGTATTTGCTTATAATTATGACACTAAAACTATATGTGTGAATTCCCCAAACTCCCAGGCTCATTTGATTTTTATTAGATCCTTAAAGTTTTATCACCTTTCCTTTTCAGAATCTTTGCATGGTTTATCTCTTTGGTTTAAATTTTCTTTTTCTTTCTTTCAAGTTAAGCTTCCAATCATAAAACTGCAATTTCACTTTGCCATAAGCCCTTTATTATACAAATCTCTAGACCAGGTGTTTATCTAAATACATATTCATTGTGCCCTAAGTATTTGTGGTATGGTTCAAATTTTACTAAAGTAAAAATAAATATGTGTTTTTCTTTTTTTTTATTACAACTGGAGAACAAGCTTCAATAATATATAACTGCATCTGTCTTATTCTCCAATCAACCTTGAGTTCTTAACATATTGGTGGAGAAACAAAAAGGGCAAATAAAAATTTCTATATACTGAAGTTATTTTTATCATTTTGCATTTAAAGGATATAACCTACCATATAATATATAGTGAATAGCATAGGGATAATGAATTTGTCCATAAATGAATGAGTATTTCTCTGTATACTTCCCATTTCTCATCTATACTTAACTGGCACCTACTCGATTTGACTCTATAGCTTAAGTTATTACCCTGCAGGCATTCATAACCTAGCTGAGAGAAAAAGAAAACAATATGTAGAACAAAAGCAAATATCAGAATACAAATAAATCCCAAAAAAATCAATTACATTTCAGCACTTGTGAGGTTAAAATTTACTATTCACTTCAACTTTGAGCACCATACACTTTTCCAAAGAAGCTATCAAAATATCTCTATAGGTGAGTATGCTAAGGTATAGGATCATGCTGCTCCTGAATCTCAGCCTGGAGACAGGTCAGGAATACCAGCTGTGATAAATTGTAAAGTAAGTATGTACAATTTGACAACCCAGGGAAAGATTTGCTTGTTGGAGTGTTCAAGATCTCGTTTTTGTCCCTCAAAATGTTCAAAGGCAGCTAAACAGCATGGAAGATATGCAGAGAGTTTAACAATTGCAGAAATATATTTTTTTCACTTTTGGGTGCATTGTTCACAGTGCTTTTGTTCTGATCATCATTTTGCATTGCATTGTCTCATATTTATGAATGCCATTTTCCCCTTTCTTGTCATGCCTACCTATTCCATCACTTCCCACATCAGTAAGTTAATATAATAAACAACAAAGTAAACACAACTGCAGTGTATTCACAGAGACAGTGAATCAGTTGGCGCAGTTTCAGGAGTATGACAAGCAATGGGTCTTAGATAAAAGGGAAAACACATGAGGAAAATTTATGGGTAGAAGGGAAAGGAAAGTAGACAGAATCAAAGACAGGACCTACTAGGGAAGAACTTAAAAAATATTTAAAAATATTATATATCAGTTTACAAACGAACAACCTATATTATCATTGTTGTTGTTGTTGTTGTTATTATTATTATTATCATTATCATTATTATTTGGGGGCATCTGGCAGTTTCCAGACTCTGTTCAAGACTCACTACTGGCAGTACTTGGGGAATCCTATGCTATTCTGAGTGATGGAGAATCTGAGTTTATACTACAGTGTAAGCCATGTGCTTTAACTGCTGCACTTTCTCCCAGGTTCTGACATTATTTTTAACCATTACTAGAACTTGGTGTTACTACATAAGTAATAGAATCTACCAAAGTCTACGCTAAAATTATTGATTTATTTTTAAATGTTTATTTTATTTTTGGGCTACTCCCCCCAAAAGACCCTGTTTGAAGGGTCTATTCTGACTCAGTAGTGAGGGATCATTCCTGGCAATGTTCAGGGGACAATATGGGGTGCTGGGGATCAAACCTGGGTTGGCTGTATGTAAGTGAAATACCCTACTTGATTTATTATCTCTTGAGCCCCCTAAAATTCTTGTCTTATAAGGAAAAGATGTCATGATATTTCTGTAAGTGTAATAGCATATCTTTTCTTTTTAAATAAAAAAAGCAAAAGAATTGTCATATGTGAGTTTGCTCTTTCCGAATACTCAAAATGTTTTCAAACATTTAATGATATGAAACTTTTAAGGAAAACCAGAAATCTTACTTTCTTGCTAACTTAGCTTGATTGAAAGCTGTTTATTGCCTTACTAAACTGTTAATAGCTACTGGCCTACAGTTCTGTAGTGACAGCTTTTCTTTTTAGCACATATGGGTTTGATTATTTTAACGGAAAATACTTTTTGAATTGTTTCATTGAAAGTTAACATATTAAAGGAAAAATGAATCCAGGAAACTTAAGAACCTTTGCATATCAGGCATATTAGATTTTACCCTAGTTTTGATGCTTGTAATGGATAAACAAGTACCTGAACAATACAAGTAAGTAGAATATCATATGTGTCCAAATAGACTTACAAAGCTTGTTTGTTTTGTGCCACACTAGATGGTGCACAAGGAGTATTCCTGACTCTGTTAGAAGTGAACAAGGGTGGTGCTTTGCAGATCAAACAAGGTGCTGGATATCAAAGTAAGACTAGTTTACCTCCTGTACTAGAGGTCAGATCTGAAATGAACTATCCGTGGGAGTTCTTTAAATGCGAAACAAAACCTGTGGTTTTTTTTTTTTTTTTTTTTGCATAAGGAGCAGTGACAAAAAACAGATAAGAGAAAGAATGATGAATACTTAACTGCAGAAATGTTTGAAAAAAACTATTTAGTTGCCATTGTCTTTTTAATTATTTGAGTCCTTTCCCACTCCCACTACTTTATTCCATCTAAATCAATATTCCAAATCAGTTTGCTATTTTCTATGTTTAAGCACTGATTTAATATACATTTCTTAAGCAAGTGAGAAAGAATTATAAAATTCAACTCTAAGCACTTTAAATTTACAAAAGAAAATTTTATCTTCTGTGAAATTATAATATACCAGAAAAGTAAATTATAAATATTAGTAAATATGTCTTTATGTGGGCTGGAGTGATAGTGCAGCGGGTAGGGCAGGGTGTTCGCCTTGCACGTGGCCAACCGTGGTTCGATTCCTCTGCCCCTCTCGGAGAGCCCAGCAAGCTATCAAGAGTATTTCGCCAGCACAGAGAGCCTGGCAAGCTACCTGTGGTGTACAAAAACAGTAACAAGTCTCCCAATGGATATGTTACTGGTGCCCGCTCGAGCAAATTGATGAGCAACTGGATAACAGTGACAGTTGGATATCTTTATGTTTGAGGAGTGGGACACAGCCGGCATTTTTCAGCACTTATACCTACCTCTGTGCTTAGGGCTGTTACTGAGTGCTCAGGGAACAATAAGGTGTCAATCATACGCAAGGCAAGTGCAATCATATGCAAGGCAACCCTTCTACCATCTCTCCAGACCCACATAATCAATTATGGAGTGTTGAATAAGAAAAAACCCTTATTTAAAAAATTCATATTATTTATAAAATACGTTAATTTTTATGTATTGATTATTATTTTTTGGGTTTTTTTGGATCACACCCAGCAATGCACTGGGTTTACTCCTGGCTCTGCACCCCTGGCGGTGCTCAGGGGACCATATGGGATAGTGGGAATCAAACTCAGGTTGGCTGTGTGCAAGGCAAATGCCCTACCCGCTGTGTATTGCTCCAGTCCGCTGTATTGATTATTTTTTAGTGAAAAATAGTCATTAAATTGAAACCATTCCTAATTGTCCAATAGACTCCATTCCATTTTATTACTTTTATTCTTTATTTTACAAAATGAAATTGTATTGTGCCATTTATTTTAGCTCAATCAAATAAATATTCACTGCGAGTCCAGACTGGATCATATAATACTAGAAAGAAAATGGCATATTTTACAATAAAAACATGATTTATAATAAATTTAAATATACAGTGGGTTAGGAAATAAAAAGTAGAGGTTTCAGGGGGATATATAGTTTAGAAATTTAGGGTAGACTATGGAGACTATTATATTTACTATATATGAACTCTTAATGACATGTTCCCATATTGTTTTTTTTTTAATGAATGCTGGTTTAATTCTTGAAAAAGTGAGATAATTTCAGTACACTTTACATTTGTTCATTCAGACCACCATATACATAGATGTCCCGATGCTTAATTCTTTCCTTCAGTATCTCTAGTGCTGGATGCTCAGAAGTATGACAGAAACTTGTAACACAGACTAACCACAAAGTACCAGATATTTCTTATCATCTGTGATCTTGCAATAAAAATGTGCAGCTCAGAATCACAAGTATACTACTGAAACAATAACGGATGTTCCTCAACTTGTTAAGATATTTACTAGCTGCTGGGAAGCCAGACATTTCTTCATTTAATACATATTTTTTAGTTCCCATGCATTAGTTCTTTCTATATTCTGCCCAATGTAATTGCTGAACATCAATATTAGAGTTCTTTTTTATCTTCTGATAAACATGTTTCCATATTTAAATCTACTCCCATGAAAAACACTGTAAATACTGCCTGCTTTCATCTTCTGCTTTGTAAGCACTACTTATATTTATTTTGGAAATTCTTTACTATTGAGTAATTGAGTAATTGAGTAATTTACTATTAAGTAATTGAAACCAAAGAGTGGCATGGTCAAATATCTACAAAACAAATCTTTTCCAAGTAAAGTTATACAGGGAAAAGACTAAAGTCATAAAGAAGTATCAGTGAAGGGAGAAAGAGTCTAAGACACAATATATTAGTCAGGATAGCATCAATGAAGGTCTAGCACATTGAAAAGCTTTGACAGTTATTTCAGAAATTAAAAAGAACATAACTATGATCGATAGTGAATAAAATAAGAAATAAATACCTGAGTAGTTTTTGGAAGGTGACACCAGTAACAGATATGGGAGTCATGAGATACTGGATATAAACAAAGAAGATATTTGAAGAAATATGCAAAACAATATTTGGTTAGGGTGCAAAAATCAGATAACTTTCTGAAAGTTAGTATTTGAGAGTCACGAGCACTTGGGAGAAAAGTGGTGTTTTCAGGTAATTTTTATCCAATTAATATAATTCTAAAAAGGCTAATATGTATATTAGCATGATATAATGATAATATATCTTTATTTTTTTTTGGCTTTTTGTGTCAAACCCGGTGATATTCAGGGCTGATTCCTGGCTCAGCACTCAGGCATCACTACTGGCGGTGCTCAGGGGACCATATGGGATGCTGGGAATTGAGCCCAGGTCGGCTGAGTGCAAGGAAAACCCCCTACCCACTGTACTATCACTCCAGCCCCCCAAAATGCTAATATATCTTAAGGACAGTAAGAGAATAAGAAGATGAGAAAGCAGAGAGAGAGAATAAAGAAAGTCAGTATGTGACATGGACATACAAATACATATAGTTTATGAAATGCTATCTCAAGGAAGTTGAATAAAAATATAGTTCATTAGTTAATGGAATTGGGAAAAATGCATATAGAAATATGGAACATAGAAAAAGGCATATAAAAAAAAGAAATTGGAGCAACAGATCACTTCATTATCTGTGAATACCAAACACATCAAATAATTAACTTCTTAAAGAGTTAATTTAATCAGAAACATGAATAACTTTGTTATCAAATTTAATTTCTGATTAGAAACATGATGGTAAATTATCAAATAGAGAGAATCATATTTCATTTATTAAATGTGCATTATAGTAATACAATTGGTCCAACTAAAACCTCCAACTGATTTTCTGAAAAGTCAATAAACACTCTAAAATAGAAGTAAAAACTTCCCAAAGATTTTGATTAACACAAAGCATTGAAAGAATCAGCAGTCTAACAATTGAAAACTTAATGAGGGGCCGGAGCGATAGCACAGTGGGTAGGGTGTTCACCTTGCACGCGACCCGGGTTCCATCCCCGGCATCCCATATGGTCCCCCAAGCACTGCCAGGAGTAATTCCTGAGTGCAAAGCCAGGAGTAACCCCTGAGCATCGCTGGGTGTGACCCAAAAAGAAAAAAAAAAAAGAAAAAAGAAAAAAAAGAAAACTTAATGAACATAGTTACTGCATTTGTGTTTGTTTTCAACATGTAGTGATTTTCTAAGGTAGCACTATAGCACTGTCATCCTGTTGTTCATCGATTTGCTGGAATGGGCACCAGTAATGTCTTCAATGTGAGACTTGTTACTGTTTTTGGCATATCAACTACACCGCCAGGCTCTGTGGTACAGGTGGGATATTCTCAGTAGCTTGCTGGTCTCTCTGAGAGGGATGGGGGAATCAAACCCAGGTCAGCCATGTGCAAGGCAAGTGCCCTACCTGCTGTGCTATTGCTTCAGTTCTTTCAACAGTATCCAACATAAATGATATTTTATTTCTATATTGTATGAAAATAGCTGTCATATAAACAAACCCAACTAAGTGCTTTCTATAAATATATTGAATATCCAAATACCACAACGGGATAACCAAAAATACTTAAAAAAATATTTTTTCTTATTGTCCTGCTTGTAGAATTGAAAAGTGAGATTATGTGGCTAGAAAGATAGAACCTATATGTAGGTATTTGTTGGGGCGGTGAATTGGAAAGACTAGTGAGAGTTAAAATAGATCAGGTATGGTATTACTGGCCAGAAGTATCGTCCTTGAGTTCCCTGTGAACAACTGAAATAAGACCATCATGAGCTCTATATTCACTAATTCTTGGTAATTACTTTGATGGATTTGCAGCAGCACATATGAAATTCATCATCATGGAAGTTAAATTAAGATAGTTGGAGAAAACTGAAAACTATTGCATTTGTATCCATTATTCAATGTTACTATGAGTTTTCTTTTTGGAGAGAAGTCTTCCAGTAAATTTCACTTTTGAAAAAAGAGTCACCTCAAAGAAAATAATGAGGCACATGTGTTTCACAGGAACACACATGCATGTCTTATATATGAAACACATAAAATAATGTTAGAACTTTCCACTACATGTGTGCTCCCATATTTTGTTTTTGATGTAAATAGACAAGAAAAAATATCAAAATTGAGTACAAACCCTTGATACAGCAATCTTAATTTGAGGCACCTAGTTATTAAATGCACATACATAAAGAAACATAAAATAATATTTCTACATGGTTATTTGCTGTAGCATTGTTTAACTTAATAACATATTGAAAATATTTTATAGATGTAATTAAAATTATTATTTTTTTGTAAACCAAAATTGTGAGCAGTCTTATCCTAAGGTACTAATTAATACTGATTATTATCACTAATTATTAATTACTACTGACAGTGATCACTAATATTTATTAATATGAAGAAAATCTCTTAATATATTGCAATCTTAAGAAGCCAAGTACAGAATTGTATACAAAATACTAATTTTGGTGCAATTTGTAGAGAAATAGCATATGTGTTGGTTTGTTAGAATTACTACCACATACACAACAATAATTGCCAGAGTCAAATAAAAGTAAAAACTTTGTACTTTAATGAATGCAGATATGCAGTTTGATCTTATATTTCTCATAGTAATTGAACTTACAGCATTAAAATCATTAGTAAGTTTAAAAGCAGTAAGGGTATATAATGTGAGGTTTTCCACATGTAAATTTTGTTCTGTTGAAAATAATAGTGTAACTATTGCAGACAATATAATGTTTCCAAATTATTTTCACCATCAATCTGATGACAACCAATATTGTAATGATAAGTTTGTCTGTCTTCGCCTGACATTACTGCACAACTTAAAAAAATAGTGCAATAAGTAACTGTATATCTCACAGTGATTCAATTTTCTAAAAAAGAGGTGGGGGTCAGTGGGTCTAACTGGATTCCTGTATATGAAATGAATAAATGTTATAGGGAAATAAAAAAGCTCCTAAAAAATAGTGCAATAAATATCACAACAAATATATGATTATTTAAAACTGTTTGATCTATTTAAATAACAACACACTATTTAATTTTTAAATAATATCAATACTTTCTAATTGTGTGAAATAAATAATGAAGTCTTTTTTCACAGGTCAAATATTTTTTTCAGTAGAAAGTGTTCTGACATCTTAAGTAGAATCAGATCTTTCAAACTGATTATATTTGAAAGCATCCTTAAATGTATGTTGCAAGTAGTGCACTTCTGAAGTATCATAAATTTGAATATAAGTGGTTGACACTGGCACTTTCTCAATTAAAACCTTGTATTTGGCTGGGTTTTATTTTTAATGTTTAAGCAAATGAAAATTTTCATATTGCAGGCAAGGTCCTGCTTTATGCTAATTTTGTGAAAAATACCATAAGAAAATAAAATGACTATATACCTTAGTTCGTTTAGTCTATCATGATGTTAAACTATTAAAATATATATGTATATATATTTTTGCTTTTTGGGTCACACCCAGCAATGCACGGGGTTACTCTTGGCTCTGTACTCAGGAATTACGCCTGGAGTTGCTCAGGGGACCATATGGGATGCTGGGAATTGAACCTGGGTCAGCTGTGTGCAAATCAAGTGCCCTACCCACTGTGCTATTGCCTCCAGCCCCTCAAAATATTTTTAACTAAAAGCTTAGCTTACAAAATTATGTTTCCTAAAGTGACAATTCTCTAGAAAAGTCATTGTAAATGTTTATTATTTTCCTGGCATCAAATTTTATTAGTATCGAAAATAAATTAAAAATAATCTTGAAAGTTCTACAAAAGTAGGTTTGCTCTTCAAATCCCTGTTCTCTCTTGAAGATGTATTCTGCCACTATCTCCTGTCAAATCTAAGCAAGTTTCAATAAAAATCATTGTGCTTCACAAAAGTTATCCTACAGTCCATCATTTGCTTATTAAATATGTTAATTTAATAAGTTACATATTTGTGTACTACTCCTTTGAACAAAAGATTAATAGTAAACATATCTGCAAATTATTGTATTACATGTAGTTTGTTGTGAATTAGAAGAACAATGAAAGAGGTATAAGATAGTGACTTTATAAGGCGACATTCATTTTTGATAGTGTATTTCGGGCTGACCTTTCTTTGAATACTTAACGTTAAAGCAGATATTTAAGTGAAATAGTTCAGCTTTACAGATAACTGGGACTTAAGTTTATCAGACAAGGTCAGTAACCCTCAGACATGTGCATACTTAGCATATTCAAATATCCTCAAGTGGTCCAAGAGGTTGCAGCAGAATTAAAAGAAAAGCGTGGAACTTAAGATCAGAGCAAGTCTGGGATCATATCTGCTAACACTTTTAAGGATGTACTATATAAAATTTGTATTTGTGACTGCTGATTTGATAAATCAGAGATTTTCTATTTTGAAAAAATAAATTACAAAATCACCAAATATTTGAGAAAATTCCAACAACAGATGGAATTAATTGCTAAATAGAAAAAGCATTAGGATTACAGAAACAATGACTTTTCTCTTCTTAGTCACCTCAATACTTATCAGATCTAACGTTATGGCAAGTTCCTACCTACACAATTTTATTAGAACATTAGTAAAAAGATCATATCCCAATACACAATTTATTGTGTATGTATCTATGTTTTTTATAATTTTATCAAAGAAGATAGATAGCCATATAGCACATTCCTACCCCCTGGAAACTCTTTAAGTATTCTAGAAAATTGCTTCTAAGATTAGACTTCATTTTACTAATCTAAGTAATAGATTTTGAACTCACCAAGGAATCCACAAGTCAAACCTCACAGCAGGTGCAGCTGCAGGTGGTAGTGAGACTTTCCAAATAGCCTCAGAATCTGCCAGTATAGAAGATCTTATGTCATCTGGTAATTGTCTCTAATGGAGGGGAATTGCTTTGGCTCAAAAATTTCTCTTTTAAATATAGAAAGTTAGAAAGAATGCTATTAAATGAACATACATGCACACGAGGGCATGCGTGTGTGTGTGTGTTTCCAACAAATAGAGATGTTTTACTTTGTGATAAATTATTGAATGATCCAGCATTAATTATTACCATAAATTTAATGGCATAGATGTCACCTAACCTGAGAAATTGTGCACATTATAGTTTCTCCCAAAATATAAAGCATCATACTATCATTCACAAATAAAATGAACTCTCGCAGCAAAAAAAATGATGGAAAGTCCTTAAAGGTTAAAATAAGTGAAATAAAAGAGCGTTTTGAAGTATTACCTGAGAACCAGTTTTACCTGACCACATGTTTGACTTTAACCTGTAGTTTTTGGTATTTATGAAATAAGGTAATATAATAAAAGTCATGCATACCCCAAATTATTTAAAAAATATTATAGAAAAACAAAAGCAGAAAAAAACACACTCCTGATGATGTATTGTGAACTTTCCACCCATTTTTAAAAATTACACATTTGAATTATCATGGTCTATTACAATATGAATATTGCTGGATCTATTTTACATTTCTGCTCTTGAGCCACATATTATTAATGTAATGCTTTGAGGAAAAGATAGTAATAGGTTCCACATTGTCTGCTTTTCTCGTTCACTCTTCTGACAGCGTGAACTCCATATTAATATAGGTCTCCTACATCATGAGAAGAGGATATAATTGTTGTTATGTCATAGAATCCATTGAATAAATTATGTCTATTAAATGTTTCACCATGAAACTGTTTTTAGTAATTATAGAAAGACAAATCCTTAATGTGCTTATTAAATCTAATATGTTGAATTACATTATTAGGGTGTTGACAGTAATGATAATGACAAAGCAAAACAGTTAAGCATGAGTAAGACTTATGAGGAAAAATGGTCTAAACATATTTTTTCATTTGTTTATTTATTTATTTATTTATTTATAGCTAGGCGGTCACACCCAAAATCTGCCCCTGGCACCATGTAATCCCTTCAATGGCCAACATCCAGTGACTATAAAACCAAGCTTGGGAAGTGACATCTTATAGCCTAGTTCTCCCTCTCAGAGAACCTGGCAAACTACCGAGAGTTTCTTTTGTGCATGGGAGAGCCTGGCAAGCTCCCCGTGGTGTATTCATATGCCAAAACCAATAACAATGATGGGTCTCATTCCCCTGACCCTGAAAGAGCCTCCAGTGTGGCATTGTTGAGAAGGACTAGTAAAGACAGGCTATGAAATCTCAGGGTCAGGACAAATGGAAATGTTACTGAGACCGCTTAAGAAAATCGACGATCAATGTGATGATGATGATGATTGATCTATTAATATTTTAGAATAAAAATCAAAGTATCATTCAGCTTTACATACAAATAATATTATGATACTTCAGGTACCTAGTATAAGATTAGTAAATAAACTAAAATACAAAATTGAAAAAAAAGGTCATGAGATTTAGTGTAGAACTTAAAGTAAAATCAATTTTTATTGTGATTAAAGACATATAACATAAGAATGAAAAAGGTGATAAGAGATAGAAGATGGTCTGTAGAAATAAAAAAAATTAAAATTTAAAATTATATTCTGTATGAAGATAAACATTGGCAGCTGGAAATACATGAAAACTTCTGAATATTGTTGCAACCAAGGTGGTATTAATTCTCTCTAAATGTTCATCTTGTTTGTGCAGTGGTTTTATGGTACTAAATATACAAGGACAATTTTAAAGTATAGAATTAATAACATTAATATCTGTATTGAATATAATAATTTAAAATGAATCTCACTTATTTAACATAAAGCATGTTTGAAATGTTTTCATTTGCTACATTGAAAATACATAAATTTTAAAATAACTTCTATATAACCATTATTATCTTTTAATTAAATGAAATGAATACACAGCAAATTATTTACTTTGCTACAGAGCTCAGAGCAAGAAACAACATAATATTAACAATAGGCATCGAAGCTAATAATATTCTAACAATATTCTAAATTTGACACTATTTTACTTCAGTGTATGTTAAAATTAGGTTTATAATTAAATTAGAAAAAATAATTGTTGGTGGAGATGTGGTTGAGAGAAATTCTTATCTAGTGCTGGTAGTACTGTTGATTAATTCAGTCTCTTTGATAAATGGTTTGAGCACTTCTCAAACTATTACAAGTAGATCTCCGATATAATTCAGGAATTCGACGCTTGGATGTTTAATCCAAGAAGACAAAAATAATAATTTGAAAAGTCATATTCATATCTATATTCAGAAGCAAATATTTAACAATAGCTCAAGTTCAGGAAACAACTCAAATATCCAAGAGTGGCACTGTTCTCCCATTGTTCATCGATTTGCTCCAGCTGGCACCAGTAACATCTCCATTGTGAAACATCTTGTTACTGTTTTTGGCATACTAAATATGCCACGGGTAGCTTGCCAGGCTCTGCCCCGCGGGCGGGATACTCTCGATAGCTTGCTGGGCTCTCTGAGAGGGATGGAGGACTCAAACCCCGGTCGGCCACATGCAAGGCAAATGCCCTACCTGCTGTGCTATCACTCCAGCCCTAAATCAGCTGAAATCTGATAAAATTAGCAGGGAGAGGCTTGCCTAGAAGGAGAACTACACTCATGTAAGAATAAGTGATCTGGGAATAAGGAGTGGCAGTGTGAGGGGAAGGAATATGGATGGGGTTTTATATGTTTCTGAGCCGGGACAGATTTTAGCATCCACAGAGGTACACTGCCTTCCATCTCTCCCTGTAGCCAAGCGCTGTCTTTCCTCTTTCTAGAACAACTCACACCTGCGCCTTCACCATCATTGCTTTAGGGCCACAAGAAAAAAAAAAAATAAGGAAGGTGAAACAGTGAGAAGTGGGGTAAGAGGGATAGTTGTACAGCACGTAGGGCACTTACCTTGCACGAGGCCAACTTGGGTTTGATCCCTGGCACCAAGTATGGTCCCCCAAGCTCTACCAGGAGTGGTCCTTGACCTCAGAGTCAGGAATATGCCCCCAACCAATGGATGGGGCCCCAAAAGAGGGAGAAATAGGAAAAGAGTCTCATAAGTAAAGGAAGGAAGGGAGAAATTTTCAAAAGACGTCAGAGGGTATGCAATCAAGGCACGGTGCTGGCAGGGTGCCTTTCAGGATTCCCACCCCCCTCATTCCAGACTCACCCACCATCCAAAGGGACTGAGAGAAGAGCAGCTTAGCCAGAAGATAAGGACCACGCATAGCTTTGTCCTATGTCAGCCTCAGGTTGCAGCAAGGGACCTTCCAGGCCATCCTGTCCGTGACCCCTCCTGCCTTACAATGACACTGAGGCTCAAAGAAAAGAGAAGTGACTTGACCAAGGTCACAGAGGCCCTCCCGGGGAATTTCCACCTCACTAGGCTATTCCACAGCCTTCTGTGGGGGGAGTGGAGGGGAACCACTCGCCCTCTCCCGGGATGGATTTGGAGGACCCGAAAATTCCTAGGAAGTCGGGAGGATTGAAGGTCAGAGGTTAGCTAAGGGGCGGAGATCACGGTGGGGGTAGCCTGGGAAAGAGGCAGAGACTTGGGAAGGGTGACTTAAATCTGAGAAAATGGGAGGTCTGAGCAAAGGAGAAACGCAAATGACTGATGAGCCAAAAGATGGTATCATTAGACCAAGAGCGTCCCCGCCCACCTCCCCCGACGGGGCGGTGCCCAGAGAAACACCTCCGACCTATGAGTAACAAGTCTGCCTGGCAACTGGGTTGGACCCCCTTGGAGATCTCACCACCACCAGAACCAGACCAACAGTGCTAAGGGCATCACCAAAGACCGGAGTCCCGTCAAGACTTGCACTCCGCAGCACACACCTATTGGCCGTCCCACTGGATCATTACCATGGCAACGCAAAGGCAGCCCTGAATCCCCAGAGTCCATCCTCAGGGGTCCACCTGCCAGCCACTGCCTGTCCAGTCGCCAAAGCAGTTCCGAGCCTCCTGAGGCACCCCAGAAGGGGAGCACAAGACTCTAGGAGGGAGCAGGCCGGGCACAAAGGGGCCGGGGATGCCGGGCATGGTGCGCCCCTCCCTTGCCCAGGTGCAGGGAAGCCGGGGGCCCAACTAGTTTCGAGAGCTGGCAGGATTGCCCAATTCTCAGGCTGCGGCCACCCTCCCGGAAGCTCTTTCTCCCCAACTCTCCCTCCGCCTCAGTTTCAGGAGGACCGACACCCTGGCACCCTGCACGCCCTCTCCTCCAAGTAAGTAAGCGGAGGAAAGGGAAGGGGCAAGTAAATAAGCGGAGGAAAGGAAAGGGGGGGAGAAAAGCAGAAAAGTGAGGCGAGGCACAAAGGCTGGCACTCCAGTCCTCCGGACCGGCTCGGACCCTCTCGCTTCCTACCAAACCCCTTCCCCAGCGCCCTCCTCCTGACTCCCAGGCAGTTCCCGGCCCAACAGTAGATAAGATTATAAAGAAACCGTGGTATGTATACTCCATGAAATACTTCTCAGCTGTGAGAAAGAGTACAGTTTCGTAGTGTGCTGAAACTTGGCTGAATTGAAGGGGTCATACCAAGTTAAATGAGTAAGAGCTAACGGCAAATTCCAGAAAAGTCCCTTTCATATGCAGAGAATAATGAATTCAAGATAGGGTTTCGGTAATCCCTAATGAAAACAAATCTCCTTATGATCAATGGAACTGGGTACTGATCTACGCTGGGGAGATAGTGCAGTAGATTTGGAGATTGTTTTGCATGTAGCCAACTCAAGTTTGATTCCCGGTATGGGTATGATTCACTACATCCTGACATAAGTGCTACTGACACAGAGCCAGGAGTAAACCCCCAGCATTTCAGGGTGTGGCTCAAAAATAGCAACAATAAAAAAGTTAAAAAGAACTGGGAACTGAAGATGCTAAGGGGATGGTGTGGGGTTTAAGGAATCCTATGGGACAATGATGGACATGATTTAATTCACTTTTGAGGGATTTGTGTAATAGCGCTGAAAGTATGCACTATAGCACTGAAGTTCCATTGTTCATTGATTTGCTCAAGCGGGCACCAGTAATGTCTCCATTGTGAGATTCGTTGTTACTGTTTTTGGCATATCTAATATGCCAAGGATAGCTTGCCAGAATCTGCTGGCTGAAAGTATAAAACACTTATTTCAATACTATTATTAACCATGATTCCTCACCTTATTCATGATACAGGTGAAAATTTATCCCTAACTTTGATATACATCAGAGCAGAAAAAAAGAAAAACAACAGTGTGCAAATTAAACTACTTTTATGCTGACAATAGGGTAAAAATTTCTTCTATTCTCCTAAAGATCAAGTACACTTTTATAAAGATTCCAGAAATATAGTGCATTCTGTGTAAGAATAATTTAATTCATGACGTGTTTCACAAGAAAGATCCAGTCGGTACTGGAAAATGTTGGGGAACTTGAAGTCTAGATAGGAGATTTACCTCTGAACATTCCTTCATGAAAAATAAAGGTTATTTATCATAATTATTTATTTTATTTGGCTTTTTGGGTCACACCCGGCGATACACAGCGGTCACTCCTGGCTCTGCACCCAGGAATTACCCTTGGCGGTGCTCAGGGGACCATATGGGATGCTGGGAATTAAACTCGGGTCAGCCACGTGCAAGGCAAACGCCCTACCCGCTGTGCTATCACTTGAGCCCCAAAGGTTGTTTATTATAAAAATAAACTCTTACTATTCCTTATAATCTTCTTAAAGTAAAACTCAAACCAAATTAAAACAAACCCAAAACGTATATTAAGAGAGTTAAGAAGAAGTACCAAGTTAAGGAACACTTGAATAGTGGGGTCTATATTGTGGTAAAGAAAAGAACCTATAAATTGCATAAACCTTATCTTTACTTTATATCACTTGTATCACCTGTCATCCCGTTATTCATCAATTTGCTGGAGCAGGCACCACTAACGTCTCCATTCGTCCCTGTTGCATGGTAGTGTAGACCAATGGCGTCTGCTCGCTCCAGGAACCTCAAACCATTTATTCAGAGTCTGGGTGAAGAAGTCTGATCATCTTGTAGGTGGGTGGCCACATGGTCTTTTGACATCCCATAGAATCCAGTTGGTAATAGCTCTAGCCCAGCGTTCATCTCTGAATCACATTACGTGTCTGGCCCATCTGATTTTAGACGCCTTGGCCAAGGAGACAGCATCCCTGATTCTTAATTATCGATGGAGGTCGGAACACTGGATTCCTTCTCTCACTTGAGTGGAACATGATACTCCAAGCATAGTTCTTTTGATTCCTCTTTGGATACCCAAATAGTGTTCTCATCCTCTTTTCATAGGGCCCAGGTCTATGAGGCATACGCTAGTGGAGGAAGAACGATGGAGTCAAAAAGATGTGCCCGGAGCCAGAGGTTCTTCATCCTCTTAATAACTTCTTCAACTATCATGAAGGCATTCCATGCTGCTCTCTTCCTCCTGTGCAGTTCTGGCGCCAAGTTGTTCCTCATGTTGAGTTCTCGACCCAGGTACACATAGCTGCTTCATTCGGAGATGTTTGTTCCATTGAGAGCAAATGGAATGTCAGGGACTAGTTCGTTTTTCATGAACACTGTCTTGGTGAGAGTCAGCTACATTTGTGGTCGAAGTCAGCCAGCATTTGTGCTGCTTGGCTAGTGATTGTGTTATTAGAATGATGTCATCATCAAAGCAGTGGTGGTGTAGTTGCCGACCATCTATATTGACTCACATTCCTTCCCATTCTAGTCACATGACATTCTCGAGGGTGGCACTGAATAGTTTTGGTGAAATGGTGTCACACTGCCGAACCCCTCTCTGTATGTCGATGAACACTTCTTTGTAGAATGGTGAGATCCTGGTGGTGAATCCAAATACAGCTCCAGGAGGATCTTGATGTACTGAGTTTGAATGCCCTGTTTGGCTAGAGCTTCGATGACCTCTTCAGTTTCAACATAATCAAAGGCCTTCTTTAAATCAATGAACGTTAGACAGAGCCTTGAACTCTTGCAAGACCTCAATGAGCTTGGGCACCATGTGGATATGGTCGATTATGCTGAATGCTTTTCGGAACCCGGCTTGCTCGCATGGTTGTTCTTTGTCTATTGTTCTGTCAATCCTATTCAGGATGACTCGAGTCAATAACTTGTAGATGATGGATAACAGACAGATTGGGTGATAGATGTCAATGTTGTGGATGTCTCTCTTCTTGTACAACAGGATGGTCATGCTGGTTTTCCATTGGGACAGAACTTTGCATTCAGACAGGTAGCATGTGAAGAGTCTAGCCAGTGTATTGATGAGTACTGGTGGCAGATTATTCAGGTGTTTGGGTTTGATCTTGTCTGGACTGGAGCTGTATGCTTCTTTACCAACAAAATGGCTTGTTGGATTTCGGGAGAACCCTGCAAACAACATATCCATCCTTCGGAATTTGGTATGTGGGCAAGTGGACATGGTTATCAAAGAGATACGAGTAGAAGTCATGGATAACCTTTTCCATTTCCCTTCTGAAGATGTGATAGATCCATCAGGACGACAGAGAGCAGTCTTCTTGGTCTTATAGTTGGTGAAGGACAGGCAGGTGTTGTGAATACTTTTTCCGGCTTCTGCAGCATCAGACAACACTGCTGCTCTCCTCTCTTTGAGGTCTTTATTGCTCTTCACACAGCTTTGTGAGCTCAGATGTTAGCTTGTGATTGCCTGAGACTCACAATAGACCGTGTTGGCGAAGGACCTCAAGAGTTTCCGAACACAGGTGACTTTTTGTGGCTTTATCTCTCTTTGCATTCCTTGAACAATCATGTTGGTGCTGAATCAGCCGATCGTATTCCTCTTCAATGTTGTCAACAGTAGCATCTTCCCATATTGCTGCAGCAGTGTTAAAGAGCTTCCTAGTTAGTGTTCATTATGGGATTTCTCTACTTAAACATTGCAGCCCTTCCACCCCACTCCATGAAGTAGAATTTTGCATGAAGGAGACAGTGGTTTGATTCCATTTGGAATTTTGGGACAACAGCAACATCGGTTAGGCAAAACCATAGACTGAATATGATGTGATCAATTTCATTGTGGAATTGACCACTGGGAGACTACCATGTCCAACGTTCAGATTTGGCCTTCTGAAAATGTGAGTTACCAACGATGGTCTTCACTGTCATGATGAACTCAGTCTCTCACCCTGTTCGTTCCATTCTAGGCCGTGGGTCCCAATGTGGAGTTCTTTTGGTGACCTTCTAGATCCTATCTTGGCATTAAAATCACCGACAATGATCTTGTAGGAGGTGTGGCCTTCTCAATAGAACTTCTCCAACTATACGTAGAATCCTCAATTTCTTCCTCATCGTAGTTGGATGTTGGTGCATAGATGACGAAGATAGAAACCAGCAGTGAGCCACATCTATTCAAATGTAAGCGTCTGATTCAAGTTGTTAGGCATGCAAATGAATCAATGTTCATGGCCAAGTTCATTTTGACAAGAACACCGACACCACCCTCTATTGTCACGTGCTTTGAGGAACAGTTCTTCTCCAGTGCCGAAAACAGCGTGATGTGTTCAATACCTTCTCATCTTGGTCAATCCAATGATGTTGTACTTGATTTTCCATGCTTGCATCATCAGGTCCTCAATGGATGCTTCTGAGGCCAGGATATATGTGTTAAAAGTACAAACAGTCATTTAAGTCCTTCTTTGTTTTGGCAGCCTAGTTTGGCCCTGAGATTTTATTAACCTCTCCTTGTTAGATCTTCTTAACACTGCCATGTTGGGGGCTCTTCCAGGGTAAGGGGAATGAGGACTTCTTTGTTACTGTTTTTGGCAGATTGAATATTCCATGGGTAGCTTTCCAGGCTCTGCCATACGGGCAGGATACTCTCCATAGCTTGCCAGGCTCTACGAGAGGGATGGATGCTTTTATGGCGGCCTCTAAGCACCATTATAAGTGTTCCAATGGTTCACACCATATTTGAACCCCATCATATATGGTGCAGTTATGATGGAAAATGGGTAGGAAGTGTTTGTCACACAGCCACAAAAAATATATGTTACTTTATATAATTCATGAAAATTATTATGAGGATCTTAGTAGTAGTAGATAAAATTAGTTTTGTGTTTTTATCTTTGTAATATGATAAAATATGAGACCTCCAAGCTTACTCAGATCAGGACTGGGCCTCTTCCACCCAGATTCCCCATTTTCCAGTAGTTAGGCAGTCACACCCAGGGACTGCCCCCAGTGCCATGTAATCCCACCAAAGGCCAACATCCAGAGACTATAAAACCAAGCTCCCAGAAGAGAGCAACACAGAGAGTCTCTACCCCCACGCCTTGCTGCCTCCTCCAGGGCCGCTTGGAGGGGTTGGGTTTCAGTTTCCCTCCCCTCCCTGCCCCAAGCAGAGCTCCCATGGCCAAAGACCTTCAGAGCCTAGCCACACCTATGCTCAAGGCCCCTCTCCACACGTTCAGATGAGCCTCACACATGAAGAAACTGGCAGGCGAACCCAGGTGTGTGGGACCCGGGGCTGAGACTTTCAAGCCTGCTCAGATCAGGACTGGGCCTCTTCTGCCCAGATTCCCCATTTTCCAGTAGCTAAGTGGTCACTCACACTCAGGGACTGCCCCCAGTGCTGTGTGATCCCACCAATGGCCAACTTCCAGAGACTATAAAACCAAGCTCTGGGAAGTGACATCTTTTAGCCTAGTTCTCCCTCTGGGAGAACCTGGCAAGTCACCGAGAGTTCCCTGCCCACATGGGAGAGACTCGCAAACTCCCCATGGCATATTCATATGCCAAAACCAGTAACAGTGCAGGGTCTCATTCCCCTGACTCTGAAAGAGCCTCCAATGCAGCACCATTAGAAAGTACAAGTAAAGAGAGGCTTCTAAAATCTCAGGGCCAGTGCGAATGGAGACGTTACTGAGACTGCTCGAGAATTTCGACAATCAACGGGATGATGATTCTTATTACTATGATCATGATGATGATCATAGTAATAAGAATCATGATCATAGTAATAAGAACCATTATAGTACAGGTGTCTTTGAAACACATATTTTTATATTTCTCATTTCACATTAGCTCTCTAACAGACCACTTAATATAATAATTTTTTAAAAATTGTTCATATTATGTTGTTCATCTCTTCCATTCCATGACTGCTTTTGTTCACCAATCTAACTTTCTAAAACCATGTATCATTTCCATATTTAAAACTTGGACCATGTTTCCTACAGTTCTGGTTATCATATGGGACTGGTAAGTAACTACTATCCTGTAGGATAACATTGTTTTGTCCTTCTGCCCTTGCCATAGGGAGCTTAGGTTTAAGTGCTCTGGAGACACTCCTGTTCCTCTGTTCATCTGTAAACTCTTCCCATGGCTGAAGAGTTTTCCATGTGCTTTCCTTCCAAACCAGTTAATCACCTTTTCCCTAATCAAATTCTCTTAACTTGTAAGACCAGATCCTTCTAAGGACTCTGAACTTGTATTGTGAGTTAGTTTACCTTAAAGCAATGTCCTTTCTGCATGGACAAAGGAGGACACAGGTAATATTATGCTTTGTATATTGGGAGTTGATTGACTCCAGTAATATTTACTCCTGGGCATCTGCTTTCTTGACTCATTTGCCCTAAGTTCCTAGCACCCCAAAAGCAGCGTCACAACGAGGGACTGAAAGGACGCAGAGCAAGCTGTGAGCTATCCTGGCATCGAGATGGGCCAGGCCAATACGCAACTATAAGTTGAGGGCATGATCACGGACAAATGCTGTCATGATCCAAAGGTAATAATGAGATTAGGATCCTGTTGGGTTTGGGAAGATTAACCTGGCCTGAGGACTGTGGTCTGGAATGTATAGTGACATGTCCTCAGAAAGAACCAAACTTTAAATTTATGTCTCTTACTGTGCTCATACAGATTGACATGGCTAGAAATATTAGAAGTAGATTTACTACAACTATTTAAGTGGATTACTAGTTGAGGAAAGAAGAGAGTGACACACCCTTGTTTGGATCCCACCCTTGAGCAGATTTCCTAGTAAACTGTATGTAGTAATCTCCTTAGATGAGATTATGTTAATCTCCTCGAGGAGTGGTCTTACCTCTCTTTGTTACTATGTTAATATTTCCGACCCACCTTTGTGTTACCACTCTATGTGATTGCTATATAAACTAAGACTGTAGGAGAAGTAGGAGAGAACACACAGAAGCAGGGGAAGACAAAGAAGCAGAGCACAAGGTGAAAGTAGTGAGAACGAGCGGGGCTTGGGAGAGAAGCAGAAGGGGAATGGAGATTGGAATAAACTGCAGTTGATACCGACCAGCCTGCCACTCGTTCCTTCCTTCACCTGCCCATCACCATCAACCTCCTGGGGGTGGGGGAAGCAGCGTGAGACTACCGAATGTGGGCAACAGGAGAGATAGAGCCCCGCTGCCCTCTTTTGTGAACACACACTACCCATTAACTTAATTTCTTCTATCAGTTTTTAAATTTGAATTAAGTAGAAAAATATGGCATAAGCTAACTTTTTGACACGATTAGACCCTGAGATAATATCCTTCAAGTGTCTGTACTTCAGCGTGCATTTCATTGAAACCGCTTCCTGTTCACAGACCAATTTGCCTAGATCTCACCTTGCTATTCTAGACATAACAATAGAAAAAGTAAAGCAATTGACAGAGCTAAATTATTACAATTGTACTTGGTTTCTGCATGAAGGGTAGTATTGTACACACTTGAGAAGTCAGTATTAAAAAATGTTTGCTCATTGAGTTTCTATGCTGTGGAGATTAGATGTACACTTAGTTCAGTAGATTTTGTCCACATAAAGCACTTTTGTTGAAAATTTCTTTTTCTTCTGTTTGATATTATTAACCAGAAAACCTGCTTTTGTCAAAATTTTGAAGTGTGACTTTTTTTTCTTCTCTCAGTTCCTATTATATCCCCTGGCTTTTATTCCCCTAACAACCTTTGTCTTTTCCAAATGAACCTATTTTCTCTTTTTGATCATGACAAATATTAGCTCCAATTTTGATATGATATGCACTTGTATACATTAGATAAATTAATACATATAAGTAAATTCTAAGTATTGATAAAATCACTATGCAATTTGCATAGCTCCTTCATAATATACATACTTACTTAACATCTCCAAGGTCATATTTTTTTTTCAATATCCGAACTGCAAACCATAAGGCCAAAAAGGGAGAGACACAGAGAGAGGAGAGAGAGAGAGAGAGAGAGAGAGAGAGAGAGAGAGAGAGAGAGAGAGAGAGAGAGAGAGAGAGAGAGAGAGTGGAGGAAGAAAAGAGGCTTCCATAGAGCCATGCAGTGATGTAGTGGTGGGAAGAGGAAAGGGAAACTGAGGATATTGGCGGCGGGAAATGTGCACTGTTGAATGTAGAGATGTTGGAATATTGTATGACTAAACTCCAATCATGAACAACTTTGTAACTGTGTATCTCACTGTGATTCAATTTTTAAAAATCCAATTTAAAAAAATTGGGTTTTAAAATATGACCTTGGAGGGGCTGGAGTGATAGCATAGCAGGTAGGGCGTTATTTGAAGAAAACTATAAAGAAAACCTCTTCATATCTAATAACTGTTCTTTTTAAAGGATTTGATGTTTTTCAATAGAAAATAAGCATTTGAGAATTTTATATGTAGTTAGGTAAAATACCAATGAGTTTATAGTGATTTATTTTGTATCTATTTGTATTTAGAATGTGAAGAGTGGCGTATATTGAACTCAATGCAAAAAGGGATAGACAGATTGACCAATAGTGTCTAGGAAAGTAATAAATAATTGCTAGTCTCTTGCATTTATAATATATAAAATCTGAATGAAAAGACACTGCCCTGCAACTTACCAGTATAATCTTTTTTAGAATGAATTCAAAACCATCTATTGTTACAAGTAAAAATGTTAAGCCTAGTACACACTATTTTACATCCTACAAACCATGAATTTATCCTGCCATATATACTGTCATTTAGAAATTCTTACTGTTTCACTTGAACAGTATTTAAAGAAAATTTTTGCATTATGCTGTTTTCATCTTCCTTTATTTCTATCTGTCCTAAGAAATGTTTTATTTCAACAAATAAACACACGTACTTTTATCAAATTAATTGCTATTCAACAGTAGCTATTTTGCTTCTGCTTTGCTAAACATTACTTAGTATGATATGAAACCAACTTTGTGTATATTTAGAGAGAATTATTCAACAGGTAGTATATGTAATTTATGTGCTAAGGGGCTGGAGCAATAGCACAGCGGGTAGGGCGTTTGCCTTGCACGCGGCCGACCCGGGTTCGATTCCCAGCATCCCATATGGTCCCCCGAGCACTGCCAGGAGTAATTCCTGAGTGCATGAGCCAGGAGTGACCCCTGTGCATTGCTGGGTGTGACCCAAAAAAATGCAAAAAAAATTTTTTAAAAAATTTATGTGCTAAGTTCATAACTTAATTTCATCCCACAGAATATATTGTGTGGACTAGAAAATAATATATACTTTTATTCATTAATTTTCAAATTCATATAAAAGTCTTATAAAACTTCTTCTTATTATTAAAAGACTATTTTTAAGTGATTATAAAATTGCTCATATTTGAGAAGAGTCCCCTAGCTGAATTTAAAATTAAAACAGAACAACACTGGAAGTTCATTTATTTCTTATGTAATTATCCAATATATTTAATTTTCTCTGGATATTATAAAAGTTTGTCTGAGAAGACCTAAGACAAAAAGTTGATCAACATTTTTTGAATTGTTGGGAAAATTTTTTTTTAAATACATTTTTTTAATTTATTTCTTCGTTAGTCACTGTGAAATTACATGTTATTCATGATTGTTTTTTTTTTTCTTTTTGGGTCACACCTGGCGATGCACAGGGGTTACTCCTGGCTTTGCACTCAGGTATTACCCCTGGCCGTGCTCAAGGGACCATATGGGATGCTGGGATTTGAACCCGGGTCGGCCGCGTGCAAGGCAAACACCCTACCTGCTGTGCTATTGCTCCAGCCCTGTTGGGAAAAATTGTGCCTACTAGTTTTCGATGAGAGTAGAAGAAATGAAGACTTTCAAATTTCTATCCATGTCACAGCCAACATCATGTTGACTCACCCACTCACCTTGTTTTACAGTTTCACAACTAAATCTCTGAGGAGATGCAAGCCAGGCAGCTAAAAATTCATGAGCACACCAGTCCCCTTGGCTGAAAATTCTGGGGCACCTTTGGCTGGCCAGCAGGCCAAGTACCTGCTCTTCAGAAGCCCAGACAGTGCTCCCACATCCCACTGTTGTAGTCATGCCAACAGCTCAACTCCACTGCTTCACTAAAGGCCCAGATAGATCCTGAAGTCTCTGAACCATTTAGCAATGGAATAGGCTGAAACACTAAACTTTCAGTAGGAGTACACCAACTTAGGAAAGTAACATAAAAATCAACTAAACTCAAGAAACGAAAACAATAGCACAGGAAGCTCATCTAGTAAGAAACATCTGAGCAAATTCTTAGACAAGAACTTAATATCAATATCTCTTGATAGGATATGAAAATTTTCACATTAAAATTTGATTTTTATACTTATTGATTTTAATATGAAAGTTTTGTTATGTAATCAACTTGGGCTCTACAATTGTATTAACAGGTGTGGGTCTTGTATATATTAAAATAAAACAAAAGCCCAAATTATGAAAAAAAAATTTAAATTCCAGTCATGCTAAACACAGTGTTTTGTAAGTTAAGTGTTTTACATCCAGTTGTTGAAAATGAGATTTATTGATGATGTTATTAATTAATTTGTATTTTTCTTGATTTATAACTTTTAATGTATACCCATTACATATTGTCTGAGGCCCCAAAACCTATGGATTTTAAAATTTAGTGTATACAAAGTTTGTAGCAGTATCATTTACTGAGGAAATTATTTTAAAAAACCAATAAAAGATACATAAATGTTTTTTTCTTTCAAAAATATAATAATCACATCAAAAATATGTTATGATTTTGTTTAAATCAAATATTCTAATTATTAATGTCAAAGTTTTAATCTTAAGGGGGAGCAATTTTCTATATCCACTACTCTAAACTGGAAGAAGATGAGCATTACAAGATTTTAATACTCTGCAGTACTGTTTCTCAAAATTGCTGACTGTAAATATGTGTCTTCTAGCTTGTATTAGGCAATTATCCATGAAAGTCAAATATCCTCAAGTAACTGGATAAAATTGCCTTTTGATTAAGCATTATCTATAAAGTCACAAGGGCAATAGCCTATATCATTTTTAAATTATAATTACATTTTGTACCTTGATTCTTTCACCAAATTACAATCAAATGACTCTCTTGAATTTAAATTATTTGTATTGTAAACATTGCTTTTAGGGCAAGATTAATATTTGTCTGCTTTTCCTGACATAAATGATCATAAAATATCCTAATATCCTACTGAATGCTGCTATGTATTACCTTGTAAAATTTTCCCAGGTTATAGAAATAGAGAAACTAGAAACCTGGTACTTAAAGTCATAAATTGTTATAAGTTCAAATTTACCAAAATTCTTCATTCATCTTCTTTTGCTTCTGTGCCTTCCCCTTTCTTCTCATCTTCATGTCCATTAAACTGCATTTTGACTATATTTTAAACAACACTGCTGGGAAACAAATCACAAAATACATTTCTTCAAAAATAATAAGCCACGACCCAGGTAAAGAATTGGACATGCATAAACTTCACTCTCAATAATTATCTAGAACAAAGTTAGTTGTTTGGTGTACCAGTAATGAATGTTTATGTTTAATAGCTTTAGATACACATTTGAGGATCTCCCCCACTAATAAAACTGTTCCAAAAATGAGCCACCCAATTTATCAAATAAAATATAAGACATCTTGTTAGATTTGAATATTTATAGTAAAAAATCAGTTGTTTTTTAGTGAAAACTCAAGTTAAACTGATCACCCTGTGTTTTATCTGTAAGCACAAGATAAACTAAACTTTCTCTAATAAGAAGACTGAAGCAATCATGATTATAAATTTAAAGGGGAAATCATAATAATTATAATATTTCCTTTTATTATCAACTAATAGTAAAACACTTAACAGCTTTTAACACATCAGAACCCAGAACCCAAAGATATCTTACATGCTGGAGAAGACATGTGGAAATTTTAAGGACCCACACAAATAGTTCCACACTGTGGGTTACATGTCATATTTTATATTCAAATCACGTCCTCCTACAAGAGATGTCAGAAAACAGGTAATAGTGCACTTCAGGCTTGAAAATTTCCAACAATGTTCATGAACTCATTATAAGTGTGATAATAAAACTCTCATTATATGTCTGCTAATTCGTAATTCATTTTACGTATTTTAGATAAATACTTCATTGAATTGGGTGCACAGATTCCTGATTTTGCATTCATACATGATCTTTACTATTTGGTTGACACAGCCGGAGTAGTGACTAAGTATGCAGGCCTGATCTCTTTTTTTCTGGATACTTTAAATACATTCCAATTCTTTTCTGCATTCAGGTCATTTTCAGTGATTACAAATTTCTAGTATGTTTTGCCAGACTGAAAACTTTTTTGCCTCTGTATAACCTGTCTTCTAATTTTTCCCCCTACAACCGCGAAGTTTTATCTTGAGACAGACACAATTTATTCTTCCATACTTATTCAAGAAGACTTTCCATATCCTTGCCAAAAAAAGAAAGTCTTTGCCAAATGGGATTCCTGTGTGGAGTTCTTTCAAAATCATGTGTTTCAACCAGAGGTGCAGCCAAAGAACTATCTGGGCAGCCGCAATAGCTGTCAAACTTTTCAAAGTCTCTGGCAGGCAGCCGAAAGCAGAGAGGACTGCCAAAACCTCTACTTCCATTTTAACCAGAGTACAGGTCTTCAAGGACATTCTCTCAGCCTCATAACCACTTAGAACTGGCTCCTGCAGCTCTGTCAGTTTACTGACTGAATTCAAGTTCCTGCTGCTTTGAAAGTTTGCTAAAGGGAAACATCTGCTTCACTATAGGTTGGTTCTATTTCCATTAAGACAGGGAACATTTTCTCGTCTGTGAAAGTTAGCACTTTTAGAATCCATATTTTTCACAGTTTCCCTTATTTTAATCTTTTCAAAATATGTTTATCTTTTATGGAGTTTCTTGAAAGCTCTGAACACTGACCTGTGACTCAGATCACTGGTGTGATGTAAATTGTGTGATGTGATGTAAATTTAGAATGGAACCCTCATTGTTTAGTTTTTTTCTTTAGCCTAACTCAGGTTAGCCTTACACCAGAGAAATTATGCTAAATGAAGATCTTGATTAAACCATACATACATTTACCACTATCTACTTTGAATATCTACTCTCTTTATAATTTACTTTGGAGTGATTAAACATTGGGATAACTACCTAATTCTTTACTCTCTCATCTAAAATATGAGACCTCTGAGATCAGTAAATAACGTTAACTATGCATTCTAATTCTAAAATAAAATCCATGTGCTATCTGGGTACCTGGGATTTTCTTTTGCCACAATATTACAAGGATATTTTCTCTAAAGCTTGTTTACAATATGTAAAGCATTAAATCAGTAAGTAGCAATAAAGACATATTCATAGAAGATAATTAGAATTGAAAGGCTAGACGTTAGAAACTACCTGATTTTGGCTGGTATATATTTATTAGTTTTACTTCTTCTCTTTTCTTCTTCTTATTTTTTTTTAAATTCTTGAGCCACATTTAGCAATGTTTAGTGCATACTCCTGGTTAAGCTTAAGGATCTCTCTGGGTAGTGCTCAGGGGAAATCAGTGGTATCTGATATTGAATCCAGGTC
Source organism: Sorex araneus (assembly GCF_027595985.1). NCBI lineage: Eukaryota > Metazoa > Chordata > Mammalia > Eulipotyphla > Soricidae > Sorex > Sorex araneus. The sequence goes on from NC_073306.1 coordinate 68,278,311, forward strand.
AGCTGTGTGTAAGGCAAACACCCTACCCATTGTACTATCAACTCAGATCCTGTCAAATTTTACTTTTAGTTCATAAACTCCTTATAAATGCGATGTGTTTAAATATGTCTATCTCCCCTGTTTAATCAGCAGTCTACAAAATCTGCTAATTTACTGTCACTTCACTAATTTAGAAAGTATTAATAACATATCTTCCAAGACTATATCCATATTGATACTTTCCCAGACTTTACATGTATATGCATATATAATTATTTTCTCTCCCAGAGTTCACATATATGTGCATGTAAATAATATGTATTGTATACACACAAATATATGTACATATATATTTATACATATAGATGTAATCATTTCTATGTTGGACACTTTCACTAAATTCTTCCACAGCGACGTAAGGTAATTATCTTAAAATAAATGTAAAACCTCAATCATCATTTACTTTCCCAATTTTTATAGTCTCTTTACTGTTACTGGAAATATTAGTGCCATTCTTACAGAAAACATGCTAGAAACACATATGCCATTCTTGACATCTCTTTTCCCCTAGCATCTAAATAATCACCAAATCATACCAATTCTATCTTTTCAATCTCACATCAATCTGTATTTTTATTTCGACATTTCACTCCTGTGATTTATTTTTTGACAATTTCACTACCAATTCTTTTCCTAACCCTTCAGCCTCAATACCTGTCTCTGTCTAATACAGAATCTAATCAGAAGCTAGAATGTTGGCCAGAATGTTACAACATAATAGTATAATGATACGCCTATGTGTCAAATTTTTAAGTTCAGTGTTTTTAATTTAACTAAATCTTAGGATCTGATTGTTGATTATCTATCATGGACTAATCTCTTGAAATAATTTGTTCCAGATATATTGAACTACTTACTGCATTTAGATTGTCTTTTAGTGGGTTTTTCATATTTTATGACCTAGAACACTCTCATTCACATATATCACTGTATCACTGTCATCCCGTTGTTCATCAATTTGCTTTTGTGGGCACCAGTAATGTTTCCATTTGTCCCTGTCATGTGCTAGTGTAGCCCGATGGTGTACTGGTGGCTCTTTCAGGGTAAGGGGAATGAGGACCTCTTTGTTACTGTTTTTGGCATATCAAGTATGCCACAGGTGCTTTCAGGCTTTGCCGTGCAGTCAGGATACTCTCAGTAGATTGCCGCTCTCTGAGAGGGATGGAGGCTTTTGGGGTGGCCTCTAATCACCTTTACAGGTGTCCCCAGTCTACTGAATGTAAGCTTTTGGGCGATTGGCATGTTGTAACGATCTGCACACTGACAAACACGCACCTGCCTGCATCTCTGGGCAGCACCTGGGACATCTGCAGCCTCAGGTTGATCTCCTTAAGTTTGATGGAGTGAGCCCGAGGTTGTTGAGCAGCTGGTAGAGCAGGACCCTACTGTGGAAGATCTGTGCCAGGTCCAACACCTGTGCTGAGACCCAGGTCACCCGGTGGTTGGCTGATAGCACCCCACAGTGGATGAGCCACTGTGCATACTGCCACCATGGCTCTATGTCCGATGACTCTCTGACTCGGCCCGGCTGGGTCAGACAGTGATGCTGTGGCTGCCACCATAGTTTCTTCGTGCCCCGCCGATGCCATTTTGTCCAAATCTTGCAAAAGAGTCAGCGATGTCCATCAGAAATGATGCATAGAGTTCCAGCAGGGATCACACATAGAGTTCCATGCCTGGCGTGCTGAAACTGCATTGTCTAAAGTGAGATGGTGAGCCGGGTTTGGGAGAGCGTGAGGGGTTCGGGCACTGTTGGCACCATCTTGCCTCCATCCTGAAAAGGGAGCCTTAGAGTGAATGAAATTTTGGTCTCCAGTAATGAAACTGTCAGCATTGTGGAATACTTTTGCATAGCAATAATCTTTCTTTCTTCCTTTCTTCCTCTTTTTCTTTCTTTCTTTCTTTCTTTCTTTCTTTCTTTCTTTCTTTCTTTCTTTCTTTCTTTCTTTCTTTCTTTCTTTCTTTCTTTCTTTCTTTCTTTCATTCTTCCTTCCTTCCTTCCTTCCTTCCTTCCTTCCTTCCTTCCTTCCTTCCTTCCTTCCTTCCTTCCTTCCTTCCTTTCTTTCTTTCTTTCTTTCTTTCTTTCTTTCTTTCTTTCTTTCTTTCTTTCTTTCTTTCTTTCTTTCTTTCTTTCTTTCCTCTTCCTCCTTCCTTCCTTCCTTCCTTCCTTCCTTCCTTCCCTTCCTTCCTTCCTTCCTTCCTTCCTTCCTTCCTTCCTTCCTTCCTTCCTTCCTCCCTCCCTTTCTTTTCTTGTCTTCTGGCTCTGCTCTCAGGGATCACTCCTGGTGTGCTCCCAGGACCCCAGCAGCGGGCGTGAGTGGCAGAGGGGTGCTGCTGCCATCTGCTGCTCAGGAAGGGGGCCAGTGCTCTGCAGACCCACACCGGGAGCGCGGTCCACGCCGAGAGACCAAGTTCCTTGGTCGCCCCTACAGGACCCTGAGGTGCTGTGAAGGGCACCAGAGCACGGGGATTTAAAGGATTGTTTCAAACTCATACTCATACTTTACCATCCTATTTTGTGCCTTAAGTATAAAGGTTTTTGCAGCTACATGTAGAATTTTCTAACATTCCAGCTTTTGTAGAATATTTCATAGGAAACAGTGATCAATGATAGAGTTATCTTTAAGTGCCTATTCCTTGGGCTCTCTCTTTTCATATGTTAGCTATTCTCTAGTCTTAACTTGAACAAAAGTCATGGCTCCTATGCTGTAATTCACTCAATAAAGCTCTTCTTTCTGTAAGTTTTTGAAGCCTTCTCTCCTCCTTCTCTACTCCTTTTGGCATATTAGATATGTCAAAAACAGTAACAATAAGTCTCTCAATGAGAGACATTACTGGTGCCTGCTCGAACAAATCAATGAGCAACGGGATGACAGTGACAGTGACACTTCTCCTCCTTCAACATGAGCACATTGGCCCACATTTCCCTTTATGGTGATGTTACACAGTAAGCACCATCAGGGGCAGCACTAACCCCTGATAAAAATATCTCCCTCAAATTATTGTATTGCATTGTTCTGTTTTATGAAAGCACCAGATTGATGCTGGGATCTTATCTTGCAAATTAGTGTGGATTTGAGAAAAAAGTATTAGAGATGAGATGCAAATAATGGAACTATTATTAATACAAAAAGCACAAATAGATTTAGTAACACAGAGCTAAAAGAATTTTTAAGACAAAAAAAAGATAAAAAGGAATAGATGACTCTGACTTAAACTGGTCATTCAACTTCTAAAAATTTTAACAGAGAGTGATTGGCAAAATGCAATCTGAGCTGCAACACAGACTGAGAAGTGAGGGCAAAGAAAACCAGACAAGTCACCAAGACAAACTCCTTTCACAGTATTTCTTCCCCAGCTCATACAAGGACTTTTTGTTACTTCCCTGATTAAATTGCATTGACTCCAGCTGCCCTCAGACTGCAAATTCTGCAAGTGATAAAGCCAACATGAATATTCAATAGTCTTGGGCATAATTGTGTAAGCCAGGACACATACGCACATGTTGGAAACACTTTGGGTAGCTGCTTGTTGAAAAATACATATGGAACACATATGTGTACATGTACAAACATACACCTGGCAACATGCATTTTGATGAAGTGGAAAATCCAATAAAATGGTCAATCTTTTAAGAAGCATTTATTAAAGAATTCTTAACCTTCTGATACAACTCACCACTCTGTTTTGTTTTGCCTTTTAGTATTGTATGGAAAAGTCTATTTAGTGATGCCAAAACCCTGTCTTTTCATGTAAAGTTTTTCCTGTTCTTTACATTAACAAAATGGTCATCAAAAATGAAAGGAATATCCCTTAAGCAGATAGTTTTTGGAAAAGTAGACTGTCATACACACAACGATACTAGTTTCCTATTCAAAACTATATGTGAAAATTAACTGAGAGCAGATTAAAAGCTTGGCTCATAGACCCCTAAAAGAGAGATGCAAACATAAGTGGCACAGGATTTGGGATCTCAGTATCAGAACAGAGTTTTTATCAAGTTATATTTTTAAACTCATTTCTGGTGTTCTCCCAAGAGGTATTTAGGGAGTCCAGGATGTTGGACCTTTGAGAAATGCTAGGCCAACTGCCGGTAATTCCGTGCTAAGACATGAACTAGTCATGCTTTGTAGACCCTGCAGTGCTGGGGACAAGAAAAGCTACTAGAGCTGTGCTCCAGGACATTCAGGTTGTAGTCACCAGTGTTTGGAAGTTGTGTAGTATTTGAGCTTGAGCCCAGGATCGATTGAAAGCAAACACGCACCCTAATCACTGTAGTATCTCCCAGTCCTAAAACTATTTGGGAGAAAAAAAAAACAACAACACTCGTACTTAAAGATTCAACTTCAATGCGGTGAATACAAAGGCTTTTGTAAACAGAAGAGTATATCTCAAATTAAAAAATTAGAAAGAAAAGCACTTTACACACTAAAAATGACCTGCCACACAAACAATCGAGCAATCAAGAGATCTTATTATTACACCAGACATTTGACCTGGCAACAATATGAAACAAAAAGCATTGCATTTCACAAGAATGAACAATTAAAGAAAAGCACAATATTTTTTTAAACATTGACAAAAGACCTAATAGATATTTATTCACTAAATGCATACAAATGGCCTGCAGACATCTAAAGATGATTAGTAGAAGGAATAACTATACGGGAATTTTGATGGTGAAATAGCACTGGAACTTTAGTGGTAGGAATGATGAGTATTAAATATATATATGAGGTGTTAAGTTAAGGCCCTGAAATTCCATAGTAGTATAAACTAACAATATTTCAGATATATAAAATGAATATATTTTACTATTCTATTAATATATACATATATAACCAATAATAATTTATTTAATGCATTAGTGACAATTTTTTTTTCTGCTTTTTGGGTCACACCTGGCGATGCACAGGGGTTACTCCTGGCTCATGCACTCAGGAATCACTCCTGGGGGTGCTCAGGGGACCATATGGGATTCTGGGAATCGAACCGGGTCGACCGCGTGCAAGGCAAATGCCCTACACGCTGTGCTATCACTCCAGCCCTGCATAAGTGACAATTATGTGCAAAACTTTTTAACAAAACTTATCCTGGCTAATAATAATTTCAATTAAAAATACATCGTTCTTTTATTTATTTTTTGTCATATTAGTATTACATATTATATTTTTATTTTTTCTGTTATAGTATGTAGATTTCTGCTTTATTTTTTAATTTTTTTAAAGTCATAAAATTTTATTTATTTATTTATTTTAAAAAATAATTTATTTTTAATTGATGAGTCACAGTGAGGGTACAGTTACGGATTCACACAATCGTTCTTTTAAATTGATGTGAATTTTTGATTTGAAGAGGTTTATATTTATCATTAAAATCAGCTGGTTTGAATTAAACTTCCTGAGTAAAACTTCTAAAAGACCAATTATTGGAGAATATGTGCAATATTAATTAATATATTGGGCACTGTTGTCCTGTTGCTCATCAATTTGCTCGAGCAGGCACCAGTAACATCTCCATTGTGAGACTTGTTACTGTTTTTGGCATATTGAATACACCACAGGTATTTTTGACAGGCTCTGCCGTGCGGGCGGGATACTCTTGGTAGCTTGCTGGGCTCTTCAAGAGGGATGGAAGAATAGAATCTTGGTCAGTCACATGCAAATCAAATGCCCTAACTGTTATGCTATCACTCCAGCCCATTAATTAATATATAAATTATATAATATATGTATATCATTAAAAGATTTTGGATCTAATACTGTTTATATTAGAGTCCTGCTAAATTTGGAGAAACAGAAATAATAGAATATGTTTTACTATTATATTATAGCTAGTCATGATAATACAAAATTATAATTATAATCTGTGTATAATTAGAAAAAAATGTAATGAAGTGAAGACTTATTGCTCTTTGGAAGAAAGAGTAGTATATTACGATTGAATTATAAATAATAAAGTTCTTAGAAAGCAAAATGGACAAAAGAACAGAGATTATTAGGTGGAAACAAACTTGAAGGGCCTATGTAAACTAAAGGAGGGATATTGACATTTTGTTGGTGGGGATGTTATTATAGCATTATACTCCTAAAACTTACTAGTATTTACAATCTTATAAACCAGTGTTAACTCTATATATGAATACAGGAAGCTATTGCATTAAAGAAAAATATTATTAACAATATTGCAAAAAATAATCAACTCAACAAATGACAGAGATGAGATGAATTTCAGCTTAAAAGTAAAGCAAAACTTTTTGGATTTGTAAGAAATCAAAATGGGTTCTCATATGTCTTGAGATATAATTAGAGAACACATATTAAAGAAAATTTGGAAAACACACGAAGAAATATTCTTGAGGGGCTGGAGCAATAGCACAGCAGGTAGGGCGTTTCGGCCGACCCGGGTTCGATTCCCAGCATCCCATATGGTCCCCTGAGCACCGAGCCAGGAGTAACCCCTGTACATCGCCAGGTGTGACCCAAAAAGCAAAAAAAAAAAAAAAGAAATATTCTTGAGTTTTCTGGTGAGCCTATCAGAATAAAGAGTAGTTCTCAAATATAGTTTCTTCCCTCAAAATTAACTGCTACATGTTATAACAGGGGAGTCACATGTTGCGTGAACGGTCGTGCAATCAGAGGCGCTGAGATAGGAACGCGGAAGAAATGCATTGATTGGAGGACTAAGGCTCGCTCTGGCTCTTAGCAAAGGCAGAGGGCCTCATGGACCTCCTTTTATTGATCATGGTAGCTCTAAAGGATGCAATATAGTGATGTCACCAAAGGCATCAAAAAATATTACAGGGAGAACATTGAGACAATGGAAACATATTGTTTCCTTGTATGGGTAGGCCTATAGCCTGGGGAAAAGAATACAGAACTGAGAAGGAAAAGATACAAACCGAAACTGAAACCTTCTACAGGCACCTGGATTTACATCCCAAAGACAAAGCTGGGCCTGCACCTGAAATCTACAATTTACAATATCAAAGGTCAGGCCTGGCTAATGCCATCTGCATGTCATAGACCAGCCAGGCTTCTGTGAGAGAAGGAAAAACTGCTCTTTTCAGTATTCTGAAATTATTTTTCTGAAGGCAGCTTGAAAGGGGGAAAATGTTCAGCTTCATCCAAACCAGTCAGGACACACGAGAAATCTCGCCCATTTTCATGGGTCCCTATGTTCCTGTCCGTAGTACAGTACAGTATACATGGGCTCGCCCTGATAGCTCAGTCCAGCCCCAACAGTCACATCATTTGCAAAAATTGGAAAAAAATGCCTATATACCTACAACATAGTCTTAAGCTTGATTTACAATATAAATTGTTTCCAAATACTTGTCTTTGATATTCTAACTCTGCACATTTCTTTGATGAATTGATGAGCATTTCCCAGTCCTACCAGAAAAGAAAAAAATAATTGAATTAAAAAGTTTATCTTGTTTTTGTCACATCAGTGGTACTCAGGTCTTACTACTGGTTCAATGCGCAGGGGTTATTCCTGTCGAGGTGCAAGGGGGTGCTAGTAATGGAACACAAGTCAGCCACAAGCAAGGGAAGCTCCCTCTTTGCAGTATTTCATTCTGACCTAATCTTTAAAAATCTTTTAACTTTTGGAGGGGTCACACCCAGTGCTGCTCAGAGATTGCTTCTGGCTCTACACTCTTGAATTATTCCTTTTGCTTCTCTGGAGATCATATTGGAAGTCGAGAATCAAACAGGGTCAGCCACACGGAAGGCAAATGCTCTTGCCTCTGTAATATTACTTCAGACCCCAAACTTAAAAATTCTTATAATTTTGCTACAAGGTCATTAGGTCAGTGTTCCTGCAACATAATACTAAAATACATCAAAACTCACTGCTCCAGCAGGCACCAGTAATGTCTCCATTGTGAGACTTGTAGTTACTGTTTTTGGCATATAGAATACTATATGGTAGCTTGCCAGGCTCTGCCATGCAGGCGAGATACACTCAGTAGCTTGCTGGGCTCTCTGAAAGAAATGGAGGAATTGAACCTGAGTCAGCCGCGTTCAAGGCAAATGCCCTAGTGAGTTTTTCAGTGTCCCCCCAAACTTACTAATTATTGTTTTTGTACATAATCAAATTCAAGATTAGTTTCCAGCCATGTTATTCATTATATATTTTGGGTTTTCCAGGTTGCTAAAAAAAAAATCTGTGATGGACACTGCTAAGCATTTGAAATCAATTTCAGTTAAGATCATTTTTATGAGTGAGGTAGAAAAGCCATCTTTACATTTTAACCTCAATAATATGACTACTGTAATTTTGCTTATCATAACTATCACTGGAAGAAAACAGACAGATAAAATAATAATGAATCTAATATTTTTGTTTATTAATATGCATAAAATTTTGAAAAAATACCAGAAAAATTGAAACATTATACAATTGAGATATAGTTGAAAAATAATAGAACATTGAGATTTAAAATAATTTAATAATTAACCTGATAGAAATTTAGTATTTACAATCCCAATTTTATTTTCAATTGTTTAGAATGTTTATTTTTTTTCATTATTAGATTTGACCTATCATTATGAAAAAAGGGTAAAGATACAGAGATTTTAAAAATGATCAAAAACTAGGGCCTGTATAATAATAGTAATAAGCATCATAATAATGTTGACTTCATTTAGGAGATTATTTAACTCAAAAATATTAAATGTACCTAAACCTGATTCATAAAATACAAGTCACTATCAATATGTGCTTTAGTATGTCTGTCTATATAAACTAAGAGGAAGTTTCATATACATAATAAAAAATGTTTTTAACAGTATTTTTTTTAATTCAGAAACAATAGGATACTTGTTTAGGCTCACGAAATTCCTAAAGATTATAGAATATTATTTATTTTATTAAAAACACTTGTATTTTTTTTGTTTGGAGAACACTGCTGACAGTGCTTAGAATCTACAATTTATATTGACTTACAATATAAATTGTTTCCAAATACCTGTCTTTGATATTCTAACTCTGCCCATTTCTTTGACGAATTGATGAGCATTTCTAAGCTGAAGTTCAGTGTTCGGGATCACTACTGAAAGTGCTCAGAGAATTATATGCAAAGTCAGGGATCAAAACCAGGTCTCCAACACACAAAACAAGTTCCTGAGCTTCTGTGCTATCTCCCTGGATGTAGAATATAATTTTAAATTCCACAGTGGTATTAGAATTAGTACTGAAGTATTGTTTATCTAGATTTATTTCCTATAACATGCAAATTTCAGCGGATAAAATTTACATAATTAAATTAAAAATAATGAAAGTTCTTGGGCTGTTCAGATGTTTCAAAAGAATAAAGGTTTTTATATATATACATTTTAAAATGAAAATGATTGGCAGGTGGAATTTGGTTAGCTATATTTATGTGTAATGAATATTCTAAAAGGTGGGGTATATAGTGGTTGAGAACATAAAAACGTCAATGTAATCCCCACAGTCGCCATTCATATTTGTGTCATGTTTTAAAATCTGCTCTGACTGTATTGTCTTAAACGTATAGGAAACTTTTGAAATTAATAAAATGAGGCTATTGTATGTAATGCACCCAAATTTATGTCAGCTTCATAACAAATCCACACTAAATATTAGTCATGGTAAAGCAAATTTAAATTTCTCAAAGACTGTGTGACATATTTCTTATTAGAGAATAAAAATAAATGAAATAGGAAATAAATTCCAATGAGTCAATTGAATTCTGCTGTGAGTTTAATGAATGAAAATTTAGATCACATTTTGTACGTAAACATGTTTGCCAGAATAAAATTATTCCCGACTGAGAAATAAGTTTCACCTTAATAATATTTTTTGACAAACCATGCTAAACAACAATGATATACATTAAAAATATCTGAGCACATTGCAAAATATCCCTATATGCAAAACCTCTTTACTAGTTTTTAGAGGTCAATTTTTATTAAAAAAATTAGAATTTAAAAGCAAGTTAGGGGGCTGGAGCCATAGCACAACGGGTAGGGCGTTTGCCTTTCACGCGGCCGACCCAGGTTCGATTCCCAGCATCCCATGTGGTCCTCCGAACACCGCCAGGAGTTATTCCTGAGTGCATGAGCCGGGAGTAACCCCTGTGCATTTCGGGGTGTGACCTAAAAAGCAAGATAAATAAATAAATAAATAAAAGCAAGTTAAAGATCACTGAACTCTTGCATATATGAATTTCAGGATAATTTTAAAACTACATAATGCTAGAATAAATGTAGAATTATAGCAATATGTAGCTTTTGTGTTAGGTATTTTCATATTAACTTAAAACAAAAACTTAAATGGTTGATTTGTTTTAATAACTTCTTGACTATGAATGAGTATTGTAGGACATGAAATTTTTCTGAAATAAATCAATCTATAATGGGTTCCCACAATTTATTTTTAAATTTATAAGCTCAGAAATATGACATTTAGAATATATATTCCAATTGATTACTATAATGTGTTCCAAGCATTGCCTAAAATCTAATCAACATAGTGTTAAGAAGGATTTCATACATATTTTAAACTTTAATATTTTTGCTGAATTTCACTACCATAAGCTGTATTTTTCATGCAATGACTGTCCTATGAAACCTAATACATATTTGTAAATCTTAATTCAAACTCAATTGGTATGGATCCATACAAGCTTAAACTGCAATTTCGCACAACTCTAGTTTTAAATTACAAATCACGAATGCATTTAATGTGCTCTGCTGTCTGGAAAGTGATTTAGATAGCTATGTGTATAAAAGGTAGCACAACATACCATAGGGCAAGGAGAAAATAAGTCGAACCATTGTCCAAGTCACTAATAATTACTCTTAATTCTGTTTTTCTGTATCCTGTATCATGACATAGTTACCTCTTAGATCTATTTTCCTATCTTCTGATATATATGTTTATATATATACACTTTTTTAATACTCTAAATTTGTACTGTTCTTAGGAAAATGATCTCTGATGGCTGTATTATTTAATTAAAATGTCATAACACCTTGGAAATGGTTTTGGTTGAGACTGACACTATATAGCTCTCCCATATTTTGTTTTTCTCTAATCTATCAGATACTGTTTATTGAAAAGGGCTCTTGAATATTAAAACTAATTTCATCTAGTGACCAGCTTATTTATCCACAGTATCAATACACTCATTTATCTGACTTCATTTCTTTCATCATTTCAATCAGAAGTTGTTTTGTTTTTAAACATAGATTGCTTCTTGTACCTCATGTTAAAAACTGCATAAACACTTTGTAAAGAAGACAGAATAACTATAAAATTACTTCAAAGTCTTATATGCTAACACTAAGAATGTTATTTCCTTCTCACTCATGATATTTTTCTTCACTCTATGCCTCTCTTCAATTTTCTATTCAACTTTCTATCAAGCATAACCCTGGCTTTCTAACTCTGTGATTTTCAATAATACTCAAGAGTATTTTGCTTCTCTCTCAATTACTGTATTAAATTTTCTGTCTGATATTCTATTTAAAAACTAAAATTTGTCCTTGGTCTTTCTCTTTACCTATGCACATATCATTACCTACACACAGCTCTGAATATTTCATTTTCCTAGTTTTTGCTTTTTATTTTTTTACGTCACATTTGGCAATGCACAGGGGTTACTCCTGGCTTTGCACTCAGGAATTACTCCTGGAGGTGATCAGGGGATTATATCGGATGCTTGGAATTGAACCCGGGCCGACCGCATCCCTCTCGGAGAGCCTGGCAAGCTACCGGGAATATCCTGCCTGCACGGCAGAGCCTACTACCTGTGGTGTATTTGATATGCCAAAAAAGTGGAGATGTTACTGGTGCCTGCTCAAGCAAATCGATGAACAACAGGGACAACAGTGCTACAGTACTATACTCCATATGCTTGAGATCATCCAGCATTTGTCCATCTTAGTTTGACCCGCTTCATTCAGCATGATTGGTAGTCACTAGTTTTTGTCCAACTTAAAGGGCAATTTTGTTGTTTCCACTTTAGATTATATTCAAAGTTGTTACTGTATAGAAGAAAGGCATATAAATTTAAAATTGGACAATTTTTTTCTGAATATGTTTTAATGTTTTCATGCATATATATTTAAGAATAGGATTGAAAGTTTATATAGTATGTTTTTTATAATTGCCCAGACATTTTTCCTATTTACTGTGTTGCATTCTTGCATGCTTTGCCTTCTTATTGAATTTTTTTATTGTCAGCATCATTTACATTTTAGGCATTCTAATAGGTCTAGTGATATCTAATTGTGTCTCATTTTGCTTTGGTTCACTAACTATTAAGGTAGACTACATATTTTCATCAGTGTTTGTTATTTATATTTTTTCTTTGGTGCTCTCTGTTCAAGTCTGTTACTCATTTTACTTTGTTTAATATTTATAGCACTATATAGCACTGTCGTCCCGTTACTCATTGATGTGCCCGAGTGGGCATCAGTAATGTCTCCATTGTTAGACCTGTTGTTACTGTTTTTGGCATATCGAATACACCATGGCTAGCTTGCCAGGCTCTGCTGTGCATGCAGTATACTCTCGGTAGCTTGCTGGGCTCTTCGAGAGGAACAGAGGAATCAAACCCAGGTTGGCTGTGAACAAACACTCTACCTGCTGTGCTATAGCTCCAGTCCCATTTAATATTTACACTTAAAATTTTAAGAAGTTTTTATTTCTACATTAAAAACTAACAAGTACAAAGAGTCATAATGTAAAGCATTTCTCATATAAGAATAATTGTCCCACTATGAACATAGTGGTATATTTGTTAGAATTAGTGAACATTAGCAGAAACACTTTGTCACCAAAGTCCACATAAAAAATATTGAATACATTCAAATTTGAATTGAATTAAATTTATAGATCAAGGTTAATGACATTTTTCTACATAAATGACATTTTATTATGTTAACTTCATGAACTCGATTTAAGTCTTTTAAGATATATTTTATTCAATCTTTTTGTTTTTCTGAATTTAAATTATATTAATATTTTTAGGCACCATATGTGGTCCCCTGAGTATAGAAGCAGAACTAACCCTGAGCACAGCCAGGTGTGACCTAAAAGCAAGAGAAAAAACCATTCATTAGTTAATTTTTCATGAATATTCATACACTACATAGATTCTCTTACTGCAAGGCATAATATACATTTTAGTTATTCTAGAAGTGATACACAGTTTTATAGAACAGTTGGATTTTAACTTTCTCTACTGGTTCAATTAGGAATTTAGTAAGTCTTCATTTAGTTATTCCTTGATATTTATTATATTAGCTTTTCATTTGAGTTTTCTTAGAACACAATTGCATCAGCTGATGATCATGTTCTTGTCATTCATTTGAACAAATAACTAGAAAGTTCTTGGAATGCAGCCAGTCTAAGCCTGCCATTTTAAAAAAATGATTAATTCTTATTTTTATATATTATTATTATTATCTCATCATGAGACACACAGTTACAAACCTATTCAGATTGGGATTGAGTCATACAATGTTCTAAACCCATGCTTTTACCATGCATATTTTCCACCAACAATGTCCCAAGTTTCTCTCTAATTCCCCAGTCTACCTTTATGTCAAGCCCCCTTCCTCCCCTCCTCCTCCTCCTCCTCCTGCTCCTCCTCCTCCTCCTCCTCCTCCTGCTCCTCCTCCTCCTCCTCCTCCTCCTCCTCCTCCTCCTCCTCCTCCTCCTCCTCCTCCTCCTCCTCCTCCTCCTCCTCCTTCTTCTTCTTCTTCTTCTTCTTCTTCTTCTTCTTCTTCTTCTTCTTCTTCTTCTTCTTCTTCTTCTTCTTCTTCTTCTTCTTCTTCTTCTTCTTCTTCTTCTTCTTTCTTCTTCTCTCCTTTTGGGCATTATGGTTTGCAGTCTAGGTACTGAGAGGATATCATCTTTGCTCTTTTACTTACTTTCAGTTCTTACCCAGAGTGCCTGAAAACATACACCTGGTTAAAGAGCCTATGGTACATCTACACAATGGAATACTACAAAAACACCAGAAAAAGATGAAGTCATGAAAATTTGCTTATATATGAATAGACATGGAGAGTATCATGCTAAGTGAAATGAGTCAGAAAGAGAGGGACATAGACTGATTACATTCATTTGTGGAATGTTAAAAAAACATTAGTATGATACTAATACCCAAGTATAGGATAGCATTGGTTTATTCTTTCTGCCTTGCCACGGGAGCTTAGGGTTATTGGGTTACTCCCATAATGGTGCTCCTGCTTCCATTTCTCTGTGTTTATTTGTAACTCCTTTCTTTGTGCTCTGTTGACTTGTAAATATTGTTTTTCACTTCTCCTTAAGTCCTTTGCGTAGTTAATTCAGAGCAATGTTCTTTTTGTCTGGACACAAGAAGACAATTAATGCTGTTTTCATAACTTGGGAGTTAATTGACTCTGAATAATATTTACCTTCTGGACATCTGTTCTCTTGACTTAAGCCTCAGTTGCCCTTACCTCCTAGCACCCCCAAAAGCAGGGTCCTGATGAGGGACTGCATGGACCCAGGGCAAGCGGTGAGCTATGTGCTACCCTGGCATCAAAATGTGTCTGGTCAAAATGCCATAATTCTTTTTTTTTTTTATCAAAAGCTTTATTAAAAGTCAAGATTCATCAGTAAAACATTTCTTTACAATTTTCAAATGACTAAATCTGTATAAAAGTGAGGCTACAATAATTGTAAAGATATTTTGGTGCATTATTAGAAAATTGGCACTACATCTCAGTTTTGCAATAATTACAGAAATATTTTACTACCAGTTTTTGAAAGCTTTGCATCTTTCCCCTTCATTTTTTTTTTATTTATTTTTAATTAGAGAATCACCGTGAGGGTACAGTTACAGATTTATACACTTTTGTGCTTATACTTCCCTCATACAAAGTTTGGGAACCCATCCCTTCACCAGTGCCCATTCTCCACCACCCGTAAACCCAGTGTCCCTCCCACCCTCCCCAATCCCATCTCCCCCCACCCCACCCTGCCACTGTGGCAAGGCATTCCCTTCTGTTTTCTCTCTCTAATTAGCTGTTGTGGTTTGCAATAAAGGTGTTGAGTGGCCGCTGTGCTCAGTCTCTAGCCCTCATTCAGCCCGCAACTCCCTTCCCCCACATGGCCTTCGACTACAATGTAGTTGGTGATCGCTTCTCTGAGTTGACCTTTCCCCGGAACGTGAGGCCAGCCTATAAGCCATGGAGTCAACCTCCTGGTACTTATTTCTACAGTTCTTGGGTGATAGTCTCCCACTCTGATATTCTATATACCATAGATGAGTGCAGTCTTTCTATGTCTGTCTCTCTCTTTCTGACTCATTTCACTCAGCATGAAACTTTTCATGCCCATCCACTTAACTACAAAATTCTTGACCTCCTTTTTTCTAACAGCTGCATAGTATTCCATTGTATAGATGTACCAAAGTTTCCTCAACCAGTCATCCGTTCTGGGGCATTCGGGTTTTTTCCAGATTCTGGCTATTGTAAACAGTGCTGCGATGAACATACATGTGCAGATGTTGTTTCGATTGTACTTTTTTGCCTCTCTGGGATATATTCCCAGCAGTGGTATTGCTGGGTCAAATGGGAATTCAATATCTAATTTTTTGAGAGTCGTCCAAATTGTTTTCCAGAAGGGCTGAACCAGTCGGCATTCCCACCAGCAGTGAAGAAGGGTCCCTTTCTCCCCACATCCTCTCCAACAGCGGTTGCTTTTGTTCTTTTGGATGTGTGCTAGTCTCTGTGGTGTGAGGTGGTATCTCATGGTTGTTTTGATCTGCATCTCTCTGATGATTAGTGATGCAGAGCACTTTTTCATGTGCCTTTTGGCCATTCGTATTTCTTCCTTGGTAAAGTTTCTGTTCATTTCTTCGCCCCATTTTTTGATGGGGTTGGATGTTTTCTTCTTGTAGAGTTCAACCAGTGCTTTATATACCATTGATATCAACCCCTTATCTGATGGGTATTGTGTAAATATCCTTTCCCATTCTGTGGATAGTCTTTGTATTCTGGTCACTGTATCTCTTGCGGTGCAGAAGCTTTTTAGTTTAATGTAGTCCCATTTGTTGATCTCTGTTTTTACTAGATTGCTTAGTTCCGTGTCACCTTTGAAGATACCTTTATCTTCAATATCGTGGAGGGTTTCGCCGACCTTGTCTTCAATGTACCTTATGGTTTGTGGTCTAATGTTGAGGTCTTTAATCCATTTTGATCTGACTTTTGTGCATGGTGTCAGGTCAAGGTCTAAACCCATTTTTTTGCATGTGGTTGTCCAGTTGTGCCAGCACCATTTGTTAAAGAGGCTTTCCTTGCTCCACTTCACATCTCTTGCTCCCTTATCAAAGATTAGATGGTCATACATTTGGGGTTGTGTGTAGGGATATTCCACCCTGTTCTGGTCTACGGCTCTGCCTTTGTTCCAGTACCATGCTGTTTTAATTGTTACTGCTTTGTAGTAAAGTTTGAGGTTGGGGATGGTGATGCCTCCCATCATCTTTTTCCCAAGAATTGTTTTAGCTATCCTTGGACGTTTGTTATTCCATATGAATTTTAGGATTGCTTGATCCATTTCTTTGAAGAATGTCATGGGTATATTTATAGGGATCGCATTGAATCTGTATAATGCTTTAGGGAGTATTGCCATTTTGACAACATTGATTCTCCCTATCCACGAGCAGGGTATATGTTTCCATTTCCTCATGTCCTCTTTGATTTCATGGAGTAGCGTTATGTAGTTTTCTTTGTAAAGGTCTTTTACTTCCTTGGTTAAGCTGATTCCAAGGTACCTGATTTT